>NC_045638.1:75267158-75891004 GCF_009829145.1 Chiroxiphia lanceolata | reverse complement strand
CTCAATGAACAGAGGCTTGCAGCTCTTAAGAACATTATACAATAAATTTATTGGCACATACTATGCATTTGGCATGCTAAGTAGTTTACTGAACTACTCCCTGCATCATATTTTAATGAAATGCTGACAGTTTGGCATCTTATTGGATAACTGCATTCAGTGGCGTTGGTTACAAATGACAGATGTTAAGGAAGGCATACGAAGTACTCTGTAAGGCAGTAACTCCACAACTTTCTGCTCTGTGTTACTACACTCCTGGAATTTATCAACAATGAGCACATGATTTCCTCCAGTTTGGCATCTAGAAACTTCTGCCTTTAAGCTCCCCCCCCCAAAAAAAAAAAGGCATGCATAGTATTTTTTCCAAAGATCTTGGCTTTATCTGCCGAAGGGATGCCATTAGCATCCCATGTTAGGCAGGGCATGTCTCTGCCTCTCACTCAGATCCTGCTGTGCTGCCTGGTGCACAGGGCAATGTGGCCAGAGAAGTGGGGAGCCACAAGGGCCAATCCTGGCTCCAGCACTCTCTGAGACATGGACAACACTGTCACAGGAACTGGGACTGGTCATACCTCTCCACCACTTTTCTCTCTCTTTTTTTTCTGAGTCTGAGGAGAAGGTTTATCTATGACAAGAGGATAGAAACAAACAAACAAAAAACAAACCACCACCTTTAATCACAGGTGGGATTTTTTTAGCTGTAATAATTTCACAGTGGAAGTAATCAAACTACACAGACAATTTTCCTATCTTATATCCTCACCTGCTCCTAATCCTACTATTACCTGAGGTCTGTTCCTAGAATAATGTTTTTCTTTCATTCACTGCGTCAAGGCTCTAAATATATAAATGGGTAGCATCTCACTCTCCCAGGATCACAGCTCCCTTTGCTCAAGAGAAGGCTGGAGACGTGGCCCTGATTCATTATATTTCTGGTGCCACCAAGTGTTGAAAGACTGGAAGTGGCACCGCAAAAGCACACACTTTGGAGGTCACAGGCGGCCGAAAGCTTTTAGGGCATGTCCTGCAGCCAGGACCTCAGTGCCACCTCTTGTGACCATGCCTGTCCGAAGACTAAAATCCTAAGCTAGCTTCAACTTTCTCTGATGGAACTGGGCACTTCCAGAAGTATATAGTTCTTCCTCTGAGGTGTTCTTTTATCTTCCTGATTAGTACTAAGAGGCAAAGGAAACTTTTCCCTTGAGTGTTTCAAGGCTCTTGGTCCCAGCCTTTAAGGGGGTAGTATCACTTATCTCTTTAGTAATGATGTTGGGGATCGATCATCCCAGATGCACTGTTACCACACTGTGATTAATTGCCCTCATATACAGTTTTAGCCAAGAGAAGTAGCACGGTGCCTCCATGCAGATCATCCAGAGCTTTGCATCATTAGTGTTTATTGATGTGAGACAGATAAGAGATGTGAGTCAGTGCTGTTATGTTTCAGAGTATTGCGGTGATTTAGACACTAGAAGAAAGTTTATTCTTTCTTGAGTGGTGAGTCAATAGCTTGCTGCCTTCAAGTATGAGAAAATACATCTGACCTAAGAGAGCATCATGAGCATCTCTAAGCTTAGTACCTCTCATCCCCAGATCCCAAATCTAACTGTTCTCCACCTTCCTTTTCCTTTGTTCCATATGGGTCTTAGCTCTTCCAGTGGCCATCATGTGCTCCCAGATGCCAGGAACTGTGGCAGACATGCTGTTCCACAGTGTTTGATTGGCCTATTGCCCTGTGACAGGACAGACCTCACCTTCACTCACCATTTGTCAAAGGATTCCTGCTGCTTATATAGAGTCATAGGATCATAGAATATCCTAATTTGGAAGGAACACACACCATGTGCCTGAGAACATTGTCCAAATGCTTCTTGAGCTCTGGCAGTCTTGGTGCTGTGACCACTTCCCTGGGAAGCCTGTTCCAGTTCCCAGTCACCCTTTGGGTGAAAAACCTTTTCCTGACACAACCCCAACACATGGATCAGTTCTCCCAAGACAGCTGCAGAAGTGAAAATCCATGTTGTGGCTTCTGGACCATCGTAAGTGGTTTATTCTTGGTTTGACAGGGTAAAATAAGGTCTCCCCGCTCCATTCACACTTCGCAGTCACAATCTGGCCACAGATCCCCACTCTGCCAGTTATCCAAGATCTCTTTCCTAAGCCTTCACAGAATAAATCCAGAATTGGAATTGCTGAAGGAAGACATTGTTTTGTCCTGTGTCTACTCTGGTCTGTTACATGGTGGTGAGAGAAGTTAGAGTGGCTCTTTTGTTATGTTTTATGATACTTTTTTTCCCTTTTTCATTTAAATGGTTTTTGACACAAGTCTGTCCCAACAGTAACTTGCTGCACTGCCACCAGGCAGCCTAACAGCATGTATAAGCTTAGATTGGCCATCCCAAACCCTGGTCAAATGAACAGCCATGGGTTCCAAGGGATGGTTTTGACTGAAATGCCTTACATGCAGTTTGTTAATGCATGGACACTGGCATAAACTCTTAGCTGCAGAAAGGCCTTTTCCAGTCCTTTTTCCCAGAAGGATGCCAGCAGCAGTACAAAGCAGCATTAAATCAATCAGCCAGTCATTCTGTAAGTACCTTGCACAACCAGGTAAATAAACAAGTCCTAGACACCCTAAAACACTGTAGATATTTTCCCCTTTGTCAGGCCAAGCTATTTCAGACAATCAATAGGGGATATAGGAAAGGTCACCAACTGCCTTAATAAATCTCATCAAAGAACAACAGACAAACAGCAGAGGCTCCCTCTGAGAAGAGAAAGGTATGATCTTTAATGGAATAAATTCAAGGTTACAAAGATACAAATATTTAAGCTTTAACATTACAAGCTAAGGAAATATTGTAGAAAAGGAGGCTATTCAAAGCATTGATCTTTGTTCCCAGTTTCTTACAGCTACAGAGGTCTCTATTCTTTTTTGACACATAGAAAGGAGTTTTGGAGGAAAACACATACTGGTTTAACCTGATGGATGCACTTGTAAAGTAATAGCTTTAAATGCATTTTAAACAGCCCTGAGGAGAAGGATTTGAAGTTGTTGGTTGACCAGAAGATCAACATGACCAAGCAATGTACACTTGCAGCCCAGAAAGCCTGGGCTGCATCAGGAGTGTGACCAGGAGGTTGAAGAAGCTGATTCTCCACCTTATGAGACCCCACCTGGAGTACTGCGTCCAGCTCCAGGACCCCCAGCATAAGAAGAACATGGACCTTCTGGAGTGAGACCAGATGATAGACACAAAAATGATCAGAATGAGCAGAACTCCTCTCCTATGAGAAAAGGCTGAGAGAGTTGATGCTGTTCAGCCTGGAGAAGAAAGGGCTTCAGGGAGACCTTCTAGCAGCCTTCTAGTACCTAAAGGTACTAGAGAGCTGGAGAGGTACATTTTGCAAAGACATGAAGTGATAGGACAAGGGGCAATGGCTCTAACCTGAAACAGTGTAGGTTTAGATTACACATTAGAATGAAATTATTCACTATCTAGGTGGTAAGGCACTAGAACAGGTTGCCCAGAGAACTTGTGGATGCCCCATCTCTGGAAGTGTTCAAGGCCAGGTTGGATGAGGCTTTGAGCAACCTAATCTAGTGGAATGTATCCCTGTTCCACAGCAGGAATGTTGGAACTAGATGATCCTTAAGGTCCCTTCCAATCCAAACCGTGATTTATGAGCTAAAACCAGCACGCCAGGAGTGCTTAGTAGATCTTATTGTTACCTTGTTAAACATCTGGATTTGAATAAAAAATATAATAGCAATTACCAAAGCCTTTGACAATGCTATAGCTATGAAAACAGGAGTTAGTGAGGATAAATATGGCCTAACAGCTGGCTTTTATTTAGGAACCTAAATGGCATTCCCTCACTTTCCCTTTATTTACAACATTATATAAGTAAACAATTAATTAACTGCAAATTACTGGAGTAGATCTGCAAAGCACCTGAGGATAAATTGCTCTAAGTGACAAATAACCTTCACAGAGACACATTAAATCAATTGAGGTGATTGGGTAACTCAGACGTAAAAGAAGGGTGGACTGCAACCCTTGCTTGTGACAAAGAGGTTCTTATCCTGTTGTCCTGTGACTGTACCTCAGACCGAGGTGCAGAGAGAAGAGGGGTTTTCAGCTGAAGCACTGATGACATTTGAATAAGATGCTCGTATGAAACCTCTGAAGTTTTCATATGAGGAAAGTTGTGGTCCTTATTGAGTAACTGATAAGTTACTTACTGTCCTTTGCCAGCAAGTGCATGCTTGCTTTTGGCAACCTGCAGGAGGTAGACAGTACTATCTACGTCTGTACTGGATAATGTCTCCCTGCAGAAAAACTCACTGAGCTTTTAGGCTCAAAAAATATTGCACTTGCTCAGTTTGAAACCACTGGGTAGCTCAACATGTCCCAAGCTACCCGAGTGTGTATCTCTGATTAACACCATCTGGAAGGACCAGAGCTGGGCAGCCACAGCAGTAATCATTTATTCTTTCCTTCAGGGAAAACTGGTGTGCAGTCACTTAAGACTAAACATGGAGAAATATTAACTGTGCTGTAAATCCCAATGACAAAAGGAATATGTGTCCAAGTAAAATAATGTAAACATAGCCTGTGTGCCCTCAAAGTGACCTGCTCTTTGAAGAGGTATTGTTTTTTCTCATCAGAAAAAGGTCATCACTGAAAACACCCTAAGGGAAGGAAAAGGATCATTGGTCAATGGTAAGTGTAGAGATAGAATAATTCAGATTATAATAGAGGTGAAAAAGAGTTTCACTTTTCTCCTTTAACCCGTTAAAGGTTATTATGCATTATAACTACATGGTAAGAAAACAGAAGAACTTGTGTTGATATTTACAGGGTTAAAAATGGCTTGCAGAATTAGAATTTGAGACTAAGTTTTATAAGAGTGAGGAAAAATCTATATGGCTATAGACTAAGCATAGCTTTTTGGTCTCCAGATGTGTAAATAAGTTGCACCCTCAGTTTATCAGATTAATATCTCAGTTTGGCATATGCATTTTGCTGATTTCATTATGAATATTTTGCAAAACTTTAGGTAGTGCTGTAAAGCACAATACCAGTGAAAAATCGGGAGAGAAAATACTGACAACTTAATAAGCTTCAGAACAAGCTATGAAGAGTTAGTAGCACAGACTGCATAAGATCTATCAGGAACAGCACCTAGGTTGCTCTGTTTGAGCTCTTCTACTGCTCAAGAAGTGCCTTAGTGCACACAAATGTATGTACTACTGCATTTCCTGCATGTGCTGGCAATCTCTCAAAAGCAAGGTGCCACAAATGAAATGCAGGGATGTTTAGCTCCAGCCTCTAAACTTATCCAAAGAAGGCAAGAGACTGTAGAATTAAAATGTGTCTTCTGTGCCTACCATGTGACTCTCACACAAACTACTGGTACAGCTGTGCTGTGGGGCAATTGAAAACCTGTAATTTCCTCCTGCAGATGATGCCCCTGGGACAATTTACAGAGCAAGCATCTGCAGTTGTATTGGCTTACTTTCAGCATTTTGAACCAAATCCTGTCATTCTTTAGCACACAGCCATTTTGTGCAGTACTGAGAGTGCAGTGTCTGGTGGCCTGAGGCAGAATTTCTAATTTGTCCAAAAAACATTAAGCATAAGCACCATATGATAATTAATCAGTGATCATTAAAGCAAGAGTTACCCATGATGTCTCTGATGTTTATTAAACCATTTTCTTGGCATTTTAATGACAGTATTGTCGTGGTAGGATTTCCCTTTATTTAAAACAAATGTTGTGCCTTGCACAATGTTTTAGAGTGGGTTTTTATCAGATTTCTGAGAGTCATTCCTAATGATTCTCTTTCTCTCTTAATAGTTTAGTAAAATGATTGTGAAAGCAGCACCATGATTAAAATAGTACCTAGATCAGGAACCTCATACATCTCAGATGCAAATGTTTGGGTTGGCTTAAGCTTTGGTACAGATATTAAGCAGCATTGCTACACCAGAACATTCATTCCCCAGAAAACGCAACAGGACTAAGGCTCACTGATTAAGAAGATGCAAAGTAGGAAAATAAAAGAAAAGGAGAAGAGGAACAAAATCTTCCACCTTACAGAGAAAAAAAAAAGGAACATCTGATTTTCCAGAAGCGCAAACTCATGATTTAAAGCAAAGTGATTTTGAAGTCTGTACTTACATCAAATCAAGAAGGGTTTGCTTTTTTTTATGAGGAAAATGAAGTGTTATCCTGCTGCATGTTTCAGTGTTTTGAACATTCTGATTCTGTGAATTTGAACATTCATTTTTCAAGATGCATACGAGGATTAGGTCCTAAGAATAGTGTTTTCTAGACCCAACTCCTGACTGGTGAAGACAGGGATTATTAAGATGTCTGTGGTGCATGGAGTAAGAGCTGGGTTATTCAAAAGAGCAGAGGGTAAACATATTTCTGTCCTGTCAAACTCTCAAATTTTCCTTTGAGAGGTTCAGTGTTCACTCAACAGAAAGCAAACACTGATATGAGTTAATACCTCTTCATCACTAAGCCAAAGCAGTTGCTCTCCATCAAGGAATAAAACATAGCCACGAGACCAACTTTAGCTCATGACCTGTCATGGCATGCTAATACTCTAGGTTTCTAACATGGCATAGCAAAGTAAGATGTTAACTACAGTGGCAGCTAAGGGGAAGATTTAGATACATATCAAAACAGATATATATACTTTCTATGCATAAACTTTCACCTTTACCGATTCTTTTTTATTCCCAAGCCTTCTCTGATCTAGTTTTTCTTTACGCATTACAGCATCTGAATTTTACAGGCTAATCTCACATGTGTGTCTCTCACATACATCATACCAACCTCAGCACTTTTTGACATTATATTAGTATTACTTTACAGCTTAAAGCTTACACGTGGTTGCTACTCAAAGCAATCTTCCTGAGTAGGCCCAAGCACTGTAACCTTACAAAAATGCCATGAATTTAAGAAGGATATTTTTCTAACAAGTAAAATCACTTTAATATTTTCTTGGTAAAGAGCTAGCTCTGCATATTCACAGTTCATTCACTTACATTGAATGATATGAGCGTTGCAAGCAGCTGGTTTCTTCTACTTGTACTTCTGCAGAGCTGAAAACCTTTTAAGGGCTGACACCTCTAATGACCCCATTTCGAGAAACTCTGTTATTTCAGTCAGTTAATCTATATTCGTTGTGTGGTGGTTTTGACCGGGATAGAGTTAATTTTTCAAGCTGCCCTTATCTGAACTCAGGAGTTTTCTTCACTTATACTCTTCCAGTTCTCTCCCCCATCCTGTGTGGTGCTTAGTTGCCAACTGGGATTAAACCCATGAAATCCTTTTTGATTCCCAGTGTGGGGCTCGAAGGGTTCCAGATAATGGCAGATTGAAACGTGCTAGACTGAAGTTACAGCTGTTCTTGCTGTTTAGCTATTAATTGACAGGCTCCTGTGCTTGCCATGGGGCTTTCTTGACTGTATGATTGTAATGAGCCCGGTGCTCATTAGTGGCTGATTTTTACTTTCACTGCTCACTGTAGTACTGTGCTTCTTGCTGTCAGCAGGAACCACCTCAATTAGTACAGGACAAGCCTTGCAAGGAGCAGTGCAAGTGCAGCAGTGACCAGCCCAAGCTGCCTTTGGTGCCCAGTAACTCCATGCAACACACCACCTCACTTATCCTGAGCTACCACCATAACAGATGGAGCCTGAAATCATGGACTAAATTAACTCAGTGGACATTTGTAGACATTTTACATGAATTTGCATGCAGGGGTGGTCCACAGGCTATGGGAATGATATCTGTGTATCAAAGGATGGGAAGACAGCAGGGTTGTTACGGAGGATGTGTTGCATAGTGTGGGACCTGACCACGATACAAATGGTATGGAATAAGTGATAGAGAATGTGCTGATTTTGGCTGGGGTAGAGTACAGGGCTAGGTTTTGGATTTGTGCTGGAAACAGTGTTGATAATACTGGGATGTTTCAGTCACTGTTGAGCAGGGCTTACAGTAAAGTCAGGGTATATTCTGCCTCTCACCCCACCCCAACAGTAAGGAGTCTGGGAGTGCACAATGAGTTGGGAGGACATATGGTCAGGACAGCTGACTCCAACTGACCAATCCCATATGGCATTGTGCTCAGCATATAAAGCCAGGAGAAGATGGAGGAAGGGGGGCATGTTTGGAGTAATGGCATTTGCCTCCCCAAGTCACCATTATGCATGGTGGAGTCTTGCTTTTCTGGAGATGGCTGCACACCGGCCGGCTATAGGAAGTAGTAGATTAATTCCTCACTTTGCTTTACTCACATGCATGGGGTTTGCTTTACTTATTCAACAGACTTTATCTCAACCCACAAGCTTCCTCACTTTTCCAATTCTCTGTCCAATCCAATGTGGGGGAAGTGAGTGAGTAGTTTTGCAGGACTTAGTTGCTGCCTGAGGTTAAACCATAACACGTTGCCACACAAATCATTCCCCACAGTATTACTCTCATGCTAAGATAAAGTGGCAGTTTCTAACAAGATTAGGAGAAAAGATATCAAACTACATAATCTCTTTTAGCTCAGGGGGCTGAGACTTTTTGTGAAGTGCTTGCTTTAGTCCATTACTAGGACTAAATAACTTTGCTACTTGAAAACCCCAGCAGAAGAGTTCTTCGTACTCGACCCTTGCCACATACACATGCACAAAAAGATTATTTAGGCAAGAATGATTTAAGTAAATGTAAGTTACATGAAACTGACAGGTCATTCAAATTAAATGCTCATGCCCTAGTCTTAAAATTTGGTACAGTGATGAAATAATATTAATATGATAAGGCAAATGTCAGTTTAATGTTAACAGAGAGAATAATCTTCTAGACAGTGTAGTTTATGTTACAGAACCAGGCTTTATATTTGTTTTTTGATAAAGAAACAGGTAAAATATACGAAGTAATATCTGCTGCTCTGTTTGAAGAATCCCTTGATGCAAAGAGCTTATTTAAAATGATGTATTGTAAATCTGATATCTGTGGTTCTCAGCAGGATTTAGGGCTTCAAACACTGAAAACTCCACAGGGGTATTTTACTTCTCCAGTGTCTTCTTTTGATGAGCTGGTTGGTTGGCTTCTTACAGAAAAAAAAAAAAGAGGGTTAAATATAAGGTTTAGAAAAATTTAAACCCTAAAAGGTAAACCAAGCAAGTGCTTCAATAGAGTAATATAGACATATGTTCAAAGAGACCGTGATAATGCTCTGGTTTTGATTCAAGCTCAGCATTCTTCCTTTCTCACACTTACAGTTGTATAAAGCAGCAAATACGGAAAAAAAGTCAACGCAGGCAGCTTTTCAACTCTGTTTCTTATAAAGTGCTTTCAGTTACACATTGGCAGCTCCTCTGTGCTCTTCTGAAGGAGCCTAGAGATGTCTTTTCTCTGAGTTTGGCTGGCAGGTGCAGCAGATCCCATTCTGGCAGAAGGTATCAGAAGCAGTGGTTGTTCTGCTAGAAGGCACCTATGACTCCTGGGACCAGGAGTGGGTCTTGGCAGCCAGGTCTGCATGTGCCTTCCACCGCCTGCAGGTCTAGGGCTGGGCACTGGCCACCCCACACATGGGTATGAAACTTGAAGGTGCAGTGGAGAACTCCAGGCTGGGGGCGAAGCCTGAGGAGCACAGGAGACCAACAACCCAGCCCGAGCTGTCGGCACTCTGGAGTGAAGCATGACCTGAGCTGGGGGTTGTGGGAGCTTGCCTGTTCAGTGGGGCTGGATAAGGCTGTAACAAAGATACTCGCTGTTCAACAGCTCAACATCTGTGTTACTGTGTGAGGGGGAAAGTGTTGGCAGCCTGTGCTTGCCCAGGGATTGCAGTCCTTTTGACCCTGCTTACATATCTCCTTGCCTCACTGGTGTGCCTCTCCCCAGTCATCTAAGACAGCAGTCTCATTGCTATGCTGAGCCTTTGTCCCATTGCTCTTCCTCTTGCTCTGAACATGGTTTCCATGGGTAGGGTGCTCCTCCTGGACAGATAAGGTCCAGCTGCCGTTATGCTCTGCTGAATTTACAAATGCCTCAGATTTAATTCACCTGGTATTCTCTCTGATGTAGTGACATAATTTCTTTTATTTCTTTCTAAGTTGCATAAGAAGAAATGAAGTAAAACTTCGTGCTACAATGGCTGGGGCATGAACTATGGGTGAGGAGGCAAGGCCTGGACAAACATTTTGTCTTCTGTCGTTTTAGCGGGAGGCAAATTTGAGTTTTCCCCAGTCACAGTGTTGGAGCTTGGTCTGACCAAATGCAATGCTAACTTCAGTGGGCACTGGGTCCCCTGTGGAGCACCCCAGGTACTCTGTCACCCACTGCAGGTGAGGACGAGCTGGGTTAGCTGATCACTCTGTCCAGGGTTGTCAGTCAGGATTTTGAGGGATGTGCAGAGGATGCCACAGACCAGGGCTCCCTTCAGCAGCCTCTGAATACCCTCTGAGCAGACCTGTCCTTCTGATGACAGGTCTTGCACATCAGCTGGCACTGTTCCACCATACTGGGCAGTGGGGCATGGAGCTCTAGCTTTCTGCCCCATGTGCAAGGACCAAAGGTCACAGTTGGGATCTACAGCATCCATTGGGCCAGGGAGAGGACAAGGAACCCTTGTCAGAAGGAGATTGAAGGAAAATTTTATGATTTTATTATTTTATTCAGCAAGAATCAAGAAATACTCACTTAAGTCACATATGACCCTTGAAAATAGACTTGGTACCTTAATACTAAATGCAGAAAGAAAGGCAATAGAATTGCAACTTAGTAAGTGCTTGATTTATAAGATTTCTTTATGGTAATATGGGGGCCCCCTGGTGGTCTAGTGGTTAGGATGTGGCGCTTTCACCGCCGCGGCCCGGGTTCAATTCCCGGTCAGAGAAGTCCCCCGGGCAGATGGAGCTTGTCAGCCCTGTAAGGCCATCCATCTAAGAGAAGGTCACTCTAAACAAACCTACATCCTGAGGACCTCACTGCCACTGTCCAAGCTTGCTCGGCCCCAGCAGATGAACCTTAGGATTAAAGGGTGGGCTCAGCTCAGCGCACACTGTGTCTCACCTAAAAAATCCACTGCGCAGGCTCGAAGGGTAAAGACCTTTCCCAAATCTTCGTTCACGAAGACTGGCCATACATACATTATGGTAATATAATTATGTATCAGTACTAATATTAATAAGCAGTAGAAATGTCACTTTGTATTACTTGCAGTAACATAATTGGGAATTATACCTCTAAAGTTATGTATTCATAAGGTAGTTAAGGTATTAGAAGCTTTTTAGATGCATGTTTTACTTAACTGATAAACATCATGACTGTCTCAGTCCACTAGCTCTCAAGCCTCCAGTCAAAAGGAGAAGTGTTGGACTTGGGAAGTAGCTGTTTTCAGCCTTGGGAAGGACAGGAGGTAAGGAAACATGATTTAGACACACAGTAGACATTCCCTCTGCAAAAACAAAAAGGGCTTTTAGTAGGTTTAGGGAGCTGTAAAACCTTCACATCCCTATGTGGTTTCTTAGGGCCTGTGGCCACACATACCCCATAACATAGAGAGAACAGAGGTGATAGGAGCTGCTCAGCACAGTTAAAGGGATGTGATAGGGACAGACAATGTCTCCAATTCTGAAAGAGGGAACAGTGCTGTGGTAGAGCCATACCTGCTCCTCTGCCTTTTTCTCCAACACAAAATAATAAAACTCTATGTCCAGGTGTGGAGTGGAGAGCACATGGGGTGGTGGGTAAGCCAGTGTGTTTGCAGTGCTCCACAGACTGTGACCTTGGTATTTGACCAGCCATTTCCCCCTCCACTTCAATGGGAAACTCCTTTTCCATTTCCTCCCAGCACAAAGTCTCCTGCATTGGTCAGATTTTCTTTGGATGAACTTTTTTTCCTTTTAAATGAACCTGGTGAAGACAAAGACTGACCATGCCACATACTGTTGCTCAGACAGCTAGCTGATGACATCTCCATCCTTGGAGTCATTGAACACACAGTTGGCCATGGCTGATGCCAGTCACACTCAGATGTTGGAAGCCATCAGGGTAGTGTGGGGCGGGACTGAGTTCTTCAGCTTTATTCATCCATGGCTTAAGGCAGAGCTGCCACAGAGTGCTAAAGTGTCACAGGTATTGCAGGATGTAGGTCAAGGTGTGCTAGGACAAGCTAACAGACTGGCAAATGGCTGAACCTTGCCCACCACCTATTTCAAGGCCTTTCTTTGTGACTAGGTGTGGATTGAGGAGGAGGAAGAAGAAGGGAGGATGGAAATTTATATAATCTGTCAGAATTCACCCAAGAGGAAACTAAATTCCTCAAATCTCACCCTAGACAGAAAAATTTAGTTTTACTAATACATCAAAACTTCCACTTTTTGCTTTGTGACGTGTTCCCAGCAAAACATAAAGCCATAAATCACAGAGCACTGGGATGATTGATTTAACTTAGTAAAGGGAGACGGTAGAAGGAGAAGGTAAATCATACAGATGAGCTACAAAAGTGATGTGCCAGCCTACCTACAGAGACAAAACACACAACTTCCAGTTCTCTCTGCACCATTGCAGCTCAGTCCTGTTATTTACTGCACTCCTATAATCACTGCTGCTCAAACATCCTGCTGATGCACACCAGTTTCTGCCAGTTTTTTGCTGAGAAGAAGCCTTTCTGTTCTGTGGAGGAGAGAAAAATCTTAATGACATTCCTAGTGCTCACTAGTGTAGGTCTCTGCACAGTGTGTGACAAGTTGCATGGTGGACACAACACCTATCCCAAAAGTCTTGTTGCTGAAGTCAGGATGGAGATGATGTGGTCCTGAAGACCTGGTACCAGCAGCACCCATTTGTTTGCATGAGCTAATCAGAGTGGTCATCAGAGTTCCCTTCCCTGCAGCTGCTGTACCATCTCCAGCAGCAGCTAGGAATATAAACCTCTGTCTACAAACCCAACCATCATCTTCTTAACTCCTTGAGGCTGACCATCTACACCAAAAGCCCCAGAACCCAGCTCTGGTACAACCCTCATGGCTGTGGCTTAGGCTGCAGTGGGTGTTATAGTTATCAGGAAGCCCTGGGACATCTGCAGAACAGAGCCAAGAAAGGCCACAAAGGTGACACTACAGGCACATAGGGTTGTTGAGGTGACATCACTACTAGCTCAAGGCTTTGAGAGAAAAGCCCTATTATGGAAAGGTATAAAACACTCAAGAAGCAAGCAGGGAGGTAAAATAAGGAAACTCAGCTCCATCAAGGATGTGCCATGGGTCTGCAGAGACCAACTTTACCCCTGAAGTGGTGCCTGTGCAGCAGCAAAGGTATTGGGTGCTGTATGGGAGTTAGGAGCTCCCTGTGCTCAAATGGGTAGCTCGTTTAGCCCCAGCTATCCTGTCTGTGTTCTCTAGTAAATAGAAGCTTTGTGCTTCAGAACTGCATGTGTCCCACTTGGAGCACCTCCTTGCAAGTGCTGAAGGGTGCCCAAACAGAGTGACACCAGGGTGAGGCTCGGATCTCACTGGGCCTTCTGTACTAAGCACCACAAACCAGATACAAACAAGGCTGCTCACAGAGGGAAAGACAGACTTTCCATCCACAGCAAAGTTTAGCATCCAAGTCATGCAGTAGGAGCCTAACCACAGCAGCTGGTGAAATGCATGGGCTAAAGTACTCCAGGGGAAGCAGAAAAAGGATTTACAGTTTGCCAGGAGAGCACTAAAGTCAGGACTTATTAAGGTTGTTGGCAGTGGGCTTTGTGGAAAGAAAGTTGCAGCTACATTGACTACTAAAAGTGGTAAAGGGAAGGCTTGGACAGAAAATCGTAGGTCTAGAAAAGGGAAAGATGGACTTTTAAGAGACTGAATTGCTGAAGGAATTGAAGCAGAAACACACATACCTCTGCAGCAGAGGTCCTCATCCACATCGATGAGGGAGCAAGCCCAGGCAGGATGCGATAGATGGCTTACAAGAGCTAATATACAGCAGAAACTTGAGATCTGGATCCAGTTTGGCAACAACTCTGAGGACAATAGCAAGAGAGACTCAGCAGCATGGAACTGAAGCTTTGGTTTGCCAGAGGATGATTAAGTCTTTGGAAGAGCTGTGCAGGCTGTGGCTGCAGTTCTCCAAGATGGATTCCAGGGAGGTATTGATCCCTGGGCAGGGGAGGGAGCTAGGTGGTCTGATCCCAGGCTGGTTTATATGCAGCCACCAAGTTCTTCCTTCCTCTCTGACCTCTCCTTGGTAAAGGGCTGTACCCCTGCCCTCCACATGCCTGCAGTCACCGCTGGCACAGAGCCACTGATGAAGAGATGCAGCAGCAGTTTGACCCAGATCTGAGTCAGAGCCTGGAGCGAGCCAGAGCTGTGTGATGGTTGCAAGTACTGTGTGTGGATACTGCTGTACAGGGGACTCGCAGGAGCCCCAGGAAGAGCTGTGAGTGATCATAACCCCACCACAGTGCTGTCAAACCTCATCCCAGTGTCAGCAGCACTGAGGGAAGAAGCTGTGGGAGAACACCAGGGTCTGCTACAGAGGACTGCAGAGGAACTGCTGCTCTTCCTAACCATGGTGCAGTTGTTCAGTTTGGAAGAAGAGAAAGCTGAGGAAGGACCAGAGGGTTTTTTTTTTTTAATCGAGAAAGCAGGTACTGAATGCAGATTTCATGCAGAAGGGACCAATACAGCAACCTAATGCTGAGATTCAAAATTAAACCTGCAAGGATGAATGGATTGGTACCAAGTGCTAGGGCAATTACTGAACCTGTAAATCAACGGCATTTGACTCAGCTCTAGCTTGAGAGAAAAGTCATTCAGGCAGAAAAATTTTACCAAACATAGATAGACAGACAGACAGATAGATAGATAGATAGATAGGTAGATAGATAGATAGATAGATAGATAGATAGATAGATAGATAGATAGATAGATAGAAAATGTAAAGAGAAAGAAAAGGCTCTGTGAAACAGTCCAAGCAGTAGCAATGCCACTAATGGTTTGCTCCATAGAAAAGGAGGTTAATGGAGAAACCCAGTGAGGCAAAGGCCAGAAATTTTGCTAGAGTGTTGGAGATGAAGACAGAAGAGGGAATTCCAGCAGATCATGGAGCGGAAGACTGAAGGAAAACCCATAGATTCTGGCAGAGGAGCAACCTTTATTACCTTTTAAGAACAACCTGAATTAACTAAACCACAAGAGCTGGAAAAGGAACAAACTGTAAAGCCTGACCCAAAAAAAAAAGCTGATTCTACCTGTAGGGATGCCCACCAGCTCAAAACCTCCAGCTATTCCTACCCAGACCCATCCGTACTTTATTAGGGACAACCAACAATTGAAGTGCTGATCACAACAAATGGAATAGTCCCAAAGAAGATATGTCATCAATCTCATCAATCTTAGTTCAAGCTTTGGGAAAATGCATTCACTGGGGCTGGAAAAGGCATTTCAAATGGAACACGTCACTGCACCAACATTGCTGTCTCCACATCTTTCTAATCTGGGCCAGTCATGATGCTGGGAACCTCACCTTCAAAATCCAAGATGCCACTAAGGTTACAGTTAGCATTAGGGTTAGAGTTCAGAGAACCACAAAGCCTCCAGCTCTGGGGACACTGGGGCTGGAAGAGGCATGTCAGAAGGAGCACAGTACTGCACCAACATTGCCACTAAGGCTTTTTTACCAGTGGAAAAAACGGAACTGATGGATATCAAACAAACTTGCTCCAGCATGGGCTCCTCTATCCACAGAACCACAGGTGCTGCCAGCAGCCTGCTCAAGTGTGGATTTCCCATGGAGTCACAGCATCCTTCAGGCATCCATCTGCTCCAACGTGGGATCCTCCGCAGGCTGCAGGTGAATATCTGCTCCACCACGGACCTCCAAGAACTTCAGAGGCACCGCTGACTCAACATGGTCTGCATCACGGGCTGCAGGCGAATGTCTGCTCTGGTACCTGGAACACCTCTTCCCCCTTCTTCTTCATAGACCTTGGTATCTGCAGGGATGTTTCTCTCACATTTTCTCACTCGTCTCTTCAGCTGCAGTTGCACAGTTTTTTCCTCCCTTCTTAGATACATTATCCCAGAGGCACTACTATTATTGCTGATGGGCTCACCCTTGGGTATGTCTCGCATCGGCTCTGTTTGATATGAGGGAAGCTTCTGGCAGCTTCTCACAGAAGCCAACCCTGTAGGCTCCCCACTGCAAAACCTTGCCACACAAACCCATTACAAAGATGACACGGTGGGCAGAGGTAGGGTGTTGACATGGCATCACTACCAGCTACAAGGTTTGGGGGTACCCCAACATGGAATGGTGCAGAGTTGTGTATGTCCTGCTCACAGTCTGTCTTTGCATGCGCCAAGTGCTGCCCAAACAGGGTGAGCCAGAGGGCTAGTAACAGCAGCCTCAGCAGACAGGCTGAGGTCACTCTCATTGAAGCCTAGGTCCCCTGCCCTTCACAGTACTCTAGAACTGGTCTGAGAGTGCGTTGCTGGGGGAAACCCTTACACCGCGATTCAGCCTTGACTTGCACTGGTCTTTGAACCTACAGAGAAAAGGAGGAGTTACATATTTTGTTTGAATTAGGAGATAATTCTGGAATTTTTTTTGAGAAGTTTCCAAAAAATGTGCCATTTCTGCCTCTACACACGGTGTTTCCTTTGCCTCAATCCAGCATAATCTCTTTAAGCATGTATACGGGCACATATTTGGGCATATACAAAGGTGTGTTATACACATCCTGCTGTAACATAAAGAAAGGACACTATCCAGTGAGCCATGGTGTTCATTTACACAATAGTGGCCAATATGTTAGCAGATTCATACTTTCGTGTGTCTGGGAACTATCCACAGAAGTCATTTTAATTTGTCTTTTCATGGGAGGCTTTCAAAAGCCCTGATATCATCCCTCGTTGCCACTGCACTGTCAGTAAGCTGCTCACAGCTGCTCTCACCCTGCCAAAGGCTGTCCTGTCTTAGGCCTGGCCTTGTACTTTCTTCTTCAATATGGTGTTTGAATCACTTCTTGTATCAAAGTGGGGCAAAAAACTTCTGTGCCAGGTGCTTCGATCTTTCTAGACTTCTCAGACCTTATACGCATTGTGAATGCACAGCCTGGAGGTAATGCCAGAGATGCTGCAGCCCAGGAGGAACCAAGAGGGTTCACACAGATTTGGCCCCCGCATGCTCCCATGCTCCCTCCCCCAAATGACTTGTGGCTAGAAGGAAAACAAAGGAATTTGAAGATGGCCAATTCAGGAACCTTGGAAAGGTTTTTCATTCTGCTCATTTATTTCTGTAACAGTGGCTCCAGAGATCTCAGAGATGCTCTGTGAGCCCCGGTAGCACACAGGTAGGGACAGCCCCGCCTGTAACAGTCTATGGTGTAAGGAGACAAGACAAATTACAGACGACAAGGAAATGTGATTATCCAAATTTTGCAAATAGGGAATTGGAGCTGTTTGGATACATGTAGGGCAAAATTTCTCAAAAGATCCAGCATCCATATTCTGATGGTCAAGTGCCTGATCCAATACATGCCCCAAAATGCTTCCCTGAAATTACTTGCTCAAGGTTACAAAGAAAGTTTGCAACAGCAGTAGGTAGCTGTCCCCCACTCCTGGGTCATGGCACTTAGACCACAAGGCTACCCTCCCTTATGGGGAACGGCCTCTCTGCACCACTTATATCCAGCTGAGCACAAATAATTTGTATTCACATTCTAAACGGCCACTAAAAAGGGGAGTGAATACCAAAGCAAAAGAACAATTTTTGTTTGAGCTAGCACCGATGAATACTTCTTTGCAGAATTTGCCAAGCTCTACTATTGATTAACAAAAATTAAATTACAACATTCAGTTCACATTTATTCTGCTATGGTTGCTGGAGTGTTTGTAAGTGGGTAAATGTCCCTGTGATCGTGTCATTTGGCTCTCATAATGCCGCAGGCTGAACAAGGGTATAAATATGCAAAAGCTGCTCCATTTCACTGTTGCATGGATACAAAGCAGATGGATAGATGAACAAAACTCCTTCTTAGAAAGCAAGTGCCCCTGTCAATACAGACTGCACCCATCTGTCTCAGTTCTGCACCCGGCTTGGGGAAAAAGAAGGTGAGCATCATGTTTAAACCCTATCCACTTTTTCTGTACAGGGTGATAGGATTAACAGCTTGGTGCACTATTTCCCTTTCTGCAATGGCACATTCTGAGTCTCACTGGACAATGATCCCCTCTGGAGCACGGAAAGACACTTTGCCCCGTTGCCTCCATCCCCCTTCTAAAAAAATGAGTACAGCCAACATTTGTGCCATGTCACCACCATGGACCACATCCACAGGGAGGTGTCTGGATCAAGTCTGCACCTTCCAGCCACCTTGTGAGGGTCCAGCAGTCTCTTCCACTAGATGCTGATGGCATTGTTGGTCCAGTCATTGACCATCCCTGTTCAAGCAGTGGGGCCAGACCTTCCTCTAAATGCCTACTGCTCAAAGCACCTATCCACAAATGGCAGCAGAGACCAGAACCTGGTGCTCAGAACAGTGCCCCACTGGCAAGTGACTGGAGATTGTCTGGGTTGTGTTTTCCCACTGCTGAATTGACTCACACTGACTCTCACTGCTGTGTGAACAGCAGAACCAGCGTGTCCCAGTATCCAGTATTTCCCTCTCAATCCCAGCCACCCAAGCTGGGTTCTTTGGTGTCTGATTAGACAGGACCTCCTTGTTTTTTCCCTCCATGAGAAACCAAGCTTCTCCAGCTATTTCCACAATAAATGTGCTGACATTTCAGATTATTTGATTATTTGATATATCTACTTTCCTGTCCAGTGTGGTTGAAACCAGTGGGAGAAGAATAGAGGGAGACCAGAATGTCAATCTCATAAACCTCACTTCTTGAGAAAATAAAGCCAAGAAACAGTGAATAGTCTGTCTGAATAGTCAGTCAAAACCAGTCATAGTCTCAGTGCGGATTCATTGACCTTATCTCCTACACCTCCTTTCCCCATCCTGTGTTGAAAACACAAGCAAAACCAGTAGAATGACCCCCCCAAAAAAGCCAAATGCATTCTGAAAATACAGAAATTTGGCCAAGATAGATGATGAATTTTTTTCACTGTAGATCCCATACTAATGCAGGTCATGGCTCTGATGAAATAATCAGGATGAGCATCCTGAGAGAACTACCAGCAGGAACCAGAGCAGGGTGTGCTCAGCTCCAGAATTCAGGCGCTGCATCTCCAGCAATCAGCAGGAACTCAGGGCAAGTATTCAGCTAGGTTTCAGCTCTAAGCACATGCTCCCTGGTCTGGGTGTCTTCACTGGCATCCCCCATCCTGCAGATCTGACTGAGAATGACTTAACGAAGCTTGTTCACAAAACTGTGAAGCCCTAGAAAAGAAGTGAGCATGAAGTTATTTTTTCCACCAAGGCCAACTGCCACTTTTGGGAAAAAAATAATGGACCTTCTTGTGTAGTTCTCACTTTCGGTAAAAAAATTAGAAAAATAAATCTTCCACTTTGACTGTTTATTTACTAATGTTTATAGAATCATGGAATCATTAAGGTTGGAAAAGACCGCCAGGATGATCAAGGCTAACCTTTGACCAAATGCCACCATGCCCACCAAACCATATCACAAAGTGCCACATCCACTAGCTTTTCGAACATTTCCAGCAGTGGAGACACAACCACTTCACTGGGAAGCCTGTTCCAATGCTTAACCACTCTTTGAATGAAGAAATTTTTTCCTAATATCCAGCCTGAACCTCCCCTGGCACAATGTGAGACCATTTCCTCTTGTTCCTATCACTAGTTGCCCGGGAGAAGAGGCCGACCCCCACCTGCCTACAACCTCCTTTCAGGTAGTTGCAGAGAGTGATAAGGTGCCCCCTGGGCCTCCTTTCCTCCAGGCTACACAACCCCAGCTCCCTCAGCTGCTCCTCATATGACTAAATCTCTAAACCCTTCCCCAGCTCTGTTGTCCTTCTTTGGACACACTCCAGCACGTCCAAGTCTTTCTTGTAGTGAGGGGCCCAAAACTGAACACAGGATTCAAGGAGTGGCCTCACCAGTGCTGAGTACAGGAGGGCGGTCATTGCCCTGGTCCTGCTGGCCACACTATTGCTGATACTGGTCAGGATGTCATTGGCCTTCTTGGCCACCTGGGCACACTGCTGGCTCATGTTCAGCAGCTGTCGACCAGTACCCCCAGGTCCATTTCCTCTGGGCAGCATTCCAGCCACTCTTCCTGCAGCCTGTAGTGCTGTATGGGATTGTTGCGACCCAAGGGCAGGACCTGGAACTTGACCTTGTTGAACCTAATACAATTGGCCTTGACCCATCAATCCAGATCCCTCTGCAGAGCCTTCCTACCCTCCTTGATGTTGATCAACACTCCTACCCAACTTGATGTTGACTGCAAACTAACTGAGGGTACACTAAATTCTCTAGTCTAGATCATCTATAAAGATATTAAGAAGGACTGGCCCCAGTACTGAGCACTGGGGAACACCACTTGTGACTCGCCACCACTCATTTGGTTTCCTTCCTCGCCTACAAGCAAACATGGTAAGTTCTGGTTCTTAACTCACAGAGCACTTGCTGACACCACACAGACCATCAGAGATCCAGGACCCACAGCTGTGAAATGCTGAGTTAACTACGCAGTTAACTCTCTTACAAGGTAAAGGAGATCTGCACCTGGGAGCCGGCTTGCCTGAAACCTGTCATCAAGACTCAAATCACTCCAAGGCAGGTAATTAATTGCGGCTCATTCCCAAAGGCAGGTCATCATTATCATATTCTAGAGTTACAGTTTTCCCTTAATCATCTTTTCCGCAGAAGATGTGGGGAACTTTTCTGGAATAAGCACTTTCTTTCAGCAACTATTGGTTTCAGTTTAAAGCAATGAATGCTCAAATCACTGGTATTGAGCTGTTTATGAACAGACAGAAAGGCATGAGAGATGTTACTATAATAAATATTCAGCAAATGCCTGTAGAATAAGAGCATAAATATATAAAATTGCTCTGCTTCATGGTTATATTAGAAGGCATAGGGTTACACAAATCCTTTTCTTTATATTGCTTCTGAGGGGATTTCTTTTTTAAAAGAAAAAAGTGTAGGCTTCAGAACTGGACATCTGCCATGCCTGACATCACAAAGATCTCTGCAGAGTTCACCTTTTTCTTCCTAAGCAGTAATAATGTGGAAACTACTGAAGGGCAAATGTGCTTTCAGTGAATAGGGAGTGCCATGGCTGTGTAATGCTGCAGACAGCTACAGATGTGGTCTTTCTCTCTGGGTTTCTTTTCCCTCTCCCTGCCTCGTATATCTTTGTTATGCAGAATAATCACAACCGTTTCTGTTTCTCATACCTCTATAAACTTAAGCATATGCAGCTATTCCAAAACATTCTGTGAAATGTGAGGGAAGAGGTAAACCCCAGCCCCTCTGTGGGTGCAGCGGAGGAGAGTTGCCACAGCTCGTGGGTTGGGAAAAGGAAAGGGCACTGCAAGGAAGGGCTAAGACACAGTCGAGGTCGGTGAAGCAATGCCAATTTATTGTGGGACAACACGAACTTTTATAGGGTAAGTTAGGGGTTGGACTCAGGCGAGGGGAGGAGAGAAGGATTGACAGGTAGGGACTAACTGGGATTGGAGGGTATAATGAGGTAGGGTGGAGACTTCGGGTAACCGGGGGAAAGGGCCAATGGGAGCTACCTCTGCACTGCGGCAAACTGCAACCAATCACAGGCAGAGGAGCGGGAAAGCAGGGGAGTAAACAACTTTAGGCGGGAAAACAGTGAGGGGAGGAAGGAGACAACATGGAGGATTTGATTTTTAAACAACAACTGGGGGTACAAACACACAGATAACCTCACAACAGTAAACTGGGGGAAACTGCAGCT
Organism: Chiroxiphia lanceolata; assembly: GCF_009829145.1. Classification (NCBI taxonomy): domain Eukaryota; kingdom Metazoa; phylum Chordata; class Aves; order Passeriformes; family Pipridae; genus Chiroxiphia; species Chiroxiphia lanceolata. The sequence goes on along the minus strand of NC_045638.1, from coordinate 75,869,078 downwards.
AACTGGGGATAACACAAGAGAGTAGTCCAGTCCAGGGGCAGCCTCTGAGGGCTGCAAATGTCCATTTCTGAGTAGCCTTTTCAGGCTAAAGTGTCCATCTGGGGGTAAGCAGTCTTTTAAGATTCATAGATTCTCCTCCACGCCTGGAACCGTTCCCATTCCTCTCGTAGTTGGTGATTTTCGTCCCCAACATCTCCCCCTTCTTTGTTTTTTGAGGCCGCGGCGACGTTGGCACTTATAGTAGAGATGAGGGACTTGCGAAGATAAACAATGAGACAAGGTAAGCAGAAACATAACAGGAAAATAACGGAGAGGGCAAGGATGCACATTATTATAATTTTCTTAGACCAATTAGGTAGTGTCGGTAGGTTTAGCCAATCGAAAAAGTCTCCTAAGTCTCCTTCTTTGTCCTGGTGAATGTCTCGGATCAGGCTCTTGAGCTGGCTGATGCTTTCGTGAATCGATTGAGCATGATCCGAGAAATTCATGCAACACATCCCTTCGAACTCTTGGCACCCGTGCCCGTGTGCCAAGAGCAAGAAGTCGATGGCTGCTCTGTTTTGGAGACTTACTTCTTTCAGTTTCTGGGTGTCTTCTAAAAGGCCTTCTATCGCTTGGGTGGTGGCATTCGCCTCCTTGGTCAGCCAGCAACCAAGGTGGGTCAAAAGTGACAAAGCGTGTGCCGTACCAATCCCAGGGATAGGGAAAGAAGCCCAGAAATTCTTCATCCTCGACCAGATGTGGATGTTGGAATCGCAGTCTGCTGGGAAGGGTAGAGGAGGTGGCATCGTCACAATTCCAGCACCCGCATGTGGTATGGCGTACACAATTGGAGACTGATTTAAATTTGGTTTAACTTTGGAAGGGGTGGTCTGAGGCTTGGGTGGTTGAGGTTTGGGCTCCGGAGGGAGCCTCCACCCATCCACCTGCCTCTGGACATTCGGGAACCACCCCTGGCGCCGAATTCGGTTTCTCAGATTTGGAACAGCCAATTCATTCTCGTTTTTGAGGGACCTTTTAATTTGGATTCTTGGAAGGATTGCCAAATCTGTTAGTTGGAACTTCGCCGGGTTGTAAAGGGCCAACTTTCCTACTGTGCAGGGACCCCCCTCCGGGTAGGCCCGAATACCAGGCCATGCCCGATCTCCACACAGCAGGAAGTACCCCTTTGGCAGGCGCATGTTCCGAGGAACATGCTCCGTGGGGATGGTGGTAACAACAGACCCATTACACCACGGCGAAGCGGTCCCTTGGTACAGGGGTTTCGAGGGGGTAACGTTAAAGGGAGTAAACAAAATGGGTTGGGTATACCGGTGAAACATAATACAGGCAAGGGTAGGGAGAGAACCCAACAAATCAATTTCTTGAAAAGGGATATCAACGAAGGTGAGTGCCGCGATCGCCTGGGCCAGATTGGGGGAGTTGAGGGGCATCGCCCCACGGACTCTCGTCTGTGAGACGAAAGCGTCCCAGTCCCTTGGTGTTATAGGGACTCCCACGAGGCATGTCCTGAATGGACTGCCCGCGCTAGCCAAGGACAGACACAGGGTGTCTGTGCCCGTTGCCTTGGCCAGCGTTACCCATAAGTTCTCCTTGGGCTGGTCCATCCAGGGCCTCAGTGGGATGGGCGCGACGAGAGGAACGATGATGTTGATGAAGACGGTGATGGCGTGGAGGAGGATAGCTGTTAACTTCATGATCTTGATTCGTCTGAGGTTTTGTCCTGATTCTGTGAAATTCTTATTCGTCTGGCTGGGACCCACTTTGGTCCTTCTGGACCTGCAATACAAGCGTAGCCCTTCCCCCAGGTGATCAAGGGGAAAGGGCCCGTCCATTTTTCTGTGAGTGGGTCCCGATACATGATTTTCGCTTTCAGTAATGACATTTCTGGTGAATCTGAATCTGTCGTAAAATGTTTTTGTGCTGGACTTCTGTTTACGTGAGTGCCATATTCCTCCAGCAGGTTCAAAAAATTTAAAACATACATCACTTTGTCCAATCGTTCTTGGGGAGTCAGGCCCATACTCCCCCTTTTTTGTTTTTTCAGCAAATTCTTGATATTTTGGTGGGCACGCTCTACTATGCCCTGTCCTGTGGGATTATGAGGGATCCCGGTGGTATGGTGCACCCCCCATTCTTCAAAAAACTTTTTCGTGTCTGCAGACACATAGGATGGTCCGTTGTCAGTTTTCACCTGCTTCGGGACTCCCATCCTTGCGAATGCAGACAGGAAATGTTTCTTGACATCACGACTTTTCTCACCAGGATGCGCGGTGGCTACAATCATTTTTGAGAAAGTATCAATTGAAACATGAACGAATTTCAGTTTTCCAAATTCAGAGATGTGTGTCACATCTGACTGCCAAATTTCTAGCGCCACTAAACCTCTGGGGTTAGTTCCTTCAGGGGTGAGCGGCGTGAAATTCTGACAATCAGGACACGTTTTTAGGATTTCTTTGGCTTGAGAAATTTTTAGACCGAATTGCTTGTGCAGCGATCGCGCATTTTGATGAAAAAATTCGTGGGATAACTTTGCCTGTTGGTATAAATTTGGGGTGACCACCATACTTGCCAGATGGTCGGCACGTTGGTTTCCCTCCGCCACAGGACCTGGCAGAGCAGTGTGTGACCTGGTGTGGACAATGAAAAAGCCGAATTTTCGGACCTGAATTAAATATGCCAATTGAGACAATAGTCTGAATAAATTCTCATTTGAGACTTCTTTTAGATAGGAATTTTCGATTCTCTTGACCACACCAACTACATAGGCCGAATCTGAAACTATATTAATTGGTTCACCACTGAAAATTTTGAAGGCTCGCACAACTGCTGAAAGTTCCACAATCTGAGGGGAACCTTGCACTCTGTGAATGTCTTGTTGCCAATTGCCATTTTGTTGCCAAACGATCACAGCGTTGCCGGTTCTCCCTGAGCCATCGGTAAAAATGGTCTTTGCATCTTTTATAGGTAAATTTGACTGTACAATTTTTAACTTTAATGGAATCTGCATTAACCTTTGAATAAACGGGCACGCCGGGAGATGCAGCCGGATCTCTCCCGGGTAACCCCCAATGGCTATTTGAAAATCAGTGGAGGTTTGTAGCAGTTGATCCAGGTGTTCAGAAGTCAGTGGAAGATAGATGAAATCTGGTTCTTCTCCACTGAGTTCTAAACACCTAGTGCGGCCTTTAAAGATGACTTTGCCAATCATTTCAGAAAGAGTGGTGATTGTTTTGCCAAATTGATGTGGGAGGAATATCCACTCCCATAAACAGAAGTCCTTATTATTGTCGGTGAATTGACCCAGCAGGGCCAAGGGTTGTCTCTGCTCTCTGATGATTACCAAGGAGGACGACAGCCCCTCCGTCCTCCTACATGATTGCCTCTCGGATATTTTTCTTTCGACAATGGATAGGGTCTTTTTTGCTTCAGGTGTTAAAAAGCGGGGAGAAGATAGGTCAGCGTCTCCTTTGAGCAGCTCAAAAAGTGGGTGCAAATCACTGGTTGTGATCCCCAGCACAGGTCTGACCCAATTAATGGCTCCTAGTAGCTTCTGGAGGTCATTTAAGGTTCGGACTCGACTATCAATCTCAATTGCCTGAGGCTTGATAGTCTTTTCTGTGATTTTGAGTCCGAGATACCTCCAGGGTGCTTCCTTTTGGACCTTTTCAGGGGATATTTCCAATCCTTTGTCTTTCAGTGCCATGATTGTAGAATTTAGGGTCTTATCAACTGCCAATTGAGTCCTCGCACAGATCAATACATCATCCATATAATGGAAGATGATTGACTGTGGAAATTTCTGCCGAATTGGCTTCAACACCTCTGCCACAAACATTTGGCAGAGTGTTGGGGAATTTTTCATCCCCTGAGGAAGCACTCGCCACTGATACCTGCGGTGGGGTTCGCAAGCATTGATGGCTGGGACTGAAAAAGCGAATTTTACCGAATCAGCCGGATCCAAGAATATGTGAAAAAAACAGTCCTTTATATCAATTACCACAAGGGGCCATTCAGCAGGGAGCATGGATGGTGATGGCATTCCCTGCTGGAGGGCTCCCATTGGTTCAAGGACTTCATTAACTTTGCGCAGGTCCTGGAGAAATCTCCAGGAACCTGAGGATTTTTGAATGACAAACACTGGAGTGTTCCAGGGACTGGTGGAAGACTCCAGGTGTCCTTTGGCCAATTCCTGATTTACTAACTCATTTAGAATTTGCAGCTTTTTTGCAGGTAGGGGCCACTGATCAACCCAGACTGGTGTATCTGTTTTCCAGCTCAGTCTGGGGAGCTGCAACACTTCAGTGACCCCACCTAAAAATTTTGATCACGGAATGGGGAGCTTAAGGTGAGCTCCCACTGTTCCATGACGTCCCGTCCCCATAGTGTAATAGGAATGTTTAAAATGTATGGCTGGAGAGAAGCTGGCCTACCTTCTGGCCCGTAGATGGTAAGTACCTCCCTGCTCCTGACCGGCTGTTGGCTTCCTCCCACTCCACTGACCCGCACGAACGCCGCCTGGGCAGGCCACTCGTGCGGCCAATCGCTGGAGGCTAGGATGGTGACGTCGGCTCCCGTGTCCAAGAGGCCTTTCACCTTGATCTGCTGTGGTTGTTTTGGCTGTGGGTAATAAATGAGACATGTGAGCAGAGGGCGAGAGGATTGGACGGTAGTGGTCCAAAGAACCTCTTTCTGGTCTTCTTCCCTCTGCTCTTCGTCCGGTGATCGGACACACAGCAGATCTTCAGTGGCGACCATCTTGGCCACTGGGGAGCGCGCCTCCAGCTGGATGGGAGGAAGATGAACAGTTAGATTAATCGCGATGTTATTATCATTCAATCCAGTCAGGAGAGTAGGCACTATGCTGATTCCCTTATCCATTGCTGAAAGATGTGTGATGATTAAATAGGTCAGATCAGGGTCTACATGGGCGGATGGTTCAACTCTCAACAAGTGTTCGGAGGAGGTTAAGTGTACAGTGGAACTACCAGTGTGTAGGATCGTCCACTGAAACAAGGCATTTTGACCCGGAACTGATCTTATTGTCGGAGGTCCGGCTGGGAAGCCGTGCGCAGAGCAGAGCGCAGTTGGGGGGTCACTTGTGTCATCGCGCTCCCCCGGGCGCTCTGCTCCTCGTTTCCCGACTGTTCCGTGTCAAAATGCCTAATGTCCGGGAGGGAGGAAAAGGTGACCCGTCGCTTTAGGTTTCGCGAACGAGGAGGAGGGAGAGGTTCGCCGTTAATGTCTGTGAGGGAACGGCAGCTGGCTGTCCAGTGCCGCCCCTTTCCACACCTTTTGCACACTGTTTTGGGTAGATTTGGTGTGGATGCAGACAGGCGAGGGCAATGCTTTTTAAAATGCCCCTTCTCCCCACACTCAAAGCAGTGATTTGGCCCTGTAAATGCGGCAGCCAGTAGGCGCGCTTTATGGGATTGGGAGCCGATGTTTTTACACGCCTCTATCATCTCCAGAAGAGTGGGATTTTTGAGCATTTTTAGAGCTCTTTGGCAGTCCTCGTTGGCCTTTTCGATCACTAATTTACTAAAGAGAATTTCTTGGCACTCCTTTTGCGGGACTTGCCTGGCAATAGCCTCCTTAAGCCTGGTTATAAATTCAGTAAAAGGTTCTTTTATGCCCTGGTTAATCATGGTGAAGGAGGGGGTCGGCACATATGCGTCGGCCACCTTCTTCAGGGCTTCTAATGCCAATTCTTTGCTGATCTCTAATAATTTAGGGTCTAATTTTATTTGATCCCCTCTTCGCGTGTATCCTCCCTCCCCATAAAGCATGTCTACTGCCTGCCTGGGGGGAAGACCTCTCCTGTCCATCTTGTCGTTCACGAAACCTATGATTCTTTTCCTCCACTCCGCTTCGAACACGGAGGCCTGCACGGTGGTCAGCAGGCCTCCCATGATCGCCCGTATGTCAAAGGGTATTAAAGTATACGCGAGGAAAAAGGATTCCATCAGTCCGATAGTGAATGGGGCGCCCAGCCCATACTCGACAATAGCCTTCTTTATATCCTTTAACATCGGATATGAGATGGGGCGCCATTCAGGGGGTTTCCCCTCCTCATAGTAGACCGGGAAGGCCTTTAAAAATTCAATGTCCTGGGCACTCGCCGCGTCCTCCCGGAAGGTTTTCCAAATGTCCGGAGCGGTGGATTGCTCCTCCGGGAGGTATGGTGCCCAGTGACAGTCAGGGTCGGTGTGCCGGCAGGCGGGGTAGGCCCCGGTGGCTTGGGCCTTATGGGCGCAGCCATCTTTGTGGATGTAGGGTGTGGCCTTCGCCCTGGCCCCGCCCACTGAACCCCGTGGCTTCCGGGAGGGAGACGGCTCGGGGGAGGAGTCGGAGGTGGTGGAAGCGGACGCGGAAGAGGATCGGTCTGAGGAGGGGCTCCGCGCGCGGGTGTATGGGGGCGGAGGCGGTGCAGTGGGTGTTACTCTAGAGTCCCGCCTCCGCTTCTCGCGCTTAGAACTTTCCCGCGCTACCAGGGGCCCCGCCTCCTCGTCGCTGTTGCATCGCCGCGATCCCCTTCTTCGCGCCCTCCCGCCATTTTGATGTTCTTCATCTGACTCCTGCCCGCCATTTTGTGTGCGTTGATGTCTCTTCCTCCTCCCTCCCTTCTTCCCGGGTTCTGTAGTGTCCTGGTCGGTGTAATGAGTGTCCGTGTCTGTATGAACCGTGTCTCTGTCCGTGTTCTCCTGGCTTTTTTGTGTGGTCTTGGAGGAGTCGGCGTCTTTGATGTTACTGCCGCTCTTCTTGCTCATCATTTGGTGCTGTAGCACCATCAGAACAAGCCTCCAGGCTATTTGCGCCTTTTTTGCGAGCCGGTCACCTCTTTCGCCCTCTCGCCACAGCTGGAAGCCAATTTTCTGCCACTCATCAAAGGTGGTGTCATCATTAACATGATGGTGGTGGCTATCCAGCCATTTGGCGAGGGCTTTCGCTGATTTCTTATCTAGAGGGTGACCGTGCTCGATGATGAAATCTTTCAGGCGCCTATAAACGAACTTCTGGGAGGTGGAGAGTGTGAGTCCCATGCTGTTAATCGGTCTCTCAGCACTCTCAGGTGTTAATTCCTCCCTTCAGTTCTTTGTTACAGGGGTGGGTGGTGGGTGAGGAGTTAGGATGTCCCCCGTGGCTCACCTTCCGTTGGTGCGCGGCTCGTCGGACTCCGCAGGGTCCTCAGCCGTCCGCTTCACAGGGGAGAGCTGGCGGTGCGATCTTCTCTCCTGAAGATGTCGCCGAGCCCAAGTGCAGGCACAGGAGTTCTCTTAATATAAGAGATCTCGACTGTGCCCCACGTTGGGCGCCACTTGCCACAGCTCGTGGGTTGGGAAAAGGAAAGGGCACTGCAAGGAAGGGCTAAGACACAGTCGAGGTCGGTGAAGCAATGCCAATTTATTGTGGGACAACACGAACTTTTATAGGGTAAGTTAGGGGTTGGACTCAGGCGAGGGGAGGAGAGAAGGATTGACAGGTAGGGACTAACTGGGATTGGAGGGTATAATGAGGTAGGGTGGAGACTTCGGGTAACCGGGGGAAAGGGCCAATGGGAGCTACCTCTGCACTGCGGCAAACTGCAACCAATCACAGGCAGAGGAGCGGGAAAGCAGGGGAGTAAACAACTTTAGGCGGGAAAACAGTGAGGGGAGGAAGGAGACAACATGGAGGATTTGATTTTTAAACAACAACTGGGGGTACAAACACACAGATAACCTCACAACAGTAAACTGGGGGAAACTGCAGCTAACTGGGGATAACACAAGAGAGTAGTCCAGTCCAGGGGCAGCCTCTGAGGGCTGCAAATGTCCATTTCTGAGTAGCCTTTTCAGGCTAAAGTGTCCATCTGGGGGTAAGCAGTCTTTTAAGATTCATAGATTCTCCTCCACGCCTGGAACCGTTCCCATTCCTCTCGTAGTTGGTGATTTTCGTCCCCAACAGAGAGTGGGACTGAGCAGGGCACCCTGGTCTGCACAACATGGTCCAGTTCTGTTGCAATTCGCTCTCATCTGCTTGCACTGATCACTGTTCAGTCACTGCACTCTCAAAGAACCATTTGTAACCCTGAACTCCTGCGAGGGGGCAAAATCACTGGCAGTATTACTTCTCCAGCAGGGAGCACTTTGTGCTCTCAAGTCCAACTGATCTCAAAAATTAACTAAGACTTTCCTCTACCTACTACTTGTGTTAACAGAAGACATTAACCGACCTTGTGTCTTTTCTTCAGAAATTTAACTATTACTCACTTTAAATGTCCCTGCAACACGCACTTGCTGTCTTTCTAGAAATCTTCCTTGTATGGAATAGCACTACTGCTATGAACTCTGCAGAGCCAGGAAATATCAATTTAATTTAAACTGTTTCATTTTTGCCCTAGGTGGGGTCATTTTATGATCAGCAAATATGTTTTTCTGCTTCTTAAAATATGGTTTCAGGAATGCAGTCAGTGTTCAAAACCATAATTTGACAGCTGGACCCTGCAGTGTAGTCTTCTTTTTCCAAAGCTGTCAGAAAATGTCCTGTAATTCTAAGGAAGGGAGATGTAACATTTGAAATGTACCCATGCTGCAGACAGATGTGTCAGTACTTCAGAGAAGCAGCTGGTCAGTTTTTTGAGGCTAATACCAGTAATATGATTCCCAAAAACCATACATCATCAAGGGAGAATTTTATTGTTTTAAAATGCAGACATAGAGCAAAACTAGAATCACAAAATAATTTAGACTGCAGTGCATCTCTGCTAGTCATGTAGTCCAGTGTCCACTCAAAGCAGAGACAACTTCAAAATAGCATGAGGTGGCTCAGGGCTTTCCAAGTTTGATTTTTCAGTGAATAATTCTTGTCTCTTCTGTCCTCTGACCCTGAAATTACTATTCCACGTCTTGCCTGATGTCTCTGCAGGCACAGAAGCACTGCATAGGTCTATGGACTTCAGCACTCTCCCTTCCCTCCATCTGCAGCATCTGCATTGGCACATCTCAACAATTTCATCTCCTTTCCCTTTCCCTCCCTTTCTCCCTCTCCATCTTCTCTCTTCTCCATGATTTCTGGGGAATAAAGAGAGCTTAAAAACCTGAGCAAAACACTGTCTGAGGATGAGGTGAGTAGGGAGTAGCACTAGAGAGGCACAAAGAGAAAAAAAAAAAAAAAAAAAAAAAAGGCTGCCTATATGAAAGGATACACCGGGACAGGAGCTTCTCCGGCTGTCAGCAGTACTCACACAGCCCGCTAGACGGTGCCGTCCTAAAGGCCTAAAACGCCCTGTTAGACTCCAGCTCTGCTTTTTTTTTTTTTTTTTCCTGGAAAATGCCCTGCATGCGCTCAGGGGACCCGCCGCTGTGCTGAGGGAGCAGCGCCCAGATCCACACGTGGATCCACCTTACCAGCCCTCTGCCTGGAGATCCTTAGCTGGACACCCACCCATGAGACCTCTCCAGTCACAGGGACCACTGCAGAAATGTCATTGCAGGCCCAGGAATCCCAGCAGCAACATCAGTCCCATGCAACAGCGTATGGATGCAGCCAGGTGCACGCATCCTTGTAGAGAGGAAAATCACACAAAAAACCCAACCAGATGAGCAAAATTTCCAAGGAAGTGCTGATGTATTTCCTCACCCAGGAATCAGTCCAGCACAATCAGTCCCAAAGCTGGCAGACCAAAAACCCCTTGGAGAGTGCAGAGCTCAGCCCTTTGTACAGTCCAGCCCTTGACCCAGGGGAAGCCAGTACCTGTAGCTCCAGGAAATAACCAACTTGTCCATTTGCTACATACCTCCTGGCATCTCATTCCATCTCTCCCTTGACAAGTGAAATGAAGGGCTCTCCCTCCTCATATAGGGTTTTGCTCCAGGGTAAGGAAAGGGTTTCACATCATCCTGACAGCATCTCAGAGCTGCAAGCACATGAAATATTCTTATCAGCCACTTCATGTCAGGTATTTCCCACTTCACACCAAACAGGCATGCTAAGACATAACACAACCCTGCCCAAATTAAGGCCCTCTGCTCCCTTCTCTCTGAACCGGACTGTTTGGAGGGACTGTGTTTCCTGGGATGTATCCCATTTCTTTTTCCATGGCAAGTGGCTGTGCCAGCACCACGAGGCATCCCAAGACATGTGCTGCCCTAGGAAGGCCTCACATAGCCAGACAGCACACCTGAGGAGGAAAATGAAAGGGTTAGTAACCCAAATTGGTACTTCCATGAGGCACAGGTAATTTCTAGACCCTCGGAAGATGCGTTATCATTGCTGCCAGTGAAATCTCCCAGAGCAGGAATTAGGGAGTCATTTCCAAGGAAATGCTGCAGTTTACTCTTTGGATCATCTCTTTTTGCTCTTATTTGGCACTCTAAGGAAATATGTACTGTTCACAGAAAGCTTAATCAAGTTACATTATATTTGTATGCTTTTACATGGAGTGAAGGTACTTTCTTGCATTTTAAAAGTATCCAATTCCCAGAAATAACTATTATCCTCTATACCACATCCCCATCCCAATTACAGTGACTTATTGTCTTATCCTAAACTCCTAGGTATTTGGTTGCTTTTTCATTTGATTGTTTATTTTTAACATGCCACAAGAAAACAGAGGTGGAAACACAATGATCCAATGAGTTAGAACGTGGGGTTCAATCTCCATATCAAATCTTCACAGTACTTTCAAGAGAAAACCTCTTTTAAGTATTTTCCAGTCCAGATTAAAGTGTCACCCCATGTCTGAGGAGGAGCCAGCACAGTCCAGAGCTTTTGCTCAGACAAGGCACAACAACCTAACTAACACAGTTCCCAGATGAGGCACTGACAAGGCTTTCCTGACTTCAGCCAATGTGTTCCTCTTGCTTTCCCATTCTTTCCCTCTAATTTTCCTTGGTCTTGGAGCAGCCAAACCAGGATATTCCAAGATGCTGTGCAAAGCAACTCCACAAGGAATGGTATTAGAGGGCACGTGGCTCTTGAAGTAGAGGAGGAAGAAAACCTTTTTGCTTAGCCGAGGAGCTATCAGTTCACATCCACTTGGAAAGACAATTAAAAGTGAACTTGGATTTTACCCCAAGTTCTGCCATAGTAGTGAGCTCAGAGACCATAAATAGGAGACCACCTCATCATCAGCCCCAAATCTGCTTTTCAGGGAAACCATTTTGCAAATTGGGTCATACTCACTAATAGTCTGGTGATGACCAACACTGCGCTGTTGCAAATGAAGCGTTCACCAAAAGCAGTTCAGCCAATGCTACTGCCAGGTCCAAACGGAAGACCAGGGCCTGAGGCTTTGTCTAAAATCAAAACTTTCTGTAATTTAGTGGAATTCAATTAACAAACCAAATTAATTAAACTAGTGCAAATGCCTGAGCAGGCCATCTAAAGCTCTTGTGCCTTAAGGCTTATTTACAGACAGTTTTGTGCTGCATTGACCATTGCTGCATAGCTTCTTTATATCAATGCAACTCATCTGAGGAGAGACCTCATTATATCACACCAGGGGATGCCCTGATTTAGCTAGAGTGATTTCCAAACACAGCTAATGAAAACAATACAAGCACTGTGTGTGTGAATTCAAACAACTACCCAATTGATTTAAGCTAAACTAGGTTTAGACAAAGTTAAGCTGTCCCTACAATATTGTGTTAGTCATAAATCACTGCATATGCTTTCACCTTCTCCAGCCAAGAAACAAATGGTCTCATTAGCAAGTAAGACTGCAGGACAAGATGTGCGTTAGCTCTGAGCTGCCATGAGTAGGCTCTGATCACAGCTAATGTGTTAGCTTAAGAGGAGTGTCATCAGCGCAGTGTGTTTACAGCACAAGTATACTGAGAACAGGGCCAGTTCTGCATGTCTCCTGATTTTAAATAATCCATATACTCAAACCACTTGCAGTTCATTGCTGAAAGGCTTAATCGTCAGGCAGCAGCAGCTCTTATCTTTCCTCCCCTGGGGCATCGCTCCACCATGACATGCTAGCAGCCATAAGCCACCTCATCCAGCACAACCAGGTAGGAAGATTAACGCAGAACCATGTCTGCTTTAATGTACTCAGCTTCTCACAGCACAGCCACAAACTAAATGATCCTGAGGGGCTTTGGCACCAAAGCTATGAGATTGTCTTAACCGTGACATGACTGCATGTCCCAGGGAGAGGCCTGCCTACAGTGAAGGGCTGCATAGCTGTGCTGCTTCTGGAGAAATTGGGAACTACGTAACATCTGTGTCTGTGGAATAGTTTGTTGACTTTTGCTGACTTTAACTGAGTACCGGAGATCAGGCCTTTGCTCCTGGCTCTGTCACCAGCCTAATGGTATCGTCCCAATCCCCTCCTGTGACTTGGCTTTTCTTCTGCCTTTGTCTCTCCTGTACGCGGAAGTCACAAATGTTTGGGGGCAGGAACCAACACTTCATCCTAAGAAGTTTTCAAGCCTAAACTGGATGAAGCCCTGAGCAGCCAGGTCTGGCCTCAGAGCCAACCTGCTGTGAGCAGGAGATTGGAGCATAGACCTCCCAAGATCCCTCCCAACCTCACCTATCCCATGGTGCTGCGATTCACAGCAAATAGCACATGGAGTCAGTGTGGGTTTGGGAGAAAGGGGATAGAAAAGGCTTCAAAGAACAAATTTTTTGGTTGCCAGATCATCCTTATTACAAAAGGAGAACATATCTTTCTATTCTTAAATACATAGAATTCATCAAATTAAATGGAAAAGTCTATCTGGACATTCAACAAAGTGTTTACCTCATGGAGTGCTTTGGGAAGCAATAGTAAATGAACAACAAATTCTGGCTTCTGTGATTTCAGGTCAAGACTTTTAACCTTTAGTGTTAGAGTTTTAACTTGCCTGTACAAACCAGAAAAATTAAACTACAGCTGCTTCAGCTACGAGTAGCTTAGGCCATGGAAGTTTGAAATTAGACCAATATAAATTAAACCACTGTGAAGGTCCAAGGTCACCTCCTGTATATAGCCTCCTTCCTAACATGATCAATTCATTTCCTCTGAAGACTCAGAAGAATAGTATCAGTAACCACAGCAACACCGAAACGTAAGTATAATTTTTAGCTCTGTGATGTAGGCTGCACAAAATAAGAGAACACATTTTAAAAGTTCTCATCACAACCTACTTTATTTTTTCATGGGTTTATTTTAATAACAAAACATGTATCTGGGATTTTTTTAATAATTCTTAACATTTTCATTGGCAGATGACTGGTATGCATTCATTGTAGCTCACACTGAGGAAGTGAATGAAGCTTCAGCTTTTCTGCCTCCCACTGCATTCTTCTCAGCACTGAGGAAATAAATTTGGTCCCCGCCCTCATCTTTTCTGGACTCAAAGCAGAGTTTGAAACCCCTGTTGCAAATTGTGGAAGAGACCCAAACAGTATTTCTGCATCGCACCACCGAGCCCAATGGGTCTCAAATATCCAAATCAGTGGCTTCCTGCCACTCCTCCTGCAGCTGGAGAACAGCCTAGGTCCATGCATGAGTGCTTGTCCATGCATGCAATGGGCCCTGTGGCATCAGGATATGTTCAATGAGACCTCAGTACCGTGTGCTGCACTCTGCAGTGTTAGTTTTATGATTGGACTTGATGATCTTAAAGGTCTTTTGCAACCTAAATGAGTCTATGGATTCTATGGAAAGTTTCTTTTTTAGCCAAATACATTAAAAAAAAGATAAATAAAATAAATACTGGTCTTCACAGTACAGAATCACTTTCACTGAAAGACTTGAATAGGATCAAAACCGGAAAAGAAGAAATTGAATGAAATCCTGTGAGGTCCTTATGTACTACTGCTTTTATGCAACTAAGAGATATTTATTTATCACATGTCACTCTAGAAGGAAATGCTATTACATGAAAGTACAGCTACGACCTTCCTCAAAATACTTATCTGATACTTTCTCACTTCCAGCAAGAGATTTAATAGCTCCCACAAAGATTCAAAAGTCTTTGAATATCTCTGTATCCATGTCTTCATTTTTACCTATTTTTAAATGAGTTATTAATCCATGAGCAAGTGTGTTCTTTAACCCTTCTTACCTTCGAAAAGTCTTTAGTGTTGGATCTTCCTGAAAGCCTTCTGAAAACCCAAGTACATGAACCAGATTGCCTTAACTCCCATGCTAATTTGATAAGGATGGCCTTACTTCAATCTTGAACCACAGCAGTTTGATGGTGGGGTTTTTTGTTGGTCTTCCTACAGATGCTGTTGAGAGGGATCATGCATTTGTTCAAATCTGCAGTATTTTCAGGCAATTCTTATGTCACCTGTGAACGCTCCACCCTTTCATCTATTTCCTTTCAAATACATATTTATATTGTTTTTTGTTGATTTTGGTTGTTTGTTGTTGTTTTTTTTAATTGAATACTGTGGCTTTGACAGTAAGATTTTAAAACAAGGCCTGAGCTCATCTCCAGATTCAGTGGAGAGATGCTGCTCCACCTGCCTTTTCTGTGAATAGCTCCTCTACAATGCAGTCTACAAATGTATTCCAGGCATTGCTTTGCAATCATACTGCAGGTACTAAATATATATAAAGCAACTCACATATCTCATTCTTATTGGGTTTTCTGCATCATTGTAGTCATTCTATCCATCCATCCTGGGCTATAGCACAGTCTTAACACTGCATTTTTGCTATTGAGAGCTGGAGTTTTTGTGAGTGGTGACTTTGTGTTTTTAGTCAATCACTTAAACTATTTATCTGATTAGCCTGCATGTCTTCTTTAACATAGAGTAGCACTATCAGAGTTGGGCAGCCACTCTTTTTTCTTTTTTTGGTAATATTTTTTTCCTAGTTATTACAATATTGCAATTACTATGGTTTTCCTTTCTGGTTCAGAGGTGTCTACCATGGCAACTTTCAAATTTAAAATCAAACATACCTGTTCCCTATTTCAGCTTTTAGAGTTCTCGTATTTCAGTGGAAGCACACACCCTTTGATACAGTTACCTCTGTGTGTGTGTGTGTGTGTGTGTGTGCATAGTCACATGCTCATGCAGCTTGTTTAAATAGAAATATTTTTCTTCCAGACTATTCTTCACTGTTTCTTTCCTGGGTTATCAGTCTCTACACTACACTCATCTGAAGCTCTTATTTTTCTTTCATGCCAGAGGACATGCCTTTCAGACGCTATAGCTCTTGGCTTTCTCACTTTATTATAATCTCCCATACAGCTCTTTTCAGTTTGAATGCCACTTTTCATTTCTACCATTTCTAATGTAGAACCCACATTTTCAAAAGCTTTTCACTGGTGTGAAATCTGCATGATTTCTTTCCCTCATTTCTTAAATCAAAACCTGAGACTGATTGTCAGTCTTTCTATGCTGCCACGGGGCACTGGGAGCAAAGACTGTCATAGGAAAAGGGAGACCACCCTGCAGATACTCCCTAAAAGTTTGTGTAGAGATCTATAAGATCTCCCACTATTGCGTCCAGCTGGCATCACAAACCCAGTTATCTAAACACTTGGCAAACAAAGCATCTTTCATTTTAACTTGCCTCTTCCCATCCACAGGGAGAAATTTCCTATAGGACTTCCTAAAGGAGTATCTCCAGTGCAGAGCCCTCACTTGGCAGAAGGGATCTACTAACAGGATAATTTCCCTCTCTGACAGCTTTCTGCCTTTCTGCCATTAAAGTGTTTTCACCTGCAACAATCTGTGTAACTGGCCTAGAGGTGAGATTTTTCTATTATTTACCTCAAAGTCTTGATGATGAATCTTTTTCCTGATTCCCAGTTTTAATTTTTCACTAAAATAGTTTTCTTTATTTTCCTCTCAGTGTCACTAGAGAGCAGTTTGTACTGAACTGAGCCCTTTTTTCCCAAATGGAAGACTTCTCTCCTCTTATAAACTAGGATTTAAATCCATGGGGACTTAAACCTGCAGTACAATGAAAGTCAAACTATATCAATTATGTGTTATCCTGCAGAAGACTCTTCTGGTACCTGAACAAAGAGAATATGACAAAGCCCGAGAAGTGTTTATCAGATTTGAGAGATTGTATAACAGCGAGAGGTGGTGAACAGTGGGTAGATAGCATTTATACTATGAATATGTGAATCATAAGCTTCTTCAAACTAAGCTTTAACACCGGAAACTTATACCAAAAGTACTGTCTGCTTGTCTTCAGAAGCAGGGAGGGGGTTTTCGTCAAACAGACAGCTATAGAACCTTTTATTTCACCAAAGAAATGTCAGGGGAGAGAAGGGAAGAGGCACAATTACTGACAAAAATGGTGAAAATTAGTAGAAAAAACATATTTTGAACCTAACATGCAGATAGACCCAGTATCTTGTCAAGATGCTGTCAGGATGTGTTGAGCTGGGGAAGTTCATCCCCACAACCAGAGTCTCTGATAACAAAAAAGCTGCAGCAGTGTCTCTGGTGGGTGCCTGATAGCAAAGCTGTCATTGTCCCACACAGTGCTAGGGCTTGTAGTTTGCGCCAGTGCAGGACATCAGGCTCACTGGGAGGCTTTGCACTGACTTTGGCACCTGGTGTCTGGCTCCCAATCAGCCTGTACAAAAGGTATCTCTATAAACAACTTATTCTCTCTTTGTGGTACAGACTCCTTGGAATTAAAAAAAAAAGAAAAGTTCTATTTACAAATAGAAAATTGTTGAAAATTATGTGGGAATGGCAATTACACTCCTCCTGACTTTGGCCCAAAGTAGGGAGGACTCCTTTTTTTTCCCAGGAATTCCTGTCTGCCATTATGGGGAAACATTGAAGCCCTGGACTGACTTGATCAAAGCCTTGCTATGCTGCCAAAGTTGCTAATAATTCATGATGTGTAAGAGACTGAAACCTGTCACAAAGTACATTTTTAAAAAATGTTGACTATATTCTTTATATCAGCACTTAGGCATATCCTTTAATTGCTTAGCAGCTGCCAGTTTAATGCTTAAAACATGATTTAATCCAGTGAGTCAATGAATCAATTCCTGAACATGTGCTTCCAAGGGATGTGCTCATTGAAATGTCTGACAAACAGTTTCTGTGACCTCTTCATTCACATCACGATGCACATTCCATAAGTAAGCTGAAACTTTAGGTCCACTTAAGTGATGCACTCTGAGTAACAGCAGACAAATCCACTAAGTCATCTCCTAATCTCTTAATATTTATGTCTCTTCCATTGAATCTCAATTGTGCATACTCTGATCTCAATGTGAAGCATTTGGGATTAATGTTCACATTTTAAAAAGCTAGTTCTGGTGACCTCAGGGCCAGCTTGAGAAACTTGACCTGAAACTGGATACAGGATCTCATTTGCAGATGGCACAGAGCTTCCTACTCCAAATATCAGACAAATTCTTCTTGACTTCTCTGATGGAAGTCTAATCTGTGAGTAGTTGTTTGTGACTGACTGTTCCTGCCTTGTCACTTTTATTCCAGGATGGGCTATAGGGCGGTGGGATAAAGCAGGAAAGCTCAAGTAGAGATAGTGACCTGCTTTTGCCTACTGGCCCATTAAGTATCTCAAAATATTCCAAGTCTGATTAACCCTTTCAATTTCTGTTCACTCAGGAGACAGCAGAGTCTATTCATACCTGAGGGCAAGAACATTGCCGCATCTGCTCTCTCCTGCAAGCTGTTCTGCACCAAATAGGCCCATCAGCCATTGCCTCAGGTATGCAAGGGAATGGCATATAATGGGAATGCTGAAGCTTTCAGTGTTATAGGAGTAGTGCCTATCTACAGGCTTTGAGATATGCAGCAAGCTGGCCAAGTCCTGAGCTGTCTGGGGCTGGCCTACAATCAAAGGAGAAAAAAGCTCTCTCACCAAAACTGAGCCTGCCATTGGAAAGGTGAAGTTCCCGTCAGCTACTAGCAGCAACAGGGAAAGAGAAAGAGGCCTTGAAAAGAAGCAGTGTCTGATGGAGCTCTCAGACTTGCACATCAAAATAACAAGGCTAAATAATAAGCTATATGCCCTTCTGTGTAAGAGATAGTTTTTGGAGTCATAGGTGGTGGGTTTCTTCCTCATCTCATTAAAGAAAATCTTAAGCTTTGGATATGAGATTGTATCACAAGCAGCCTTAATGAACTTCACATCACAACTCTATTCTCTGATCTTAATAACACACAGTTTGTAAACACAATCATCCTGTTGCCTCTGTTTTGAGATAATCAGAATTCTTTCAGATGTTTGGAAAACTGAATTACTTTCGTTGTTGATCATAACTGTGGGTTTTGTCACTAGAATTGAGATGTGAGAGGAAAGTGCGCAAAAAATACTGTAAACACACCAATCAAAAGGGAAATCATTCTCTGCCATGGGTAGAATTTTACATATTCATTGAAAAGAAGCTGAGAAATAATTCTGCAATTACCGGCTTCTTCGCGTCAGATAAAGGGGACAAATATAAAAACAAACCTTGAAATCCCAAGTATGTATATTTAAATTCTTACTGGTGTTGCTTATGAGAGCCAAACTTAATATTCAAGGTCAAAACAAAACTTGTATAGAAAATCTCTAAGTCAAGATTTCTCATTAATCTGATTGATTGAAAAAATAGCTTGGGAAAGAAGGAACATGCTTTTTTCCTCCTAAACATAAGATCAGTACATTTAATGTCAATGTTTCTGGAGTTTTAGATCAACTGAATGAAAGGAATTGATTTTTAGGGGTTGGGAGTTGGCACGTTTGCTAAATCCAACAATTTTTGTCAAGGACTCAAGGTGTGTACTTAGGAAATGAGATGTCTCAAGTGATTTGTCAGCTTTGAAGGACACTGGCCAAGATCTGCATTTGAGTATTTGATCATTCCAATGGCTCCTCAAATTCTTTGTAACCATAATGAAATGTAGGGCACAGTTGGTAACAATTGCCCATTTATTAGTAGTTTTGTTATGTAGTTTTTATTATTTAAAACAAAAACTCTGGATTTGTAAAATGGAACCCAAAGCGGAAAATCAAGGTTCTTGGTGCCATCAAAGAGAAGCTGTAGGCTCATACGACTGAAGATCAAGGTCCTTTTAGGAGATTCAAACCACACTCTAATATCAGAGACGATGATCAAAATACAATCCATTGCACCATTGAAATGGAAAATAAATGTTGGAATCATGCTCAGATGAGAGTTGAGATATAAGAAAAAATTGCAGGTTTTCTGCATTTTGTCAAACTGTTTTCGCTGTTAAACAATCTCCAGAGGTGCTGAAGTCCAAACATACCTCTCCACTAGCACTTTTAGAACTATGATAATTTCATTTAAAGTCCTTGAATACAAGATATTGTTACAAGCAACGAAGCAAAGTTAAGACAACTGCAGAAAGAGTGGCAGTGATTGCTAATATTATGCACAGTGGTACATGTCAGTCTTGAATTCTGCTCTAGATGAAATGAGTAGGATAATAGGCTGAGTAACCTGCTATACTATGTAGAAATTAGTAACCAAACCACTCAGTGCACAGATAGAAGGACACAGAACTTTAAATGTCTTTCCAGCTCTTTCAATTCATTAAGACAATTTTAAACATCAGTCCTATTACTGAAGCCTCAATTTAAATGACAGTAGGCCTTTACTCAAAATCACAGCAGATGCAGCAATTTTCTAAGTACAGGTCAAAAGGTTCCAGAGCTGTTGCAAATGTTCCTACAGATTTCAGACTTCAGAGGTATTCATGTCACATAACTTCAGCTGTCTAAAAGTCAGCATTTTGGGGTACCTCATCTCCCATATTTGGCACTTCCCATAACACCATGTTGCCAACGCTGACTTTTCAGCTGTAACCAGCACATGATACAGATGGAATTAACTGCATAATGGAAATACTGGATTTAGAAATAATTCTTTGTTAGAAGAAGCCAAGTTTCAGGGTTAATAACATAGAGGGAAATCAACCCAGCAAGATAGATGAAATATATAATCAGTGAAGTCATGTTGCTCAAAACAGTGCTTCGATAACTTCTACTTTTTAACTACTGTCGTAAACAAATCAATAGATATCAGTCAATTTATCATTCTCTGTGGTTAGAGATTAATTCCTGGGAAATGACTGCAATATCTCAGCAAGATTAAATAGTATTAAATAATTATTCCATGTGAAATAATGCTCCTCACCAGCACTGCCAACAACTCTGAACGTTATTTTGCCCAAGCAGAGATTAAAAGTTCTGGTCTATATTCCATTATTTTGGCCTCATTTGTTCAAATGTAAGGATGTACTCTACAGTCATAACAGTGTTTAATTAGTGAAAATGCCTTTTGGGTTTATCAGCTGATGCTTCTATCTCAAGGTGTGGTTAGCAAAGGAGATAAGAGTAGCTAACCCAGAGTAGGCAGCAGCTGCAGAGTATACATGTACATTTAGGCATATGCTGAGAGAAGTCTACATGTGACTTGGGCACTGAGGGCTCACTGCGGTCAGCAGAGACGTAGAATTCAGATTAGGTGTTAAGTGCTCTCTGACATATCTGGTCCCAAGTGCTGCTACACAGGTCATTAATCTCCCATGGGTTCCTGTAGCACGTGTATCAGCCCACATCGATGTCTTGGATACTCAAGGACATCTTGATCAGCACGAGGCTCCTATATGCAGACAACTGGATTGAATTCTGAGGAAGCACAGCCAGCAGACCCCGGAGAATAATTCAGTTCACCCTGACGTATTTGCCTACTCTTTGGCTCAGTTCTCCATACACAAGGATTTAGTGCTCTTTGGGATGCCGTGAGACACCCAAGACATCCACTCATGGCTGGCAGCATTCCCCATGACCTACAAGGGACCATGGCCTGCTGGATGCCAGGCAACTTAAACAACACTGTGTTCTGTCAGCGAACCAGGCATGCAAGTCTCTAGTGCCTGAACACTGAGCAGCTCTCTCCAGCCCAAGGATGTCTCAGCTGGGATGCTGTTACCTGCGGTGGGATCCTTGGCACTGCAGCTCTCAATCTCCTACACTGAGGTTTCGTAATTTCAAACTAAGTCCTACCCTGAATGCTGGTCAATTGTATCTTGTCTTTACTGTCTTGCAGAAGAAGCTGGAGAGGCATCTGGGGACTTTGATTTCTCAAGGGATTAACAATACTCATGTATCCAAAAGGCCTGGAGAAATTCTCTTTTCTACTTTTTCACAGGTGCAGGGAACACTGGGAGAAGTTGATGATGCCTGCAGCTCTCAAGCAGAGGACCCGTAAGTAAACTTTACCTGAAATCACCTCTCCTCCCCTGACCTACCCTCCTTTCCCATAGCACATTGATCAGATGAGTCTTCAATATCACAACCCAGTCTCACCTGAAAGGCATCTGCCTCTTACTCCACATGCTACAAAATCAAGGTGCGAAGGAGGAACAGCCAAATTGAAGGAGGGAAGGGGAAGCATGTTGGGGAGTTTTTTGAGAGATTGATAACTCCACTAAATTCACTCTTGCTGTAATCCCACTCCCTGTAATAAACTGCAGAGACAAACTCACCCCAATGCCCTGGTGCTCTCATATGGGCCCAAACCAAAAGCTATGGAAATCAATGAATCTTCATTCCATGACTTTAATGATCTTGAAACGACCTTGGCATAATTTTTCCTGCTTCCCATTTTTTCTTCTCTATTTTCCCTCTGCTGCAAGATTTTACAGCTTCAAATATGCTGTGAATTATGGCAACCAGCTACAGAAATCTGATTATTCAGGCCTGTTCTGCCAGATAATCCATATGTGCAAATCAGTCTGAAAACAGGAGTTTAGCCCTGCTGAAATTAAGCTGAGAGAAAACAGAATGGAACTACCCCTTAAAATGTAGATCTGCTACTGAATTTTAAAAAGATGTGGCCATGGTAAACCTGTTCCATCTGTGATACTCTCCTATAAATAATGCTTTTTTCTCTGGGTTTGCATGTCTTCATAAATCTAGTGCAAGTTGACCATGTTCAATTTTAGCTACAAATGCTAAAATCCTTTATTAATCCATTGAACCAGCCCCAAGTGACACTTCGCTTCTTATTTCAAAATTAGAGTGGCTGGACCAGGCTTATATCTGAGTAAAAAGGTAAATCACTTTCCGTGTTTCTCCTACCGTGGGAGGCCATGATAGTTGATGTATCCAGTCACAATGCACCAAGCTAATTTGTATTATCCAGGCAACCCAAAAAGCATGATAATGGCTTTGAATAAGTACAGCTGGGAACTTGTTATGAGTTAGCCAAACCAAGATGAAAAGTGCTGCCCTTTTTTCCCAACCTCCTGTGTTGAAACACATTTCAAAAAAGACAACAAGAAGAGAGAAAGAGAAAAAAGAAAAAAAAAACAAACACAAAACCAAACAAAAACAAACAACCCCCCCAAAACAAAAAACCCACAACAACTCAGAATCAGAAAAATATTTCTGTTTTTCCTTAGCGTAATATTTATACTTCTATACATCCATAATACCCATTTACAGACACAACATATAGACAGGAAGATGAAGCACTGCTTAGGAAAGGATAAAGCTAGAGAGAAGCACGGGATGAAGGGAAGTCAAATTCATTCAAAAATACAAAAATCATCTCATGAGTGAATAAACTGAAGGTGGGCCAGCAGGAAACCTGTGGAAGATACTCAGAACCAGCTCAGAGCAGGTGAGGCGTCAGCTGAGACCTGCTTATCCCCATTGTCCTTAAGAACATATTGGGTAAACATGTTTCAGGGATGGCATAGTTACAGTTCATTTTTCCTTGCATAAAAGGATTAGTAGGTGACCTGTAAGGAGCCATCCAGCCCTGTTTTTTCCAACTATAATTCTCAGTTACATAGGAAACTGGAACAAGAAAAGGGGCCAGTATGTCCAATATCGCACATGGATTCCCACCCCACACTTAGAAGTATAGCATGTCCCATGACATCCACAAACTTTGACACTGCCAGGAAAAACATTTGTTTAAAAGGGTACTGATTCTGATTTCATTTAAAACAAATAGCAGTTGGTTTCCTATGCTCTTCCATGTAACCTAACAAGGCATTGTTGAAATGGCCTCTTCAATAAAGGCGTGAAAGATTTCTTTGGCTGAAAACTGTTAAATATTATAGTTGACTTACAACGAAAGGCATGAGTAGAAAGCAAGCTCTGTTGCACTGATTTCTAAGCACATGGCAATGGTCATCTCCTACGACCAGGATGAGAGTTTGCAGACTTCCAAACTGAGGTTTGTTGCAGAAATAATCTGCTGGGTTTCTGTGCTGGGTTTAAAGGTAAACCGGCAGGAGAAATGAACCCCAACTCCAAAGAGATTATAAGTCAGAGTTACAATTTAATAAAAATAATACCATAAATACAATTACATGGAAAACAACTGGTTTAACCCACAAAACCCAGCTGTATAACCTGGCACCCTGAGGCACGAACAAAATGTTGTTCATTGGCCCCTGTGCTGAGCCCCACGTGGTCCCCTGAATCTAAAAGTAAAAGGAGAGAAAAAACCTATTGGTGCAAGTGATGGTCGCAGTCTGTTTGAGAGTGGTGGTCACAGTCTGGTCAAGGTTCTAGTCCTCCTCTGGATCCCACAAGTGGTACCAGAAGTCCAAAGACCCCAAGACTATATACACTCAGGTTCAGGCAGGAATGCCCAGTGCCTCCCCCAGGGCAATCACCCACCACAATGGGTGATTGTAAGTCATGGGTATGAGGACAGGAGCATCCTCCTATCTCACAGGCCTCTTAACAGCCAGCTTATAGCTTGCGGGGCCAAGTGTGCTCTGGGCAGCTGCTGCAAATGGTCTATTGTTAACAGTTTCTAGGAAATGGCATGGAGAGTGTAGAATACACAGTTTGGGTTACACGCACACAGTGATGAACTGGTCCCAGCTGTTCTAACTAGGACAATTTCCTGTTCTGCTATACCCAGGTAAATATTGAGCAGTTTCATTGACTTCAACAGAGGTTGAAGATAGAGTGTTACTTGTATTAGATGGAAGTCCACTGGAGTAATTTCCTTGGTTTTGAAGGACCATGGGATCAGGCCTTTTTACTCAGGAATTCCTGAGTCAGAAACAGGCTAGGAGAGTTAAACTCAGATTTTATCCTCAGAGTGTTGCACATAGTACATATTCAGCACCCAGGACACCTGGAATACAAGTCTCATTCTCTTAACAGTGAAGAACTGACCTTTTACTGTCCCCTGTAAAATAAAATATTGAATCATTTATTAAATTATTGTTACTAGGGTTGTCAAATAGACAAATTCTCAGTAAATGACTGAGAATTATTTTTTTCACCTTTACATCCTGTTTTGTTCCAGCTATGCAGCATGTGCCCTTGCATACCAACTAGACGAGGATCTGTTGCATGGTGTAGCAGCAGTGACGTGTTGTTTTGTTTAAGGGGCTCTATACTCAGTGAAGGGACCAGGATTTTGCAGGGTACTTAATGACCTTCCTTTCTTTTGAGTTCTCAGCTTTACCTATTGGTTGGGGAGACAGTGAACAGGGCAGTGAGTGTTTCTCTGCTTTATCTCAACAAAATCTAAGTGGGTCACTGGAAGGCTTAGCTGAAGGGGTTGAGGACTTTTTATCCATCAAGACGCCCATTTATTTCAGTCCTCTCAAGCTGAAGTAATTATAGAATGACTAGATTTCTGATCCTAGTTCCACTACTAGTGGGAATTTATCCGCACTCCAAAAGCTGCCAGCTTCAACCAGCAGGCTGGGACAAAGGGCAAACAGGCAGCACAAGATGAGTATCATGGCTATCCTGCTACCAGTACCTGAGATAGCTGGCTATAGCTAGCCTGCATATTTGCCCTGCATGACCCTTACTTCTGAGGCTGTTTGATAGACACTTTTTCAGACAGACCAAAACCATGACAGTCCCTCCAGAAAGAACTCTTTGAAATAAAAATTAAATCTTATACATAATCTTGTGGACTACAAATTTATGTTACTTAGGCTTTGTAAGTAAACAGAGAACATCAGCTACTAGATTACCATTCTGCATCAACTCCTGAGCAGCCAGTGCTTTACAGATTGCGACTCAGTAGGTGACACGATATTGTTCATTAAGTTTGGTGGGAAATGACACTACATTTTTCACAGTGTTTGAATGTGATTTGTCCACAGCACAAGTACATGGTGAACGCTGCAATTGCCATTTCTCACTAATTATGTGGAAAAATCCAGCAAGGGAAAAAGAAATGCCTGTAATAGGTTTTTAGCTAACAAGAAAAGGAAAAGGACATGAAAGGTAAATGTAAATATCCACAAATAAATAGAATATTTTCTCCATCCGTAAAAAAGCAGAACTATTACCAGAAAATTGTTTTTTGCCTTCAAGGGCTTTGAGGAAAGAAAAGGGAAGGTTAGATTGATAGCAAATTGCAGGCTACTGAGTCAGTGCACAGAGCATGAGGAAACATGCCCAAGGCATGGCTGCTCAGGCAAAGCTGCTAGTTCGTAAAGTTGATTGAACAGGACAACAAACAAGGATGTGTTCAGGTGCTCTGGTTCCCACAACAGGCTATGTGGGCAAAGGCTTTTATGGGATTGCATTCAGAAGATTACACCCGAGATGTCAGTAATTCTGGTTCAGAAAGAAGATTAAAAATAACATTAATTAGGGTTGTAGCTATGTTATTATCTTCGTGCCTGTAATTTCAAGCACAAAATGGTCAGAGTGAATTTTCCCTCTCTTGCCTATTGTTCTTACAAATTAGTTCTGGGTATCACCACAAGTAACGACCACAGGAGCATTTAGAAGCGTTAAATGCAAGAAGAGTTTAGCCCTGCTGTTGGAATTGACCCCCCAGGAGAGGAGTTCAGCCAATGGAACAGCTATGTTTCATAACAGGGGAAAAAAATGTTTGTATTCCATTTTTAGAGCTCACCCATTTTGCATTTCTTTTTCACAATCCTGTTAGCCAAAAAACCCTAAATGCATAATAAATGGTAGTACAATTTTTAAAAATTTTATTGTATGTACCAATTTTTGACATCTTTAAGGGGCATATTTTGCAGATGAGTTATAAGCACTGGTTTTATGCACTAATAATTAGTGGAAAAGAAACATCCTGACATCTTTAGCCCCAACCACCAGTGTCCCCTTCAAGGCACTGAACTCTCCTAAATTCATTTGGAGTTTATTGGAGTGGTCTTTCAGGTCTAGGAAGTAGGATGCAGTATAAAACAGACTCAGAGCAAGCCCATGCAGGACCCCAACTAACAGCAGGTTTAATTCTGACATATGCAAGCCAAAATGTCTGCAACAGGCTGACAACAGTCATCAGCAAAAACATAAGGAAAACCATATTTTTCTGGGCATCTTAATTACTCTCAGGAAAGAAAATCCCAATCCTGGACCAATTTTAAGGTAAGATGAGCACTTACCATAGGCAATCCCACTAGTGACTCAGGAAGGTAAACATCTTGATGTTGCCCCTTAATGCCTCCTCAGATTTGTACAGAACCACAAAAGTGTTCCTTGAGTCCCTCATCCTCAGCCCTTCTTCTCTGACCTTGCTAAAATACATTTTATTTCCTGTTTTTGCCTTTTCCCTCTACCCTCTGAATTTGCCTGAGGTCTGAGAGTGGGCTCTTCACCCTCAGTCCTGGTTGATGTCCCTGGTTTTGACTGCCTGGCTGTTATCTGAACTCCTGCCCAGTTCCAACTCAAAACACAGTTCCAGCAGTCATGTGAGGAGTTTGGCCTTTAGTGCAAATTGATTCCATTTCTAACTCTTGTCATGGAGGAATAAAGTATGGAGACATGAGCAGGCAGCGGGGAGGGAGGGCCAGATGAAAAAATAAATTGCTGTTTTAAAGAAAAAAAGCAGTAACTTGGGGTAGAGGAGTGGAGCTGTGGGGTGTGGGAATCTGAGTCACAGCTTTTCAACAAACAATTCTGGTAATTTTGTGAACATCTTTAAAATTCTTAACCCCACCCCACTCCCTTGAGCTGCTGCCCTTCAAAATAATCACTTTAAAAGGGCTACTAGCAGATAGTCCCTGCCAAGTATGAGGGACGAGCAACCTGCTGCACAGTGACCATGGAAGCTGACAGGCAGAGTACACACGGCACACAGAGAGCTGGAGCTCAGGGCCGTAACATCTTGAGGGACAGGAGAGATAAGGACTTTGGATCCCTATTCCTCCATCCCGTGCTTCACCCTGAGCCAAGATGCTTCAAATATCTGGTTAGTGACATCTTGCTCTGGCTCCTGCAATTCTCTGCTGGCACATCTGACCTTTAATTTGGAAAGGAAACATTCAGCCTGGCCTTCTACCTTGGAAAGGATGCTGATGCCTGTCACGTATTTTCACTTGGAATGGAGTGGTCTCATTAATACAGTAGATAGCTGGGGTGACTCATGGGAAAAACTAGATGGATATTTTGGAAACGGTGATTCCTAACTAAAAGCTCAGCTGGGAAGGACTTTCCATGTTTGTGAGTCTGCAGTTAGTTTGGTATTTATTTAGCTGCTAGTATGTGTGAGTTCCTCTGATCCTAAACAAGCTCCAGCACACTCAGGGCTTTAAATGTTCCTGTCTCAGAGCATGGCATTGCCTTTGACCTTGATGGAGCTGGAGTATGCCTGGCTATGGGATAAGCCCAGAATGTCCTTCAGAAGAGGACAGCATCTTCCATCACACACTACATCAGCAGCAGCGGGGGCCCAGGAGGCTCATGCCAGGGTCGTAAAGGTCTTTCAGGGGACACTGTCCATGGACCAGGCACTGTACTGGAAGGGCAGACAATATAGAGCAGAGCACAGTCCCAGAGCAAACATGTTGTCACTTGGCACAATCAAGTGTTGTGGGTTTTAAGCTGACGAGACCTATGTATGAGATACAGCATATGGCACACCAGAGGCTGTGGCTACATGGTCAGGGACAGCCTTTGGGACAGCAGGGGTGGACAGCCCACTGTATTCTTCTAGTCAGGCTTTGTGCTAAAAGTACTGCAGAAGAGAGTAAAGGACTCCTTGTATGCAGAAAGAGATGCATTTTGGATGGTAGTACACTGTCTAATTTTTAAGAGGGCCTTCTAAATGCTTTTCCTTATGTCAAATAAAGTAACAAAGAGTAACAATGGGTAGGAACAAGAGCTTACTCACTCCTACAGCAACTGAAAAATTCACATGTCTTGCAATAGAATAATACATGCCCTTGATGACATGGTTATTTTTCTCCTATCATTTACTTTAGGGAGGATGGCTTATATGCCTCCTCTGCATTACTATATATATATTATTACTTCTCCATGATTTTTGAGTGTCATTTATGCTGAGTTGGAGAAGAGTAGGAGAAGAAATGGCAGAGACTCATTAAATACAGTGCTCCAGATAATCAACAGTGATTAAGTAGTCCCGGTAGCCACATTTTCTGAGGATCTCACAGTCTTTTCTCAATGTATACTTCATCTCAGAGCATTTCTGTAATATTTTCTAAACTCACATAACAGAGAAATAATTAAAATACAGATAGTGAGTCTCATTTGCTTATCCATTACGGCACATCTGTACAAGGAAATAAAACAGCTGAGGAACTCTTATCTAACCAACTGGCTCAGCACAGTCTATATCCATGTAGATATGCTCCTCCATCCATGTACTAAAACAGAGTTGCCTCATCCAAACTGCCTGCAGGGAGCAGAATTATAGAATCATAGAATCATTTAGGTTGGAAAAGACCATTAAGACCATCGAGTCAGACTGTTAACTAAGCACTGTCAAGTACACCACTAAACCATGTCCCTAATAGTCCTAGACTGTGCTAAATCAGAGTTTGTCTGACACATCAACAGCTAGCCCAGGTCAAAACAATGTGGGAAGTGTTCTATGAACTTGGCACCAATTGAGGTGATGGTGGGACGGTCACTCTGAGCACCCTGAGCCGCCATTTGGGAGCACCTGCTTCCTAGGCAAGGCTGTGGATGAAGCCAGGCAGCAGCAACTATGCACAGTGACTGTTTGGAGTTGTCAGTTGCAGACAGCAATGCCACGAAAAGTGACAGCATTCTTGAGGACACTTTATCAAAAATGACACATATCAGAGCTCCTGTGATCAACACCATCTGATAGATTACAGCAACAGTTTTCTGCAAAGAGTGCATGTGTAGAATTAACAGAAACATGACCTTGGTTGGTTTGCAAGTTACTGCAATAAGCCTGTGACAACTTTGTATTAGTTTAGTGCAAAACCCATCAGCAGTTGCATTAGAAGTGAACAGAGCTCTTCCTGTAGCCACTAGTATGTATCCTCTGCGATCATTTTCCCCTTATATAATATGTATATACATATATATTGATACCATCATTCAGTGCTTTCTCTGGACAGAAAACAGATCAGCACTTCCTAAAGCCTGGCACAAAATCACTGAGCAGATAACCCTCTATCAAAATCTTTCCTGGTGAGACCATATTCATCAAATATGAAGAAAAAATCTGACAAGGTAAAACAATTTTTCAATATATCTGTTAAGTACTGCACTTCTTGAGAATCAAAAGTAAAAAATAGCACAAGCAACAGGTGGAGAACATCAGACAGTATGGGTTAGTAATGCCACCCTCCCTGATACTACATGGATGTCAGGACCCAGTGAAACAAAAAAAAAGATATTTTAAAATATACCTCATTTGATTGCTACTCAATGAATAATATTAGGAGTTCACAGATGAATATGCAGAAAGTATTTAATTTTACATTTATAGATATATACATATGTCTGTGTATAAAACCTCCTGCAAGCAATAGCTGGAGCTCTTAAAATACATGAGCACATGTAAGGTATCTTTACTTCACCACCAGCTGGAGTTATGCAGTTTACAATAGTGGAATAAAAAAGAAAAAAGGTCAAAATTCACAAAAGGCTCAGTTTTCCTCCACATCCCCCAAAACAGAGTAGTGAGTATGAGTGCCATTGGGCCAAGAACAAACAGTGAGAAGCTGCACAATGAAGCCACTCTTTCAGCTGAACTGGGCACCTTCAAAGTAAAGATTTTGTGACAATATCTGCTCAGTGTAAAATGCTGTTTGATGTGCAAAGATCAGTGGTGTTGCCAACAGCACAGACCTAATTGTCAGAGGTTTTATCAGCTTTCTAGCACACATGATGGTATCCCACTGTCAGAAAGCCTGAGCTGGGAACCACAGGAAAAGAGAGGAGTCCATTTGCCACCAGTAGTTTATTACTCCTAGATAATTTTGGTATCTTCATAGGTACTACCTATAAGTGCCAGTAATCACTTACATTTTTCAACCTTTTTTATAAATATTAAACATAAACAACATAAACATTCTGACTCAGATGGGATACTCAAATAATGCGTTCACATAAAATTTCATTTCAGATGCTACATTTTACAGTTATAAACTGTACTCGAAAAGTCCATAAAGAGCTTTACAGAGTGTTACTTGTGAGCTTCCTTAAACTTTCCTTGCAGGCTCGTGGAGAAAAACTGTGACAATAAGTTTGAACCCAAACCAGAATCCATTTCAAGACAAGCAAATGTGAATGTGAGACTCACTGAAGACTTGACTCAGTAAGCAACCTGAAAGCTTTGTAGGTAAACAAAAAGAAAGAACCTAGCATATTTCTGTGTGATCTGAGGGGAGTTGGAAAAAGTAGAGACTAAAATACACCAAAATGAGGGGTGATCCCAAAGACAACAAATTCCTCTCAGACTCCTTGGGAGGCCTAGTAGACAGTTCAGGTACACGCATGAGCAAGTCTGACCGGCACTGGGTGTCGGTGGCACGCAACCAGAGCGGGGGGAAACCCTGTGAGTCATTAGAGCTTCCCAAAGTCATGCCACCAGGTTTCACAGCTCAGATGGAGTACCATGCTGGCACATTGAAGCTGCCAGTGGTACTTGAGCAATCTAGTTTTAAACCTGCTCAGATATTCTACTATTAGCTACAGAAAAGACATGGTCTTAATCCAGTTAGAGATAAATTGGGTATCTTACAAATTTCTGCCCTATATGGATGAGAAGCAATTGAGCAGAAGGTTGCATATTTACTTGTTTTTAACTTTAACCTTCTTCCAGGCATATAACTCTTGCTCAGCCCAACAATAAATCACATTAAAGAAGGAAATATTTATCTACTCTCAAATAAAAAGAATGTTAATCCAGGGTATGACATCATTTAAATCAAATTAATTAATCCTCAAAATAAGAACTGATATGGGAAGAAATGTTGTGACATCTAAACAAGGACCTGGCATTTCCTAATACAGAAGATTGTCACCTGTGAAAAATGGCAGATTATCATACTGATTAAGTGTGATGCAAATATACTTGCAGTAATACTAGAAGATGATCTGAAATGTTTTAACAGAAAACAAGGCAAGAACAGCAAGTTTCGTTCAGACTCGCTGCAAGCTCTATTCAAACAACAGGGTACAAACAACCTCATCCAAACCATTACCTCCTGCAACTGTAGCCTTCAGTAACAAACTTGGAGAAGCAGATAAAGAGGCTTTGCTCATGCAGCCATAGGTCTACAGGCAGTCCTGGTACAAGTTATGCCTAATTTTTTGCAAAATGCCTATAAATTGTTATAAAGATGGCAAAGCCAAGCCCAAGCTGCAAGATTCCAATCTTTGGTTAGCAATGCCCCTTGCAGAAGGAGGTAAGACTAAATTCAAGGCCTCACTGATGTCCGGTCTCTTAAGTCCCACTGCTACCTACTAAAAAGCAGCAAATATGACACCACGTGATTCCCCTTTGAGTAAGACCTAGAGGAGGTAAAGACAGTGATTTCTTTTAGTACTCTCTTGATTCCCTCTAACAGGCATTAGATTGTACCCAGGAACACCTAACCGTCTCTAACAGCTTATGGCTCTAAGAAGCATCCTGGGGATTTGTTTTCAGGATTTGTTTTCTCTCTGGTAGGGATTCATTCTTCTGCTCAACAAACAGGTACAGTTTAGTTCTTTGCCAACCAAAAATTACCCAAGTATTCGAAGTGAACATAAACCTCATGCAGAATGCTTAGGTGCCAGAACCCTGAACACACCCATGAAGCAGAATTGTTAGCAGGGGCAAAACTCACCAATGGACAAGAGCTAAAATCAAAGGTTTTGATTGCCATCAAGAAATTCCTTGCTATCCCAATAAGAGGATCCTACAGTATCACATGAATCTGTAACACCATTTCTCCCATCTATCCAGGAACAAGGCAGATCTATGGCCCAGGACTCTTCCCACCTTCTCACCTCTTGTTGGGTTAGTAATTGTGCTAATTTTGTTTCATTACCAGCCTGTGGTCTCTCCCTAGGCCTGGATGTTTCTGGAATATGGTAGAACCTCCACCACTAGCTGCTGAGCTCTTTCATGTATGATCAATAAAATTTGTTGAAGTCCATAACCCTTTGAAGCTGAGGATACGCTTGTTAGCCAGAGCATGCTGTGGCATACATCTGAGGTGTATTGCTCTTGGGGCTGCTGGCGCAGTGAGCAGCATGGGACTCTTAGCACTTCCCAGAATAGTACTCCTAAGAAGTGTTTCATTTTCATTTGAACACTTACTGCAAGCTGTGAGGCAGACGAGCCTCCCCCATGCTGTGCATGTTTATGTATAAATGTAAATCTTTCTTACCTTTCATCTATGAAAGCTGAAACTTCACCAAATGTCCTCATTTACTGAAAACCCACATGCAGGGGGATTTCAGAAGAGCAGCTTTCCATATGGCATAATGTACATTCCTCTAGACCTGTGCGAATCTAATTCTGGATTGTAATAAACAATTGCAGTATTATTTTTACTTGAACCAGGGAGGCTATCAAAGTATATTCAGTTAATGCGTTCTATACAGAGGAAATGCAGGAATACTTTTGGTGACTTCAAGACATTTAGAAGATTAATCATCCAGTTTTAGGGTAGGTCTACCGTGGAGCAAGTATATTTGGGTTAGGAAAGAATTTCTGAGCTGCCTTTTCACCTCTGCTTAAGATGTCGCCCTTTCAAATCATGTTTTGCTTAAGTAATTTTGACAAATTGCACACAGAGAAATCATGCCAAACAAGTATCAAATTCTGCAATAGGACATACTGAAACATCAAATCGGAGAAAATTATGCCTCTCTAAGCTGTTAAACTTTTCACATCTCTACTTTTAAATAGATGGTGAGATTTCACCCCACAACAGTGTGCCCAAAACAATAACAAATCTTCTGCTAACACAGAATCAACCCTACTTAGTGTCACTCTGCCTTAAGTTCACACTGCCTAATGGTTTGCAGCGCTCAAACAAATTCAGACCAACTGCAGATTGAGCAAACACCAAGTAAAAGCAATAGCACTAACCTGACATCTGACAAGCAGAAAAGAGAACCAATGTCAGGGCATTTTCCACATCCTACCTCTCAAATGCTAAGCAGGGAGCCATGGTTTCAGTTTGTTTATAACATAGCTTCTCACAGTGCTTCTAGAGAGAAGCTGTCCTTTAACACAGGTCACCTACAACAAGGTCAACTCTAAATTTTGAGAAGTACTGATGACGTGCTTAGTAATTGCTATTAGGTATTACTTGGAAGAAGCCAAAATCAGGGATATTGACTATAAAATTGCTCAATATTGATCCAAAGTTGTACAGTTTACAGTAGGTATCCTTGTGTTTGTGTCTTCTATGTCAAAAGACCCAAACAGCCTTCTCTCATCCCACTGTCCTCTGGGGAAGAAGCAGATGCAAACAATTTTTCCACCTGGAGAAAATTTTCAAGAACTGAAAAAAAAAGATATTTCAGTTCATTTTTATGATTGGGGTTTTTTTCGTCATACAGTTTCAGCAGAAAGTCACTTTCAGATGAGCAAAGAGGAATTTCTACATGTAAATCTTGAAATCTCTCATTTCATATCCTGAAAACCAATGGTTGTTCAGATCACATGCCTCTGACTGTGGCATCATCATTTTCTCTTGTTCTAAGTTTGATTCTGTGGAGGGGACAGAGGCCCTCTTTTCATTCCGGTACAACATCTAGAACATGTCCTCTATCTACTACTACTATTAAGTGTAACAATAATACAAAACAATAAGTAATAATTGAATAACTGGAAGAAACAGGTGTTCTTTATGGCAGCAAGTCCTGAACAATGTAAAGCCTTATAAAACAAAACTGTACCAAAAGGCCAGGAGAAGCTTAAAAGCAGTTAATACATCACAATGAGTCAGCAGTGCCCTGGCAGCCAGGAGGGCCAATTGTGTCTGGGGGGACATCAGGCAAAGCATCACCAGCTGGTCGAGGGAGGGGATTGTCCTACTCTGCTCTGGTGCAGCCTCACCTTGAATATTGTGTGCAGTTTTGGGTGCCACAAGAAGGATATTAAGCTCTTAGAGAGTGTCCAAAGGAGGGCAACAAAGATGGTGAAGGGCCTTGAGGGGAAGCCATATGAGGAGCGGCTGAGGTCACTTGGTCTGTTCAGTCTGGAGAAAAGGATGCTGAGCGGAGACCTCACTGTTGTCTACAACTTCCATAGGAGGGGAAAAGGTGAGGTAGGCACTGATCTCTTCTCTGTGGTGATCAGGGACAGGACCTGATGGAATGGCCTGAATTGTAGCAGAGGAGGTTTAGGTTGGATATCAGAAAAAGGTTCTTCACCCAGAGGGTGGTTGGGCACTGGAACAGGCTCCTCGGGAAAGCAGTCACAGCACCAAGTCTGACAGAGTTCAAGAAGTGTTTGGACGATACTGTCAGGCACATGGTGTGACTCTTGGAGACATCCTGCGCAGGGCTAAGAGTTGGACTTGACAATCCTTGTGGGTCCCTTCCAACTCCCATATTTTGTGATTCTGTGAATAAACTGATTCTAATTTGCCAATAACTTAATTTTAAAACTATATCAAGTAGCAGTAACCATAGTAGAGAATACCGCATAGTAGAGAATAACAATATGAATTCAAAGCACTATAGTGCAAGTGGAAAATCTTACATATTCTTAGACAATGTTGTAAAGCAGAAGGTATCCAATCAAGATGTTGATTCATCTTCAATTTCAGAATCACAAACCCAAAGAATTCTCATTATGTTTTTAATCCATGTGTCAGGTCATATGCCATCTCTGGGACTCACCCAGGGACTGCACCAAAACATGGATCAAAAACTCACTCCAGTGGGCTCTCACTTGGGGATCTGGAGGTGCAAGGACAGTTCATACCTGAAGATCTAATTCACCTCTGTCTTCACAGAGAAGAGAATATCCTATCTTTCCTCTCAGAATATTTTGAACCCATAACATCAAAGCAGCAAGAGATAAATATTATGTTTCTAGAGGAGCAAACAGTGGCAACAGCACATGAAGTAAATTTTCTATCTTCAGTCTTGGTTTCTATATTTGAAACTGTGATGATTTCTCTAAACTAATGATAGTAATGTAAAATTCATAATCCACAATTACGTGTTCATTATAGTCATTATTAGTATCATAATGCTATTGAAATCAAAGTATGATCAAAGTAGTATGGATTTACCACAAACACTCTTTGCAGATACTCATGCATTCTCCCACAGCCCTAACATCAGTCTGGTCATTTGTATTTTCTTTTTATTTTCTCTGACCTCAGATAATTCGCTCTACTTGAAGTTTGTTCTGTTATTCTCACACAGCTGTTCTGAGTTTCTTATGGAATGATTGGCAGATGAACAATTAGAAGATTCAGAAACAATTATCCTCCATCATAAGATGTACTATAGTAATAAGGAATTTTTTTAAGGAACTATTATTTAAGCTGTTTATAAAAATAGAACTGAAAAGAGTAATATTTCTGATCACTGAATGACAATGGAGCATATTTTTAGATCAACTTGCTTTTTAGATATATGCAAAAAATCCTCTCAGTATTTCTCCCTCACATGTTAACTTGAAAATTTACTCCACAACTTCAAGAATGAAGGCAATACCTTCTCAAACCTACAACAGAGATAATAAAAGAACACTTCTGGCATCTTGTTTTTGAAAGTGTCTTTTTTAAAGCATGGTAGATATGAAGAAACAGCCAGCAGCGTTTTGCTGACGTGAGGCTTGCTGAGTTTGATACTCTCCTACAAGCTTTGTGGCTCACTGGTATCCAGGCTCAGCTTTACAGTAAGTATAGCCTGAAGCGAGGAATTCAGAGCTGCATGTACTGCTTTTGCTTCAATGGTGATGTAATGGAAGAGAGCTTTTCCTCTGATTAAGTTTCCCACCCACAGTCTTAAAAGATAAGCTGGGGGTCATGCAGAGTATGTTTAATGCCATGCAGTCTCTCTTCCACCACGTGCTTAGTTTCAAGTTCCTTATTATGAGAACTACATGAACCAGCTGAAAGGAGTCAAAAGAGGAACAAAGAGGATGACTTGAAAATAAACAGTATTTAAAGAAGTAGCAACTGGTTTAGCCTTTAGACAACAAGAAGCAACAAGAAAAGTAAGGGTGGGTACAACAAAAAGGAAAGGAATAAATTGCACTCCATCCTTGTCCTAAGGATGAGACAGAGGAAAATGGCTTTCAATATAAGTTAGATGTTAGGGGTGTTCTTTCCAGCTCAGGCAGTTCCGAACACCTCTCTGTAGACAACTGAAGGAAGATCCACATCTTGGTTTCTTCTAGCAGAAAATTTGAACCCTATAGTTTTAGTAGATATATACCTGTAGACACATACAATTAGAGATTTAATTCCATGATGACTATTTGAAAGCCATTTCCCAGAGAAATTATTCAGTAAATAAACAGTACAGACCAGTCAGTACTGGAGAATTTTGCCTACAAAGTATGTGCTGTCTCCATCAACAGGCATTCTCAAGTAGAACAAACACATTTAGGATTAATTTACATGGAGATGATCTTGCTGTGGAGTATAATGATGGGTCAACCAATGTTTCTTCTCATACTATTTTCTATGATTTCTATGATTCTGCTTATAATCATAAAATCATAGAATGGTTTGGGCTGGAAGGGACCTTAAAGATCATCTAGTTCCAACAGCCCTGCAATGGGCAGGGACATGTTTCACTAGACAAGTTTTTTCAGAGCTGCATCAAACCTGGCCTCAAACACTTTTAGGACTGGGGCATCCACAACTTCTCTAGGCAACCTGTTCCAGTGTCTCACCAGCCTCTCAGCCTAGGACGTAGAAATGTGGCCAGGAATGGGGGAAATAGGCTCCAAAGGACTCAAAGACTGGAGCAGAGTGAAAGTGAGTGTTTAAAGTAGTCATTGCCTTGCAACTAAACTACAGACTGGAAGCTGGAAACTGTTCTGTTGGTTCAAAAATCAGTAGAGAAATCAAAGTGAAACAAAGTCTAAGAACATGGATGCTCAGTCCCAACTATCATAGCATTTCTATCTCAAATACAACGAATAAATAAATACTGAGATGATTCAATGCTCGATTGCTTTCAGGACTTTGTTCAAAAAAAGAGGGCAGAAAAAATTGTATAAATAGAAGGAATAAAGAAAGTAGAGTCTCATCTCCAAGGAGATGAGGTATAAAGAACAGCAATCACTAAGAGAAAGATATTACTACTATCTTATTAATGATATGCAAAACCCACTAAAAAAATGGTAGCTTGTTGTTAACGTTGTTAACAGCTTTTGGGCAAATTGCACAGTGAATTCTTACTGCAACCAATAGCCATTTTGTTCATTTGTGGTAACTGTTGCATTCACTTCTGAGCCATCATGAAACAGAACTATATACAGAATAACACCACTCCCCCTCCAGGAGAAAAAAAAAAACACACCAGCATTGATTTTTCGGGTTTTTTTGCATTAGTAAGATCAAACTTCTCCAAAATGAAGGAAATCAAAATGGTATCACTTCACCTTACAAAAGCACTGACTACCCACAGTACAGAGCTATAAAACTCATAATAAAAGATACCATCAAGTGAAATAGCAGAATATGACTAAGCGTCATATTGGCTGCAGAAGAACAGAAAAGAGCTTATTCCTCTGTAATGCCCTGCTAATTTTTGCCAGCTGTGAAGAAAATAAAACATTTGAGTATCTGAAAATTATCACCCAAGTGCTCTTTCATTCGAATTTTTAACATTTAAAATATTTTCAGACAAAGAAAATTTCAGAGTGAAAATTTCATCCTAATCAAGGAATCAAAAACCCAACTAAAGGTGGAAAACACAAATTATTTC
Source organism: Chiroxiphia lanceolata (assembly GCF_009829145.1). Taxonomy (NCBI): domain Eukaryota; kingdom Metazoa; phylum Chordata; class Aves; order Passeriformes; family Pipridae; genus Chiroxiphia; species Chiroxiphia lanceolata. The sequence continues at coordinate 75,831,028 of NC_045638.1, read as the reverse complement.
ACTTAACGAAGATTCTGTAAAATGTATGAATCCAAAAGTTCTCAGTGTTTTAGGGTTTTTGATTCAAAATTTGAAACGCTGTAGCACTACTTTTGTTTGAATTTTCATTGCTTCAAAATACAAATACACAACAGTAAATACATGGGATGAAGGCATTTTACACTCCCATATCCTTCTCTCTTTATTCCCTAAACCATAGCTACAGTCAAACAGATGAATACATGGGGTAAATAAAGACATTCCTAAAATGGGGACAAAATTGTTTTTCTTCAGCTACTATTGGGTTTCGCCCTCTGCCAGTGTTCTCTGCAGCCTAAAGGGGATCATATGTGTGAAGAATCCTTCAGCATTGACCTTCTTCCTCTGGCTGTACAATGTCTGTTTTCCAATAGGCTGCTGCTTGAGGTGACTCCTATCCTTCCCAGTCCTCAGAAGCCAATACGTAGGCATCCTGCTAACTGAAAGGCTATTTAATATTCTTGTCAGTCATACTTTTTCAAACATCAAATCGTGCTTTCTTGTGTTCTGCAGCAAATAAGATTCCCATGCTAGTTTTCAATCATACCTCTGGATATGTTGACAATGGATAATTCTCCTTCTTGCTGATGCTCTGGAAATTTTGAGAACAGCAAGCGTGACCCCTGCACTGACCCACTTCAGGGATGCCCCAAGTGATGTTTCCCAGCTGCAGAAAGTAGGTTTGCATCCACTTGATTCACTCTCTGGCAGGCACAACAAGGGAATTTCTTCACTGCTTCCCCCACCCCCACCATTACTGACTCCTTTTGTGGCCTTAAAGTGCCTTAGGAGTTTGCTTGGCTTTATCATGATGCAGGAGAAGGTGATAATGGATCAGGCATCTGTCCATGCTTGACTGTGTCCAAGGATGTGGGAGGAAATCTTTTTTTTTTTTTTTTTTTAACTTAAAAAAAAGAGTGACTTATCAAAGGCAGATTTCTGCCTCCTGCTTATTCTTTTGATCGCTTCCCAGGCCGTGTCTCCCACAGCGCTGTAAGGTTGCAGAAGCACAGACCCGTAGAAGTCAAAGGGTGTCAGAGCCTTCTCAGTCAGCAAGCAAATAAACAACAAAGTAAGAATGCTCACACTGAGACATGTGTCTCAGTCCAGCCCAGAATTTCTCCCTGACAGTGGTCAGCTGAAGACATTTTCTGCCAAACATAAGAATTAAACAAATGTATAAAGGCTCCAGCAGGGCTGGAACTTGGGGCTGTCTTAGGGACTTGTTGAAATAGAGATTTCTACATTTCTACATTTTTAACAGCTCTAGATGGATTTTTATTCCATGAACATATCCTCTTTCTTTCTGAAAACATGGATAGTTTTAGGGAATTTCTCGTTTTCGTCTCTCTGAAAACTGACATCTGACAATTTTATCTGATGCTGCCCAACTCCTCTATTAAGAAAGTATGGGTACTCTATTCATGGGGTTTGTGCCATTCATGATTTACAGATTCCTCTCATACCCTTTCTTGGTTGTGTCCTATTCAGGCTAAAGAATCTGTCTATTCAGCCACACCTCATGGAAAAGCTGTCCCCTATCCCTGATCATCCATAATTCTCTTTTCTAATTCTACTGTATCTCTTTTGAAATATGAAGACAAGAGCTACTTGGGGTATTAAAAAACTGGAGCACCATAAACAGTGGCATAATGATGCTTTATGTTTCCTATTTTTTTCTTAGTATGTATTTCTTTCAACCACAGCTGAACATTGACATTTTCATTACCATTCCAATATCCTTCACCCTACACAAAATCGAGGGTTCTTCATTGTTGGATTTTAGTTTTTATGACCCTGAGAAATCCAACATCATAGTGAAATCTTGCCACTTTGTTCCCCACATCTTCTTCCCGTCATGTACCAATATGTTGATCAGCACAGGTACATGGGCAATACATATTCTGTGTTGAAAAATACATTATTAATCTTCAACAAGAAATTACTACAGAAAGAAAATCCTCATTTTCAGAAAGAATAAAATGACTGTACAGTTTGCCAAAATTGTCCTAAAGAGGAAAAAGAGTAGGTCTAAACTCCTGATGGACATTCTCTTTAAAAGCTCAGCAAATAATGTATTCAGCAATGGCAATTATTGCAATAGCTTCTTTTATTCAAGGGTGCCCAAAATGTGTATGGGTCTGCTCTCACAGATGTACTGATTTAAGGCTATAACAGCAAATATTTGTAGAAAGAAGTAATACCTAGTTGGTTAAAAAGAAAAAATGCTGCCTGTTGATCAGATCTGCCAAGTAAATAAATGCCAATTGTTCTTGGTATAAGCTATTTATCTTAAATTGAAATGTAAAAGTGGGTAGCTTTTTTAAATATACAAGACTTTGCAAAACCAAATCATGCCTAAAGAGTAAGTAACATAATACAATTCACATTAGAATCTTTAATGGGTTCCTGGCAGTGAAGATCAGAGAATTTAGGATTATGTGCATTAGGTAGGTCTGGAATACAGTAACATTTTATGAATTGAGTAACATTGTCTAGTATATTACTAAAGAGTCTCAGATTTATGTTAACATTATGTATGGTTTATGTAGAATATGTCTGAATAGACTGACAACTGTCATCCAAATAATTTTTATTCCATGTTTGACTTGTGTAATTATAATAGTTAGCAGTAAAATGCAGTACAACTCAGTCTGTGTCTGTTGTGGGCTGCCAGGAAAATGAGAAAGGCTTTGGTCTTTGACTATACAGAGAGAAAAATGGGACAAGGCATTTTTTTATCCTCCAAAGAACCCAGGAATGGCAAGGGATCCGATTTGAAAAGAAAAGAGAATGTACAATGGGACTGGATAAAAAAATGATGATTAATGAGAAGCTTTAGATTACATGTAATCACAGAAAAATAGGTCTGTAACAGACCTTGATTAGTCACCTAGTCCATCCTCCAATTTCAATGCCAGATCAATAGTACTTACTATTTGTCCAGTACCTACAAAAAGACATCCAGTAACGGAGACACTATTACACCCTCTGTGATATAAAGCTGCGCCTCACTAATGTTACCATTAGAAAAGCTTTTCCTCCTTGATGCAATTTAAGTCCATTACATCTTACCCTACCTACCACGAAGAGATTATTCCCCTTCTCTTTGCAATGGCCATTTAAGTATATAAAGACTCTTAGTATGTCTGGCTTCTGCCTTCTTTCCTCTAGCCTGAACAACTCCAGCTCCTTCAGTCTTCCCAGGTCTATGTTCATCCTTGTTGTCACCTGCCCTGACTCCTGATGGTTCACATTCTTCTTGAGCTATGGTGTACAAAAATAGTCATTCCACTAATGTGCTACCAATACTGCATAGAGCTTGCAGATTGCTTCCCACATGTACATCTTCCTGGAATGTTTACCATTTTTGCCATGAAAACACATTGCTGACTCATGTTCAGCTAGTGACTTGTAGTAGACTTCATATTCCTTTCTGATAGATTACTTTTTCATCAATTGTTCCTTTCCTGAATTTGTGCAATTTGTTATACCTGCCCAGGCTCAGCAGCTTGCGTTCATGCCCCCAACCTGTGCCTTATGTTTTCTAGACCAGTTTTCTAAATGGCAAGATCCCAACCCCCTCCTCCAGGATGCCTGCAATTCCTCACAGAACTGAACAGAACAGGACTTAGATTCCTAGAGGATCCTAGCTGGTAAACTCATTTTGACACCAGCTGTTGATACCTACTCGATAGGCACAGTTATCTACCTAGTTAAGCTCCAGCTCCACACCAGCTCCACACAGACTACATTTCCCTAGCTTTTTATCAGAATACCAAGGTGCAATACAAGACAATGGAACACTACATTTCTGTATGACTCAGTTGCTGTGGTAACACAAATTAACTAGATGTACATTGTTGTAGCAGTTTTGTCATATAAGCATGTAGGCTTTTCTACACAAATAACAGCAGAAGCTGCACAATATTCTCAGATGAAAAAGTATCCACACAAAATGTGATGGCTGAAAAGGTAAAATAATGCCAGGTGGAGGCTAAGACAAAGAGCTGAAAAATCATCTAGACATATCAAGAATGTCAGTTTAGAACCAAGGACCATTACTGTAGTTAAATGGAAGAAAAGGATAAGCATCTACCTGTAAAAGATACTCAAATGACTGAAGCAGAAAGCCAGCAAGAAATGGGCTTAATGTTCAAGATCTTCAAGTAAAGCAGCAGTTATTCAAGAAGACAAAAGCAGCAGGCACTAATACTATGACATTCTGCTGAAATCTGTTATCTGCTCTGGTGTATTGGATAATCTCAAGCACAAGCTGGATCAAGAGAGTTTGGGCAGGGTTTACCTAAGAAGCGGGTTGTTGTGGATAGAGGTACAAAATGCAGGTTTCCCAGGCTGAGAGGGTGAGGAGTAGGTTCAGTTACAGGGGCTGGACATCTCTCTGGACAACTGCAGGAATACAAGGTGTATTCTCTATGTCAGAAGCAGAAAATATTCAAGGCCTGAAAAAAAGGTGATGCTCGTAAGGGAAGAGAGGAAATGGTAGATTAAATGCACAGCATAATTGAGAAGGTAAAGAAATTCTGAAAATATCTGCATTTTTTTCATACTAAAAAAAGATAACTGATGCAAAGCTGCAAAAGAAAATTTGCGTTGACAGAGATTCATAAAGAAGACAGAAGGGAAATCAAAGTTCATATGTATAGGACCAGTTATACAGAAAAAGTATTGGTTATATACTTTTGCTATTCTGCATTGTTATGTTGTAGTTATACTAATACAGATTCTGGAAACAAAGGAGGCTCTGGTTTCCAAAGAGGGCAGCAGGTCCCATTTTTCCTTTTCTTGCTTTTAAGTACTGATTATCCTCCAGTGTGTTCTCATTCACTAACAACAATTTTTTCATCCATTAGATTACCAGGAAAGTGTTATGAAACTTGTGAAAGTCCCAAAGAAGCTATGGAAATTCTGAGCTTCATCAAAACCTGAAGAACAGTGATGTGGGAGTGACGGGGGGCATACTATGGGGAAGGAAGAGAGAGATGTGGGAAGTTCTGGAGGAATATGAATCCCCAGCCTCTCCTGTCCTACCCTGAGAAAGTATTTTAACACTTATTACCCCTCCTTCCAAGGTACCACTGGTGTATTTCTGTTTTGTGGTCACGGAACAGAAAAATCCTGGATTCTGACTCCCAAGTGTCTACTTTAATTGTGAAGTATGTTGCTTCCTAAGGTAATGGGGAAGAAATAAGGTCTTACAAATGAGCAGTGCAATGACATCAAGCATCTCACTTCATTTTGAGTAAACCTCACATTTGAGCAGACGTAACTCATGTTCATGGGTGGCATATTTTAAGATACTGTAGGATTACAGAATCACAATCTTTTCAAAACAAATAAGGTCAAAAAGATGTTTTACACAAACTTATCAGGAACCGTAGTATAACGAGAAAAAAAGATAATGTGAAACTCTTGTGACTTTAAGTAGTTTCAAAATCAATTCCATATTATTCTGTTCTTTCTTATTCTGATAATTGAGAATAATTTTCTCCAGCACTGCAGTGCTTTTAACTGACTCATATGTTCCTCAATCACCGGCAAAGGCTTCCATAATAAGCAGCAAAGCAGCACTGCAAGTGTCAAATTCTTCAGTCTTGCTTTCACCAATTTCCTCTATTAAATTAATATTCATAGTCACATTTGGACACCACTCTGGCTTGAAACAGCATCAGCATGTGGGACTGAGGGGACAAGCATTTTATTTGTTTTTTGTTAAGTAGAGGTCTCAAATTCCTTCTGCACACTTAAGTAACTAAACAGGGGAGAGAAGTGGCCTCTTGCACTGAGAACTGAACCCTCCAAACTCATACCTAGGATGGGGATGAGATACACTGAAAAATTCAACACACCTTTTAATGAATGAGTCAAATGAACAAAATCATGCCATCACTCTACAGACTGTATCCGCTCTAAGAGGGAGGGTTTATGGAAATATATAAAGGAAAGCAACGTAGCCCTGTGCCTCCACAGTATTTTGTCCAGGCAAATCTATCACATTTTATTGGAAAAATAACCACTGCTAAGTGGCCCTTCTGTGTAGGATTTGTGTAAAGTGGATGCAGAATTTAAAAAATCTAGCCCATTTTCCACTGGGTACCAGAAGAAATTTTTATAAACTCCAATAGTAGCACAGGAGTGGGTAATAGTTATATATATTCACATTTGTAGCCTGTGAGTAGCAATAGCTGTATGTCTTATCTTGTATACGATACGCTCCGTCAGCTACAAGCCGTAATCACACCAGACTTTCATTCATATCTTCAGCTCCTGGCGCTAAGCCGCCTCGGCAGGAGCACAGAAGGCAGGGTGGGATGGTGAGAGGTAGATTGCTTCATCTGCATAAAAGTAACTGCGAGGTGGGAGGAAACATCTCGTAATTAGAACACGGGACGGAAATTAAGGTCTCTACCAACTCTGCCATACACGGAGTTCAGTATCCCTGCCAAAAAGCTCTCCGACAGCCCTTTCTCCAGCTGCAAAGCCGGGGCAGTGGGGCACAGGGTTACCCGCACAGTGAGCGTCCCTGAGCACCCGGAGGTGTTCTCCGATGGCGGCAGGACCTTTGCCGGGCCGGAGGACCAGCTGCCCAGGCCGCGCCACCCCGGCCCTCCCCGCTGCCCCGAGCCGGTAACGTTGCGGTGTTCTGGGAGGGGGTCACCACGGCGGCCTTCGGGAATTCCCGGAAGGAATCCACGGCGCTGCGAGGGAGCCGTGTCCCTCGGCTGCCCGCCCCCCGCGGCCGCTGCGGAGGCCGGGCCGGGCCGGGCAGTTCCCCAGCCGGGTTTCGCGGTGCCCCGGCAGCAGGTGCTCCCGCCCGCCCCGGCTCTGCCCGGCGGGCAGCAGGGAGGGGCGGCCCGGCGGCGGCCAGCGGGGCCCAGTGCAGCGCCTCCCGCAGTACGGCGGGGATGCGGGCGGCGGCGGCGGGCGAGGTGAAGGCGACCTTGCGGCCGCTCCTCCCGCCCGCGGTGGCGGCTGCCAGCGGGCTGCAGGTGGGTGGCAGCCCGCAGGGGCTCGAGAGCTCGGCGGCCGCGGGCGGGCCCCGGCGATGGCGGCGGGGGGAGCGCCGGGCCGCGGCCGCCCCGCTCCGCGCCCCCGCCCCGGCGCCGCCCACCGCTGGGGCCGGGCCGGCGCGTGTGTCCGCACGGGGCCGCGGCTCCGGCCCTGCCCCCGGCGCCTCCCTGAGGTCGCCCGGCGGAGGTCGCCGCGGCGGCGGAGGCCGCGGCGCGGCGGCTCTTCCCGGGGAGGGAAGAGACAGCCCCAGCCCTGTGCCCCGCGGGGCCGGCGGGATCGCCCCGCGCCTCGGCAGGCCCCGTCCCTCCGGGAAGTTCTCCCCGACCTGGTCGCTGCCGACCCCGGCGGAGCCGCGGGCCGAGCCGGCAGGGCGGCCATGCCCCTTCCCCAGCGCCGTCCCGGCCCGCCCGCCGGGCTGCGCCGTCCCGGGGACCCGCGGGCACCGGGAGCCTGAGAAGAAATTAAAAGTTATTTCAGGTACTCTTACCTCCCCTGCCGTCCCCCTGCTTCTAACTTTTGGCGTTGGTTTTCTGGGTTTTGTATTAATAACTCTGTGAGAAAGTGTAGGTTTATTCCCTGCGCTTTGAGTGAGAGAACCGGCTGCATAAGTTGGCTTGCTCTATTTAATAGAACCGTAATAAGCGTTGGCTTCACCATTCTCAGATCTGGCTGTGGCTTTTAAGTTTTAATTTCTCTTAAAAATTAATTTTCAGTCACCTGTGTGTTTTGGACCTAATCCTGCAGGCATGTCTGAGTAACGCCGGGCATGTAGGGTTGTATTTGTGGAGCGGTGACGTTATTTTATAATGCCCCCGGGGGAGGAAACTCCGCTGGGCTGTGCTTTGCAGCACCTTCTGCAGTCGGACCTGGCCCTGTCTGACACTCCCGTGCCAGGTTCTGGCTTGGTAGCTCTGACAGGGCCAAATAGCCCTTAGGCGATGGTGTTGCCGAAAGTTGGGTTAAGTATCCTGCTGAACAGTAAACCACACTTCTTGAACAACAGATGTATTGAAATGTCTTGTTTACTGTGTCTTGTCCTCTTGATCTGTGTTTGCAAAGCAGAGTCATAGTTCATAATTGCGGCTCTTAGGGTTATGCAATTAACGACATACTTAAGATAGCAGTAGTATAGTCTTTTGATCTGGAAGGAAAATAAACCATTCAAGTATGTCTGGGTTTTCAAACTGGCAGGGTATTTCCTCTTCCACTGTCTCCTTACCACGAACCATTTGCTCATATAGCATGCCTGCTAGTTGAAAATAAGACTTCTTCCAAGACTGTATTAGATATATTTTAGTGAAATAAATTTTCTATCTGGTGATGCTCCAAAGTGTAATCTGTCATGAATGGATATGAGTTCGAGCATGTTTTTATTTTAAAGATAATTTGTTATGTCAGTTTAAAACATTTGCAACAATTTTAAGGAAGTAGGGGGAAATTTTTCTGTTTTCTCTCTCCCTGCTCCCCCTTCTTTTTTATTAATTAGACTGTTTAGTCCTGAGAATTCAAAAACTTCCTTTCTTTTTATCTTTTCCAAATGGGGGTAGTTGAAACATATCTAGGTATTTCGTCTGTCTACAAACCTTGCCATGGTTATGACACCTTTATTGCCGCACTGGACTTCCATAGGGCAGCAGTCACTCAGTGGTGTTATAATTAACATTACCATTTGCAATCTTTTTAAAAAGGCAGTTATTATTTATGAGGTCCTGATAGACAGAACTCCACTAGCAATATTTTTACATATCTGCAAATCACAACACATTTTTAAAAATGTCATCTAATAATGTAAATGCAGAGAAGTGGAATTTATTGAAAGTATGCCATTTAAAAACAGCCCCATACTCCCAACCTGACAGAGCGTAAAGGGATTATCCAGACTTGACTCATCTGTGTAGATTGTGCATTTCAGTCTGACTGCTGAGTTGAGCAACACTCCTCTGGAGTGATTTCACTGCCTGCTTCTCTGGGTTGTATGAAATTTTAAAAGCATTATTGGTGTTCCAGAGCTGTTCATATTTTTGAAGAAAACTAGTCTTGCAGTCAGTAAGACTTGGAAAGATTGGAGATTCAGTTTGATATTTGATGAAACCTCTTTACTGTTCAATTTTACATAGGTAAATTGAAAACCTTATGAGGTTTTATTTTGTGAGATCTTATACATCAGACATGCAGTTGAAAATACTCTTTAAAAAAGCTGGAAAAAAAGCAATTCAGTGTGAAGTGAAATGAGGAACTTGTTTGGCTCAGGTCAGTTTTCGTTGTACTCAGACTTCTTGCATTACAGAAGTCATGAAATCTTGTTTGGTATTTTCTGCATCAGATCCACAACTTCTATTTAGAACCAGTAATCAAAAAAAAAAAAAAAGTCTGCCTTAAAAACTTTCTGTCTGTGTAGTGTTTTCCTTGGTTGCACTTTATTTTTTAATTAAAACAGATCATAATCTGGATTTTCTAGCCTTAGCTTGCAATCATCAATCTCTTCATAGTCTGTATTTTAAATAATTCTTAAAAAGTGAAGTCCTTCATAGAGAGTAATAGTAGTAAGAAAGTGGGAGCGAGGGTTATAGTAACTAAGAGGAAGGATAGAAAATGTGTGATGTAAAACTTCTCCTTTTCCTCTTCTGTAAATATTATTCTGCTGCTTTTGCTGTTCTGTGAAGCAGTGTCCCACATATGGGTAGGTAGTCATGGATAAGAGTTTTTTTAATTTATTTGAGAGATATTTCATCGTTCATTCATTTCCGTAGTGTTTGTTGCTGTGGCATCTAAATGGCGGCCTTATTAGTGATCAAGGTGGTTACACTCTGTTTTTTTGACTTGTGGTACTGAAAACTATATCTGAGGTACTGTGAGAAACAGATGTTGTACCAAGACTGCAGAGTTGTTTCTTTGAAGAGACTGAAATGTTTCTGTCCTCAGACTGAAGTTGTTGTGTAGTGATTCTTTATATCTCTTATTATATATGGTTATGTTCAAAATGCCTCATGTCTCCAAGCTTGCTAAATATTTACAATAAATATACTACTTCTGCCATATGTTTGAAGCAAGAAACCCATTAATTGTACAAGCCCATATTTTTATGCTTGAAAGAATTGACACTTCATCTTAATTACTAAATTATATGTTAAAGGTAGAATATAATAAGAACAGAGGTGAGATGGTGTAACATGCAGCAGTCATTATTTTTACCTCATGGTCTCAAACTGCAGTTATTTCAGTTAGCAAATAGATAGAAAATCAATTGTAATCTGCTCATAATTGCCTTCCTGGTAGAGTTATGAGGCGTTTCACCTGCTCCTATCTCTTCCCCATGCCCTCCCTGTCTCCCTTTTTTCTTCTTTTTAATTCATTATTTTTTTCTCACTATCTGTATTTTTTCCTCTATATGCCTTGTAGAATAGGCAGATCTCCAGAGTTAGAGGAGATTTTTCACTGTAAAGCTCTGCATCTTTAAATGTTTTTGTGTAACAGCTTGAGGCTCTGTCAAAAGGCATGTTCATTACCAAGTTGTTTAGTGATGAGCAGAAAGTGACGGAGGATTTCATAACCTTGGGGCTTTCTGCTTAGATGAACTAGGCATTTCTCTTTTACCTATCAGGATTGATTACTTCAGGTTAGATCACATTTCTTGTGTAAAAGGCTGAGCTTGTGCTACCAAAAATCCAAATTGTGTTTTGCTTAGCACAAAGTGCTGGGGTTGACATTTGACACTGACTTTTGCATTCTGCAAGGATGTATTACCCAGTTAAGGAATTATTTTAGCTTTTTGGTAAACTCAAACTATTCATTCTTGAGTCATAGCTGCAGAGTGAGAGTGTTTTGAAAGCGTACCTTAATTTTAAGACTTGTACTTCAGCTGTCCTGACTGGAAAGGTCCAGACAAGGCGTTTTCAAAGTTTGCCCTGGGGAGTAACGAAGCTCATCCTCTGCAACTGTGAGATTCATCATTCTTCCAGGCTTACCTCACAGCATGTGCCAGACTACCTCTTCTGTTGGCTTGGCCATTTTAAGGTTGTATTTGCTTGATTTATGATACCAGTGTAACACTTTAAAATTGGACATACATCATCCTCCTCCCTGGGAGGGTAGATGTCTGTTTATATATTTATATGTTCGTGTGTGAATGGGTAGATAAATGCAAAATAGAATGTTAGACTATCCCAGGATCTGCTGTCCTTTGAATGTAACAACTTCATATGTGCTAACAAATGTAGCTCCCAATACGTCTGTTTTAGACCAAAATGATTTGGTTCTAAATTCTTTCAAGATAAAGATGTCCTTTGCATAAAATTTTTGCAGGATTATACAGACTATTTAAAATGTATTCTGTCTTAAAATTATAGGGTTTTTGTGGGTGGATAGTGAAGAAACGTAAGCTTTATTCAGAAGGGAGGATTTTACTTTATAGGAAACTGATATTTTGAGAAAAGAGTGGGGAGAGAGGAGGGAGAGGCAAAGCAAGACGTTCAGTGGTTTGGAGTGCAGGAACGTTTAATGGACGTTATTAATCCTCCCAATGAAAGAAATACAGTAATTTCTTTTGGTATGAAAGGAATGTCTTGGGAGGTGGTTGAAAGTTGCAGAGGAGTGCCAGGGACTGGAGAATCAGTGAAGCTGGAGGTGTTCAGTAAATGTGACAAAGGTTATTGCAAATACCTGAAAAGCACTCTGCTTGCTATAGGTAGGTAAAGCTCAGAGGCTGGGAAGCATCTTAAGGAGTAAAATCCTTGAGCCTTTTGCTAATAGGTAAAAACTCACAGGATAATTTCTAAATGACTGTTTGTGTGAGCCATGCTCCCTTATGAGCTGTAAAAACTAATGTGTTAAGTTGTGAAATCAATGAATCAGTCCCATCAAACTTTGAAGTTTTGTGATGAACTGAAAATTTCTCTTTTGCTATGACTTAGACCTTTCATTTTAGGATTAATGAAATTTGGTGGTTTGGCAGAGATTGCCTGGAAAAGGGACAGATTGCATTTCCTTAAGCAGAAGCTACTTTCCTTTAACAGAAGCTACTTCTCTAGTCTCCTTTTGTTCTTTAAACTGTTAACGTAAGTAGGTGGTATGTATGTAATTCTTCATCTCTGTGCTTTACCAGTTGCCATTATAGTTGGTGCCCTGACTCTCAACAGGCCTCTTCAATCCTTTGTCATCTGTATAGCTAATCTTTGAGTCGCTGATTTATCTAATCTTTCTAGATTCAATGCACGGCCTCATTCTTGATGAGAAACAGTTCTCTTATAAAAAGTGCCATAAACACTTTCACGGAGATATGCACTTTATCTTAGTGGAGAGTCCTAGAGCATCATAGTTTGCAGCAACATTCCCTAAGGCCTCTCCACCTTAAAACTTTCAACTAATTTGAAAACCTCAGATGATTTTTCTTCAGCAGTAATTCCAATACAAGGTATTTGTAATGCCAGATACACCTCTGGAAATGGTTTGTCCTGGCTAGAGAAGGGCTGTGATGTACAAATGCCCAGGGCTGTGCACCTGGGTTCACAAGTCTCTGTAGCAGCTGCTTCTGGGATTTGTGCTGCCATTCTTGCTGGGTTGCCAACTGGACTTTTGCTGCTCTTGCCAAGCTGTGAATTGGACTCATTAGAGTTTCTGGAACTGTCACTGTTGGGATTACAGTCTGGCTTTCTTGAAGTTGTTGTTGAGCTACAGCCCATGCTTACTGATAAAAGATTAAAGTCAGAGTTTTCTGCTTCAACTGCTGTTTCCCCAGCCACTTGTTCACTTGTCTTTTAGTAACTTTTTACTGTAGCTGTTGTGTGGAAGAAAATAACATCTGGTATCATGTGTACATTGATATGACTTTCATCTGATTCCAGCAAAAGACAGCATGGCTCATAAATGTGTTTGTTTAGGTAGTACCCACTTGCTGGAGTTTGACTTTACTGCCAGGACTCATTCAAAATTGTGACTTTCTTTCTTATGAGCTCTTTGCTATGTCGCTTTTAAGTGAAAACCGCCCTTGCGTAATAAATTAGGAGAAATTAAACTACAGATCTCACAAAGATTTAGCGTGCATTTGCATTGTGGAATTATGCAGCCAATCTTTTTCAAGACTGAGAATAATTGTCCTTTGGCCTTGTTAAGTATAACTGTGTTGGTATCATGCATGGCCTCTCCATAAGGTTTTGTTCACTATTTGGTGATGGTCTTCCATCTGATTTGTCTCATAAAACTGGCAGCTCCGAAGTTTTGTGAGGCTATGGTACCAATCTGTAGTTCACCAATCTGTTACACCTTGCTAAATTTTGGATGCTGGTATGTTACAAATCAGCTCCCTTTTGATATATACAGCTGTTGCAAGAGAGACAGATAAGTGAACTCATTAGTGTGAAACAAGCATCATCATCTTAAGGCTGATCTTTCTTGCTGCCTACTTCTGTGAGCAGTTTGATTTGTTCATCTGCAACTTGGATATACTCATCGGTATGCCTCTGGGAGCTCTGATGAGAAAATGTTTGTAGCAGGCAGACTGAAAACAGATGCCTCCAGTGGGCATTGTAAATAGGGTTTAGTTCATCTGCTGACATGGAATCCTTTTGTGGAAAGTAAAGCCTCATCCCTTGATAAGTGCAAGATGATGTTGCAGAAATAGGTAATAAGGCCAAATAGGCTGTATTAGCATCATGTCAAGCAGAGTGATCATTTACCTCTTTGTGGCCCTGATGAGTTTGCATTTGGAGCACTGTGTCCAGTTTTGGTCTCTGAAGGACAGGAGAAGACACTGATTTACTGGGCAAGTCTAGTGGATGGCTAGATTATTAGGATGATTAGGGTGCTGAAGTACACTGTGTATAAGGAGAGGCACTGGGAGAGCTGAATTTGTTCAGCCTTATTTAAGAGAAGACTAAGGGGGATCTTATTGCTGTCTTCAGCTGGTTAATTTGAGAGTGTGGAGAAGACAAAGTACTCTGTTTGGAGGCATGTAGCAAAAGGGAGAGAGACAGCAGTTGCAAGTTAGAGCAAAAAAATTCTGGCTGGAGATTAAGAAAAATGTCACCATGAGGATAAATATTAAATAAATATTGAATATTGGGGCAGGTGTTTGGGGAGACTGTGGAGTTTCCAGCATAGGAGATACTCAGAAGTTGACTTGAAAAAGACACGGAGCAACCTACTGTAGTTGACCCTGTATTAAGTGGGGACTCGTTGGACTAGCTGGCCTCCAGAGATCCCTTCCAAACTAAATTATTTAATACTGAATGTTAATAGCATCATCAGTTCTGAATTAAGTATTCCCATTTGCATCTGTTGTTATCAGATCTAACTTCATGACAAGATGGGACTCTGAAAAGCAAAGTGTGAGCTCTGGGGGCCCAAAAGGGCTCAAAGTATTAGCCTTAATGAAGGAGTCTGTACATGAGCTCATAGCTCTAAAATCTAGCTGGCTTTCCAACTAAATGGAAGAAAATTTGGTCTGCAATATTAATTTTTACTTTAAAAGTTGCAGACTTCTGAGCTCAGACTGAAATGACTCTGAGACTATGAAGACCTAGAAAAATCATGTGAAGTCACTAATATGGTTCATCTCTTTCTGATGTATTAGGTTATTAAACAGAAGTGAGCAATCTGTTTTATTAATGTGTAAAATTTTAGGATTTCAAAGCCTGGTGTATGTAGCTCAGAGGACTTTCTGGTGGTCTCTCCTGAGTTCAGGGATACAGTAAATCTGAAGAAAAGCTATACTTAAATGACAGGAAGTAACATAGACTTCTGTGTAGCTGTTTGCTTTCTATTTCTTTTTGAACTTGTATTTGCAGCTACAGTAACTCACTTTGTATAAGATCTGGCTATTGTTGCTACTTGTCAGGTCTATTAAAAGCTTCCCCAGAAAGTAAGAAACAATTATGTACTAAGTACGTCTTGACAAACTGCATGATCTGTCTCCCCAGATTCTTAACTTACTAAATGCGGGTAAAAAATTGAATCTTAACATGTTCTCTGAGTCTTTCATCCCGGTAGAGAGTAAATGGCAAGGTTGAAAGTCTTGCAGAAAATCCACTGCTGGCAGCTAACTCGCAGAAGGCTCCAGTCCAAAAGGACAACTGCAGCCGTGTGGTACAGGCACAGGAATTGTCTCTCAAATAAGCATAACACTGTGAAGCCATTTAGGGCAACACAGAGTCCAACTAACACCTTGAACTCTGTCCAGGAACCCTGGAGATTATGGAGCTCTATTGCCAGCAGCATGGCCTGAGACACAACCTGGCCATGTCTCTAGACAGTTTGAGAGGCCTATTTTCCTCTGACGAGCTTTTCAGACTCTTAATAATAGTCTGTGGCACAGATAAAAGATGTTAGGTTGACTAGCTAAGTCTCTTAAACTTGTATTTAAATGAAGAGAATACTTTTTTTTCACATAAACATGTTAGTTTTGTTAGAGGATTTTCTTCTGACAGAACAAATTTGAATAAAAGTACTTTGCTAAGCATGATGGTGTACACTATGTACAGTTGTAGGCATTGTTTGGCTGCCCAGTATTGTCACAGGGAAAGTTAATTAGACAGTTCAAATTTTCATGCTCCGAAAGCATCCAGACAGCGTGACTCTTTCTGGAAGTGGGAGAAGATCAAATCTAACATGTACATATTGCTGGAAATTCTTTTTTTCTTTTTTTTTTTTCCCCCCTGGTATGCTTTGCATCTCAGTGTCTGCTTCAATTAATAAATAATAAAATTAAAAAATAAGTTAAACAGAGTGGGTCTAGTTATAATCTTAAAATAAGCACTGCTCCCCCATTTGATATGGAAATGGGCAGTGCATTCCTCACTCCCCTGCTGTTCCATCTTAGTGCATGGAAGGGGGTTTCAGTGCTTCCTGGCTTGCAAACCTGTGAATACTTCCTGGTAGAGCTGGAAGGCCCAGCATTAAAGTATCCAAACTGCAGGTTGAATTTCCTTGAGTTACTTTGGCAGTTTGTGTAAAACAGGATAGGCCCTTTGGTGTCTATAGACTGGAATTTGAAAAACTGGAGGATGTTTCTTGTTGGGGTTTTTTTTAAGGATTTTTAGTTTCAGTGATTTTCTTGATAACTAAAGATGTTTTGTACTCTCGCATCCCTAAAAAGGACAGAAAGAAACACAAGATATTAAGTAGAGTTTTAAAGAAAGCAAAAAAGAACCCCCTGTTAGACCTACCTCATGGTGCTAGTGGCAGCTATTGTATTTTTCCCTTGTATTTACATTTTTAAATATGATAAAAAGGTGGGGAGTTTTGCACAGAAAATGGTAGCTGAGGGCTCGGTCCTAAAGAAAGACTTCACCAAATGGGGTGGGTCTTACATGTGGCTGTATCAGAACAGGGGGTGAAGGGATCTACCATTATGAATACAGGCAGAGTTGCAAAACTGAACCTTAACCAGACAAACTGTGGAAATGGTCATATTGCTTATGTGCCTAGCAAAGGCAAACATTTCCCTGGCACATCTAGTGCAATATTCTTGTATGTCTGTTCCCCCAAAAACCCAAGAATTTCTGGCCACCTGACTTACTGCCCTTGGAAACAGACTTACGCGATCATGATGTCTGGGTGTGTGCCCCGGTATACGTGTGCAGGTGTGGTTATAGTGGCTTGTATGTTTGTGCTGGGTTTTAACCACACTTGAGTTGGAGCATCCACTTAAAAATGGGAAAATCCTTGAGGCTCTGATGTGTCATTGTGGCAGAGGTGGCCAGCAGTGTCCCGGGCTATGTTAGAAGGAGTGGTGCAGCAGGTCAAGGGAGGGATCCTTCCCCTCTGCTCAGCACTGGTGAGACAACCTGGAGTGCTATGTTCCAGTGCCGGGCTCCCCAGTACAAGAAAACATGGACAAATTGGAGCGAGTTTAATAAAGGACTAGGAAGATGATAAAGAGACTGAAGCATCTCCCCTAGGAGGAAAGGCTGAGAGAATTGGGACTGTTCCACCTGGAGATGAGAAGGCTCATGTGTTTCTTATCAATGTATATAAATACCCAAAGAGTGTGTGCAAAGCAGATAGAGCCAAAGTCTTTTCAGTGGTGCCCATGGACAGGACCAGAAGCAATGGGCATAGACTGTTCCCTCTGAACATCAGGAAATGCATTTTTACTGTGAGGATGACCAAGCAGTGGCACAGGCTGCCCAGAGAGGTTGTGGAGTCTCCATCCTTGGAGATGTTCAGATGCTGTCTGGACAGGGTCTGGGCAACTGGCTCTTGGTGGTCCTGCTGGAGCAGAGGATTTGGACTAGATGATCTTCGGATATCTATTCCAACCTCAGTGATTCTGTGATACTGTGGAAGGAGCACAGCATAGGGATCCATGCCTACAATGAATATCTGAAGTTATGGTGCTGAGACAATGACTTTTTCACCATCCTCTTAGGTTATTAAAAAAAAAAAGATCAAAACTATTTACTTTCAAAATGAAAGTCTGCTTCAGAAAATGTATTTCATTTCAGGAGCTACTTCTCAGGGCGGTATTGAAGGGTGACGCCAGTGTTTTTGCTGTTGCAGAATGCTGCTTTATGCTTTTTGTGTAGTTGGCTGGTGTGGCTCAAGCCTGTTGGGCTCCTAATGCAGGGAAATTGTGCAGCTGCAGGCGGGCACCTTGTCATCTCATGATGAACAGCTCATGATCACTGCCTTTGTCTACCGACAGACAAGGAAACACTGGATCTGTTTTTACCCATGGTTAGCAAAAAAGTAATCACTACTTATGATAAAACTTAGAGGTTTAATCTTCTCTTCAAAACATTAGAGGACGTCATGATAAATGTTGCAGGTTTTGCGCAAGTTTTGCATGCAGTCAATACTGCTGATCTGGTGGGATTACACTAGAAATTGTGGACATTCTGACCTTCTTTTAAGGTGATACTCTTCTGGAATATGCGTCTCTGCTTTTTTAAATTTTAAGGATAACTAGAGAGAGATCAGTCTTGTTTCAAAGAGTGAAAAAACTCTCCACCACTTTGTTTTAATACATTTGAAAGTGCATATTTTTCTACAATCATTTACACTGCATTTGAAAATACAGTTGACCCTTATTCTAAAATATGGCTTTTTTAAAGGATAGTTATTCTCTAGGCAAAACATTACTCATCTTTATCATAATATCAGTCCTTTTTCTGAATTAATGACCACTTTTTACTGGTCATTTAATTCACTCTTCTATATAGTTGTAGAGTGGTGGTGGTTCTTTGTTTTTGTGACTGTGTGTAGATACAGTCTAGAGCACCACTTACCATTCCTCAAAACTAGGTAAACTTCTTTCAAGTGTTCTACTTAGGATGGTTTGCATCTCTTCACATACTAACTGGAAAAGAATTTCTGTTGTATTTCCACCCTGTAATTTTAAAGATAAGCATCTCCCTTGCAGCTCTCAAGTCCAGCAGTAAATGTAGGATATTTTGCAATGGCGCAGTGGTGAGTTGTATGCTGTAGCATACAACCTTCATTTCTATTTTATAAATGCTATGGTATGTGATTGTTTTAACTTGTGCAATGTATTCTTGCAAATGCATCATTTATTACTGCAGGCTTAGCATAAAGTTCTACAATAAAAGATAATTAAATACTTTAATGGAACAAGTTGTCTTTCTAGTTGCTGCAATAATACTACTTGAGTTACAGAATGACCATTTTGTATACTGGCATAAAATAATTTATTTTTAAATAAGGCTTTGTTTTCAATGTGTTTGAAACAACAAGAGGTGGCTGGAACTAGGAGCTTTTGGGGGGGGGGCACTTTTTTCCCCTTTTTAATAGTGCTTCCATTATATCTTCAGCCTATGTTGGCTGAATTTCACAGATGCTCCAGCTCTTCCTCAGGTCTTTCTGATCCTTCCGTGCATGCTTTTCACACCAAACTGGGCAGTGTATGGGGTGGATGATCTCTTTCCCACCCCTCACCCAAACCGAGGGGTTCACCCTGGTCCATGTCTCTCTACAGCATCCTGTCACCTTGCTGTGTGCCATTCGGAAATCTCCTTCTGCCACGGAGTCCCCAGGCTCATCAGCTCCAGGCAATTCAGGATTTTGTGCTGCCCTGCTGTTTAATCAAGTGGCATTAGGGACCTGACAAGCACTGTACAAAATGTCCAATACCTGGCAGCCACAAAAGTAGGATTTTATAGCTTACTCATCTTGCAAGACCAGAAATTTGAAGGAGCTGTTGTGTTTGCTTTGTATTTTGGTGACCAGATTTAACTGGTCACCAGTTAAATGCTCTTCATATTTTGGGTATGGTGATAGGAAATTGTTGAACTAGTTATTGGGTTTGGAGGTTTTAGCACAAGAAGTAGAACTTGCCGTGTCCTTTTGTGATGTATACCCTCTAGTGATACTCTTACAGCTTTTCACAGATTTGATAGGAGAGCTACACTGCTTTGTACTAAGGTGTCTTTGGTGAGTTCATCATTCCCAGAAGGAAGCCTTGTGTACTGGTTCAACCTTAATATGAACACTTTTCTATCATCACAAGTGTGATATAATAGGACTATCTGACACTTTGTATGCCTTGGACAGCCCAACATCTTTTAGGGAAGAGCTGAGAAGATGCTTCCAGAACAAGAAGCTGGGTTAAGCAACTGATGCTGTGCATAAGGTAGAATTAGAGAATGTCTTCTTAATTCATGCAACTACAGCTTGCTAGAACATTTTCAGTAAATTAAACAATATAATTTTAGGTCTTCAGGTTGTATCTGTTCCTACTTCTGTCATAGTGCTGCAGCATAGTGTTTTCATGAACATTAATCTGCAACTGAAGTTTAGCCCTGGTTCCTTGAAGATGTGGAGTTGGAGTATGGGGGGTTGAGGAGGGACATGGGACAGGATAGTATTCTTATTGTTACTGTAGAGGACATAGAGGGGGCAGATCTTTACGAGTGAACGTCTTACAACATTATTTTTAAGGCAGATTTCTAATCCAGATCATACACTTGCCCTAGATGTGCTTGTAGAGCCCTAAGTACACCAATTCTCTGCTACAGAGTTCTGTTTGTTATACATGTCTGTAAAGGGTATCGCGTCCTCTGCAAAGCAAGGATCACTGGTATTGCAAAAGAAATACCTAGCTCTAATCAGGGAGATACTCAATGAATGATTAGCCAAGTGATCCTGATTGCATTTATTGGTAGTTCTTGGACATAGGTGAACTGGACTGGTTTCCTGTTTTGCTTACAGAAGTTTTAATATGCTTAACGTTATCCAATACTGGCAACTGAGGTAGTCTAAATACCACAGCAGGGACTGATTAGCTTTTTCAGATCACTGCTTTTATTCACTGTTTGCAAAGAGGCTTAATCCAGTGCTGGAGATCAGGCATCCCACTGTGCTCGTGGGTAGCTTTCTCTCACTCTTTGTGTTCACAGTGGCAGAAATTAGTGAGGAGTCTCCTCCTTCCTCTCACTTAAAAGCCCCAAAATTGTGGTGTTAGTAGTTGTTTTTAGGAATGTTTAATGAATAGTGCAGAGAAACTATAGTTGGAGTTTCTTCTTTGAAGCTTAATATCTGGGCACATGATAAATGCATCAGTGTAATAGCATGATGGTATGTAATTCATTTACTATGTTGAATTGCTTTAATATCCACATAAAGCTTGAGAAGTTACTCAAAACAGTTCTAACAAACCTGTTCTCATTGTTTTCTTCTTTTAAATCACAGTAGATGTTTCCCAGCAGTTTGCCTGTCCTCACAAACAGAGAAGGACAGCTGTCTCTGGTTCTCAGTATTGCTTTTAGTCATGTAATGATGCTGAAGTTCAGTAAATACGCTTTTCTAGTAATCATTCAGATGAACACTTGCAAATGTAGAATTCCTTCCTTCTGTGTGTTGACCTGTCTTCACTGAGGTTATCAGCAGTGGCAACTTCTTACTTGAAAGTCCACAGTGCTCCACTTTTTTTTTTCTAGCATC
Source organism: Chiroxiphia lanceolata (assembly GCF_009829145.1). Lineage (NCBI taxonomy): Eukaryota > Metazoa > Chordata > Aves > Passeriformes > Pipridae > Chiroxiphia > Chiroxiphia lanceolata. Next base: position 75,810,085 of record NC_045638.1, on the reverse strand, counting down.
AAACCTTGCTAGTTTTACATTGCTAAATGTCTGTGTTGGACAATGAAAGTGTTGGGCAGTGAGGGGAGATGTGGACTGGAGTTTGTGTTTCTATGTGGCTTACTTCAATTAAAAATAAAGACAATAAAAAGTTGGCTATAGCCTAGCTCCAGACTTTTGTTCAAATATTCTGTCATTGTGAAGAGATGGAAAGATCTTGGCATCTAGAACAGATCTATGGGGAAAATAAAAGGAAAGAAATTCTCTTGCAAACAAATATGAGTGACTAGAGAACAAAAGAGTGGTTCATGGTTCCTTTCTATCAAGTGCTCTAATGTTTCTACTGCTTAAAAATATCCATTATTCCACATATTAATATTATGTGGTTTTAGTTTAATCACTTTCACCTTCCATTGAAATTATGCACAGGTCCTCTAAGAGTTGTGTGTAAGTGCAAATTTGTTTCAATTATTGACTTATGTACAAAAGTGCCAGAAAATTCAGAAAGCTGTTTCTGAATACATTTCAGTACTTAGTGTGGGCTCCTTTCATACCTCCTTGTGCTTTATACCCCTATGATTAATTTTGCTAACAAGAAAAGGGGACTACAATAGTTACTGATAGATTTATTTCTCTTTAATATTTTTCCTGACAAAGAACTTTTTGTTTCCACAATAGAGGGGATTATATTCCTTGAGACTGATATATTTTAATAGAAACTCACAATTTTTACTTCTTAAAAAATAATTCTTTTCTTTGTTTCATGAATTAGAAACAATGAGGAGAAGCTGAAGTCTGCCCAAGCCAGGTGTTTCTTGTTGGCAGCCTGCTCCCTAATGACTCTGGCTCTCATAGAGCAGCTGCCTGCTAGTCTCTTTTGTATGGCCTATTGTTGCTGCACACCCCTCGTTAATACACATGCTGCCCGGGGCAGACCCTGAGAATGACATCAACTTGCTTATCTTAGAAACCTCCGAACCTGATGCAGGGTGGGGAGGTTGCCTTGCATCTGCCCAGCCAACTAATTGTGAGCTCTCTGGGTCGTGATTGGCTCCGCGGCTGCTCAGTAATAGGTTAAGCAAAGACATCGCGGGTCCATCTGTTCGTCCATTCATTGTTCTGCTTGCTTGCCTGAAGTCTGCAGCTGAAATCGTGTTAAGGAGTTGCTTCTGGAACAGCCACGAGAAACTAATGTCTGTGTGTTTTCCAGCGAACGTAAGTATATGGGCTTCTCTCTGCACAAATGGGATGTTTCACCTTTCAGGTGTTTCAGTGTTACCAGTTTGCATTTGGACGATGAGCTAGCGTGTGTGTCAGCTGAGATTTGCACACTTTGGGTGTCTCTTGGAAAAAGAGGGAAAGAAAAGCAGTTATGTCTTAAGACTATGTATATTAAAAAGCAACGATCTCGCCCAGTGTGTTTTACTAAGGAACTTTCGAAAGCATGGGTAATGGTGCGTTTCCCAGAATTTGAAAATGGTAGGCAGTAGCCATCCAAATTCTCTCTAGAACAAATTCTCTCTAGCCCAGTGGGGAGATGGAGAAGTTTCAACTTTATAGGTATTTACCCTTTTTTTGCAAATAAGCTATTACTTACATTGTAACTAGTAGAAAAAGCTTTTAAGAAAAAAAATTGAAGATGTTTTCCATTATACCATACAATGGGTGAAATTTCCTGTGTTTGTGAAAATAGGAAGAGCTCCATTGCGGGCTATCTGAAGATACTATAGTGTAAGATAGAGCATTAGGATGCTCTCAGATGTTCCAGTCAAAGGTTTTGTGCTTTGAAAGCTAGTTATCAGTGTGTCAGATCTAGCCTGGCTGTTTTTATAAAGTTTCTAATCTGTTTTGGCTTATATTTTGAGTTCAGATGTTAGGCTGAAGAACAAACACAGTGTACTCCATGAGCCTGTGTTCCAAGGATCTTGTAAAGAAAAGAAAAAAACAAAACAAAACAAAGAGCTTCATATATCAGTTGGGAGGGAAAGAGAGCATATAAAAGGGTTAAAAAGAGGTTTGCATTTCTACCACATGCCCTATTGTTTGAACATATGCATGAGTCTATTGAAAGTTTTCAGAAGATGGGCAGGCCACCAGTTGCTGGTCTCCTGCAGTTCCAGTAGACATCTGTTGCCCCAGAGCATTAACCAATCTGTTCAATGGGACATCCCTCCTTTGTTGGATAGAATGATGCAGACAACAGCACTCGCTGAAATACAATGGTAATTAAATACATAGAAACTACAGCAGTAGGTATTTATTACATATTCATTATTTTATTTGCATTGTTGCAGTATCTTTTGGATACATTCTTTTTTTTTCTTTTCTGATCAACTCTGCGCTTCTGTTTATGCAAGTAATGAATGTTTCAACAAACTGATTTCAATATTTTCCATTTCATGTAGAGAAGACTTAGAAAAAGTCTGCCTATGTGAAAGTATGTTGAACTATTTCCTTGTAGAATGTATCGTTAGAAACTTTTTGATGGTCTTTTGAGAATACACAATTTCTCTTATACTGTGCCACATGACACACTATATTACTCTTTGTTATTTTCCTTTGTGAACTAAATTTGCATTAAATTGCTTCTCTTATGCTCAACTGTAAGTGGAAAAAATTCTGAATACACAGTAAAAGATTAGATATCTACTTGCCTTTGAGAAATCACATTCCTTTGAGAAATATTTCTGGTTTGTGTGAAGGTGAATCAATAGGCTGCCTGTTGATGGTTAGTGGAAAATAGTGGTGACTTCTAAGAAATGGGAAAAGATTACACTTCTACAATGTAATAGCCCAGTGCTCATCTGGATTATTACATTTATACTCGATAAATGTCTTTGACACAGTATTTTAGGCCTTTAACAGTGAACCTAATGTGAGATACTGTACTTTTAAACAGGCTACAGTTTAAAGCTTGTGTTGTCACAGCTATGTCTAAATTGGGAGTTACCCATTTTATTGACTTTTTAATAAATAAAATTTCGTAAAATTCTTTTACTGAACTGTGATGAGCATAACCAAAAGTTGAAGACTTCCTTGACAGGAATTTTTTTATTATTATTTTTGTTTGGTTGGTTGGCTCTCATTTGAGTTAGAATTCATAGCAGATACTTTTTTTAGCTCTATTGCATTGATCAGAAAGCGTACTTTAAAACCATATGTGTGTAATGAGGGTTCATTCTAAATAAAGGAGTTCTTAGCTGATGTTACTCCTTGGATAAATGTAACCTTTTCTAGTTTTCACAAGTTTCATTGTCCTGTATAGAGGTACACTAGTGTTTATTTAGAATACAAATGCATTCAAATTGACTGGCTGGCACATTGCTCTTCAATAACCAAATCAAGATAAAATAATTGGCAGCATTCAACAGTGACATCTGATTTTCATGGTTCTAGTCAATGAATCTCATAAAGGACATCATGATGGGAGCTCCAAAGTGTAGTGTTTCTAAGAGATGCTACTGACCACAGATATGATGTACAAAGTTCACAGGCATTGTAAAAAATTGCCTGAAAATAATTACAGTTTGCATGCAGGGTTTAGGCCAAATGCCAGGAATAGTGTACTGCTTGTGCAAAACTATTTAAAAAATCTTTAGCTTTGGGTTTACAGTACAAACATAATTTTAACTACCCTTTTAAAGCGATAGGATGGTGACAATATTCTGTATGTGGGAGATGTTAAAGCTACTGCTTTTATTATTCTATTCTTTAAATAGTTTCTGAAAAACAGTAGAGTTCTGTGCAAAATAAACAATTGTATATTGGAGCATGATGGAGATTGACAGGAGACTTAAAGCAGATAGATGTGAGGCTGATTATGTATATTTTCTAACAATGGACCAAGCTCAGTCTGCAGTCATTTTTCATACGCAGTTGATGTGCAAATCATCTAAAGCACGTTTCATATAATGCCTGATCTTCAGACACATTCATATGCTAGTGACTTCTTTGAATCCCATTGGAGGGTGTTATGCTTGTAGTTGCTGTAAAGCACTTAAACTTCAAGAAAGAAGCGATTGGAGAATGACTTAAGTATTATTTTAACCAACAGTAAAAAAAAAAATCCTCTTTCTAATCTATGTACTTCAGACTTTCATTATTTGATGCTGTTAATATGCAACCTCCTCTTCCCCCCCTCCAAAAAAACCCCTCCCTCCACTTTTAGTTCAATACTAAAATGACATTTCACAGTACATGGATTTAGGCAGTGACCCATTATCTCCCTGTATTCTGCAGCAGCGGTACATGAGCCAGCTCAACTTTTCAGTCCAGCTTAAAAGTGTTGCCCATTAACTAGACTTCCTCGAGTCAGAGCAGATTGTGGGGTTGGTGGAACAATGATGTCGGGGCTTCCAGATTGGTTTGGCAGCTGCATTGTTCTCGGAGGGGAAACCAGACGCACTTAAGTCCCGCTCTCTTTCATGGGCTTTTGTTCATACCAAATTATTCTTTCGCTGTGCTAGTATTCATGATGCTATGTTAAAGGAGCGCATCCTAGCAACTGGAGGCCAGTTGCTAAGCAGCCTGGCTTCCAATAGGGGCTGCTTGTTTGCGATTTGTTTTAATTATTTTTTTTTTTCGTGGTGTCAGTTCTGTGAAGGCCACAGTGTTGTTTTTTTAACTGTATCCTTTTATTGGGATATTGTGATTTGTTACTATCTCTGTGCTATCGAGTGTATTATCTTAGTTAATAAATCACCATGTGAAAAGGTTAATTTCCTAAATTCTTGTTGTATTTCATCTGTGGTGTTTTTTGAAATCCTAAAGCTTTGAGATAAGAAAATGCAATATTCATTAATACGCTGCCTGAGAATTACAGTCCTACTGCCTTTTAACAAGATAATATCTAAGTAAAATTTTGTTTTCTTTTCTATCAGTCTTGCCTGGATTAAGGTGTTGGAGATCAAAACATTGATGATAGATAGATTTAGTTATTTTAACTAGGTAAAGTAAGTTTTTGTGCCTCATAACCAAAAAGCTCCACCAGAGTGGTGATGTCTTGGCAGTCAGTGCCTATAGAGTCTGCTTTTACTGAACCATGGATTTGAGTGTTTTTTCGATTTTCTCTGATCTTAATCCTGGATGAATTTCTCTGGTGCACACTAGCAAATCTTCATTCCAAGAAGAGCAGAGTACACTGTATTTTAAAAATACTGGGTGATTCTTAAATGCTCCTGCAAGGGGATGGGAGAATTAATGTATTTTGGCTGTGCATGAGATATACTAATACAAATTATAGGTATAAGTCAAGAGATTCTGTTGGACATGTTTTTTCTCGGTATGTCTTCCTTGATGAAATTTGTGTCTGTAGTGTATCTATCAAGTTCAAATGAAGTCCTTTGCCTCTGTATCTTGTTTTATATTCTGCTTTGCAAGATGGAAGTGTGAAAGAACTCTTTGTTTCATAGTCTTTCCTTAATTTAAATTCTTCTTTTTCGTGGTAACCCTGCAGTACAATTGGTCCATATGGTCCATTTTTATTTATGAGAAATAGTTTATCTTTTACTTTCTTTATTGGAGCAGTTAGCAAATATTCCTGCTTGAAAGAACAAAGTAAGGGAAAGAGGTAGCAATCTGCCTTTAAGTGTAGGCTGTGGAAGTAGTCTTTGTGATGAACTGGGTGGCTACCTTCTGAATAATTGCTGTTATGCAAAATTCCTCCAGAAAGACTGATATGGCAAGTGTATGAAGTTCACAAAACTGCAACTTGTCTTCTTCCATTCTTCCTAAATGACTCCTGTCTATATATGTACAGTTTTGATTCAGCGAAAGGCTTGTCTTTGTCTAGTCCAAGAGCTGAAATCAGCTTTTAGTTTTGTTGGCTTGATGAATGATCTGTTGCAATCAGTGCAAAGACTTCCATTGGCTTTGTTGGCCATTAGATCTATCCATGTCCCTAAATACTGTATGTGCTAGTAATACAGCACTCTGTTGAGAGCAATTAGTCTTTCTTGGCTTAATTATAACTTTATAAGGGAATTCATAAGTAGTTTGATTGTATTCACTTGAACAGATAGTGTCTTTCAGGGCCAATAAGTTTTTTTTTAATCATGTTTTCTGTTACTAATAAGCTAGATAATCTAGTGTTATGCTAATGTCTTTCTATTCAACATAGTTTGAGATATTTAGTTTAAAAAGCTTTTCTAGTACTTGTATTTTAGAGTCACATATTTTTTTCATTGTTATAATATAGACTTAAACTAGAAAAAATATCTTATTGTTTTTAAATCATGACAAGTCTCCTGTCTCTATGCTACAGTAGGTAAACTTGCAGTGTTTGGTTTCGTATTCTTTCATAAATCCATTTCTAGAATTGTGTAAGTAAAAACATTTGATAAACTCAGAATGGTTAGTTATTTGTCCACTTGCTATGGATGTTCCTTAGGAAATGTTTTTCCCACAGAAAGTTTCCCATGTTTAAAGAAAGAAAAAGGTCCTGTTTCTCTGCTGGGAGAGAATAAATGCAGTTCTGAGGACGCAGCAAGGAAATACAAAATAAGTAATGCATGTAACCAGTTGCAACATTTTTGTTTTCTCTTTAGGAATACGGAACACTTTATATTCAGGAATACAAGAAAAACAACAAGGTGGAGTCAAGTACATGCAGCAGCTTCATGGGCTTGAAGGATCATCTGGGGCATGACTTAGGCCACCTTTATGTGGGGAGCACTGGCACACAAATAAATGCAATTGTACCTTGGTCAGTGGTGGAGAAGCCAACAATGGATAAGGTTAATTCTAGAAAAGAAGATGTAGAAAAGGAGGCATCTGAAGAGACTTCCGGAAGCTCCAGCTGTGACTCTGAAGAAAGCACAAATTCTGATAATGATTCAGAGAGACTGAATAATTCTGCATCGGAGTCACATTTATTGCCTAAGACTCACCGAGAGCTGTGCCGATCTCCTTGCTTAGAGCCTCATATACTAAAAAGAAATGAAATCTTGCAAGACTTTAGGATAGAAGAGGCTCAGATAGTACCTAAGGAAGTCAAAAAGCCCCCTGATGTGGTGAAAGAATATCAAACCAAACTGGAGTTTGCACTTAAGTTGGGTTACTCTGAAGAGCAGGTTCAACTTGTACTCAATAAACTTGGTACTGATGCTTTAATAAATGATATTTTGGGAGAACTTGTCAAACTTGGGAATAAAACTGAGACTGATCAGACTGTAACTAATGCTAACACTAGTGTAATGCGTGAAGCGTCTTCCCTAGAGTCTCAGAGGTCAGAGTCTCCACTGCAGGAGGATGTGACAGAGGATGGTGACAACCTGAGGCCAATAGTTATTGATGGCAGCAATGTTGCAATGAGGTATGTGACCATGAAGGTTTTGCTTTTCTATTTAAATGGAAACAGAATGGCCTTACCCCATTCAAGCACTGATGTTTGGTATAACTGCCTAAAACTGTATGCAGGCTCTCTTGCAAGCGTCTTTATCAACCACACGGTATGCCAATCTCATAATCAGGCTAGAGATCTGTAGGGCTACCTTGGTTTATAATCACTGTTACAACAACCTTATGTTAGTGTCAGTCTCCTTTTGTAGGCAGCTATCAAATCTCTTCTTCCCACCAGTCTAGTCCTTAATTAATTTTTGGTAGGCACCATTGCTACAGGCACAATTGCTGTGGGCAATTGCTGTATCCAGTTACGTACAGAAAGCTAAAGCAGATGTAAGATTCCTTGAGATTATAAAATAGTGATGTAGAATTAAGCAGCTTAAGGGATACTTCTTGGTAGGCTAATGTATGAGAACTGATCTGTCCATAAAATTGGTCTTGATTATCAGTGTTGGAGTTAGGTTTTATTGCCATTAATTGTTGAGATTAGCATGCTTTAGACTTTCACTTATGTGCCCCCAGATGGCACATTTGCCTACAGCATTACTAATCTTGATCCCAGTCATTTAGGTGCGTATCAAAAACCTTGCCTGTGAAGATGAGAGGTTCCTACTTCATCCATGATAAAAGAGAGAAGGAAATGGCAGAGCTGAGAGATTAGGGGTTATGGCAATATAAATAATTAAATGATAGATTGATCAGTAACTATTTGAGTAACTCATAAGGATTATCTGATTACTAGCACCATGGTTTAGAAGGTCAGTATTAATCTTCTGATGACTCAATGTGGTTTTTATTAGTTTAGGAATAAAAGACATTTCTTAATGCAAGACATTTCTGGGTTAAAAAAACCCCAGCCATTCCAGTTTGGTTTTTTTTTTAAGGCTTCTAATCAAGTCAATTCCCTTTAAATGAGGTTTTTAAAAATTAAATTTAAACATACCTCTTATTTACACCAATATAGTGGGTTTTGTTTATTTAAGCAGATGAGTTAGCCCATAAAGCTAGGATATTACTTTTTTAATAGGGGGTATGTCTGTGAGTTCTTTCTACTAGATGTGTCATTCCTTATCTTTTTGTTCAAGTTAAGCTGTAAAGGAAGTAAGTCCAGTTGAACAAACACTATTCTAGTACTCAACCGAGAAGATACTCAGACTTCTAAAATGGGTTTGTATTGTATTTCACATAAATCCAAAACAGTTGCATAAGTGTTAGCTAGTTAGTGCAGCTTAGTCTTGGTGGGTGGACTTAGGTTCAACTTCTCCTACAAACTACATTGAACACATTCCAGAATTAGCTCCATATCTGTCAGTTTTCCTTAATGTTCATTCAGCTATTGGCATAAATATTTAGGACCTGCCTTACTATGCTCAATTTACTTTCTTGACCACCTACATCGAATGAGCCAAATACAAATGTATACAGAGCCCTAAAAGAGATTAAATCTATTAATAGAACATTTCTGTATCCAAGAATCGAATTTAACAGGTCTTTACTTATTTTCTACCAAATGCAATCATAGAACCATTCAGATTGGCAGGGATCTCTGGAGATCCCCTACACAGAGCAGTGTCAGTTCAAGGCCATGTCAAGTTGAGTTTCAAATGTCTCCAAGGATGGAGATTTGACATATTCTCTGGGTCAGTGTTTGAATACCCTCATGTAAGAAAGTTTTCTTTATTTATGTTTAAGCAACATTTCTTCTATTCCATTTTTTGTCCATTACCTCTTGTCCCATCACTGGACACCAGTGAGAAGTCAGTTTCTGTCCTCTTTATTCCTTCCCATCGGGTATTTATAGATATGGATAAAATCTCCCCAAGCCTTCTCTTCTCCAGGCTGCACAGTCCCAGATCACCCAGCCTCTCCTTGTATGACAGGTTTTGCAGTCCCTTGATTAACTTTGTTGTCCTTCATTGGCCTTCCTCCAGTATTGTCTATGTCTCTTATACTGGGGAGCCCAGAACTGAACCCAGCACTCCAAATGTGTCTTACCAAGGCTGAGAGGAGGATCATCTCCTTTGATCTGCTGGCAACACTTTTCCTAATGCAGCCCAGGAGACTATTGGTCTTCTGTGCTGCAAATGCACCTTGCTGGCTCATGATCAGCTTGGTGTTCACCAGAACCACAGTGTTCTTCACTTCAGCATTGCTTTCCAGTTGGTTGGCCCCCAGCCCATATTGATGACTAGTCTTAGTCCTCCCCAGGTGCAGGATTGGCATTTTACTCTGTTGAACTTGCAGAGCTACCTGTTGGCCCATTTCTATACTCCGGCCAGGGTCCCTCTGAATGGGACTATGTCCATCTGGTGTACTCCCCTGCTTATGCACTTGCTGATGGTGAACTCTGTCCTGTTACCTAAGTCATTAAGGAAGATCTTAAGCAATGCTTTCTCCAGTGTCAGTCCCTAGAGTACACCAATACCGACTGACCTTCAGGTGGACTTTATGCCACTAATCATAACCCTTTGAGTGCAGCAGTGCAATCAGATTTCAGTCCATCTCTCTGTCCCCTGGTTTTGCCCCTACTTCATTAGTCAGTGAGGCTGTTAGAAGAGACTGTCAGAAGCTTTATTAAAGCCACAATAAACAGCATCCACTGAGCCAGTCATCTCACCATAAAAGGCTATGAGGCTGGTCAAGCATATTTCTCTTTCATAAATCCTTGCTGACGGTTTCCAGTCACCTTCATCCAATCTACATATGGAAAGGGCTTCCAGGAAGATTTGCTTCATCACCTTTGCAGGGATCAAGGTGAGGCTGACCAGCTTTCTAGTTCCCTGAATTATTCCTTGTTGTCTTCCTTGAAAATGGAAGAGATATTTTCCCTCTTCTAGACCTTAGGAACATCCTCAATCACCACAACCTTTCAAAAATTGCCAGGAGTGGCATTGAAGTATCATTGGCCAGCTCCTTCAACACCTTTGAGTGCATTGCATCAAGGCCCAGCAGCTTGGCAGTAACGTGTTTCAGTGTTCCCAAAAGTCTGCTGAGGGAAAGTCTTGCCCTGTGACCTTTGCCCAACTCCCTGCACATTGTGGTGCAGGAAGTTGGGCAAAGTCTTGAGCTTGGTCTGGGTGATCCTTCAAAATCAACCAGCTCTCTTGTGCGCTCTTCTCTCTGTGAGATTCTCCTGAACAGGCCAAAATCTGCTCTCCTGAAGTCTGGCATAGTGATCGTGCTTTTTGCCTTGCTCTTTCTTCACAGGATTCTGCCATTCAAGGTCACTGCAGCCAAGGCTGCCCCTGACCTTCACATCTTGGACTCGTTCTTCCTTATTTCTAACTGTGAGGGTCGAGGAGGTTCCCTTGTTGGATCCTCAGTCACCCATGTTAAGAAGTTACTGTCAATGCACTCCAGAAGCTTCCTGGATTGCTCATGTCTTGCTGTGTTGGTCAGAACAAAAGCACCTTTGCCAACTAGCTGCTTGGTCAAGTGCATCCCACCTTTTCCTAGAAATCAGTTCTTGATTATGGAAGCCAGTCCCATGTGTGTAAAAGACAAGTCCCAGTTGCTGACACCAGCTGTGCAACCAGTTGTCCTCTCCCTTTCAAGAAAATAGCTAATAGTAAATAAGCATTTTAAATACTGGAAAGATTTCAGCTTTTACATGTAGAACAGTAATGTTCAAAGAAGTGAGGAAGATTTGCTTGCAATTCAATCTTGTTCAGATTTCTGTGTCTGAATGTCTAGGGTCCTGTTACGAGTAACTATAAGTTGTCACAGTCTTTTCTTTCCTCTTTGCTCTTCCAAGCTATGGCTGATGAGTTCACTTTGGAATTGCTAAAGAGAAATGGGCCTGTGCCCTAAGCAAGACTGTAGATAGTCTTTCGAGAGATGTTCTTGGAAGCTTTCTCATTTGTTCTCACAGGAATGGTTAGAGTGTGATCTATATTCTTGCTCCCATACTGTTGTAATACACATACTTGATTATTCTAAGAACTACTAATTTTCATTTAAAGGATATATTTGATGGGGAGGGGAAGTTTTGTAGAGAAGATTGAGGTGACTGATTCTAATAATACAAGTAGGATGAGACAGCTGTCCTCTTCTGGAAGGATCAAACACTGTGCTGGCCTGTGTGGAGGAAGGATATATCTGATTTGTGATTGGATATTCATATTTGTGTAACTGGTTGCATCTGGTCAATTGATGATGGGTGAATTTTTTAATTCCTTGAGAGCAGCACAGAATGAGGCTTTGGACAGAATAACTTCCTCTGGCCAGCTGGAGCCAGCATGCATGCTGGTCTAGTATGGTGACTACTACTGTTCCAGACAAGCTGCTTTAGCTAACTGTAGGTTAAGCAAAAGCCAGCACTCCCAATTTCTCTGCCTTTTGCTAACGCTTGGAAAGCTTTTCTTATACTTTGAGATGGCATTGCTTGTCATTCGTGGCTTGAACTGAAAATGGGTGATCAGATGCATCTTATGTATTTCAAGTTTAAAGCTCCAATATGCTCTAAAAATATGAATATGTTAAAGTTCTAAAAATAAAGCAAAGCACCTCTTTCAGTGGAATAGCAGAAAGGTGGCTTTTGCCAGCTATGACTTGAAGAATTGCTGTTTAGTTTCTATAGGATACTTTAAATCTGGTCTTGTTCTTTCGTTATTCTAGCTTTCCTAGTCTTGACTTAATCCTTTTTCAGAAGAGGAAAGATGCCTACATGTTTGAGTCTCACACACACAAAGTCTTTTTTAAAAATGCTCTTACAGATGAGACTGATTTTTCCATGTGTGTGTGCGTAAACTTAAAATCAGATCTGAACAGCAAATTAAATGATCCCATAGAGCTCCTGTGGAACTTCTGATAGACCCTTCCCACAGCAAGGAGTGAGGCTGTACTAAGGAATAGGACCCAGGATTCAGTCGTGCCATACTTGAGCACTGACCTATGTCAGCTTTCCAGAGAACTGTGTAGCACTAACCCTGCTTCATAAGGTGGGTAGGTTTTTTGCATGTAGATGATGATGTTGTAATGCAAAATCTTCATTTAGAGCCTTAATCCATGTGAGTCAGAGAGGCATTTGTCCTCCATAAAGATGCACTCAGGACTGTATTTAGTGTAGGCTGCACAGCATAGATAATAGACAGGGGACATATTTCAGTCAATAGTAGTTCTGTTTCCCTGTGTGATGAGATTTTAGCTACCCTAAATTTGCCCTTTACATAACTGAGGTAAGCAAAAGGCGGCGATCTTTGTCCATCAACAGTACATTGCAAGCTCTTCATCGTCATTGTCACCTCTGCCTCTGTCTGTTCTCCAGTACATTCTTGGACCTGCTCTTTATGCGTCCCCAGCTTCCTCAGCTGAGCCTCCACAGTTTGTGATGGACGTAGGTCCTGTTTCTCCATGAGGCAGCGGAGACAAGGTTTTGAGGTTCTCTTTTGTCCCTTTGTTTTAAGACTTCCCTTTACTACTCGATTGAGAGTGAAGGAGTTGCTTCTGAAGAGAGAATATGTGCAGCATATTTGCACAGCCCTTTGCCTTTGCTTGTCCTTTTCAAGCATAAGATTGGAATGCTGAAAATGGCCTAAAATTGGTTATTGCTATGATACTTCTCTTTGCTGGAATCAAAGTCAGGCTTTTGCCACCAAGAAGTAAGGAATAAGAAACAGAATTGTTAGTTACAAATACTGCGGGGAAATGATAACTATTTAAATAATTCACTTTTGTTCCATATGGCTACCCTGAGTGCCCTCAGACTTTCTTTGCTAAAAGTGAGAAGAGTGTTTCAAATATATATAAAACTTTATATTGAAAACATATGGGCAAAAAAGAAGTCTGCTGTGCTTACAAAGAGTGCAATGTCAAGATAACACCAATAAGCAAATAATTGGATATTTTACTTGCTGTATTATTATTTTTAACCAACCACTTTCAGAATTTTATAGGCAAACGAATCAAAGTATTTTGATCATGTGCCATCTTGATTTGCAGATCAAAATCAATTAATCTTGTTTTGAGCAATTACATCTTCTCAAAACTTGGCCCTTAGGATTCCCAGGCCAGGAAGGTGATGCACTTCAGTTTCCCTCTTTGGAAAACTTTGGCCTGTATATTTAAATAGTCCTTAATTGTACATCATCGCACAAGGGAAATGCACCACTAGATAGCTAGTGTACGTAATTTTTATTTGTGAGAGGAAGATGCTGATTTGGGGAGGCTTTTTTTTGGTTAAATACATTCCCACTTTAGGACAGGTATTTTACAATTTTCTTACAGCTTTCATGCCCAACCATCCGTCCACCTGTGGATGTTCTAGGTGCTTGGTGGCATCAGAAACATACATCCAGGCCTGACAGTCATGGCTCAGACCCCAGTGCCATTCAGGAATGGGAGTCAGCTGAAGGAGGTGTTACTAGGGTGCCTAACCAGCATTAGATATCTCTGTTCAGGCAACTGAGTCATGTCCCCTTGTATTAACCATGAGGCAGGTCATTTGGCTGTAGTAAAAGGTTCACTGATACCCTGCCTACATAGAAGTTTTTCCACAACTGCAAATTGTGTCAACCAAAGGATGGCTCAATTGTCTATGCCACATGGAGTTTTCATATGCAAATTTAATTGCTTATGTATTTTAAAAAACTAACAGTTTAGCTGCATTATCTCCTCCTTAGATTGTGTGTTGCTGAGTTTGGTAGACATGGTTGTATCTTGGTACGTTGATTCAGAGATCTTTCAGTATCACCGTCTGTCTTTTTTTTTTAGGTTATTTTGAGATGTCACTGTAAGGAATAGATAAAAACATTTTTCCAACAAGTAACAATCATGTGGATAGGAGCTTGTCACTGGCAGCTTTGAGTATAGCTCCTGTTTGCCTGTTTTGACCTCTGACTGCTGAGTGCGTGACTCGGTCAGACACCCGCATGCAGGTCTGGCCCGGGACAGTGCTTACTGTACCCATAGAGTGCTCTGGCGTTAGAAGCCCTACAGCTTCCAAGGCTTTTTTTCCTTCAGACACCTCAAAGCATTGAAGTAATTTGCCATGGGCTAAAAAAAGAAACAAACCCAAAAACATTTGGGAACTCTTCCTGTCAGCACCAATATATATATCTATAAGGAACAAATGCAGGGCTGATAGAAGGCCCAGGTTACTGAAAAGTGCTCTGGGACAAATGATTTCTGTGATTAGGAAATTAGTAGAGCTTAAAAAAATTTTAAAAGGGATGAAGCTAGTTACAAAGCCAGGCTGCCAGGGTTATGAGTCACTGATATGATACAGGGTGGAAATTCTCTGTTTGTGCTATGGACTGAACACTGTTTTCCTCCTATGATATGACAGAAGAAAACTGGTTTGTAACTCTGTAATATCTCATACTGGGCAGGTATGCTTGAGTTTTGCTCTTGCTTTTAGTCAATATGCTTTTACATGGGAAGTGCCTTGATGTGTGCAGATTTCAGTTGTATAAAAACCTGTATGCATATTGCAACAAGGCACTATTGTAGACCTCAGCTCTTGTCATCAATGTGTATGTTTGCTGTAGTTTTCAAAATGTGAGCTCTGTGTTGGTTTGAATGTTGCATTAGAGCACACCAGAAGCCTTGCAGGTATTCTAAGCAGTCAGACTTTTCAGAGTGCCTACTACAAGTCTTTTCAAGACAGTCGCTAGAAAATCTAGAAGATCTAGGGTCTGGGAAGGTAACAGAGAAAATGAAAGTATTCTCATCAGATGTTTCACCACTGTCTACTAACTCTCCTAGCCTAGAAAATGATTGATTGATTTTTGCCCAGGAGATGGGTTTTTTCCATTTAAAAATGAAACTACAACTATCAACAGACCAAATATAAAAGTGATGTTTAAAAGAATCATTCGCGTGTACTATGAAAGAGAAATAGGCATTTCTGAAGAAATATACTGTATCTTCCAACTGGGAGTTGTAGATTGAACATAATCAGCAAGCAGAACCATAGTATACACCAATATCTCACCCAGGGCTACAGCTGTCAACCTGAGTGGTCTGAGTTTTCACATACTTTTAATAATTGGAAAGATATTTTTAAAAGAATTTTTCTTAACAAAGAAGTACAAACATTTCTCCTCTTTTTTACGACTAAGCGGAAGGAAAAGAGGTCAGAAGCAACAGCATGATTCCAGTCTTTTCACCACATGGTGTATCATAAAGCTGATGAAGCACAAAAATCTCAAAATGAGGAGCATCAAATCTGCATGACAACAAACCAAAAGAACAAATTTTAATTGCACATCTCTTTCACAGACTTTTTCACTAATCATTTCAATTTCTTGGAATTTGTATCCACTCAGCTATCAGCTTAGGCATGCATCTGAAAAGGAGCAGAAAAAAAGTGAATATTTATACAAGTTATAAATTCACTTGCTCAGCGGTGCAGAATAGCTAGTATGCATGGTAATGCATTCCTCATTTCTGTTTCATAGAGTTTAAGTATATTTAAAATTTATGTTCTGGATGAAAGAATTTTAATAGTCTGTATTAGGCTGTTCCCTCTGCCTTTAAAAATGTGGCCTGAATTACAAGAAGATGGAAAGCAGTGGGCAAGAACATCCATTTCTTTCAGAGTGTCCAGGATTTCATTCCAGAAATGATTTTTCAGACTTACGGGAAGAAGCATAGTGTTACTAAAATGTAGCCTAACTCACCTTTTGTTCAGTGTCAGGAGTGAAAAGTGGTTTTATCCATTCGAAACCATGGAGATTGTTTAGAGTAATAACAGCACAGTGACTCCAATGGAATTTAGTAGCTGGAACAAGCCCTTCCTGACTGTTTTAAAATGGTTCACAATATGTTTGTGGTTGCACACCACCTGCTGATAGCATGTGCAATAATGTCCTGTATCAGGCTTTGCAAAGGAGGCCTTATGGCTGCCCAGTGGGCACTGAATGCACACCAGGTGTTCTGATTTTGTGTTGTTGCAGGGAGATGTAATTCGACCTTCTGTGGCTGAAATACTGTTGACCATTTTTGCTGTGCATATGTGCATGTGCATTTTAAGCATGACACATCTGTCTGTGACTCCCAGTAAGTCCTGAAATACACAAATATACTACTCTTTCAGACAAACAAGCACAAGAATAGTTGTGTAGTATAAAACAGTGCCTAGAAAAAATGTTCTTCTATGTTTTATTATTACAGTGTCATTACTGTGTAATGGTAATTACATTACCATGTAATTACATGGTAATTACATTACTGTATTGCATGAAAACCAAAACAGGGAATGCCTATAACCATACCCTATATGAGGCCTGTAACTATAGCTAAACAGGATATTGAGGTACATAGTTGTATCGTTCCTGACAGCCTTCCTAATGTAGGCACAGAAGATGGATTTGAAACTATCCTTGGAGTACCCCATGCCAGCTAAAATCGAAAAACTTTGATTATTATGGCTGGCAACAATTGCAATATCTTATATAATTAACTTTCCTGGTACTCTGCAGTATCATTAGAGGAGGAAACAATACAGTTCCTCGCTTAAATCCAGTTAAAGGTAGTGGGCTATTTTTTTTTTCCTTTTTCCTTTTTTTTTTACTTATTTTTTTCTTTTATTCGGGATCTGTGACCTTCAACACAGCCTCTGCTGAGGATGCTGCTTTGTGAGAGGTGTTAGCCATGACTCATTCTCTCTTGACACAGGTGAATGTGTATACCACCTCTTTCACAGACTTCTGGAATCTGAACATTGTTACAAAGTTTTTCTCACTTTTACTTTGGCACTTGGTTCATTGCACAATTACTCAAGCTCCCTCATTATCAAGAAACATACAGCAGTGCTATGTTTTAGAAAGCTGGAAATAATAGCTACTTAAAATTTCCGTACTGAGGGGGGGAAAAGTATTTTTCAGTAACTTTCTGGTGGTTGCATTTACCTCAAAACATGCAAGTAGAAGGAGCTTTTAAAATTCCTGTGGCTATCTGTCATAATATTGTCCCCTTCACAAATCATGGAGAAAGAATTGTCTTTTACCCTTCTGGAAAGCAGGTTGTGGCATACCTGCTATACACGACAAGCCAGCCAAGTGAAAGGTGATAGCTTATTTCCGTGCCCCCGTGTTTCTTCTGCTACACAGAGCTGTGGGGTTGGGAGAGACCTCACAAAAGACAAGTTGCTTGTCTCCTCCTGTGCATGGAGAACCCAGAATGGCCCCAGAGGAGCTGTCTAACTTGTTCTGCAGAGTGTCCAGTGAGGAGATCCCAAAATCTATGCCCAGACTGTCTCACAGATCAGGTTGAAAGCTTTTACTGGCATAGTGCTTAACAGTGCCTTATGCTAGTTAAGGACTTCTCTGTCCTTATCCAGCTGGACTATGGTGAGTTGACTGTGGCTCCCCCCCTCCTAGCAGAATGGGGGAGAGAAAACAAGAGGAACAGAAGCAAGAAAACCCCTGGGTCAAAATAAAGACAGGGAGATCACTCGCTGAGTAATTTTTTATGTCAGACAGACTCATCTTGTGGAATTTAACTTAATTTATAGCCGGTTAACATAAATATTTAATTCTGAATCAGGTATTATGAAACAAAAGAGGCAAACATTAAAATATTCAGGGGGGAAGAATGTCTCTCCTTCTCCCAGGCTCTGTTAACTCCAAATATGTGTCCTCCATGCTACCTCATCACAGCCTCACTCAGACACTTCTCACAGCTTGTCATGGCTGCAGGTGACAATCAGTCCCTTCAGAGCAGCCTTGAGCAGTGCAGGGAATTGGAGTCACTTTTTCTCTGCTGCTCCTTCCTTCTTGTACTTTTCCTGTTCTCCACAGTCTGCAAGTCCCTCTGGGAGTGTACCTGCTCCTCATGAAGCACCTTCTCCTCTTTGAGCCTAAGTGTTCCTTCATTCCCTTCTCCTTCATTGTGGAGCCTGCTAGAGCTGGGCATGCCCAGTGAGGGACAGACCCAACCTCTTCTCCCGGCAACCACCTTCCAGCCCCTTGCTCCCAGAACTTTTCTGTGGACACTCAGTCGTTGATTGCTCTCCTCTATTTTAATTAACTCCTGTATATTGAAGATTGTTTTGTTCCTCCACAAGCTGCTTTTTGTCCTCCAGATTAACTAAATGTACTTCCTTCAGCCTTTCCCCATAGGTCTCATTTCACTTTCTTTTGGATTCTTTCCATTTCATCTGTGTCTTTTATAATATGTCCTGCCCGAAACTGGATGTAAAAGTTGGGCAAGGACTTGTCTGCCTTTAGAATATGACATAATTGCATCTCTTGCCTTACTTCAGACAGTTATTGCACAACAGATGCATATATTTTGTTTTGCTTGTGTCTGATTGGTTTCTGTTTAACTGTCTCTCCACGGCTTTTTTAATACATGTTAATTTCTTCTTCTGAAGTGCAGTATGAAGCAAATTCTTAGTTTTGTCATGTTGATTTTCGACAGTCTCTCCAGATTGCCTAATTTTATCCTGCAGAGTGCCTGCCATCCCCTTGGGCTTGGAGACCTTCTCCTCTCTCTTTCCCTGTTCACATGGGAGCTCACAGGGCTCTTCCAGCAGGGATCTGCTGTCTCTTCCCCTGCTGCCATGTACACCAGTGTTCAGCACTCATCTGCTAGCGTTTCCTAAACACATTGCGCTCCCATGTTGGTATTTCAGGCCTTTTGGTTTCCCTCATCAAGTCTTCAAACTGCCTGTTATACCCCATACTTTTCATTGGGCTATGAGGATTTTTAACACGCCCTGCTTATATTTTTCCTTACTTGTCGAATCTGTGTACAGATGATGAAAATGTTTGGCAGATTTAATACCCCTCTCCCGCACCATGGAGCAAGTGATGGCCATGTTTCAGCAAGGCTCAGAGTGACACCCAGCTGCCTTTAGGAACCATGGAGCAAGTGAAGAGCATGGCTTTGAGATCTGCATTTTGTTGAGCTCCATTTATGGTCATAGAAAAATAAAGTCATCTAATAAAGAATTCGAATGTGTGTTTCAGCCACGGGAACAAAGAAGTATTTTCCTGTCGAGGAATCAAATTGGCAGTAGACTGGTTTTTGGAAAGAGGCCACAAGGATGTTACTGTGTTTGTGCCAGCATGGAGGAAAGAACAGTCAAGACCTGATGCTCTTATAACAGGTAAGCTCCATTCCATCTTCAGTGGCTTGTTTGATGCTTTGCACATCTTGAGTGCTACTGCTCAAATGAAGAAATGTTTAGACATAAAAGGTTCTAATAGAATATCTTTGGGGTAGTAACTTCCTTGTGATCTTTAGGAAGGAAAAAGACAAAGCAATGCCCTTTCCAAGTCCTCCTTTTCTGCTCATCTGATCAAGTTTCCATTAACGTTGCTACTTACTTCTTGAAAGAATGTAACTGCCATTTTTTAAATCTGCTATACGCGTGCATCATTAGTAGTGAAGAGGTTTGAAGTGAGTCATTTGCTGGGTGATCTTTATTGTGGTGAGCAGATTCTGCCAGGCTGGCCTGTCTGCTAGTCACCTGCAGTGAGTCACTGCCTGTGCTTTGGGTTATGGGAATTATCCTGACATTAACAAGTGAGACAAATTTTGAATATTTTAATTTTGAATGTGTTTATCTAGGAAAAAAAAATTGGTGTAGAGGTATTTATTTCTTGATGCAACTAACCGGTTCTGTGTGAAGGCTAGAGAGGCATGCTCCATCTGCCCTAAAGATGAAACAGAGGGGAATTTGGGGGTTAAAAAAACCCTAGAATTTAAGGAGGGAAAAGTTTTTTTTTGGAGTAGTAGATCTAGCTTCTAAAGAGAAACATGTTTTGATTGCCATGTTCATTTTCAGATATCTGGAAAGATTTTCATTCTCTTTGCTTGATTGCTACTAGAATATATCATGTTAATGCAAGAAAATATTTGGAAAGTTGATGTTCTCCCATCCTTACAAGCAGTGTGGAGCCTTTCTTTTGAAGCCATTCTCTTTCACTGTACTAGTGTTTAAGGTATGGGAAGAACATTGGCTAAGTAATAAAAATTTGGCTACTTAGAAATAAACTGTGATATCAGCTAGAAGTGTACATAGGGCTGGAAGCCCCAAAAGGAGTTTCAAGAAAGTAGCAATGCACAGAATTGACCAGTTGTCTAATAATGAGAAATCAGTTTTCCATGTGTCATCATGGACCCTGAAAATGGGAGGAAGATCAAAGCAGGTTATTGTATTTTCTGTAGAACAGAGGTTCTTCAGTTTTCTTATCAGGATGCAGGGAGCCTGTGTGCTACCAGTCTTGTGAAATACATTGTGCTGACACTCCGTTTCCAGAGATACGCACCTGGAACACGTGGCCACCTGGAATTTTGAAAAAGCCCTAGATGACTAATGTGAGGATGGCTCTAGACTGTCAGTATTCATGAGAAGCCTCTTGGACTAAACAACAGCCACATCTTTGTTATTAGTACCTGCCAGTCATCACATGGCAGATTTTTTTATTCTTTCTTACTAGGGGAAAAAATCAACTTCCATCACACTGTCATTCATCATTTACCATATTGTGGAGGGATGAATACAAAAAGGTTATATTTGATTTAAAATCTTGTGCTTTTTCTACTAAGCAGATAAATGCTTGTATCAAATATATTGCCTATATGTAATATTAATGCTGTATTTCTTTCTGTTGGAGTCTTTTTTATTTTCAGATGGAACATGTTCCCTGTCAAGTTTCTTATGCTACAAAACAGTTGAGTTATTTGAGATCTTAACCATTATTAAGAGCCATGAGTCATACTCTTCTGCTGGTTTAGATGTTGCCTAGTTTTTTGCATATTTTTCTTTCATAGCTTGTCTGCTCTGAGGAGGGTGATAGGTAGGAGAATTAACATAAGGGGTAGGTGCCCCAGTGCTAGGTACAACCTCCTCTTTCAAAGCTCCTTGGGATTTCCAGCTTCCACACAGACAAAGAGAAAATGCTTTTGGATATGTGACTGACAGATTGTGTAGGACAAGAAGAAATTACATAAAATGCTAAATATGCTTATTTAGCAGGATTAAAGGGAAATCTGTTTGGCTTTGTTAAGAACTTATGTATAAACAATATGTAAACCATTCAAGGAAAGGTACAATCTGAACTATTGCTGATGTTAACAAAAAAAACCAAAACCAAACCACCACCACTTTTGCTGTTGGTTACAAAATGACATCAGAGGTATTTTTGGGGAATGCTGTTAATATTTTTGAAGAACCTGAGTGCTTGTACTTAGTTTTCTAGTACTTATGGGTAGCAACCCTTTCTTTTGATGGGCAGGGACTTTTATGAGACAGTCCCATTAATGTGACCTACTGGAATTCTTTCAAAACGTGTTTCTTGCTGGGTACCACAAATAGATGAAAAAGGTCTGTCTTCACCTAGGAGCTCAGTTACGGGAAACCCATGGCTTGGCTATATTCCTCCTACTCACTGAAACATTCAGTGATGTTTAAAACCACTCCTTCAACGAGAGGAGTTTTTCACGGGTGTTTTGATTCCTCTTTTGAACCAGAGGAATGTGAACGAAGTCTCCTTGTGTTAGTCTTCAGAACTAGTGTGGAGCAGGAGGTTTTGATTTGTTTGTGGGTTTTTATTGAAAGTGTTGCCAGCTGACTGCTGACTCTAACTTCAGATATCATATATCGGACACCTTCTGCTGCACTATAATCATTTAAAGACATTTTTAGTCTTAAATGTCTGGATTTTCTTCCTCAAATCTAATGTCTTTAGAGATTAGACAAACATGTTTTTCTTTTCTTCCTTGTATAACTTTTGATTGTTATTCCTTGTAGATCAAGAAATCTTGCGTAAATTAGAAAAGGAGAAGATTCTTGTGTTCACACCATCCCGGCGAGTGCAAGGGAGAAGGGTGGTGTGCTACGATGACCGATTTATAGTGAAGTTGGCCTTTGAGTCAGATGGCATCATTGTTTCTAATGATAATTACAGGGATCTAGCTAATGAAAAGCCAGAATGGAAGAAGTTCATAGATGAGCGCTTGTTGATGTATTCATTTGTTAATGACAAGTAAGTCATTCTATCTTTATATGTGCCACTAAAATAATGGAGGAAAGGACTGTTTGAAGATTTGTATGATTTTTTTAACTTACACCCAAATCATTAGGTACCTGTAGAAAAAGAGGAGGAATAGTCAATCTTAGATTTGTTCTTCTAATTAAAAGTACCCAAACCTCTGGTTTTATAGTGATATCTTTATGTCTTTTTATGCTATTTTTTTCTTTTTTGATGTATGCTGATGTATATTTGATGTATGCTATGGTATAATATTTCAAATCTCTTGATATACTGAGCCAGCGTTTCTGAGTGCCTGTGGTTACACTCCTAAGTTCTAGAGTCATAGAAAAAAACATGTTGAGATGAACCTCAGGATGTCTGTAGTTCAACTGTCTGATTAGATCCATCTATAGTAACTTTGTGCCCTGGCGTACAGACCAACTGCAGTTACAAAAGGTGGCTTCTTGTGATGGGAGGGACTACGTACTCTGCTGAGCAGACACTGGTATATGAGTACCTGAACACTGATGCAAGAATCCTGGGCAGTCAGCACAGTTTTGTGAAGTTAGTTGTGGCGTTTTAAGAAAACGCTGCCTGTATTGCTGCCCTTAATTTTGATTTAGGGACGGGTTGTGTGCAGCCCTGCTTTGTCACAGAGCGTAGACTGAGCTAGACTGAAGCGGACTATTTCTATGACTCACCTCTCAGGCAGTACCTGCAGCAGAAAGATGGCCTGCCAAAACCGCTCTCAAGGTACCTAGGCTTAAAAATTACAAGATGGCAGATTATGGTGTAGGACACAGTCATGAGGTTCTTGGTCATTGCATGAGTATGGAAAGGCTTGTTTGCTTCAGTAATACTTCTTTCCTTTTTTATAGATTTATGCCTCCTGATGATCCTCTTGGCCGCCATGGTCCAAGTCTGGACAATTTTCTTAGGAAGAAGCCTATTGTGCCAGAACATAAGAAGCAACCATGTCCCTATGGTAATTTGATTTAACCCATCAATTTGTTGTACTGCTGGGACTGGGGACCAAGCTCCTGCTTTATTTTAACACTGCCAAAAATAAAAACTCTAACATTGGTTTTAACATTGTTGTTTTAGCCTAATAGTGGTTCAAATGCTGAGCTGATGGTGGAAACTGAAGTGATTTTTTTTCATGTGCTAGTTAGAGAACATTTCTATCTATGGAGCAACTTTGTTAATCATTCATAGGAATAGATCCAAAACAACATCTACATTCTACAGGCTCCAGAAGCCCTTTTCTAACGTGATAAGACGATGAGGTTTTCTTCCAGAAAATTTAGTGAACTATCTGAAGTTTAGCTACTGAGCAACCCTACAGGCCTCTTGACTGAGCTGAAACCTGCTGGTCTTATGACTCTGGGGGACTTTCCTGTTAAGTTTTCTGCCCACGTATCGTCCTGGCCCAATACAGCAGGTGTGTACAGGTACACTGACAGTGTCACGTTCAGCTCAAAATGTGGCTGGTAGTGTTGGTCTGCATTCCTAGAGCACTAGCTGCAGCACACTACCACTGCCTCTTTTTTCTCTGCAATACAAGAGAGATCTTTGATCATGCCCCATGTCACACAAAACCATTTGCAAGACTTTTCGAATCAACAGTAAAACTCTAAATGAGAGGCATTTCTATTATTTGATGTTTATGTGATGTTGATATTTATTATTATTTTTATTACATTAAATGCAAACGGATTTTATTTGAAGGGTTTTTTTAATCTGATTATGTTTGTACTAATAGGGAAGAAATGTACCTATGGACACAAATGCAAATACTATCATCCAGAAAGAGGAAATCAGCCTCAGCGATCTGTAGCTGATGAACTTCGTGCCATGTCTAGAAGCACAGCTGCCAAAACTACAAGTGAAGGAGGACTGGTAAAAAGCAATAGTGTTCCCTGTAGCACTAAAAATGATAGCACTTCTGAGCTGAAGCGTGCTGCTCCAAAGAGGCAATCGGATCCTAGTATAAGGACTCAAGTCTATCAAGACTTGGAGGAAAAGCTTCCCACCAAAAACAAATTGGAAACCAGGTCTGTACCTTCTTTAGTTAGTATACCAAGTTCCTCTGCTGGAAAAGCCCAAAGTACTGCACCTTTAACTAACGGCCTTCCATCCGGAGTACACTTCCCACCTCAGGATCAAAGACCACAGGGCCAGTATCCTACAGTGATGATGGCAACCAAAAATCATGGAACGCCAATGCCTTATGACCAGTATCCAAAATGTGAATCTCCGGTGGATGTAGGGTATTACTCTATGCTGAGTGCATATTCAAATCTAAGTATATCTGGTCCACGTAGTCCTGAAAGGCGCTTCTCCTTGGACACAGATTATAGGATTAGCTCTGTAGCTTCCGACTGCAGCAGTGAAGGGAGCATTAGCTGTGGCAGTAGTGATTCCTACGTGGGTTACAGCGATCGCTCTTACATGAGTTCGCCTGACCCACAGCTGGAGGAGAACTTGAAGTGCCAACATATGCACCCACATGGCCGCCTTAACACTCCGCCCTTCCTACAGAGCTACCACGAGCCTCTCACACGAGTGCAAAGCTATAGTCACGAAGAACCAAAGCATCACCACAAATCTCCTATTCCATACATGGCTGTGCATCTGCAGCATCCGATAGTCGGTGCTCGGTCTAGTTGTCCAAACGACTACTCCACATCTCAGAGTTCACCACATTCAAAAACCATGCACCTGGGGAGAGCCCTTGTATCCACGAGAATAGACAGCATTTCAGACTCACGCTTGTATGATAATTCTCCTTTAAGACACAGAAAGCCTTATTCTGGCCAAGATGGGCTCGGAGGTTGGGATAGGCAGAGTTATGGGATGGATGCATATGGCTACCGCCAAACCTACTCCTTGCCGAGTAACCCCACACAGCCGTGTTATGAGCAGTTTGCCTTCCAAAGCCTCCCTGAACAGCAGGACCAGACTTGGCGTGTACCTTACTGTGGAATCCCTCAAGACCCTCCAAGGCACCAAGACACCCGCGAGAAGGTTTACATTAACCTCTGCAACATCTTCCCCCCTGATCTTGTCAGGATCGTCATGAAGAAGAACCCTCACGTGACGGACGCTCAGCAGCTCGCTGCAGCCATCTTAGTAGAAAAATCTCAGCTAGGTTATTGAGAGATGATGCATCTTTGTGGTGTCTAGTAGTTTTCAGCTCAGCTCTAACGCTGAGGGAGGTTTGCTACAATAGCATTTGTGATCTCCTTCTCAGCAAGGAGGTTATATAGTAATCCGTTTATGTGAAATACTGTATCATGGAGTCTGTGTGTATAGCCCCATGCATTGGAAGTACCAGATATGTTTTGTGTTCTAGTTTGAAAATTTTTTAAATGGCTATTTTCACAGCTGGAGGATGTTCCAGTTTAAATTAATATATATATATATATATAAAAATAATCTGTGGTCTCTGGTTATAATCTTTGGTGCATCAGGGGTTTATATGCAGCACTTTCTATCCTTGTTACATGTTGTTGGGATTTTTGGTTTAGTTTTTTAACTTGCTGGATGCTTGTCCTTGGGCTGTGAGGTATTGAAACAACCTACAGAATGAGGATTTTGCTACTTCTGGCAAGCAATTTTCAAGCCAAGTTTGTGAACTTTTTACAACACCAGAAGTATGTCTGATGTATGTTTGTTTGGGTTTGTGAGCTTTTTTTGTGCTGTAATCATCTGTTTATAGAAAACAAAGATTTACTACAGCACTGACTTCATTTTTTTAAACAAATAATTAAGTTACCAGTTAACAGTGAAATGGATAACAATATATTGGTAATTTATAGTATGGCACTTTTCATTATTTTCTTTGTTTATTTTAAATAGTTACATATTTTGTTGATGCAGTCAATTAGTAAGATCAGATGCAAACAGAGGAGGAAAAAAATTTTTTTTTTTACTAATTTATGGATACGGTAAAAGCCTTAATGCCTGATTTTCGAAGGTACTGAGAATTTGCATCCCCCTTTGAAGGTAAGAGAAGCTGCAAATGCTCAGAACCGCCTCAAATCAGGCCACCCTGTATTAGTTCCCTTGTGTTGTTACCCAGCTCTGTGTATTTCTGGTCAGTAGAAGAGGACCTGAAATCATAGGGTCATGTTTAGTTGTTTTATGTGTTTTTTCTTTGTATTGCTGCATAACTGTACTGGATAAAATATGGTTTTTCATAAAATATTTACCTGTTTTTAAATGAATTTAATTATCTCAATGCAAATTTTGTATTTAAGATACTGTTTGATTTTTCTTGCTATTTATCAAGGCTGGCCTGAAAAGGTTTTGTGTGTTCAGGATATGCAACATTTATTAACTGCACTATGGTAATGATATTGTAGCTCAAAATAATAACTTAAACTTTTTTTTTTCGTTTCTGTTTTGGCTGGGGAGGGGAGGGTAGTGGGGAGAGAAGATACCATATGCATTCCTGAAGTTACTTTTTCGCCTTTTGCATCATGTAGGCCTGATTCTTGCCACAAATAGTGTAGTTTTAGAAACAGACAAACCAAGTCTGTTTTAGCATTAGTAAGGGATATTTCTGGTTTTAAATCATGGGTTTTACTAGCACCTCATCATAACCTTACATATATATATATATATATATATATAAATAAAAGAAATAGATATTGCAATTGATGTCAGATGTACTTACATGACATAATCAGTTGCTGACAGTTTTAGGTTTTCATCCACGATAACAATGTTCAGTATTTAAAAAAAGTCACCAGTTTACACTATTACAGCTGATAATTTTGATACACTTGCTGGAATTTTAAGTAAGGCCCTGAAGAACCAGAAAGTACCTTTTACTGTTGATACAAATTGTATCTTTTTAACTGAGAACTATTTTGATTTTTAGATTTAGTAGAAACACAAATGTATAATTATAACTAGTCTTTTGGGCAACATTTTATCCCTTATTTAAAAATTAGAGATTTCAGACATAGAATAGACTTAGGCACGTAACAGTAGGTATTCGTTTAGGTGTCTGTCTCAATTTCACATATAAAAAAAGTAAGCTATTGGCATCTTCCTTCTAAAATCTTTGTAGTGGGAACCCACTAAAATAAAGGTAAAATGCTGCCTGAAAATTATGTCCAAGCACCTTTGAATATGAAGATGTTTTCACTACTTGTGCGACACCATGTGTTGCAGCAAGTAGAGTTTGGGTATACGGTAAATGCTTCTAAAGAGCATTGTGCTATAGAAATATCCAATAATCTGAACCATGTTCAGCAAACCAATTCAGGACGTAGTGCTCCCGCAGCTCCCACTGCTGGTGTTCTGCAGGTTCTGCCATTGCCCGTCCCTGCGGCAATACCGGAGGGGCTCTCCACCATCTGTCCTGCATTGTCTGTTTAGGGAGAAGACCTCTTCACCTGTGGCAACAGTTTTTCCCTGGATTTGGTTGGTCATCATCTGTAGAGCATGTTTTAAAGTAGAGATCGATGCAGCGCTGATGCTGAGGTTTGGACTGGGAAATGGGTCTCATCTTAGTTTTACACTAAGATTTTTTAAATTGAATTAAACTGAGTACTACACCATAGTGTAGATACAGCTATTTTAATAATGAAATTATTATATTTGTGTTTTTAATGGGTTTCTACCTTTGTTTTTTATGTAGGGATTTACTTCTGCCAAAAGTTCAATTCCTTTAAGCATGAACAGAAACATGTGCATATAATAGAAGTGGTTTGTCTTTTTCTCTATCACGTGAGCATCAGAATGCTTCCTACCATGTACATGTGGCAGTCTGGCCTAGAGCACTGGACCAGCAGGCTTAGCCATGTGGTGATAATGGTGCAGGGAGGTGCGTGGGACCGTGTGTGCTGTGCCCGGACCTGAGTTGTCAGTACTGATTGATTGCCTCTGCGTACGCTCAGTGCAGTATTGAATCCCAAAAAGTGTGTTGATTGCTAGAGAATTCTTGTAATAGATTCTGTGCTTTGTGCTCAAGCACTGAAAACGCGTTAAAAATGTAAGAGCAGGAGCGATTTGGTGGGTTTTAGTGTTGTGCTAGTTCTCCTTAGACTCTCTTTTGTTGGATAAAGCAAATTTACTGTGGACAAAATATACTTCCTTTTGTTTTGCTGAGATAACAGATTGAGGAGTTGCATGTGAATTCCTCCATGATGAGGAGATCAGTCCTCTTTTAAAGAGGACACTAGTAACAAACATGGACACAATTTATACTGGTCAAATACAACCTTTGTTTATGTCATTGCATTGATGCAAATAACTGACCTGTAATGTCCCATGATACTTAAATAGTAAAGGTAGTTCAGTGATACTGTCTTTACCCCAGCTGAGTTGTAGAGGTGCAGTGAAGGATTAAGTACCTTCAAGTTAGGGCTGTCCCTCTGCTAAGAAGAGGGCAACACGTTCCCTTGTCTTCAGTACTTGAGAGTTGTTTTGATACTTAGCAGAAACTCTGTATTTTTAGATAAAATCCCAAGCTGTTGTAGCTACATCAGTAATAGTATATAGATACACAGTATTTTGAATACACATACATTAGGCATCTGCCCACAACTGTTTTCTATACAACAACTTGTTGCCAATATTTAGAGGTTTTAAATACGTCTTGTAGATAATTATCTTTGAGCTAAACATGCCCAGGCTATGGCAGTATTAATCACTTTGTTGTCTTTTATTTTTTAAAATATGTTTGTGGACTCACATATATATATTTGTATATACACACACGTATATTTGGCAAGTGGGTTTAACATACTGCTAACGGTCTGAAGATCATATCTTTTCAGGTGTCCTGTTTGATTTGGTATGTTTGAGTTGTAGCTTAGTCCTCCACTGCAGAATAGGTCTGGGGAGAGCCAAAAGCCTGATGTGTTCATGTGACACCCCAAAAAGAAGGTGTGCCATTCTGGTGAAGCCCTCAAAGGAGACTTTCGCAGCCTTGGAGGATGTGGACTGTTGTTGAGCTGTTGATGAACTTCTGCTGGGAAAGTTGTAACTCATGGAGAACACCTTTCCAAAAATATCAAAGCTGTCGCTGTAAACCAGAGTACCTCACTTGGAACAGGAAGCTGGGGGCATTTGCCCGGCAAAGGGAGCACCAGAGGACTAAATGCCCTGGGTGAGAGATACCACAGCATCTTGCCACAGTAAGAGACTACCAAAATATTTCAGTTTTATCAGTTGATGAGTTTGACTGAGGTATTTTCGATGTGTAAAGCTTGAAAAGTGAGACACAGTGCTTTCCTACTCTCTGGAGCATTTAGAAAAATACCCAAATGACTTTTCATTGCTACTGAAAATTTTAAATACTGTGCAATTAAAAAGACCATTTTTTTTTAATAAAAATAACTTAGAAATTATTTATTTTTATTTACAGTGTGACTTGATAATTTATTTCTGGCATTATAAGGCCATGGTGGAGTGCTGTTTGTTGTGGTTTTTTTATCATAGGAACTAAAACTGCTGAGAAGAAAAACCAATAGATTTAAAATTAAAACTATGGCCTTGTTTTTGTTTTTTATAAAAGGGCTGAGGTTTTATAAATGTAAAATCATGTGTTTTATATACTTCATAAATTTTAGAGAGGCATAGTTTAAGAATTTTCTTCAAATTAAATATGTATGGACACATTGTTTAGATTAATCATGTAACTAAACCTAGAATCATCTGTATGAAATGGTTGCTCCAGATAACCTTTTGCTCAGTAA
Source organism: Chiroxiphia lanceolata (assembly GCF_009829145.1). Lineage (NCBI taxonomy): Eukaryota > Metazoa > Chordata > Aves > Passeriformes > Pipridae > Chiroxiphia > Chiroxiphia lanceolata. The sequence continues at coordinate 75,780,123 of NC_045638.1, read as the reverse complement.
CATGAGAGATATCTTCAGATGTTCTAGAATACATTTCATATATCTTAAGGTTTCATCAGAAACTGATGATCTAGGCACCTAATCCCATGGGAAATGTCCCTTTGGTGTGAAACATCCTACTGTATGCTGGGTTTTTCTTGTTGTGCAGTATAAGGTAATATACTGATACACATGGACTTATGAAGTAGGTGTTTATAAAGGCACTACCGAATACAGTGTGTGGTTCATAGTTAAGAGTGTGCTTTAAATAATTTATCAGCTTCCATTTTCAGGTCTTAAGGGGTTGTCATAACTTGCACTTGAAGTGTTTATTACTCTGTCTACCCTTTAACCAAAATGACTGCAATAGTTCTCATTCCCTCTTGTACTCAATAGCCCTTGGAGGGCCCAGTCTCCTGAACACGAACACATACACCTGACTTCAACAGAAGTACTTGCATGGGCCAATTCTACTGCTGTTAGAGAAGACCTGGGTAAAACTGGCGTTTGTGTAAGTGCAGGAGGGCTGGGGCCTGAGGAGCACAGCTGGAGAGCCACCTCCTCCCAAAGAGAGGTGAGATCTCCCTGGTGCTGACAGGTCACTAGGCCAGGATTGCCCTTTGCAGTTGTTGGGAACAACTACAAACCAAATTTCCTGAGCTGCTTAAGCACATCTATTCTCAGTGTTTCAAAGTATAACGATCAACTCTTTGCCTTATAAAACAAAACCTCTTTGCTTTTTGTAGAACAGCCCATTTTCTTTTGGTCCCAGATGAAGTCTAATTTACCATGTTAGTTTGGCTGGTTGGTTAATTTCTATTTATCTGAATGACATTCTTAATGAAACTGATATTTTAAAACTGTTTTCCCAGCATACTAGAATATCCTGCAAGGAAACAAATGCAGATACAGCAGCAATAATTGTGTTTTGTAGTTCTTTTCCCACTCATTTCCTCTGGACTTGTGTTGAGTAGGTAAGATTTTAATACTGTCCTGAAGTCCACTCTGGCAAAACCATTAGTTAAAAATAATGTTTGGACTACTTGATAAAGCAATTGTCAAACTGGCTCTTCGTTCCTTCACTGGTTTGTTCTGTATTATTTCTGTGATGTGACTATTCACATCTTCATACCACCTTTAAACCATACAAAAAATCCGTGTACATGGATTCTGCTTTTAGAGAAAAAGAAAAATAAAGATTCATTTTCCTCATTGATGGGCTGTTTTTGTTTAATTAAAAAAAAATCTCTAGAGCAGTTAGCAGTGAGTTATAGCTAGCTTTGTGTTCTTACCTGCACAACAAAACTGCTCACTTTGAATAAATTAGAACGGTTTCAAACATAGAATCATAGAAAGTTTTGGGTTGGAAGGGACCTTAAAGATCATCAAGTTCCAACCCCCCTGCCATGGGCAGGGGCACCTTTCACTAGATGAGGTTGTTCAGGGTCCCATCCAGCCTGGGCTTGAACGCTTTCAGGGATGGGATATCCACAACTGCTCTGGGTAACTTGTTCCAGTGCTTCACCACCCTCTGAGTAAAGATTTTCTTCCTAATGTCTCATCTAAACCTATACTCTTTTAGTTTAAAACCATTGCCTTTTGCCCCGTCACTATCTGCCCATATAAAAAGTCCTCTCTCTCCCTTTTATAAGCCCCCTTGAGGTACTGGAAGGTGTGATGAGCTCTCCCCAGAGCCTCTCGTCTCCAGGTTGAACAACTCTCTTAGCCTGACTTTATAGGAGAGGTGCTCCTGCCCACTGATCATCTTTGTGACCCTCTGGACCTGCTCATACAGGTCAATGTCCTTCTTGTGTTGGCAGCCCCAGAGCTGGATGCAGTGCTCCAGGTGGGGTCTTGCAAGAGCTGAAGGGCAGAATCCCCTCCCTGGACCAGCTGGCCACACTTTTGATGCAGCCCAGAATACGACTGGCTTTCTGGGCTGTGAACACACATTGTTGACTCATGTCCAGCTTTTCATCCACGAGAAACCCCAAGTCTTCTCCACAGGGCTGCTCTCAGTGAGTTCTCCCAGTTTGTAGTTATGTCTAGGATTGCCCTGACCCAGGTGCAGCACCTTGCACTTGGACTTGTTGAACTACCCTGTGGATGGCATCCCATCCTTCAGGTATGTCACCTGCACCACCCAACTTCGTGTCATCTGCAAACTTGCTGAGGGTGCACTCAGTCCCTTCATCTGTGTCAATTATGAATATATGGAAGAGCACCAGTTCCAAGAGAGAGCCATGAGGGACACTACTCCTCACCAGCCTCCACCTAGACATTAAGGCAGTGACTGCAACCCTCTGGCTGCATCCATCCAGCTAATTCCTTATCCACTGAATAGTCCATCCATCAAATCCATGTCTCTCTAATTTGGAGATAAGGATGTTATGTGTTCCCATATATAAACATATGGTTATATGTTTATCAGTTCATTTTTAATGTGGTAAGTCATATTTAATAGAATCTTTCTCTTCATTTTGCTTACCAAGGAAACTAAACCTCTGGGGTTAAGTAGACACATCAGTCATTTATAGTAACAAGCTCTGGATTTAGACATTGTGCCAGTGGACCTGGTTTCCTTTCCACTAGTGCTACATATTTATTTGTCTTCAATTGAGTAATTGTTAGTGTGGCCCAACTCTGGATAGTGTGGGATAAATAGAAGAGAATAAAATTTAGAATAGAAGCTATCTGATGAAGGCAAAGATGCAGCAGAAGGTGCTATAAGCTTGATAAAATGACTACTCAAAACACACAAAGCTGTTGAATTGCAATTTTTCCAAATTGCAGTGCCTGGCTAGGGCTAGCAGTCCAAACTGGGACCCTTTTCATTCCCTCTCCAGCCCTATGTGTGGGCATAAGAGCATCCTGCCAGCCCTGCAGTGCAGAATGAAGTGGGTTGGTATGAATGCAGATAAAATGAGCAGTTCTCCTGAAAAAAAACCAAAAAACCAAAACAACAAAGTATTGCCCTTCATTAGATGTGACCACTAGTAGTTTGCTTAATGCAAATGTTTTGCACAGCTGTGAAAATGTGCTGTTCCACTGCATCCAGCTTTGAGCGTATTATATGGCTGTGCCTCCTCTCAGGGCAAGCAGAGGCACTGGAGTGAGACATAAAGGTCCCTCCCCAGCAGCTTGGTGGAAACACTGCAGTGATGGACTTCTGGGGATGCTGATCTCCAGACTCATCCTGGTGTGCACGAACCAGACTGATCACAAGAGCAGCAGAGTGGAGAAGAGATGGGAAGCGTGTGCATGTAATGCAAGGGGCAGATGGTGCTTCCCGGCTCACAGGATGAGGTGGTCCCATCCCAGGAAATATCACTGGTATGCTGCTTGGATTGAAGTCATGGCTCTTCTGCAAGCTCTGGTGTGAGGCTGCTTGGCCTCTAACACACCAGTCCCTGTTTGCATTGCATTTTTCTGATCTGCTGCTGGACACTAAGCACCTCTGTTGCCATGTCAGAAGTCAGGCTGGGGCATGGCTGGCCCAGGTGCTTGCATTGCCTTCAGCTCAGCTGAGTCCTCACACTCTCCACCTGGAAATACATCATTTTTTCTGGAATGCTATTTGAATTGTTGTAGCTACTTTTCAGTAAATCAATGCTTGGAGCTTGAACAAAGAGTGTGTGTGCAAACAGACAGAGGGATCTGGGTGGATGATCACGTCGCCGGTGGGAAGAGAGGGATTGTTAAGGTGAGATTTCCTTGGCTGCTGATCTGCATGGCAGTGCTGTTGGTTCCTTTGGCCAGGTGCTTAAAGTCTCTCTCTAAAGTATTTTTGTAATGTCTCCACATGATGGATCCAGAAATCGTCTATTTGCAGGAGATGAGGAAATTAATAGCATCTCCTGCTGCTTTCCTTTATGCTTTTTAAAACAGTCATATTATTCACCTGGCAAGAAAATGCAATTTTGGAGGGCAGAGGCTCGATCTCCCAAAGCACAAGTAAAGGAACAACTCACTTAATGGGGTCAGAGCTCCAAATCACTTCTGCTGCATTTATCAGGCTGAGCAGAGCTGTCCCAAGACACCACATGCATTTCTCTGAGGGCCCTATTCTGCTCCACTTGTTCTGTAGCCTCCACTCAGGTGAGGTAAGGAGAAGATGGGTTTTGCTTTTCCTGTAAGTCACTTGGAGGCATTGCTTAGGGCAAAGGAAGATAAAAACCCACATCACCCATTTTGGATGCAGAAGCAAACTGCAGGCAGAAGATACACTGACACTGTGCTGTTCCAAAGCTAAGAGCTGTAACTACTGAGAGCTGAGGAGCAGTCAGTGAGGTTGGGTGGATGCCCAACCACAACCATCAGCTCATTGCTGTTGTATAGAGTGAGAGTGGAGCACATCCAGAGCTGGGATCATAAGCCCAGTACAAGATCTAATGAACAGTTATAACCTTTCTCTGTTACTTAGTTATTTAGTACACTGAAGTTACTTATTTTCTAACAAATATTTGCCACTTTTGTGGTTGCACTGCTCACTTCCCTGTTTGACTGTCAACTGTGGGATGCTCCAGCTCTTGAGCTGTGAGATGTTGGGTGACCATCATGCTCTTCTCTCCTGGAAGAGGGCCAAGGATGCCCAGAGCCCAGCTTCCAGATGCAAGCGGTTGTAAAGATCCACCCACTCTGTTCCATACAGGGTGTTCATCAGTGGCATTGTTAAACACTCAGGGAGAGATAGTAGAAATGATCTTGGTTGATGAACTGCTTTAAGTATCAGTATTCCCAGCTGTAACTCTTCAGGGAGACCTCACAAACACTACCAGTTACACTTATTCCTTGTTTTTGTGGAAACTGGTAAACTGGATAATTCAGAAGAGCTACAAAGCCACAAGTGTGATTTGACATGTCCCTAGACAGGTTGGTTTCTTCATAGGTGGTTTGCTGGCATAGGCTGGATTTCATTTTAGGAGATTGCTTCACAAATGCCAAATGCAGCCCTTTTTTGCTCAAAACACTGAGCTGCTGGTGTTTGTGTAATCTGGTTTGGTCTCTCTGGATAGTGGTCATACCACTGCCCAAGGCTTCTCCTCCACAGCTCTAATTTCTCTCTTGGGCTGATCAAGGACACCGAGTTTCCCCAGTTCAGTCAAGTGTCTGAGTCTCATAAGGATCTGCCTGCATCAGGCAAGGCAGGCCTGGAGAGTCTGGCACCAGGTTACAAATTTCTCTTGTGGTAGCTTTAACAAAATTCATGTCAGCCTGACAGGCCTCAGAGTAGCCTCTGATGCAGGTTGAAGTGTTGTGACACTGGAGATGAAAGGGCTCTGTCAGTCATCCTGGAGCTGAAACCTGAACTTCGACAACTTGCATGACCTTATCTAGAGGAGCTACAGGAGAGGCTGTTGTACAAGCACACAGGGATGCTCCTTGCAAGATCATTTCCAAGCAGGACAAACTGTCACTTTGGCTGCTCTGGTCAGCATCCTCCAGCCTCACAGAATCTTTGAGCTCACTCTCTGCTGAAGAAACGGAAGGGACATTTAGAGAGTTTGTGCCACAGTGCATGAACTATTCCCTTTGCTTTGACTGTAGCAAAAAAGCTGGCAAGGAACTGGGGACATTATGAGCACATGCATTAAATGTCACCATCATCCTGCTCTTCAACAGAGGACCTGTGTTAAGTAACCTCAGGACCCACTCCCGACACACCTGCCATGGCAGAACGAGCAGCAGAAGCATTGAAAATGATTGAAACTTCCTCCACCAACCAGTTTTGTCGCACACCCCGTTTCATTGAGCCTTTCCAATCACACAGTAGGCTCCCAGAGTCCTAGAGCCAGCACTAGGAAGGAGCTGCTGCCTTGCATTTCTCTGCCCATTCCTGGGGACATGTCCAACCCACAAGCCTGTTCAAAGAGAGCTTGAGAGAAGCTCCAAGCTGAGGAAGACCTGCCTAAATCCAGCTTGTAGGAGACCCAGGAGATCAGTCCTCATTGGAGTCCCACAGAGCATTACAGGGGTAGGTTGAGGAGTAGGGGAGTGCCCCACTCCCTCCACAGCAAGCAGCTGAGTGCTGGGACCTACATGTGAACACCGTGTGGTACCAGTGTGGAAGATGTTCCTGGTATCACTCTATCTAATGGTCTCCATAGCAACAGCCAAGCTTTTTCTTTTCCCAGCTCAGAGTTGAACTTGCCAAGAGCAGCAGGTAGATGTGACAGAAATCCAACGCTGCTATTAATTTACATGAGCTGGGTGAAGTGTAAGCAAGGGGAGTGCAGGGATAAGGAGATGGCAATGTTCACCAGGCAGGTTCCTTACGTTGGCTGGGCTCACCTTACACAGATCCCCGACTGCACCCTGGAACCAGACCTGACAGCGGGGGTTTGGGTGACCCAGCATTCCAGCCCTTAGGAAGCAGGTGGAAAAGGGGGAAATTACACTGGGGTCTGGCCAGGGTGGCTGTGAGGAGGGAGAAGGAATTTGATTTTCATCCACCTATACAAAGCTTTCAGGCATTCACAGTCCTGGATTTTAACGTATATTTTACCACTTTCTGAAACAGAAATTCTATTTTTCTAGGGGAAAAAAAAATGAACTGAATTAAGTAGCAGAACTCCCCACCTCAGACAGTGAGTTTTCCTACCTGACCCCCCACTGCAGCCACCTCATAAACAAGAGCAGCACCTTATGCTCCAGCAACTGTTGGTGACTGGCATGAGCCACATGTTTGCAGACTGACTACAACCACAGATCTGCTGGGGCTTAAACACCATTAAACACTCTGGGATTTTTGTAGGGTGCAGACCACGGTGACCCTCAGCACCAACCTGCCCACAGTGTTCGAAGGCTGCCCTGCTCTCGTCGTGGTCACCACGGTTGAAGAGAGGTAAATGCTCCAGGAACTGCAGAGAGCCATGATATGTTTGCTTTTTTGTTTATTTAATACCAGATTAAATGAGCTCCCCTTGGCTCCTTCTGCAACAAAGTGATTTAAATAATGCTGAAACTCCGCGCACACAGGACACAACAAAGCTGTTTGTGGTTGGCATGTGCTACATCTATAGAATTATTTCAGAAAAAGGAAAATGTCAGCATGATAAAAATGGAAAGTGTTAGCGTGCCACGTGCTGCCAGGAAATGGGGCTGCTACCCTATTCTAAGTCTGGATCAGACTTGAAATGAGAGTTAACTTGCTCACCCCACCCTTTTGACATTCAAAACTAATTTAATAGGATACCACCCCGCAGCTGAGGGTCAGCAAGTGCTGCCATAGGATGCTGCTGGGTTGGGAAGGTGTGCAGGCTTTCATTCACTAACTTCTCAGTTCACATCAACTATGGAAAGCAAAGTGGCAACAGAACTTCAGTCACGCCATCACAAAAACTGGAAAAAACCCCAAATGTCTGTAGATTTACACTGCCCTCTGCAATCAGGGCAGCAAGTGGCCAAGCCCAGAGACCCAGGGTGTCTGCACCCCAGGGACTGTGTGCCTGCCTGGCCCAGGCCAGCTGCAGCCTGGCTGCTTTCAAATCCAGACCCTGCTGCCATCACAAATGCAAAGAGCACTTGTAAAATTAGAGGAAAGACCGAAGACGAACTTCCACAAGGACAAGCAAAACTGCTGGCCAGACACTGAGTGTGGAAATGGCATGGAGAAGAGAGGGACAGGGAAGGACACCACCACTTTCAAGTGGCAATCAAGTTGCTTCCTGCCTTACAGACCAGGCACCGCTCTTTGATTTCAGGTATTCACAGGCATGATTGAATTCATGCTTTCCTTCCCTACAGGACAGCACTTTCCATCATACAACTCAGCTACAACACTTCAGACAGATCTTTGCCTACAGGTAAATACCACTCTGCTATTCCAACAACGTCCTCATCCGGGCAAAATCCAGACCAGCGCAGAGGTGACTGAGAAACCTCCTGTATCTGACCACAGGCACAACTGCCACCCCACAGGGAAGACCGTGACCACTTCCAGCCATTAAGGCTCATATCAAGTGGCTGGTGCAGCAGAGGAGGTGCTGTGCCCAGGCTGGGTCCTCCAGCAGCTGCCAGTGGAGAGCTGCCACTCCTTCCTGGACCAGCTCCTGCCAGCTCCCAGCAGCAGGTGTGAACTTGCACATTCCAGCTAACAAGCTGCCACTCATAGCTAGACCAGAGCAGCTTGAAGAAATCAGCAGTGCTACAAATGTTACAATCAGCAGTGAGAGTGAGCCCAAAGCTTTCATTACATCAAAATCACCGTTTTCATGTTTCTGTTTTTAAATCTGGCTGCTAAGGTACATGATTACACTTCATCTTGCCCAATTCCCCCTCTTCAGGACATGCACCAGAGAACTTCAACACTGACAAGAGAAGCCAAAAAAGCATTGTAGGCAGACATGAGCAAGGGCAGCACAAGAATAGAGAAAATCCTCAGGACCATTTTGTGGTTGTACTGAAGATGCGTTTGCATGGAAGGGTCTTATTACCTTTCACTGTTGGTACCTGAAGCAAACACAGTCCTAAAGAAGGCTGCTTGCTCCAAGTGGCAGCTATTGCAGAAACACTTTGAAATCTTGCAAGACATAAAACTCATGGAGGCCACTGTGCCTTGATCCCCTAAGCACCAGGAACATCTCTTACGGCCAACATGAGTCACACAGAGAGAGGGAGGCTGCAGAAACAATGTTACAAGAATCATTCAAGTGCTGAGCAAGCTGGTCTTGAGACCCCAGTGCTGTCCCACATATGCAAAGCAGCCCCTGAAATTCCACAGCTCTGGATTTTATGGTCCTCTTGGCATCCTAAACCCGTACCTTGTCTTCCAAGGGCTGAGCCAGGGTCTTGCTTCAACTGCTGGTGTCCTGGTGTACCAGTCAGAGGCAGAGGAAGCTTCCTTCTGGACAGCCCCTGGCTCTGCAGGGGTTTCAGCAGGAGGCTGGCAATGACCCACAGCCTACCCTACCCACCCACGGTCCTGAAGAACAGGGGACGGGGCTCCCAACCCACACAGCCTCCCCTCCATTGGCCAAGCTGGAGGGCTGTTCCCAGCAACACCCAGCTTCCCAGATGCTTGCACAGCACCGAGGCAGCTCCCTCCTTGGGCAGTTATCAGCTAATGATTTTGGGCACGTTGTAAGGCTTTGGCAGCTGCTGTTTCAGATCCAAGTCCTCAGGTGGATCTACCCTCACAGTTCCCAGTGCAGGAGGCCATTGTGCAAGAAGGCACTGTGAGGAACACAAGGCACATTGTGAGGAATATACTGAGGTTTTCTACATTCCCAGGGGGTGCTAGCTGAATTTAGGAATAATTTGGATGCCCATCTACTCAATTACGAGCTTCCTTAATTGCCAGATATCTTTTCCTTCAAGAGCAATGCATTCTTTGCAAATAAAGCCTCCCATTGGCTTATGTGGTCATAGCACAAGACTAGAAAACTCCCCTTTGTATTGGTGCAACAAAATTAATTAAAATTCTGAGAGAAGCAAAAGAAAATTCAGTAGCACCACTGATCGTCAAATGAATAGTGATTCTCCGGATTAATGTTAAAACCCATTTATTTAGGCTTTTGTGCAGGGCGCACAATTCGACGCAGTTACGTATACACAGTATGCACATCCTGACAGCGTACAAAAGGGCAAGGAGCAACCGGTGCTTACACTGCACATGTATGTACAGACAGAGTAAAACTGGGAGGTTTACATTAGAAAATTACCTGACACTATTCATGTATCATCAAGGCTATTAGAAATTGTGTAGAAAACCAATAAAACTTGGAAAGTATCTACTATTATTACACTTTACCCAGGCTGGATATAGAGTCAGGCTTCCCATACAACAACACTCGTGAGCAAAGCCTACAGGATCCCTCAAGCACTTCGAAAGGTCACATCACCATTCACTCTAGCATATCTCATTACATGTTAAAGATTAACATATTAGTATTATTTCCTGTTTTCCTGGGAAGAACAACAGCTTAAATATCTCAAAACGCTAATTTTCTCCTGGGAAAAGACCACAAGGAAGGATTTAAAGACCAGAGAGAACGAAACACTAATGAAATGTTGTAACAGCACTTCCTGGTCCTTCCAAAAACTCTTCACGGACCAGGCAGCACCTAATTTAAATCGCTGTATATTGTCCGGATTTACAGAAGTGCAATAGCAGGCCTTGGCAGACCCCAGGTCTTCTGCTGATCTTTACCTTGCTCCTATCCTAAGGGCTGCAAGAGATCGTACTTTTGTAACCTGCACAGAAAGACACAGAGAGATCAAATAGATTTAGCAAAAGAATACTAAACAAAAACAATAGATAGAAATATGCAGCAATGTCACGAGCCATACCTCACTCCCTCTACTTATTCCATATTTAATTTCTGACTGAACTTTCTTTCTTAAGATGTCAGCAGAATGAGGGAGCATTAGAAACAGAGTGATTTAAGAAACACATGATTCTTGTGGCCAAGGCCCCAGGAACACCCAGAACCCGTCTTTGTTGACTTTCAGCTTGACGAGCAGGTCCAACTCTCTTTAAGGACTCTTCTATGCCAAATTTCTGCACATACCAGTTCAGTTTTGACATAAAATTTTAGCAGTGTAAAGAATCCAACTGAAAATCCTCCCAGGGAGTAGTTCTAAAGGACCAATTTGCTGTTGCAGGTAACACAAACCACAGCTGAGTGCAACATAGGTAAAAGACTGTGTTAAAACTACTCCTAAAGGTGGCTTAAGTAAGATGCCTTGTGCCCAAATACACCCAATATAGGACATATTTGTAGAACATTCAATCACAGCCAGTATGATTTCAGACATCTTTTCCTTTTAGCACAGTAGATGTGCCATTTGCACACATCTACTAAGCTCTAGTGCTTAGTTTATTCAGTTTGTTGCCTTGTATGAGCCTTTTGGAGAAAAGGTGATGACAGTATAAAAAACCTCTCAAATTGATTTCTCTCCTAAAGTTCTGTGGTGGAAATCTTTACAGTGAGTCAAAACTTACTTCAGTGAGGATACATTTCAAAACTGTGTATTTTCCATGTTGATTTTTACAATTCATTGTTGAATTGCTACAATTAATTGTTAATTTTTACAATTCATTGCTGAAGTGGCTTGAAAATTGCCTTCCTTTTGGAGAATGACTTCCTTAAATATAATAATAACCAGTATTTTACATTCAGCCTTCTTACAGTGTGAACCTCTCATTCTAATTGTTTTAGAGAATGAAACACTTCATCTCTAAGTATTAATATATCAGAATTTTATTTAAAAGGAGTCAGGAAAAATACTTAATTACCAGATTCTCTTTGTCATTAGTAAGCAGGGGGAAGAGCTACTTAAAAGTAAGAAGCCTTCAGTAGCACTCTTTTTTACAAGTGCAGCTAGAACATGTAATGTTTAGGAACATTACATCAAATTTACACCATGGCCTGTTTCCCACATAAATCATTTTCTGGCACAGAAAGTCAGTGAGAACTTCTAGAGCTTGAGCATAAGCAAATAAGATGTGTGGTTAAGTCTCTGGTGTTTTAAAAGTCTGACAGCAATTCCTGGACAGGGGTGGGGAGAAGAAATTGGTTTCTGCCAGTGAGTGAAAAACTGTAGGCTGTGAAGGCACCACTGAAACCAATGAAGTGTTTCCTGGTACTAAGAGAATGCCAGAAACAACTGGCTTTCACAGGAAGCTAAAATCAAACATGCAGGTAAGTAGACTTGATTTTGAGATCAAGGACAAAACTGAACCACACTCACTCTCTGCCTGCTATAATATTCTATTAAATCATATTTTAAACACAGTTTTAAAAAGTATCATTTCTAAAACTATTCAAGATCAAAGTTTATATAAGTAGCAACTTGCGTATTTCACTTTAATACAGCCATTACAAGGACTGATGCCACATGCTGTATTAGAAATCTCCAGTTTAACCATGCTATATATGCATTTTTTAGTATGTATGTGTATACATATATATATATATACACACACACACGAATTATCAAGCTCGGTTAAACACAAAGCAAATCATAATACCTTTCCCTCAGAAAACAGTTTCATCCATTAAGCTTCAGATTGCCAAGCTAGTTAGTGTCATAGGCAACATAAAATTTTACAAAATCACCAGGGAGGAAAAAAAGCATTTTTACTTTTAAATTGGTAGAATAACTTTCAAATTGGTAGAATAAGCCACAACAGAAGCAATTAAAGGAAATATGACTGAAGAATGAAGTACACAATATTTTCTTCTTTAGTGCTCTCTAAATAATCCAGTAAATGCAAATAAATAAAAAGCCTGGTGAATTTTACCAAATTACTTTTCTAGCATGAATTTAGTTTGAGAAGTCCACCATGCCATATGCTGTCTGCCTTTAGTTTTCACCTTGTAGTTTAAGTAGTCAGCTAATGCAACATATTATTTTGCTAAGACTTAAGGCTTAAACCTCGCCCCACAATGTTTTTAAACTAACAATTACCTAACACTGCCCTTCCTTGTCTTAATTTGCATTCTCCTACTGAAACAAAGTTATTTAATTGCATTAAAGATCTCAGTGATCTAAACTGAAATCTATTCTTTGGATGAAATACAAGGCATGACACATTAGCAAGAAAAAGAAGCAAGTGAAAAAACAAGCAAAAACCAAACCAAACACCAAAGACAAGGCCAAAGCCAGCAGTAAAGCAGAAATGAGAGGCGAGAAGAACCAGTTCAGAGCGGGAGAAACACATACGAAAGGGCCACCCCAAAGGATACAGAAGTCACTGGTAGAAAGAAGGTTCTCCAGATTTTATTTTCATGGCCCCGTGTTAAAATGAACAGAGACAGGTATAAGACCTTTCCCACACACACCTGTAACAGCTTCTTAAAGACAAGATGGGCTGAAGAGTCATGGGATACCCAACTCCTCCTCTCAGGTATCTGCGCTTATGCTATAGAGGAGTTGACTTTTTACCAGGGTGACCTTCAAAGCCAGGTAGGAATATAAGCATAACTCTCTTAAATAAGGGTCCATAGGAAAAACCAACTATTTCATGGAAGTGTTTTGTTGGTTTTTTTCCCCAGTATTTTTACATCCAGCACACCTGTTGTGCAGAAAAGCAAAGCCACAGCACCACGCAGTTGTGCCTGATAACTCCGCTGTTTGGGCAGGCATTACCATCCTGCTCCAGTGCTTTCTCTTGCCTAGTCCAGGCAGACAGATGAGCTACACAGCAACAGCACAGAATTTCTCTTCCACGTGCTCCCTTGTGTGTTTGAGTAGGGCTGGGCTCAAAGTTGAACCTCATAGGTATAAACACTGTAATTCAGATTCTGCATTAACATAGTTGTTTTCTGACATTCTGTTTTCCAGAAAGCTACCAGAAATTATTACCTAGTCAATACAGTTCTTTATTCTATAGGGTGGCATATGCCATGTGTGAACTGACAAGACATGTAGCCAAAATCAATCCAAAGATTATTCCAAGGAGCAGCAGTAATTGCTCTAAATTTAAAGATGAGTTCACTGGTTTTGTTGAGAACAACACCAAGATCCTAAACGCAAAAGAAGAGTAAGAGCTGTGTTTCCAAATGCTATGGAATACAACAATCAGCACAGAGCAGCAAGATGGATGCCCGAACTACTGTTCACAAGAGAAGAGATCCAAGAATTCAAAAAGTGAATTTAACTGAAGAAAAACTATTAAAGATAGCAAACAAACAGCAGAAGTGTCAATTAATAGTACAAAAATTTCTTACCATTTTTAGAAATTTTTCTGATGTGTGAACAAGGGTCCTGTCCCAAAACCCTAAATAAAGGTGGTGGCAGGATCGGCTGGTCTGTGTATTCTGGGTGTTATTTCTCAACTTACTTTGTTGGAGACCAACGTAGGCTTGGCAGAAAAGTTTTGAGCCTCAGTCCCAATGCAAATTAATCTCTTTCTGTCAATACAACTGGAATTACCATATTCACAGGGATTATTAATTAATCAAAGTGCTATTTGAATAGAAGTAAAGTGTGGCAACTTCAATTCCTCAGTATAATGTATTTTAAGAAAACATTTGACACAGTAGTCAACAATTCACTGGAAATGCAGTTTAGTAGAACCTTATTGAAGCTAGAGATTAAGAAGTTAAATACTGTATCAAGTTTAATGAAGAAATCAAGGGTGAATAAGAAGTGTGAAAGCTGAGGCCATAGGGAGCTGTAGATTGGATACAAGATCCCGCAGAGTTCAGCGTATGCGGTCACAGAGCCTGCGGTGCGATTACTGTTTCACATGGGTACACAGGGGTTTTGTGTTGCTGGAACAAGCAGTGGGACAGCCAGAACACTGCATGGACACAGACAGCTCTTGTCAATGCACAAACGTGCTAAGGCAAAATTACCAGACTGCAGAGAATGTCTTCTGCTGAAATTTAGCAAGTTATAATACAGAAGCCAGTCTGGGAGCACATGGCCTGAAGAACTCCAAGACCTTTTGGTTCTGGGCAGCAGGCTTTCTAACAGCCTTCAGATAATGGCACCTCCTCCTCTGTAAATACGGTAGCTTAAAAGTAAACAAACAAACAAAAAAACCCCAAAAAGCAGAAAAAGCAATGCAATTGTCCTACCTCTGAGCTTGATCTCTTTTCACCTGATCCACTTATCCAGAGCACAGGAAACATTAACTCTTATGCACACGTGCATTAGGAATATTTACACCAAGCAGGCCTTCTCCTTTGATGTGCATTTCCATCTGCCCTCGTTTCTTCTGCTGCCTAAAGCCTACTGCTGTGAAAAGAAACACTCTGACACATTATTTACAAAAGCCAATATAAACACCTCATGGAATAGCAGCAATTCAAAATGCTCCATTTCCTTTTGCTAATTTTGTCTTTCCTGAGCTATGAGCTATGCGGGCATAACCTGTCTCTTCCTGAATATCTAGAATATTGCAGGCACTGCTGCAGATATTGTGGTCCCTTCTTGTGAAGAAATGTGATGGTTTGGTGGGAAACCCTTTTGGGGTTGTTGAGCCCACTTCATTCACACTGAACGAAACACACACACATTTGGCATGGCAGCAATCTCCTTGCATGGAAGGAAGAAAAAGCAAAAAAAGCCAAAGTTTCTCCAAACGCACTCCAAAGCAGCAGTTTATCAACTCAAACAGTAAAATGAACACAAGTGACAAACGCCACTAATCAAAACAAAATCAAAAAACTGGCCTATGCCTTTAGATCTAGACTCAGCCCAGTGAAGTGAAAAGTGAAACTCACTCCAGCAAATTGGTTGCTGAATTTGCTAAACAAATTATTGGTCACACAGATACTGCAGTAGTACACTGAAAATGAGTCTTTAACACAAGTGAATAAGTGAGGCACTAAGGGATTACAGCACATAACATTTGTGTTTGTTTCCTTCTTAGAGCCCTCTGCCATTAATGCTGCCCCTTCCAGACCTAAGTTGCTCCTTGCTGCTGACTGGGTCCTCAAACTGGGAAAAGGACCAGTCATATAGAACTCACATGCCTGCAGACCAACTGGCCGGGGAGGAAAGACACTGCTCTGTGCTGCTTGGGAATGGAGCAGAGGGACACACTGCCTGGCAGGTGTCCGTGACAGCCAGCCAGAACCACCTCCTGAGCCACCTGCCCAGCTGGCAGCCAGCACAGCATCTCAGCTGGGAGACAGGTGCTCTCCATCTCCAAGCACAAACAGCAGAATGTGCTCTGAGGGGGTCAAAGAAATCACCATAGTTTGCATGCTGATCCATTGACACTTACTACATTTTCCAGGAAAATCCAATCACCTAGCCAAGACAAATTATGTGTATGAGAAAACTTCTATTAATAAGGGGACTTTGCTGTTTGGTAAGGAAGCTTTCCATTTTCTTATGGTGATATTTTTACTCAGAAAGTACATTTACGAACTTCAGGATCAACTACACCACCGGGATACCTCACTTTTGTTAAAATCCCTGATTTTTGAAACTAATCTTGGGCAGAACAATTTTTTAGATTATCCACATGTGAACAGACATGGCAAATGCTTGCATAAAAGTTCCTTTTCAAGAGCAAAAAGGTTTTAACTAATCATTTTAATCTCTATTTTTCTTTTAAAAACTTAGAAAACATATTTCAGGTACTTTGCTCTCAGAAGTTTGAAATATTTCATTTAGAACAAACCTCCTTTATCTCCAGTGGCGCTTAAGGCAGTTAACATGAACAGCCCTAGAGAACATGTTTTCAGAAGCAAAAGCACAATAATGCTTTTCAAATTGGTATGGGCAACAGAAAATATAGGTTTTGATGTGAAGAGGGGACTACTTCAAGAAGACAGAATATCTTCTTTCACAATGAGGCACTCTGCTCAATTGTATTAGTCTGGCCTGTAAACAGGGGCACTATTTTGCATCCTTTTCTCTCCACCTCGAGAGCATATTTTTAAAAATACAATCCCTTAAAGCATTTACCTCCCCTTTCAAGTACAATATTCTGAAGCTACATACCTATGCAGAAGCTCTCTAACTAAAGTCACAAACCTCAAATCTAATGCTTCAGCAAGAGGAGCTCCAAGAAGAGAGAAATATCAAACTAGGAATATGCACAGTTAAAAGTATGAAGTAAACATTTTAATTCCTCATAGCAATTCTGCTCTACGGAGTAAACAAAAAGGGTCTTGTACTTGTGCTTGTACTGAGTATAAGGCCAAACAAATATGAGAATAGAATGTCACCTGAGAGGAGGTCTAATTTATGCAAGAACTGCTTAGCAGATTATTTGTATACCTACTTACATGGGACTCTTCCACGTGTATTAAGACAGATGAGAAAGCCCATTAACTTGCTCTTATCTGAAACATACGGCCACACATGTATTTGATAGCACTGTCCACTGTAATGTGCAGTTATCAAAAAAACACTTCAAGGTTTCTCAATGCTTAAGATATTGACCCATCAAACTAAATTTCACTTATCCTGGGCTAAGCACTATGTAGGCAGTGATTGAAAGTTCTTACATTTCCCACAGAGCTCTTATATGGCCAAATTACCCTCTGTTCCCAAGAGAGCAAATTTGCTCTGATGATTCACATCCTATTTTGAATAGACAAACACCAGTGCTTCCTCCCAACTGTATGTGATAATTTCTTAAGCAAAACACCATTCTCTAGGGATACAATGATTTTTTTTTAATTCTGACCAGAGTGTCAAACAAAAGATAATCAAAATTTGTACACTTCTCTAGAAAACACTACTGGAGTGTGCTCAGTAAAGCTGTCAGAAATAAAGGGCATTAAATAACAACAATGGACCTCAGAGAAATTAACTTTATCTCTTTATTGTTAACCAATGAATGTTATCCAAAATAGTAGATGTAATTGTAGCTTAATTGTACAACACAAAAACATGATGCTAAAGGAAAAAGCATGTGGAAAATTACTTCACCAAGTAATCATTAAATGTATTCTTAGTATTTCTGCACCAGTAAGTGTTCCCAACTGCTGGTGACAGCAGCTATTACCACTTTGTTCATTGTGAAAGTCTGTATTACAAATGGTTGTTCCTGGTTGTTTAGATTTTAAAAAACAAAACAAACAAACAAAACAAAAAAAAAAAAAAGAAAAAAGAAAAAAAAATAATCACACAGCTTTATAAATGGATCCAATTCATTTAGCCCTACCCTACATGTTGTAGATTTATGAACAATAAACTTTACTGGTGTTTTTTCCCAACACTGAAACTGATGTATCAGTGTTAGTGCACACTTTCCAGGGAAAAACGAAAACTCACTGGAAGCACAGTATTTCACCTGCTATGGCAAACTGTTTGAATACTTCAGAAATTTGCTTAAGCTTCGGTGTATGAAGCCTATGAAACAAAAACTGTTCTTACAATGCACTGCAAGTTGAAACACCAACTTCCACCAAGCAGCATTTTGAATCATGTGCACAGCATCTGCACATCAGTCTTCAAGGTGAAGCAGATATGTTTAGCCCCACAAACCAAAAATATATTAATGTATCTTCATTTAATTTTCATGATGTCACCCCACATAGCCAAACTTTTACTCCGCAAAATAAAAAAAAACTTAGTTGGACTGTTTGTAAGAAATTTAAACCTATTGTGCATGAAAAAAATGTTTAATAAAATGGCAAATTTTAATAGATAAGTGTAAATTTATGAGTGCATAATATCAAACAGGAAAAAAAGCTGAACCATCCTCAGAGAAAGTTAGGTTCTTCCACTGTAGGTATTTAGTAGAGTTCTCTAACATAAGGGATAACTGCAGTCCACATTAACTGTAAGGTTGTTATTACAAGTTCAATTTATAAGCAAATTTCTCAAAAAAGCAGGTCTCCTTTTCAAGAGGGAAAGGACTTAATGATCTGACATCAGATATGACAATTACAATACTAGCTTCACTGAAAACTGAAGCTACAACACTTCTACTCCAATTCTGGGAACTTTCATTTTGTATTTGGAAACCCAAGCTGACTGACATGCACATTCTACACCCCTCCCAGAAGATAGTATACCAGTGACAGGTTACAGCTTTAAAATACATCAGATGTTTTCACAATTTAAACTCAACAGAAGGCAGTTAGACAGTATTTAGCACTATAAATCCATCCTAAAGTAAAATAAAATTCTAGGAGTAAAGTCTCCTAGCAATTGACTATTCACTGTGTAGTGAAAGTCAATTTAAACAGTTTTTTCATGGTGTTTGAAGGACCGGTCATCATGTACATAGTAGTGAGGTAGGATACTGTCCCCTCCCTGGGACTGATGTTTTCATATGCTCCCTTGCCAGAAAGGTCCAGGTCTCCCTACTGCAAATAAAATAATTACAAGCAAATTGCACATTAAGCGTTAATTTTTTTCCTTTTTGCTGCATTAGAACACTTTACACATCTAAAAGAATTACCTAGGAAATCAATACTTACTCAAGCCTATCAGCAGCCATGTGCTGCCCACAGGTAGTGTTCCATTTAAAAACATTTCCTGGAACTACCACCTGCCATCCAGACCTTTGTGAACAGGTAGGCAAAGAAAACCATCAATGATGACAGGATATGAAACACCAAAGAATTTCACTTGGGAGAAAAAAACAAAACAAAACAAAAAAACAAAACACAAAACCAAAACAAAACAAAAAAAAACACCACAAAAAAACCCCCGAAACAAGGAAAAAACAACCAAAACTGAAAGTCAGCAAATATCAAACTCTTAATGGTGTAGCTAACACTGAAAACTAATTTCAAACTTCATACTGAAATAGTACCTATCCAGTTTAGGTTCAGTTCCATTCTTCTTTCTGTTTCTTAAAGTTAAGCAATATATACACTTGTCAGTCATTATATGCTTCACATCTGTTTCCAAAGGGGGGAAAAAAAAAAACCAACACAAAAAACAAGCAAAGAAACTGAAAACACGATGAGGAAAAAAGTGCTATTAACCTCCGCACCCTCCCCCCCCCAAAACCTAGGGTTGATAGACTGCCTTACTGTGGAATAGCTTCCCTAAAAATTTGTCTTCTAGTCACTGTAGTCAACCTGGTATTAAGTGCTTTGGCAAAGTGGGGTGCAATCCATCAAATCTGCAAAGGCCTGCTTTTTTTTCTCAGTTGGTGGTTCAGCTTTACGAGGAACATATATGCAAAATAACAGCTCTCACATTGCTTCAAACTCATCAATACGCTGCTTTGTATTGCCTTGTCGGATTTGTCGGAGAGTCTTGTACTTATCGCGGCCTGCTTTAACATTCTCAGCATGAAGGACATCATTTTGTGTTTTCTTGGTTTCATCTCTGGCTTGAGCCAACTCAGAACTTAAAGCCTGTTGAATAAAATATTTATATTTAAGTGCTCTGACTAATCTTTTAATGATTCTGGAGTTTCTGGTAATAACTACTCTGCAATTTGGATAAGAATTTCTTGAATGCCAACCTATGAAATGCTTGTTGTGCTGTTCAGTAACTCAAGTTGTGAGGTCTATCAGAAAGAATGCAGAAGGAAAGATAAGGAGAGCATAGGATTCTTTCCTTACTTAAGCATGAGCATCAAACTAAAAAAAAAAACAAAAAAAACCAAAAAAACCACCAAAGCCTCATACACCATAACATCCAAGAAGAAAGGGATCAGCAGGATAAAGTAGGGAAATCACCTTATTTTTAAATTTTTGCTTGATTAAAGACAGCTCTTCTATTTCTCCCTGATCCTATTCAGTGACAACCAAGCAGGAAGAACATTACACATACATGCTACTAAGACACTAATACCAGAAAAAGTAGCAGCTTTCCGTTTCTTCTGTTTTCTTCCCAAAAAGACATTTCATAACCAGGAAAAGGGTTACCACTAACATAAAACATTATACTTCGAGGGGTAAGACTTTTTAGGAGGAAACACTCCATTTCAGGGAAATAAGATTAATCCAAAATGGGTATAATTGAGCTTTTGCATTTGCAACATCTGTGAATGACTGCAAACACACACAAATAATATTAAGCAAGCTTCTGTTCATACCATTTAATGAGATTTGGTATTGAGAAAGGAAAGCATTATAACATTCAATGTCCTGGACATTATATAATTATTAGACACGTTTACTGGCCAATGCAACAACATACCAGTGCTTTTAAGCTATAAAGCACAATCTTACATACAACCTATCTATTCCACTTCTAGAACACTATGAATGATATTTGTTGGTAAATTAGTAATAAACCTAGTAAATCTTAAAAAGCCTGTTTCCTTGGCACACCATAACTTCAACGAGATTTGTGACAAAAAAAGAATGAAAACCCAATGCCTGAATTATGTTGATACAACTATGAATCTTCATTACCTGGAGCTGTTTCTTAACACGTTCATTTTTCTGTGTTTCTGTTACCCGTTCTTCTTCACTCCTGTGATTCATAACACCATCAGAAGACAGTTCGGCACTGGCTTCAGCATTGTTCTCATCATGTTCATCATGTTCATTCTCTGTTGGAGGAATAACTGGTGGGGGAGGGGGTGGAGGAGGAGCAGACATCACAGATTTCAATTCTTCTTTGGTCTTTTCCAAGTCCTCTTGGGCTGCAAAAGCCTAAATACAGTAAACAGTACTTAGCATCTTTTAAAATTATTTGTCAATAGAAAAATAAAAATAAACATTTGAGATGTTCTCAGACACATGGAAATTATTCTTTATAACTAAGATGACTAGCTTACACATTGGAAATTGTCAAATAGAGATACATGTTAAAAAAAGACATGACTCAAAATCAGCTGTACCAGAGTCAAGCTATTTCCAGCAGTAGATGATAAAAGAGTGAAAGAATAGGGCAGTCATACTGATTGCTTTCTAACCTCCTTAGCGTCCTGAAATTTAAGGCTCAGAAATTTCCTAAATCAAAGATGATATCTTCAAATTTCATACTCAACCAGAACTTATGAAAATTTTTTCAATCACTTTTTGAACCTGTGCACACAGTAAGTATTCCCATTCCATAACTAACTGCAGATTTTGTGAAGAAATACAATTTTACTTTAAATTATTGTCCAGTTGCATTTCAGGTGTCTTTGTTATTGTTTTGGTTCATCCTTTCGCCACAACTCATGATTTTATACACCTTCCTCCTGAGGTGTTTTCTTCTCTAATACAAAGCTCCAATCCATTTCATCACCATAGAAAGAAAACCATTTTTGATCTTTGACCACGCCTTTGTGATGGGAATTCCCCCTCCCTTCACAACTATGCAATATCAAGACATGAGTTAAATAGAAGCATAGGCTGTCTTCAGCAGATTGGAGAACAAAAACCTTTAAGAAAGACTTCTCTGAAGCTTAAGGGAAAGAGAGAGATTCAACCACATGAACTTCCAGTGGGATTTCCGCACTCATCTCTCCCTTAGTTTCTTTGAAGTTCTGACTTCACACAGCATGGGCTCATTACTTTGTGCTGCCATTCTGAAGCTTCTTCTTCTTTCTTTTTCTTGGCCTCCTCCAGAAGTGCAATCTTGGCTGTGAATTCAGCAATTTCTGCTGCCTGAAACAAACAAAAAAACAAAGTAGAAGTTTACATTTGGTATCATTTTGGCTTTGCAGTGGAAGAAAGCAGAGCCTTTGCTGTGATCTGGCTTGAAGAGAGTTAGTTACCATCCATCACTTCTCTGCTAAAAATAGAAATTTCAGGCATACATGAGAGAAGGGATGAATCAGAGTACTCTTGCCTGATGGAAATAAGTCAAGAAAAAAATATTTATCTTCTGTACTTCCAAAGCTTTCCAGGAAACAGCAGGCTGCAGTTACAAATTGGCATTTCAGGCTGTTTCAGTCTAATACAACTTAATGGTCCCACCACTAAGATTATGATTCTGGATCATAATCTCAGTACTACTAAATTAAATCTTCCCTTCAGAATTGTCTGCTAGATTTGCAGAAGACAAAAAGCTGGTTTATAGTTGAGAAATCATTTCTTCTACTATTTGCACGACTTTCTCGATTATTATGCACAAATTACAAGTAGTCTAGCAAAGAATGTGAGAATATTCTGCAAATGCTGGAAATGGGACAGAAAAAACAACAACAAAAACCACCCCAACCACAACAAAACACAGTGTCACCAACTCTCCACCACCACCAAGCTTCAGAACAGACCTGTCCTAGAGAACAGGCTTCCCAGTGGAATGCAGAAGGA
Organism: Chiroxiphia lanceolata; assembly: GCF_009829145.1. Taxonomy (NCBI): domain Eukaryota; kingdom Metazoa; phylum Chordata; class Aves; order Passeriformes; family Pipridae; genus Chiroxiphia; species Chiroxiphia lanceolata. Next base: position 75,757,564 of record NC_045638.1, on the reverse strand, counting down.
ACTACTCTTGTTCTCAGCTGACACTCAGCCTGACACTATTAGAAAGAGAATGTAACGAGTGCTGTCAGTCTGAAATGTCTTCTTCATTTAATTTCCTGCAGCTCCAGAGTTTTATTTTTGTCTTGCAAGGTAGTGGCAAATCTAATGCAGTTTTCTAAAGCAGTTCCCAACAACAATCTGTAATGCTATCTCACATACCTGTTTCAATGTACTTCTTCATTTGACATAAGCTAAATAAAAGCTAAATTTTCAACTACCTTTTATGATTTTTTTTTTAAAAATAGGGTTAAAGTCTCTTACTAGCTGCTCCTGGTTCTTCATTTGATCAGCTGCCTGCTTGGCTAGAGCAGCTTTAGCTACTTCAGCTGCTCGACGCTCTTTTTCCAGGCGCTCTGCTTCCTCTTTTGCACGCTTTCGTTCTTGATCCAGTTCTAGAGCTCTTCTAGTCTGTTCCTCTAGCTCTGTCAAGAGGAACGTTTGCAGACAAAGTATCACTACCAAGCTCTTCCTCATATAACAGATAACAGCTGTAACACACTCAAAATAAAGTAACCTACAACACTAACAAAGATTTACAAAGCTGCCCCAAGCTAGGAAAAGTTGTTGAGTACACTACCTGGAGCTTTATTACGTCTGATTCCCCCCCCAACATATTTTGGATATATACTTCATCTCACCTGACATTTCTGACAGTCCAGTGTTTCAGAAAATTGTCACCTCACTGATCAAAATAAATACCAAAATATATGTACATATACATGAACATACACCTTCACTCTTACTAGTGAGGAGATTTTATGTACATTAAATCACACTCTCTTGTAGAAACAAAAATAAAAAACTCTTCTACTGTATTGAATTGCCTGACAGATTCCTTAATTGCAGTTGAATATTTAGGCATGTGCCTTCAGCAAAATGACCCAAGACCAATTCCAAGGGTCAGAAAAATTCTCTATACAAAAGAGGACGACAGTTTTAAATCAAGGGAAGGGTAATAGTTGTGTAGTTGCCTGGTTAGCAAAGTATTGAAATCTAAAGGGCAGAACCATTCGTGAAATAGAATGAAGTAATAATGTATGAGTACTGCAACATAAGATTTAAACAGACAAACTACACTCCTACTCTGATGTGAAAAATTAAGTGACTACAAAAAAAGTCTTTCTAAAGCTCTTTGCTGATTTTAATGATAAATTTTCCACTATGTTTTTGGTTAGCCATAGCTGCCATAGACTCCTTCACCAGAAAACCTTAACAATGACTCGTTTTTTGGAACAATCCATTTGCCCTTCACCATATGGTTTAATACTAGAAAAGCATCTTCCCAGGTATGCTGACACATGCTCCATCTTTGTTCTTGTAGTTTTAAGTGGGTCTCACATAAGCATTATTCGTCCGTTGTTTTCCCAGTCTTCCTACTACTTCAGTTATAAAATTAAAATGAACAGCATCACAAGTATGCGGGGTTCTACAAATGCAGTACTCAGAAAATTAAATAAAACCTGTTACTATTTGAAAACACTGCTCAAACAAACCTTTCCGTGAAGATGGAGAACACTAAACTACCATGTTAACTACAGAACAGACACCATTCATATAAAGACTTTTCCATACATGAATAGAAGGCTAAAAAGACCAGCAATACATGAACATTATGTATTGCATCAGAAATTAGGCTATATCACTTACAAAAGTTATGAGAAAATGTATACTGTCAAACCTCCAGAATCACCCTGACACTCTTGTCCTGGGCCAAACAGCTCTCCCTTAAAACAATTCCACAGCACAGTTAGTGTGTTACCTGTCTGGATGTGTCCAACCTATTTTGCACTGAAAGACTGAAAAATGCAGCGGAAGAGCTGGAGAGTAGTGGCAGGCATATGTAACTTATTTGTATAGATTTAGTCAGTGATTCTCTCTACCGTGCCTGAGTCAACAGTTAGGAAAAGAAAGGAGCAACAAAACTTTCATGAATGTGAGCCAAACCTGAAGCAAAAAAACCCAAAACAACATGGAGAGGAGGGACTCGGAAGTCATAGAGGCAGGGACTCTACAGGGTGATTAAACACAAAAATTGTCACTGGTGAAACATATTTTGTCACTAAAGTCTGACAAGATTTTAATTTTCAATTTCTCAGATCTTACAAGGGAATAGGAAAATGAAGGAAAAAGGCATTTCCAAGTTAGAAGCTAAATTCAACAAAACCCTAGAGGAAGTACTTTGAATCTTTGTCTCTAATTTCCCTGCTCCCTCCAACTCCAGGTTTTCAGCACTTTAAGCCTTACATAATCCTGAGTTGAAGTGTGTCTGCATTAATTTCCTTTTTACTAAACTGGAATTTTTGTCATATTAGAAATTGATTTTATCTTAAAAAGATACACACAAACGCGTGCACGCCATCATCTAAACGCTAAAAAAGAATATCTTTTACATCAAATATTGCTATTATTAGAAAAATAAACTTCTAAAAAAACCCATAAAATAACAACCCTCCAACAGACAAAGAGAATTGTGGAACTGAGCTACCCAACTAAACATTGTCATCAGATTTAAGAAATCCATGACCACCAAGAGCTCACCTTTCTGAGCTTTCATTGTTTGTTCCTCAATTTGTCTTAAGCGTTCCATTAGTTCTTCCTTTTCACGCTCTATTCTTTCCTTCTCCTTTTCTGCTATCTCCCTTTTCTTCTTCTCATTTTCTAATTGTGCCCTGAAAAAAACAGCAAAAAGAGTTTTTTGCTCTCAAGGATATTAAATTCTACTCTTCGGATGCTGTTAGCCTACTTTGCCGTTTACTCAGCTAGAAGAGAAGCATATGACTTTAAATGTTTCAAATTCAGTTTCTGTTTCAAAATACCGTACAGAAAAACAATTTACAAACAGAACTGACCAGCAACTTTGGTTATGGTTCAAGCACATAAATCCACAATTATATCTGCATTTTAGGTATGGTGTTTTAGTCTGGTTAGAAATGGCAACAGTATTTTTTAAATACACAAAAGGTAAGCCATGCCATTGTTCACTGAACTTGTTTTAAAGGCTCACCTGTAGAGTATAAAAGTCCCTAAGGATCAAGCAAAAGAGACGTAACACTGTTTCACAAAAAACATAATGAGAAACAACGGTACAGCTACTATTACTGTGCTGAAAGTTAAAAAAAGATACGGCTTTCTATTAGGACAGGTGAGCCATGCCAATCCAGAAACCCGCTTACATAGCGGTAAAGAAAAGTAGCTCTCTCTTTTCTAGAATTCTAAAATGCCTGATACTTCTGTAACTCCTTAAAAGGGTAAGAGAATTTTTTCTGTTTCATGGAAGTTTGTTAATTACCTTTCCAATTGTTTCTGATGTTTCTCTTCTCTAGCTTGGGCCTTCATCTGTTGCACTTCAATTGTATCAGGTTTCCTCCTCCTCATGTACAATTCATGATTTCCCATACAAAGTGCCAAAATTCGCTTGTTAATTCTCAGACGGGGTGCATAAAAAACAAAATCCTAGCAAAAATAATTCCAGTATATCCATTAATCTAAATAAATACATGCATTACTGCATGCTTGCACTGGCTAAGTGAAAACTAGTATTTTGACACTTTGAGCAAGCAAACACCATAATCTATAAATCTAGTTACTTGTAAGATAGATTCAAGATTACATCTGGAATATTTTAAGTAGAAATTAGCTGGTTTATATAATTTATTTAAAATTCTAAAACCATTAAACTATTCTCTATTCTATTCTGAAGAGATTTGACCTAGAGTCTCCTGAAATGTGCTGCTGTAACACACACAAAAAAAAAGAAAAACAAAGGAGAGAGGGGGGTAGAGAATTTAGCATCTTACGCTGTGTCTTTTCAACACATTATGAAGTGTAAGTTGACTTAACAAAAGACCAAATACTTAAGAGTATCAACCAGAAAAGAGAGAAAATAAACATACCACAGTATCAACCAGAAAGGACAGAAAATAAACATACTATATTTCAAAATCAAAATTTCCTTGTGATTACTGACTATTCCACCAGTAAGAATAATAATTGTCACAAAGTATTTACTCATGCCATAATGCCAGACCAAGTCCCTGCAGGCTTAAATGTCTTCGTATCCATATACAAAGGGATAATATTCTACACACTACTTACAGGGGCCTTTTTGTCAATTGGCTTTATGACGAATTTTTTGTCGTTAAAAGAGATGTTTCTTATTTCGCTCCAAGGAAAACCAATCTTGGGTGTCAGCCTTCAAAGAGAAGAAGCTCTCATTAGAAGCAGCAAGGCTGTGCACTTTATATATATATCCAATAAGGTTTATTCCCATATCATTTTCACTATTACACTCAGTTATGTTTAGAATGTTACATTTACAACATTATGTTTACATTAAAACATTAACAACAGCTCAAGTATATTTTGGTAGACTTTTTTTTGTAAACACATTATTCCATCAAATTAATTACATAATGAATAAACTACATGGCACTGTAACAAAAGGAATTTTAGTTTGTGACTTCTATCAGCTAGATGCTAAGCATCACAATCATGTACTGATTCTTTATAAGCCATTGATGATTTTATTTTCAGCAAAGAGAGTACCTACTTAAATTTCAGAAACTGACATTTTAAATAGTGAAATTAAAGTAGCTTTCAGCAGTGCTGTACTTCAGTTTAGCTCAGATTTAAGATGTGTTCTTTCGTTTCCAAAATTTAAAGTTATATTTATTTCCTTCACATCTTAAGCAAAATAAATCACGTTCAGAAATTGTTACAATGTTATGCACTGACTTCAATACCTGTATATATTTTTGTCCTATCTGCACAGAAAGATTTTTCAATTCATATTATCTTAACTATAAGCAAGAGAAAATATTTAAGTATTTGATTGCTAACTAACAGGAGCTAAAGAATACCGAAAACTGCCTCATCATTCAATCTGATTGGAACATTTTCTGAGTATTTCCTTCCTTCAGGAGTTACATTGCCATCTAATGGTAATTAAGGCTTACAGAATTTTGTTACAGAGTATATACATCAAAAGTTGACAGCCGCTATCTGGAGTTTGACATATCACATTTCAGTTCGAATCACTGTGAATGGACTGTTGACACCAGATACTACTAACAACTTTTACTTTGTAAAAAAAAGAAAACAATTAAGTCTGTTGTTTTATTTCCAAATTCTTCAAATTTTGTACATTTCAGCTTTATACCTCTTCGGGTAGGACGGATTATTTGATCTCCTTATCGGGACACGAGATTGACCTATTTTCTTTAATGTCCAAAAGGTTTCACTTTTAGATACCAAAGGTTTTCATGCTCTAACATCTATCATTCTAGTCACAGCTCTTACAAAACGTTTCTCATTAAATATCTTGCTCAGCTTCAAAATGTACTTTTCATCCTGACTGAAGGGGAAGTTTTGAGTGCAAAGTATGGAAACAAACCATACAAATACGGTCTATTTGTCATAAATCCATATTAAGCAAATTAAGTTTCCACAGAACTGCTCTTCCTTTCCCTTCTTTTGCATCCCTATTTATTCTTTAAAATTCAAATATTCTGGCAGTTAACATCTATCTCTCTTTTTTTATTTTTTACATAGATTAGAAGGTCTTTGAGAGCCTGTTTTGCCAGATCTTATTGAACACACAGTAAGGTGGGGGTTGTATAATCTCAGATAGCATCTCCTAGAACAGAACTGGAAAATGAGTATTAGGCACTTACTTATCATCATGCTCATAAATATTCAGACCCAAAGCATCAACTCCCAGCCACAATTCAGTTCCTTTTTTATTCTTTATTTCAAAATAGTTGACTCCATACATTTCCAAGTCTTGTGCTATCTTAAGGTATTCCATCATAGAATCTTCTCTGATGAAAGAAGAAAAATTGGTATAGTGTAGACAACAAATCACGAGTACATTGTAAGAATAAGGGAACTGCAGAATAACCAGTTAGTGTAAAATTTACTTATGAATTAAATATCTCTTTGAAGTTCACATGTAGTTTGACTCAGATACTCATTAAGAGCTCTACATCCTAGTATCCATGTAGAGTCCAATCACTGCACTTTGTCTTTCCACCCCATGAGCTAAGGAAACCCTAAATGTATTTTAGAGGCAGGCAACTGTGGACAAAGGCAGTTGACAGCCTTACCAGTAATTATGTAAGTAAACCAATACCTTCACTGGAAATTCAGCCCTTATTGAAGCTTCTATGCAAGTTTTTCATAACCACCTACCCTGGTCAGAATAAAAGAAAGTAGTTTTCCAAACAAATATAGCATCTCCTAAAATACATCCTAATAATAATAAAAGGTCTTGGGAACATTTTTTTACATTATTACCTTAACATTCCCCTGTGCTCTTCATGCCAGTTCTGTATTCTTTCTTCCCACTGTTCTTTTGTCAGTTTGTGCTGTTCTAACACCCTATGAATACAAGTTGTTGTTACTAAATGACACTGACAACCAATTTAACCTTTTAAAGCTACAAAAATAAGTTTAGTTACAAAGCATAACATATGCTTTAATTGAATAAACTTAAAGATGACTTCCTATACACTGCTCATCCTTTTGACACAAACAAGACACAAACTTGGTATTTGAACAAACACACTTTTAAAATAGTGTGAAAGTCACTTCTTTTTTCCTGGTATTCTATATTCTTTGCAATATAAAAGTCACACCATGGCATATCTCAGGTAGCAGCAAAGTTGTAAAATTTAACATTTGGAACACTTGAAAATGCAGACCTATAGAATCCTCACACACCAATGCTGCAAATTAATTTCCAGGTATGCAAAGACACTTTTTCTTTCAAACTACAATAGAATGGAAGCCTGAGTGTAACAAACCAGCAGACAAGTTAGCAGACGAGCTTTCTGGGGGGGTTGTGTGTTGGTTTGTTTTATTTCAAAAAAAAAAAAAAAAAAAAAAAAAATAAATAGCAAAGCAGCTTCAGAAAGCTATTTGAGATTTGTCTACAAGAGTTACGTAGACATAATTCTTGTAATACAACTCTTCCATAATATGGAATTATATTACTAATTATATACCAAAACTTTCAATGTAGTACTGTGGTAAAAAATCTAATGCATATGATAACTTTATTATGTTTTTATTCCACGCACTCAGCATTTCAAGCATTCCTGGAGAAATTATTTTAAAGGACAATTAAAAAATCACCTGAACATTTGTCTACTGAAAAGGATCTTAGGTATTTGAATTTCCATTGTACCCAAGCACTCTCATGTTCACAGACTGTCATCATAACTGAGTAAAAACCAAGATTTGTGAACATACTCAGTAGTGACAGTTTTACTGGTTCTACATCTCCCTGCCTTCATAGCAAAAGGTATTTTTCTAGGAAAAGGTATAGACTTCACTGTCACAAGCTGGAAGCAAACAGCCAAACCCAAGCTTTTCACCAGTATTTTTAAAAAACATTTTCAGAAATATTTCTTTCAATACTTCACCACAATCTTTGAAATGCCTACTGGTTTGCTAGAAAATTCTCGAGCTTAGTTATGCTAATAAGTGAGTTTTTAGTTTACAAAGTATATGACTTAAAGAAACCTCAAATTACTCCATGTCACTCATTTCTTTGAAGATTTATGTTACATATTTAGTAACTACACATTTGCCCACAATATATCACTATGTATCCATCTACACTAACAAAACCCTCTAACTTTGTACATTTGTGCTGTAATGCTTCTCTTCATGCCAAACACACCAAGAGCATGGTTTCAGCTGCATAAAGAAATAGGACTGTAATCTTGGTGCTTACTTTCCCTAACCAATTAGACAAGTGATTGATACAAAAGAGTTTATATTCAACAGCAACAATTTACTTTCTAAATTTTCTGTTCAGGCTAGCATTTTCCTGAAATGTATTTTATTTGCAGTACACTTCACAATTACTTTCAGGAAATAATTACCATTTACATGTACAAAAACATTAAAATGAACAAAAGCAGAGAATATCAAATGAATCTTAGTTGCTTCTATATTGGAGTATTTTGATTTTAGTTTAGTAGAAGCAGGCCTCCAGTAACATTAACCCATTTTGGAGTATTTTGGGAGTGTGTTCAACTAAATCTCTGCAGGTGTTTGTGGACAGGACAGGAAATATGTCAGAAGAAACCTGTGGCTGTGACACTTCCTTGTTATTTAAAGTCTAAATTAGGATCTCCAAATTTTACTAGCAAAACATGAACTCCTAAGAAAGCCATCATTAAATGCACGTTATCACTTAATATTTTATTTCTAAAAAATGTGCAATAATTAAGTTTATATGCAGCAGGTGGTGCAAAATCAGTCTCACTCACCGCTGGGGGAGAAGTCTGTCACTGGCTAGGTAGCCTAGTTTATGGATCTCCTTACTGTAATCTGCATACTTGGACTGGACAGCATAAGAAGCCAGAAGAACTGCAGTTTCTGGTGGACAATATATTTCATCATTTAAGATTGATTCTTTGACTTGCAGGAAGAAAAGTCTCTGAGTTATTTCCTGAATTAATTCTTCAGATACATCCTCTGGAAAAAACTTGGCCCTGAACTTGAACTGCAAAGGATTTTCTTTTCGTACATCTTGCTGTGTTACCTGAGGGAGAGAAATACATAAAAAAAAAAATAAAAAGAGCACTAAAAGGTATATTAAATATTATTATGTAGTACTGAACTCTTTAGCTACTCTAAACTGAAACACAGTGCTTCCTAGCAAGCCCACTGTGGAACTCACTAAAGGTTCACATGGAACAATCAAGTACACCAATTTGGATAAACTAGACAATCTTGAAATACTACTTAAAGGCTGTTTAACAGATTTTTTTTGTAGGCTTGTGTGAAAGCTGTATTTATCATAATAAAGATCTGGAAAAAAAAGAAGCTGCAACAGACATTAAAAAATAAAAACTATATCCATGGATGATTTTCAGGAAGTAACAAATTGGGGTCTAACAACATTTCTTTAGGAAGAACTACAGCACATTTCATTGATGTCAGTGTAAAGTTGCATTCTTTTAAAAGTCTTTGAACTATCAAACTAAATACATGTGCTTTGTTCCTGTGAAAAAACCATAATTTCTTTAATCACGTTATTTTTCTAGAATTGATAAGCTTTATCAATGTGATTTTTGTGAAGAGACGAGATGTGGTCTTTCAAAGATGTGACCATTCAAATTCACAAATACAGCTTAAAGTAAAATGATCTGGTTCCCAATTGCTAAGAGATACAACATGTTCAATGCTGTTTGGAAAAAAAAAAAAAAACCAAAACAAAAGTTATCCTACAATCTACCTGTTAGATACCTAAAGTTTAGAAGCCTACTGTTCGTGCTTTGTTTAAAAGATCTATACACATACAAATTCCTGAAGCCCAAATTGTTCTGGTACACATGCCCAAACTGTAAAACATTTATTCTATTAAGTTTTGCTAAATGAGAACAAGACAACCATATGAATCAGTTTTCCTAATGCATGCATCACCACGGTACTGTAAATACTGAAAACTATCTCCTCCTCAAATTAAATACTGATGCAGCTTTGCATATTCTTTTGTAACTAATCAAATTTAACACTGTATTTTGTCATTGAAAGCAAATGAAAAGCAATTTTTCGACTAAATTTGAATTCAGCTATATCTCACCTACAGCATTAAAGCAGTAAACCTTGTAAAGTATATTTCAAACTGTACACGTGGCTCAATATTAGGGAATTGTTACCTTTTTATTTAGCTTCAGCCAAGTTGAGTAGCCTTTGCTGTCCACATACTGTAGCCCAAAAAACCAGACTTCCCGAAGACCAACAGTTTTCACCACCTAAAGATAAATGAGCCATAATCATCAGTAATCACTACAATTTTTTAAATGGTAATTAACCTACATAAACAAATCTCAAACTGAAACGTAATCAAACCTTACAAGAAGAAAAAAAAAGATAAAATAGTAGCAAAACATCAGGTTCATGGAACCTCAGAGCTCTACATAAATGCAAACACTGTGTTTCAAAACTATCAAGTGGAACGTGCAGCTTACTGCGTCCGTCAGCACCTGAGGAACAGAAGTTAGTAAACAGGACCCTGAGACTGGAAAGCACGTCTGGGAAGTGATCTGCAGACCTATGGAAAAGTAAGTCCACTTACAGAAGATAACTGGAAAACTGACAATTAAGAATAACATTTGTGGACAAGTATGAGGTACAAAGATGAATCGATTCCTTCAAATATTTTTACAACCTTCTAAGAGAGTTACTGATAAAAGGGATAAGGATGATCCAGCTAATAAACCATACATGACTTTTTCCTATAAGATTTCTGATCACATTTATCACCAAAAGCTACTAAAGAAACAAAATTGTCCTTGAATAGAGGGAAGATTGTGTTATGGATACAATAGTTAAAAAGAAAGAAAAAAACCCTCTGTTTTCATAACAGACTTGTAGTGTAACCACTACTGAAGTCCCACGGGACTTCAAAAAGGATGAAACTGATGTGACAAAATCTGCTGTAGAAAACCTTCCTGTGAATGAACCATAAAAACACAAGCCTCAATAAAAGATGGTATTTAATAAAAACAAAATACTGTACATAAAAGACAACAATTTAAACTATGTGAACAAAGCTCTAGTTGTAAAGTAAAAAGGCAGTAAAGCTGTTACATGACTATACATGTGTATGGTATTCCCAAATCTCTAGTACTACATAAGTTGATGGTCACATCAACTTAAAAAAAGGATGCTGCAGCACTGGAAATGTTTCAGAAGTGTTGAAAAGAATTATCAGTGACTTGGAACATTTTCTGCATAGCTAAGATGAGAACTAGGGCTACTGACAGAGAAACAAGGAAAGGAAAAATATGATACAGATCTATAAAACTTGCATGGCATGTAGAAGGCAAATAGAGAATGATTATTCATTATTTCTCATAATATAAGAATTAAGAGAATCAACAGAAATCATGACATTGCAGGCTCAAAGTAAACAAAAAGAAGCACTTTTACTACAGAGTGCAATAAAACCATGGAACTATTTTACAAGTCTTGCATAGCAAAAGCACATATGGATTCAATAAGCAATTAATCAGAAAGGTCCAGCAAAGATTATGAAATGACTGCAAACTCTGGCTCCAAAAGATCCCGTATGGCAGTACTTACGTATGTTCTCAGGTTGGACCATGCTGGCAAGCTGCTTTACTGAAGGCTGTTTTATGGAAGCATTCAGTTGCATGTGAAGTAAATAGAATTTTACACATAGATCCTCCTCCATTTTAAAGTAGTACTATCGGGTTGCAAAATTAAGATTTTGAAAATTAGAAAATGTCATAAGATAGCTGTGCAAACTTACTTCAGCTGCCTTGCATATTTGCATTATCACTTAACAATCATTCAACTGTGCACCTTTGTTTCCTCCTCTACCCTGTCACCGTCAGGCTCCAAAGCACAAAGTGGACAATGTTCACGGATCCAACCTGACTGATGTCTTTAGTGAACACAGTTATTTATTTCCTTTACATCATTTACTTCAGAACATAAACATTAAGAATAAGTGTATGTTACTAGTAACATAGTAACTATGGGTCCTAGAAACATAGGTTAAATTTGGTGTCCCAACACCGAAATTTCAGACCTGCTGCTTCTTTTGACACAGATCTCCTATGTAATGTTGATCAAACCACTTATGGCTTTATCAGATGACAGAGAATGCTCTTTACTTTGCAGCTGTCCAAGTTGAGCCTCTGTACCTTATCAGCTCTCTGAGCTGCAAAGAGCTGCAGATGCTCAACAGCTCTGCCCATAAGGCATAAGGAGACGTGCTTATGCTCACGTCAAAACATTTTGCTCTCACCCACTAACTACAGCCCTTCACTGAGATGCACACTACTTATTATTTATATACAGGCAACTTGGATACAGCAGTGCAGAGTTACACGTGCTTGCAAATCAATACTAAAAACAGCTTACATATTAGCCTGTTTTACTTCAGACTCCACAAATAAGGAAAAAGCATTGCCTACACTGCCTCTCGGGCCAAAGGAAAAACTTTCTGAAACTTTGTACCAAGCTAATATATGCACTTATGCACTGCAGTAGCATGATACAATAAGTACAGAATGAGAAACTTGGCAGTTTGATTCTCGCTCAAACATTTCATTAAGTAGTTGAAGATGCAAGTCTTCATCACATCTGTAAAATGGATTTATCTACCATCACATCCTACAACCTGACTATTAATAAGCAAAAAAAACCAAAAAACTTACTGAAGAAAAGCAACCAGAACAATATACATTTTGGCAAATCAAAATATACACGAAGACAACCTAACAAGGATTTCATTCAGTCACCTTCCAAAAGGTTGTAAAGGAAGGCTTCTGAGACATCTGGAAAGGACAGCGGGGTATAATTCAAAATAAAAGAGAAAACCCTCCCATTCTTTCTGAATGGCAACTACAGCAAATCAGGTTACTAAAGCCCAGTGCTAACACAACACAACAACCCCAGCAATATCACCAGTGTGTGGAAACATACCCACCACAGGGTTCTTCCTCTCCTAGGAAAGCTACAGATGCTTAACTGGTTGACTACAGGAGGACAGATCCTCTCTTGCCTATTCTGACTGCTGACAGGATAGACAGAAAGACCAATGACAAATATATTAAAATACCTTCTGAAATGCAAGTAATAATAATAATAAAAAAGTTTGTGCAATAAATAAAAAGTTTGCTGAGTTTGCAAATGGAAAAGAGAAAGCCACAGATGTTAAACGCTGCATTCTTGTCTGCTAGCAGATGATGCATGCACGTGGAATGGGAAACAAATCAACAACTCCAGAAAATACCAATTAAAAGCTTAAAAGAACACTGGCTGGAAAAAGGACAAATTGTTCACCAAAACCGTAGAGGAGCACTAAATAGCAGCTAAATTCATGGAGAGGTTATTTTCTGCAATCAATAATCAACAAGTCTGCTGTCATGTTCACCACTTCTGCATAAGCCAATCCTTTCAATAACAGTGCTATTAAATTCTCTTTCTCCAGAGAAACAGGATAACTTTTGTCTGAAAATTTCATGACAGTTTTGCAATACAGTTCAGCTCTTGATGTTACTCTGTAGAATTCATACATGAATTTAAGATCAAGTTGAAAATGCTTCTCTCTTCACACACAACTGTGCTGGTTGTTCTTTCTTGACCTGACATTTTTTCAATTTAAACTTCCATAGGTGAGAGCTGGTGAGATGTCAAACACCACACAATGAACTGAGGAACAAAGAAGAGAGCATGAAAACAAATTCAGAGCTGTATCTTTGTTCCCAATGCCCCAATTTGGATGAACCTGATTACCTGGACACAAGATTTTAAACAGCAGAATGTCACCCCACCCGATACTGCACGGCAGAAGATAGCAAAGGTTGGCAGAAGACAAGGAACAGCTTGAGCCTTCTACATCACAGAATACCATAATTTATTTGATGGTGATGTTGGTTAGACAAAAAGCAAGACAGCTCCTTTTTTTCCAAGAATTCTTGTAAGAATCATGAAGTCTATTCCTATGTAAAGGCTGAAGACATACTACCACTGATGTTAGAGAAAGGGACAGACAATATAAGAGTCAGACAGTCATTTCAAATGAAAATTGCAAATGAAATTTCATTCATCTAAAAGAAAAAGTTCAGTGTTACATACAATAAACATTCTCCTGTTTTCAAGTTACATACTTGGACATTCTATCGACTCTAAAAGGTCAACTAAAAGTTTAAATGTTCTTAAAGAACTCTTGCAATGTGTTACTTTCTCTTAGTACTCATCAGTACATACTTCAAACATCAAAAGTGGAGTAGACAGAAACAACAGTTCTACGAGACATAACTATTCATCTAGTTGAACTGGTTTTGAAGAGTAATTTCAGTTATTTCTGCATTTTTTTAAAAAAACATATTTATTGGTATACTGGGGAAACAAAACAACATGCTGAAAAGCTTCTATTCTTAATGTTTTCTATAACGCTTCACAACCTAGATCAAAAAATTGTTTCAAGATTCTGATGGCTAGTATCACATAAGCACAAGAACAATTCTGTTTTAAGAAATCATTCATTCTGACTGATGTACAGAGACACTATCAAGTGGGAATGTGTAGTTCTGATAGGTCTGTAATCTATAAGCAAATTAATGTCATTATTTTGCCTTATTGGGTTTTTTCCCTTTTTTTTTTAACTTAAATTTCAAATTGGTTCATAGGACAATATTATTTAGTTCTAACATTTGGGAAGTGAAAAACAACCTACAGCTTCCATTGTTGGGGAAAAAAAAGTTAGCTTTCATTAATGAACTTACTGATACATTCAAATTTCTAATATATGTAATTCTAGCAACTGTATTGCAGTAGCAACTATAATATTATTAAACATAAGAAATACTATTAATTTCAAAACAGTCCTATACATGATTCACCTGAAGCCTCACTGGTAACCTATTTACAGAGTTGTCTTTGAATTCAATACATTTCACGAGAAGTAATGAGGAAATTCACAGTAACTCAGAGTACAGCCTAGATAACATAAGAAAAACATCATCTGTACATAGGAACACTTTCACTTTTTCAAACTATGCCTTAATACACACAATACTTTTATGTGTTTGTACTCATATATACACAGAGACAAGTTACCTGATCAAAGAGCTGCTTGCCTGTTGTATTGGGCTGGATGGCAAATTCCAACTCTGCATCCATTGTGGTTACTCTGACATTGACCTACAGAAAATAAGGAAACATTTAAATAATACTGTCACAGTGTAATGCTTCTATATCCTGTGATAAGCCTGTAAGAAACAGCATATGGTAAGTAAATTCAACAATTTTAATGGTCTTGTGAACACACAGAACACAGCAGTTAGAGAAACAGAAAATTTGAATCTGAAAAAAAAATCTCATCTTTTATTTACTATAAAAGCATACTCAGGATAGTATTTACCACTAGGTTTGAAGGTCAAACGAGAGAACAAAGTTCAAAATTAATTTAATGGGATAGCTGACATTACCGAACACTTGAAGAATGTTGGGACATTCAGCTACTGGGCATTACTGTTCAGAGGGCTTCCCAAATGTGTGCAACAGTCTCTAGTAATACACATATCATTTTAAGGTAGGTATTCTTGGCAATATAAAAAGACAAGCAGCTTCCTGCTTGCCATTTCTAAAATTAAGCAGTTCGGTAGTGTTAAAGTATATAGGACTAGAGCTTTCACACCTCAGGACAGAGTAATAGCAAAGTTTTCACCTGTAGTCAAACTACAGAAGTTAAACTCCTCTTAATATTGATCCCCTTCCTTTCCCTTAATACAAGACTGAAGTACCACCATTCAATGAACTGCTTTCTTCTCCTGAAAGGGAAGAACGTTTTCCAGATGACTCCTGACAATCACTGTTTTTATTTGCTATAAAACAAGAAGTCAAATATTGCAGGAGATATCTGGAAGCCTACCTTACTTGGAAGTACAACAGTCTGTTTCAATTTCTCTGCAACTGGCATACACAGAAGTGAGAATTTTCATGAAATAGAACAAAGTACTAAATACACAGTACTGTCTTATCAGTGTTAGAATGGTCCTCTGTGCCTACTGTCAGGGTATCACATTTTATTTATCTTTAGTGCATAGCAATATAAAGTGTCAGAGGTGAAACATACTTCGCTATAAATGCAAAAAAAACCAAACTTGAGAAACTTATTTAAGGCACACAGATATATTCTCATTTCTCACTACTGTAAAAAAGGGAACTGGAATAAATTAGGACTTGTATTACCAGTTCTTACAGTACTTGATCTATGCATATGTGAACCATTTCCATTAACTATTTCCCTAATTTTGCCACCAGGTGGAATACTTTGAGAAGTGAGTGTGGGGAAAAGAAGACAAGACAGAACATGAAAGGTGTGAAAAAGAAAACTGGATAACAGTTTGTCCTCATGAAAGGATTAAGCTTGTTAACTCCTTCCTTTAGTGCCAAGGTAAACAACTTTGGGCATGAGGGGGATACACAAGACAAGAGTAGCAGGAGTCTGGGGACCTCTGGGTTACAGACCTGCAAACAAAGATGATAAAAGGGGCTTAGCAAACTTTTTTGTGTGTGCAAACACGGATAAGGAGTAAGAGTTGAAGGCTTTGGAGTAACTGATAGTAAAGTTTTATTGCCAAAAAAAATTAGAGGGTGTGTGTCAGGAAGAGGGAAAAAGAGATGTTTTTTGTAGATTGCCTCACTCTGCCCATTTCAAGAGCAGAAAAAAAAAAATCCTTACAGAACAGAATAACTCATTTTAAGTGGCAGGTCTAACTCCCTGCCAGTTGCACTATTTTCAGTGTGAGGGACTGCCCCTTAATTACAAGAACTTAATTTTTCTAAATCAGTTTTTCAATTTAAAAAATTAAGCCTGTTTCAGGGCAGCTACAAGTAAGCAAGTTACAAAGAATAAGGCCAAAAAGTAACTTTACTAAATGCCAAAGAGCCCTGTTATATAACAGCACCATTGCCAAAATAAGAAGCATCACAGGAGATCTACAAAGCACAGCAAGTTCAACTAATTGCAGCAGCAGGCAGCAGAAACTTCTTATATAAATATCCTCATAACAAGTGTCATCTTCTACAAATGCAGGAATTACTACCTGAGAGTTTATCCTTCACAAGAACTAAAATACTCAAACAATAAAATAATAGATGTAATACAGAGGCAAACTCTGTAGATTCTGTTCACTTCTGGATGTTACTGCCTCAAAAAATCTGAGTGCTCTAAGAGTACACAGCTTCTGCACCTGCAATAGGTACAAATATACATTAGGACTACCTGGCCACTTACACACATTACAGTAACTGCTTAAGTCTTTAGCAATTCTGTTTTTCTTTGAACTTCCAATTAACAGATCACCTAATTAATATTTAATAATTTGATAATTAACAATAACTAACAATTAATTTAATAATTAATATTTACACTTTCAGTTCGAATAAGAAAGACACAAATTAAACGATGGCAATATTAAAATGTGATATGAATTATTTAAGAAGAGAGAAATTTAACACTACACTTGATTGTTTTCCTTCTGAAGGCATTTGGACGGACTTAGATTTTTGGCATACAAATACCACGGTTTTACAACCTCGTAACATTGTTTCACAGCCTCAGTTATTTCTGGGCATGGAAAATAAGAAGGTTACTTTTGTCAAAACCTGTGACTGAGCCCCAAGGGTTTACTTATCTAATTCAAACTTTGATCACACAGCACTCTCTCAACAAAAATCAAATCTCTGGTCAGTTGCATGTCTGTAAAATAAAGCTAATGAACTACATTAACAGGAGTCATGGGGGGAGTTTCCACATTAGAAATAAAGCAGGGAATTGAGAAAACACAGGCAAGAGAAAGAAGACCTAGGAAGCAATAGATTGTCACTCATATAACCTGCTGTTGGTACCCAGCTACTTGGAAGCAATTCTCTTGATGTGACATTGGTGACAGGGGGAAATTATCTGAACCACAAATTATGAAGACAGGCACTAATCTGAACCAACTTTACCACAAACACAGGAACCGGAAGGAGCTCTTGTAATGGTGACAAGGGATATGTGTAAAGGTTTCCTGTAGCAAGCATTGGAAGGCTACCACTACTCATACCACAAGATCCACTCAACTCCTGCTTTTCAAACTTGCTCTCACCAGGATCACACATCTTTTTAACAGATTGTGACAGTTCTCTTCTTTACCCTACAGAATCACAGAATAGCTTGAGTTGGAAGGGACCTTTAAAGGCCATCTAGTTCAATCCCTCTGCAATGAGCAGCAACATCATCAACTGCATCAGCTTGCTCAGAGCCCCATCCAACCTGATCTTTAATGTTTCTAGGGATGGGGCATCTGCCACCTCTCTGGGCAACTGTTCCAGTGTTTCATCTCCCCCATCATGAAAAATTTCTCCCTTATATCTAGTCTGAATACGCATCCTTTAAGTTTAAAACCACTACCCTTGTCTTATTGCAACAGGTCCTGCTAAAAAGTTTGTCTCCCCCTTTCTTATAAGCCCCCTTTAAGTACTGAAAGGCCACAATATGGTCTCCCTGCAGGCTTCTTTTCTCCAGGCTGAACAACCCTAACTCTCAGCCTTTCCTCATAGGAGAGATTCTCCATTACAACAACCATTTTTGTGATCCTCCTCTGGACCTACTTCAACAGCACCATGTCTTTCTTGTGCTGGGAACCCCAGAGCTGCACACAGCACTCCAGATGGGGTCTCACCAGAGCAGAGCAGAGGAGCAAAATCCCCTCCCTTGACCTTCTGGCCATGCCGCTTTTGATGCAGCCCGGGATACAACTGGCTTTCTGGGCTGCAACCGCACATTGCTGGGTCGTGTCCAGTCTCTGATGCACCAGCACTCCCAAGTGCTTCTCACCAGAGCTGCTCTCAATCCCTTCATCCTCCAGCCTGTATTCATACCAGGGGTTGACCCAACCCAGGTACAGCACTTTGCACTTGGTCTTGTTGAACCTCGAAGTTCACACTGGCCCACTTCTCAAGCTTGTTCAGGTCCTTGGCATCAGAACTACCAGTCTGAGTTTATCTGTATTTTACCAGACTTGCTTCAGAATGATTAAACACTGCTAAAGGAAAGGAAGAACATATACATAACTATGTACAGATGATTCTTTGGGAAAGGAACAACTGATGTTCTGACAACAAGTGTTCCTAATGGGTTATGAGGACATTTGCCATAGCTCATAAAATAGTATTCATAAAAAATCCAATCTACAGCAAATTATCTATTAAGTAATTTATCAAAACCAATAAAGAGTATAGTCAATGAACGTATCTGGAACAACAAACATCCATGTACACTTAATAAAAGCATGCATTTCATATGAGATTATCATTTTGTTATATTCTTTCACTTTTAAGGACTTGAAAAAATATTATTACTCTTCCTTGTACTAACCCTCTACAATTTAATGGGATTTTATACCATCACCACACTAACCTTTAAACCTCTCCTCAAACACAGACCCAGTCCATGGAACATGCATAAAAACTGACTGTTAGCTCAATAATCTAATACTTTCTATTACTGTACTTCAGCCATAGATCGCAGATAGTAGTCGTGGCACTTCAGCTTTCATCAGGAAGTCCAAAACTGAGTAGGTACCAATATTTAGTAAGAAAGTCACTTAAAATAACATAAAAAATGTTTCCAAGGGTTTTGCTTTGGTTTAATAGATGCAATATAAATTAGTCATATGTAAAAGCCACAAAAACCAGTCCAATTCATATTCATAAGAAAACCACATATAGCAAAAAAAATTTGTTCAAAGAGTTTCCTCTCACTAGTTCAGCCAATTACTATTTCCAGTTTGCATATTAAATTATTTGTGTTAAGGAGTAGCAGTATATTAGTCCCACTGCTTTACACACTGCACAAATATACACAGCATGATCTCTCCATACCAAGCTCAAAGCAGACATAGGAGGAGATGAAAGAAAAAAACTTTATGAAGATAAGGTAAAAAGGTAAGGATTAAACAACATTAGGAACAGAAGGCTACAGAATAATGACAAACAGATTTTACTAATA
Organism: Chiroxiphia lanceolata; assembly: GCF_009829145.1. Classification (NCBI taxonomy): domain Eukaryota; kingdom Metazoa; phylum Chordata; class Aves; order Passeriformes; family Pipridae; genus Chiroxiphia; species Chiroxiphia lanceolata. The sequence continues at coordinate 75,737,970 of NC_045638.1, read as the reverse complement.
GACAAATCAAAAGCAAGCAGTCCTCCAAGCTGACATCAGTTGTCTATTTATGCTACAGAAATAAATCATATATTCAAACCATAATTCAAATACTGCACTACACGGTCTCAAAGATTTTCCTGTAAAACACCACTCTTGTAAAAAAATTAATTTATATACTATTTTAACCACTTTACAAAAATCAACTTGATCCTGTAATTATTAATTCAAATTTTAAACCCATATCTTATTCTAGATTCTGATATTTATGCCTTCTGAATACACAATATTGTAGAATGTTGAATAAGTCTAAAAAGGAATCCTTTTTAATCTTAATAACTTTGACATCTGCCTCTGTTACTCCCCAGTGTAATGCTTTCTCTTTCATGCCTTGCATTCTTGTACAAAAGTGCTGCAAACTGCCACCAAAAAGACAATAATTTAACTCCTCTTACGCCATATAAATGCAACTAATATTTCAGTCAATTAAACATAATCTTCTCAGCCTATGAAATGATTAACAGTTATGTAACCCATGACGTCTAATTTTAGCTTCTATGTTTCTATTTTCGGTGAAGATCTGTGAGAATGGCATACAGCCGAAAAACATTTTCTATCTCTTCTTTTAGGAAGAAAGCACTGAAAACAACAGTCAACAAATATTCTGTTCTTCAGCATGCAGAGAACTAAGCACACGGAGAACAGGCCTACAACAGCTCAAATTTTGATTACAGCTGCCAAGACTTAATTAAACAAAGAAGTCACCAATTTTTTTAAATGGATCACAACAGATGCTAAACGAAACAATTTCACACTGCTAGGTAGAACTGAGAATAATAAGTCTCAGAACTATTTGGTCTTAGAAGCAGAGGATATGCTGAGTAAACAGCTTGAAAAGCTGGAAAGTCACTTTGTTACAAACACAGCCAAAGCGAACAAACAGACTTTTCTATGAAGCAGTCAAACGAGAAAATGTTTCAATAATGTATATTCTTCAGACACATTACCTAATAACTCAGGACAATATATTAAAGTCACTTTTACCCTTGCAAAACAGCCTTTTCACTCAAGCTATTTAACCTACTAGCCTCTGAGAGAGAAAATCCCAAACACATAAGAACAATGACCTTATACTACCATGTATAGTGTCATTCACAGTTGCATGAAACTTACTTCAGACTGAGACTTCTAGGAAAAATTAAAGATTTTTGCTATAAAATTCAAATTCATCAAGACCTTTTATTGGTCTTCATTTACCTCATTTTGTTTGGAATACTACATAACTTTTCAATACGAAAGCAGAAAAAGTGAAACCAACATCTATTTTATTGGTTTTTCTGTGATTTAGTGTGCACTGATTTCATTTAAACTGATCTGTGGATTAATTATTTGTTATTTGCATAACAAAAAAAAAATTAATTCCAAAAACACAAGGAGAATTTACTGCACAGGTTACAAGACTAGTAGACTTTTCTGAAAACTATCAATTGGATCATTAGAATAGAATCTGAAAAAAGAAAATCTAAATAGGTCACAGTAATACAGAAAAAGAGATAAAATAACACTGTCAAAAATCTCACCAGTCATGTTAAACGGGTTTTCTTAGTTCTTACCCATGATTATTTCATTAGTTTTCAGGTTAAAAGATTTCCAACAATAAACCTACAGAACACTGACAGTCTTCTTGCAACAGCTCTCAAAAATAAACAACGAGGAGTTAAAGCAAAAATAGTTTCCTGACTAGAAGTACATTTGGTTATTGTGGATTGTCCGTAAAGACAACTCCCAAGAGCTACAGTAAAATATCCACAGCAGGAGACCTTCTACAGTCCAGTACTATCTAATCCAAGCAGAACAGCAAGAACTCTTCAAAGAACAACGTCAGATTCCTTAAACATAACCAATGACTAGGCTCTTACAGTCTCCAAAGAAGGCAAAAAAAACCCCAATAAAAAAAAGGGGAGAGAGCTCTAAAGCATCTACCATTTAAGATGCACTGAGACCAAAATCCGAGGTTTGATTTTTATTGGTAAAATCACTTAACCTTTGGCATGTGTGCTACCTCTTCATTCACTGATTACCAATTATAAGTACAGCAACCCGCAGTTTACAGAAAAACACTGAGAAATGTCATCAATAAATTTTCATTTTTAATGGCTCCTTTCACTTGGCTTCCTTCTAAGATCTCACATGCACCTACATCGTCAAAAGATATATGAGAACTCTTCATAAAAAGTCCCTCATAAAAGAAAAAAATTGTCTTTGGCATGAGTCCAGCTTCTTTCCCAAGATCTGGTAATTTCCATCATTAGGGTGGATGGCGTGCTCTTTCAACATCCCTGCAATCTCAGTTCTAAGGATATTGCTTTCCTTGTGAACAACCCTAAAACTCTATTTCCTTCAATTTTCTCTGGTCCTTAAAATAGAGAGAACCCTGCCTGCCCAAATTTCACAGTTCCAATCCTAGAATTTAAAAAAAAGTTACCTCATTCAGGTTTTTTTTTTTCTAGTCATCACTTCTGTGACTTCATGGCTCTAGAGCTGCACAGAGCTGAAGGCCCCAGAAATCACATGAGCTCACAGTGACTTTTTGTCTCATTCTTAAAACACGGTTTTCTAGCTGAGAATCTCCATCAAAGGCACTACTCAATTCTCATAGCCAGCACTCAAATAGACCAGAAAACAGTATGCTGCTAATTCATTTTCCTGCCCTTTATAGTGTAGCCTTCTGTGTGAAGTAGGCAATTTCAGCAAGTGCTATGATATTCTCCCTCATCCATTGTGGGGAAAGGAAGAAATTACAAAAACAACAAAGTATGGCCAGCTGGTCAGCAGACCAACCACAAATCTCAGAACAGAACTTCTAGCCCTTGGACATTATGTTCACATTATCCATCAAGCTGTACCAGTTCCAAATAATGGCAAATAATGCAATACAGACTATTAACATAGGTAATTTCTGATTAGCAGCAAAAATCTTTTATACATCTATGTATAAATATGTATGTGGTAAACATGTGCACATAGACACATTTATTCTAGTAAAAGATCTGCCTGCTCCCAGTCTACTACCAGAATGAAACATCAGTAAACAAAGAAAGCCTGAAGGCTATTACATAAACTGAGTTGAGTAGAAATAATCTGACAATTCGGTTCCCTTCCTGAATGTTTTGCTCACTGCACAGAAGAGGAAGAGACAACAAAACTCATTTAACACATGGTAGATGAAATCCTAAGCAACCAGTATTACACTGACAGAAAAAGAATCAAACTACTGAATAATTATCTCTTCAAAGACTTCCAGAATTATTACGAAAACAGAGGTTGGAGATTTTTTTCCCCCGGATAGAAAGCTGATGAACCCTTATCTCAGTTGAACTGAGAGGAAGAGGGGACCACAAACATTGCTTATTTCCTCCCTTCAAAACTTACTTTCTATGTGATCCCCTCTAACATGGTAAAACTACAATCTAACTTAGTGCAGACACTTCACACATGTTCTGTCTTCCCTTACCAAATCCTGCAGCAAACCCTTCCACTGATTCTCACAGACACTGAGTCAGGTTTAAATTATGCCTCCATTAACCACTGTATGTTAGCTCATCTCAAAGTCAACAATTCCTGAAAAGTCATTCCTCCTGCCAGCCAAATGGGTTCCAAGTAGTGCTCCCATTTCCAGGTGTGTTCCCTGCAAACTTGCACTACAAAGCTCTCTTCACCTTTTTTCCACATGTTGGTACTAAACTATCTCAACTTCAATTGTGCATTATCAGATCTTATGAAATCTAGAAAGAGCAGAGTCAAAACAAACAACAAAAAAAACTGTTATAAGATCACCACTCTGAAATGTGAAAACCCTCTTAGATTTTAGATGGGTAAAAAACAGCTACTTACTGGTTTCGGCATTTTTCTTGTTTTCTGTAGTCTCCTGTCCACTTAAATCTTCTACAAACTCTTTGTCCCCTTCTGCCAAAAACAAAATAAGGGGGATGTTTTTAAATTAATCAAAACTGAGTTCATATATATCACAGCAAATAGTACACATTCCAAAAGTGCTCTACATGTACAAAATACACTTTTCAGAAGATGACAAATAAAAAGCTACTAAATTAGCCAGTACCAGAATCTACAGGTCTCCAAGTAGTAACACCCTTTTTATTTTCTGTAGAGCATTAATGCACTAATGTGCAACAGTTCCTCAAGGGCTAGAAATTCTTTTTAGAACTTTTTTTATCAGACATCATCTACTACTAAAAACCTCTAACACTACTTACAAGGAAGTAAAAAGTTTGAAACATCTTGAAGAAAAAGAAAAAACCTAACAATTTTAAAGCATCGAAACTGTATTTCATGTCTATAAAATCACCCATTTTTCCAAGCGAAGGAATGATACAGTCATTTTTCCCCAAATGAAAAGAAATGCAAGTACACCAACACAGTAAAAAAAGGAAAAAAAATCTGCTCTGCTTGAAATAGAGCCTTTTTCTTTCTTTTTTTTTAAGCAGAAAGGCTGTAAGTTATGTCCACGTAGTAATGAAAGTATTCACTATTGTGTTCTGTTCCAAAAAGTTTCTATGCCTTGAAAAAATATGCTTGCAATACTATTGGTAGAGAGCATTCTGCTTCCCTTTCAGTCCATTCTAACTCAGAAAGAACAAGCAGCTAGTCACCTCCTTGCATAAATTTAAGTAATAACACCTTCTTGCACATATTTACAGTAATGACTTCCATGAATCACACCTGTTGCTGGTTTGCAAAGAGTATCAAAAGCGGCACAGTGCCTTCAAAAATAATATAAACTGGAATTAAACTTATACTAAGAAAAATGAGTGAGACATACTACTCAGAATATATCTGAGATTTCATTATTATAACTCCATGACTGCAACAGATGAATAAAATTTTCAGAATTGTTAAAAGAAAAAAAAAAAAAGGATAAAACCAGAACATTTAAGAGTAATCCAGTTATCAAACCCAAACTTTTATATAAACGATCTTTCATTCACAAATAATAATTAAAATAGGAAGTATTTGTATATATAAATTACCAAAAAAGTTAATTTTCCTTGCTTCTTGGCAATAAAAAATTACAGAATTACAGTAAATATTAAAAACATTTGCACAGCAAAGTAAGGTGCCTCAGCACTTCATTTTTTGTTTCTTTTTCTAACCTGTAGAGATATGTTTGAAAAAAGGGACTGAAAAGAGAGATAAAGGATGGAAAGAGAATTTAAGAAGCATCAGTGCTGTTGCTGATAAAGAAAATGAATGTTAAGATTAAGGATTACAGAAAAAGAAATCTAATGGCATAATGCAGTTACAGAGCAAAATTTTGTTTAACAAGAAATCAGTCTAAAAAATTAAAACAGTATCTTTAAGCTATATTAATTATGATATAACTAATGCAGCCCAACTATAAAGGTATAATACTACATTTGTTTAGCATAAACACAATTACATTCCAGTAGCTTTTTTTTTTGTTTAATTCCAGAAGATATTCTAAAGAATGGACAGTATCAGTAATGTCCCAAACACAGGCTCACTGTCCAATGTGCAGCACCAGTTTACACGCCGAGATGAGGTATCTCCATTTCTTTATTCTAGTCAGTGCAAAGCAGGGAGCTGGATGGTAACCCACAAAAGGTTGGCACCACAATCATCAAAACTTTACAACATTTACACATTGCAGCAGACAAAGGAATCAGGGTTTATTGGCTTCAAGCTACACAGCTCTTACTGATTAGCATTCTACCTTCTATTGGTTAAATGATTCTCTCTTCTCATGCCCATTAGTCCACGTGCTCAGTCACTCTCTTCTGTTGAGTTTGTGACTTGGTGGGCCCCGAGTCCTGGTCGCAATCTCCGTCCTGCCAGAATTACCTTTTTCCCAGTTGGAGCTGATTCCTGCACAATTGCTGAGTTGGCTTTGTTAGTTTCTTCCTTATCTTGGGAGTTCTGCCAAATGTCCTTGTGGCTTGTGAATTCTGCATTCCCTGTGCCCACTATCAGTGGTACATCCTTCTCCCCAAGCTTTGTTAACCTTCCCCTGCATCTGAGACCATCGAAGCATGTCAAGCCCTCAACCTTAACAAGGCAATTCTACCAACAAGTAATTTATCTTTCTAACACTGAGACATCAGCAGTAAGGCTACTATTCCAAGATACTTTTAAATATATCCTTGAAAAATATGAATATACATTTTCCTCAATTCCTTGCCCTCTTTTTTTTTTTTAAAACCACGAAAGCTTTCAGGGAGGGTAAAAAAAAAAAAAAAAAAAAAAATCGGGTGCTTACAACTCTGGCTTTTGATAAAAATTCAACAGCACGTTTCCATTTCACAGAATAGATTGCCTCCTCTTCTCCCTAATGTACTCCTTGGAAAAATTCAAGGGAGTAATAAAAAGCAAAACAAGCCCAGCTCTAGTATCTGCTAAAGTTCGCAGGATTCCAAGCTGTAGCATTTATTCCCTGTGTTCACCTTTTTGACAGTAGAAGTTCATTGCTTGAAAAACTGAAGGCAGATTGAAGCCCTAGAGTTATACTCAGTTAATTAACTATGCAAAAGTTAAATTAGATTCTCATCCACCATTTTGTAAGCGTGCCAACTCAACAGTACCAAAAGGAATAGAAAGTAGCACACTATTTGTATGCGTCTTTAGTTACACTAGCATTGAAAAGAAGGGGTATGGTAAGATGACTGATAAGGAAGTCCAGTCTCCAGGAGAGGAATGACAGCATATGGCACAAGACTGAGATCTCAAGAACATGTCTATCCCTTTCTCCAGTGGCTGTCATACCCTTATACATTTTTTTCATTACAAATTCTTCCATGAATATGTCCCAAATTTTTGCTTTGTGTTTTACCCAAAGCCATTGTTATAATACTAGCAACAAACCATAAATTACTTATTTGAAAACATATTTTAAAACCTTAGGGTAATTTTTAAAATCAGAAACACAACTACAAAGTTTTATAGGTTAATTCTATGTCATCAAACCACAATTGGTAGACACGTGTTTGCATGCAAGAGAACAAAGCTATCAGTAAAAAGCAAGAATCCTCTTGTGCAAAACTCAATACAAATAAAGTCTCACTGTGAGCCCCACAGATTCACAGATCTTATGGGCCTGAGAAATTATCACAGTATATGAGCAACAGGGGAAAAAAAAAAAATCTGTGTAAAACAGATAGTAGCCCAGGTATTTTTGTTGAAATGCTTGCTGCAGTATCTTTCAGTAGAGTAAAGAAAAAAACCCTATCATTTCTTAAAACAAACAAACAAACAAAAGAAAATTAATAAATTTATAGCCAACTATGCTGAACTTGTTTCCATTTTATATATAATGCAAAAAACAGCCTGTGTCTATATGCTTTCATACTCAAAATGTTGTGCAACTTCAAAACATTCCAATCACACAAATACATTGCAACTATTATATGTATATAAAAATCAAGAAGTTTGCAGATTTTAAAACTGTGCAAAAATCGAAATCAAATAAGCACTGAATAAAACAAAAAGCACCCTATTTATCCCAGTTATTGGCACCAGCTAACATTAAAAACAAAACACATATAAGGAAAACATTTGGCCAAAAGAAACCAAAAGTCACAGCCAGGCAAAATATTGTGCGTCTCCACTATTATTACTGGAGTGGGAGTTCACTTTTGCTACTAATGCATTTCAGATAAATATATATTTAGCAGATGCAACCATATCAGTTTTACTTAATTTTTAACTTTGAAGCAACTAATTACCTGTAACACTCATGTTAAATGGCACTGCAAATAGAGGGGAAAAAATCCCAGTCAATTGGGATGAGAAACTATATTCCTTTCACCTCCAGGATTCCGAAACCAGCTTGTGACCTACTACACATCAAAGCTCATCTCACTTTGACATTTCAATTCCTAAAGGTGCCTCTTCCAAGTCAGGATTAGCAGGTTTGTGACTTTGCAGACTTCCTACCACTACAACACTGAAGACCTTCAACAACGTATGCACTAATCTGGACTCTGGACCAAAAAAAAAAACCCAAAGTATCAGCAGGCTCCACATCACAAACAGACAAAAAAAAAAATCATCCAGAACATCAAGAATTCTCTTGAAATAAAGAACTGTGACATCAATTCATTTCACTACAAGAGAGTTAGGATTTTTAAATCAGTATCATCCATGTTTCCAGTTATGCCACAGAAGCCAACAAAAAAAGCAATTGTTAAAGATGACAAAGAAAGCTTTCTTCAGAAAATGATGGTGCATAAAATGCTTGATGCCAAAATTCTGTCAAATAATTCATGCAGCAGCTGTTTTCAAAAGAAACATTCATACACACAGCTATGGGTCTGAGGTCAGGTGAGGATGGGACAGAAGGCTTGAGCAGGATGCTTGGCTGGTGGAGAACCAGCACTTAAAAGCAGAGTCCCTATCTGACAGCTTTTTTTTCCTGAACAGAGATGGCAGAGAACACAGAACTTTAGCCACAGCAATATAACTCATTTATTTACAGGAACTTATTTAAAATTAATATACCTTCTCTTTTCAAAGTCTTATACCATTCCATTTCTTGCGGTACCTAAAGGTTTTAGATCTTTGGGGAGGTAGCAATAGGTAACTTAGAGGCCACTGTACCTGACTAACTGGTCTCAGATTTCTACAGAAACACCTCTCCGCTCCAAAGCAGTGAATGCCTGCAAGGCAATCATCTTTCACACTAACAGCTCCCTAATGACACACTTGCTGCAGTCCAATAAAGCAGTTCATTTGCCACAGACTTTACTTCTGCATACATCTTTTTCAGACGGACACAGAGATCGCCCACACAGTTGTCTGCAATATAAGCAAACCATGGGGGAACTAAAACAAGACATTTATCTCACAGCGAAAAAAAAAGAGAAAAAAAACCCAAGAAAAATAAAAAGCTGAATTCTATACCTAGTATGTAATAATTGAGATTTGACCAGTGCTAGATATCACATGCAGAGTTTTACATATCAACTTTTTTTTTTGAGTACTGTATTGTTCCCTTCCTAAAACCACTATTTTCCCCAATCCTCCCTTCCCTGAAATACCCAAGATAGGTTTGCTCTACCTAAAAAAAAAAAACTGCAGTATAACTAGTAAAAATGTTACACATTCAGCGTATTTATAGGAAAACACATTTTGCAGAGTGAGGTACTTCTAAACTGGAGTTCCTGAGAACCTCAGAAGCACACTTGGCAGTTGCCAACACAGTAGTTCAACTAAAAGCAACGCAGACCAGTCAAAGAATATTCATGCAATGCTTGCAGTTTTGCCAGTTAGTGAACTGGTATATTTTAGACATGCCATACAGTTTACATACAGTTAATATTTATTAAGTTTAATCTTAATTATTAAGTATTTAATGTATTATATATTTTAATATATATGTATTATTTTATCATAACATTATATTATTTCATTTATTTAACCTATTTATTAAGTGTTAATCTTCAAGTACCCGCAACTGCACTATTTGAAACAACCCTAAGATTCTGAAGAGTCCTACAACAACAAGACAGCCAATCTTACCACTAATATCCCATGCACCAACAAAAATGGAAATTAGGAAGGGAAACTGATGGAAGTACTGTTGTTTCTAAGCAAAATAAGCTTTTCTCTAAAAATACTGTTAGCAAAGAAATACAACATAACTGAAAGGCTGGGTATAATGCCATCTCAAGCCATATTTTCTGAATGACACTGTTGAGTCTCTTAGAACTAGTTCCATAACATAAAGGAAACTTATGAATGTGAACTGACCACTCACATCATTCTCCATATACAGTAACTAGAGTTATTAAGTTGAAATGGTCTACTGTAAAGATTACTAACTCCCTTTTTGGGCCAATGTAATATTTCTTCTTCCTTGTACTACATGACTGGAATGTTTCATTTCACAGAGTGATTTATAAATGTCTAAAGCAGAAAGAAAAAAAAAATTTAATTCAAACTACACCCAAAAATTAGCCTAGCAGTACAGTTAGCCCACTAATGCAGCTCTTCGGTGTTGAAAGGAAAGAGTTCACCTAGGCCCCCCTCAGCTCTGGAGTAAACTCGCTGAGCATGCAAGATACACTGAGTGCTGCTTTAATGGGTCAGTATCTTTCAACAATCAGCACTTTCTTCAGAAGTTTGTATAAAGCTTTGTTTACATTTACAAACTTGAAAATCCTCCCTTTCCTCTACTCCCACAGACTCCTAATGCAATACAAAGCCATAGGACAGCTTTGATGTACTTAGCACATCCAACAGAAAGACATAATGCCTTAAACAACTTTCCTCTTCACCTCTGTCAACACAAGTGCCCCTTCTCAAAAAGCAGAGCGAGACTGTTGAAGAAGAAAGGCCGTATACCTATCCTAGCAAAAGTTAAAGGAACTTCCTTTACAAGGAACTGCCTTCTAATATCATAACCTCTACACTTCTTACCCCCCCCCCTCCAGTTTTGTTCCTTGTAGGTGGATCCATATCCTCACCTTCTTTACAGCTTCACCCAATGTTCTGTGAATGTTTTTTTCTGGCAGTTCTACCACCATCAAGCACTGCAACGCTCTCTACTGCAACGGCAGAAATAGTCACACCAGAACTCTTTCTATCAACTCTACAAACACTTTTATACTTTTTCTTTCAGTCAGCACTCAAGGAAAACTCTCTGGACAGCTCCTGACCTGTCACACCACGTCATTTTCCATGCATTTTCGTTATACTTTTGCTCTCCAGTCTCCCAACCTACTAGAAGAGCCGTGCCGCTTTAGGACAAAGCTTGGAAATATGCCACTGCCTTGCAATTGCCTTTTGCTGGGATGTTGCTTATCTGGGAACATTGCACTGACTTGCAGTTTATTTTTCTCACAGTCCCTCTCACGCTAAATCAATAGATCAATAGAGGTAAGCCTTATAATCCAATAAACAGTTACTACTTGTCCCATCTTTAATGATTAAAAAAACTACTTGATCACAGTACCCACAACGCTACTGCGCTCCAGCCCCACGTCCTCCCTCGTGGCACACGTTGCCCGGCAGCGCGGTGCCAACGCGCTATCTCAGAGCTGACAGCAACAACGGCAGTGCCACAATCTTCTGAACACGTCAGGGGCCGTGCACGCAGATGCATCCCCAAAACACTCCTGTGGCACAAACACAACGGCAAGGCATCTCTGATGAAAGCAAAACAAGAGTGAGATGCGCGCCTGAAGCCTGACAGAAACCAGTCACAAAGGCAGAATTAATTAAAACTCAGAACTGCCACTCCCATGACTCGGTTTAAAAAACTGAATCTTTCTAAAAGCCTGTACCAAAAAGAGGAACACGAAATACTTGTCTAGGGTGTTACACAGACTGGAAAAGACAGCTTAATAGCACCTTATAACTGAAGTGATTATTTGTGTTGGCATAGAGTCCAGAGGTGGGTTTTTTTCCACGTTCAAATTAAGAAAAGTGACAAAAGAGAAGCAAATTCCATCAAGCTGAAACTAAAACCTCTTATCTGCGTTAAACTTTAAGAGACAAAGTTAATTACAAATGCCTACGACTTGTACAACACATTAATCCATTCAAAAAACAATGCACAAAGGCTCATTCAGGGCCGCTGCACCCATTACGTCGGTCAGTACTTAAGGACTCTTAAAAACGCACATTTGTCGAAAACAATAGACAGCAACAGATGCTCCACAGCACTTGTTTATGAAGTAATTCCTTATTATTCCCCCGCACCGCCGCAGTCAGCTGGCCCGACCCGGCTGCCACATGTCTCCTCCGGTGTAACCTCCGCGCCGCCCGGGGACATCAATAATGCACGGGGGCTGCGCGGGCACGCGGGGCGCGCTCCCGGCACAGCCAAGCGAGCCGGGGGTCGCCGCCCGCGCCCCCCTCTCGGGCGGAGGCGGCGGACGCTCCGCACACGGGCGGTACGAAGCCGCGAACCTGCCGCTGCAACAAGTCGCCTGGTGCCCCTCCGCCCACCAAGAGCTTCTGCGGGTGGGCTCCCGCTCCCGCCCCCGCGCTGCCTGCCCGCGGGCCAGCCGGCAGCCGCCCGCGCCCCTCGCTCCCCACCTCACCTGGGGCTCCGCTCCCTCCGCGGCGCCGGGCGGAGCGGGGGGACGAGCCCCCCCGGGCAGGGTGCGTGGAGCGCGGCGCTCCCCGCTCCTGGCGGGGCGGTGTGTCCCCCCCCGCCGCCCCCTCGGAGCGGGGCAGGAGGCGCTGCGGGGCCGCCCCGCGCTGTTCGGCGGGGCCGGGGCGCGGAGCGCGGCGGGCACTGTGACAGCTCCGCAATATGGCGGCAGCCGCCGCCGTTCGGATTTTCCCCCCTATCAGATGTGGCTCCTGCGCCCGCACTGCGCACGCGTGGCGCGGCCGGGCATGCGCGGCGGGCGGCACGAAGCCGGCTGCCCGGAGGGGCGCGGGGGTGGCGGCCGCGAGGGGCTCCCGGCGGGACGGGGAGGGACGCGGGACGCCCGTTCTGTGCCGGGCACGGTGAGGGCGGGACAGGGAGCTACCGTGAGGAGACATCAGCGAGCGCCCACCTTGTGAGGCGGCGGTCCCTCCGCACCGGAACTGCGGCGCTCGGTGGGAGCCGGTGCTCGGGGACCCCGCGGAACCCGCCCGAGCGCAGCCCTGGCCGTGTGACGTGTGTGCCTGTGCCCGCTGCTCCAGCGGCACAGCTGCCCTCTGGAAACTCCCCGCTCGCCTGAGCGAGGAGGGGGCGAGAACAGGGACTCTCCCGTTAACGCAGCCGGGCGGCGGGAAAGGAAACGTCGGTGAAGCCTGAGTCAGGGAGGAGGCAGTCGGCAGCGTGGGTGTTTCCCGTCCGAAGCCCGCCAGAAATAGTGCCGCCTTTTTGGCAGCGTGCGCTCAAGGGGCGCGGTGGGAGGCCGGGTGTTTCGCCAGATGAGAAGCCACGGAGCTGGCGATACCACCAGTCCCGGGGTGCAGCGGGCAGGAGCGGAGCTCGGCGTGTGCTGAGCCAGGGCCTGGGAGGGGTCGAGCTGTGATGACTCGAGAGGGATACCTTCAGGGTAAGAGCATGCAATAAAGTTTGAGTGGAGAGCATTGATCCTCTTCCCCTCCTCCATCTCATCGCAGTGATGGGACCCTCTCTCCTTTTTCTATCACTCCCTTGTGTGAAACAGTTGTACTGGGGGATGGGATCACACTTTTTTTTTTCATGCACATATATTCAGTTTTTTGTATGCAATCCCAATGGGGATGGAGAAGAAAATAGTAGTAAGGAAAATCCTTCTGAAGGACAGAGAGGTTGAGGCAATCTTCAGTTTATTTTTGTTTTCAAGAAAGTGAAGGTGCTGCTTGAGCTCAGTGGCAACCCAACCAGGGAGGCCAAACAGCAAAGCTCAGTGCAAAGAGATCCACTTGAGCTACCAACTCTGAGTCATGCAGCTGCTATTAATACACCTTGCCCTCTGGCTGTCTGATAAAGAAAGGTTGGGGGAAGAACTATGAAGAATTTTCAATTAAAGTCTGCTTCCAAATAAAAAAGAATATTTTACGATGAATTTGCAGTGGGGAGAAGGGGAAGAAGAGGAGATCAGCCTGGCAAACAAGGAATGATCTCCCAGAGAATCTGTGGGAGCCTCATTGACAAAATTTTTTAAATTATTTGGACAAAACTTAAAGAACATTTCAATAAAGTAGATGACTACATAATACAAACTATGGTGAAATGAAATTGAGTTATATAAGCTTGAATTTAATTACTTCTAGAGAAATTTAATGAGTTTAATCTATGATGATTTGATGCATTATATTGTATATTTGAAACAGGCATTTATCTCACAGTCATCATCACAGAACTTGAACATCTCAGTCTATTAAAGGTATGTTCAATTTCCTGCCATGGACTAAAATTTCATTTCTAACTTTGTTTGTGTCATTTTGCTCCAAGGAAGACGTGACAATGACTAATTCCTCCTTCTTTCTGTTCTTCATTGTGAAGAACATCCTGACATGAAATAGAATATTTTGCAGTATGTTACTCTTCTAAGTGTAACTTAAGTGTAACTTGCAGCCTCTGCAGTTACACAGTTTCACTGACCAGCCACTATTAGTATGCAACCTACTGTTCAAACGGCCTTTTCTGTGGGTCAGAATAAGGGAAACAAAAAAAACAAACAAACCCCCAGGAAAACAAACCCTGTTTCACTCAGCCACCTAAATAAATTAACTATGATTCACTGCAGTGCACAGATAAAATACATTTGCTTTAGTTGACCAAACTAAAGGCTTGCTTTGCTTCCAAAACAGTCTGTTCAAAACTGGCTCAGATACAGGACTATTCCACTAGGGCCCAGTTTCTTTACTAGTGTTGATAGCATGAGGAATAAAGTTCCTTTCAGTTCCTGCATTATCACCGCAGGATATGCTTTATCTCTTATCCTATTACATGAAGAATATTATTGCTCAAAAATGTCAAGAAAAATAATAGCCTTATCTTCCTTGTCAACAGTACAATGTGATTTCCTTCTCACCTTGCTTCCTTAACAAGGTGTAAAATTGCAGTTTGTATGATAAAACAGGGCAGTAAAAACAAAAGTGTAGTTAGAGATTGTGTTCTTTGTAGCCATGAAAATGAAACTAAAGAAAGAGCTACAGGCAATAAAGAGAGCATTCAGATACCCATATCAACTTAAATTACACAGTTCTTTAAGAGGCAGGTTATAAAGGTAATGATAAGAGCCTTAACTGCAAGACACAAAGGCATTATCTTTCAGCAGTAATGCCAAAACACAGCTCTTCATTAAAAACCAAATTTTAAACTTTCATTGCCCAATCTGAGAAATCAATCCTAGAATCCCTTTTGAAAGTAAAGATTTCTGGGCGGATGCTTCTCCAGTGCATCTGCAAAAGCATAAAGCAGTCAATAAAGACCTAGTCTTCACTGTGTGTTAGAATCTACTTTCAATAAAGCTAAATGTACAGTTCAAGGGGCATTTACTAGACAAGGCATTTTGGAAAGGAGAACTAAGAAGAAAAATCAGGAATTTCTGATTTTTTTTTAGCTTTAAATGGTATGCAAAACACCTTTACTTTATCTGCTAATTCAATTAAGATTCAATTAAGCTATCAGCTAGGATAGAAGTATAGTTCTGCCCCTACCATGGAAAGCTATATGTGGACTTGGTCTACCAGCCTGGAAGCTAGCCACTCTGGGAATATTTATGTATATGACTCAACACACATGTACTCAGCTATTAATATGTTTACGGACACAGACCTTACGTTGTCTAAAATTACTGCAGGGTAATTTTACTATTACTAATTGTATGGTGTAAAACCAAATTGTATTTTCTTTTGTTAATATTTGAATAACAATAAAAGGATATGTTGCCTTAATGGACATTAATCGTATTTATTTTTCCAACAAGTATGTTACATTGCCTTTTAAAGTCTGCAGTAGCAACAAAGGGAATTTAAAGAATTTTGCGGTCATTAGATGAATCCAATTCACAGATATTTTAAATATTTGGTGAAGTTAAAACAAATGCCTGAAGTCATAGTTTTATGTCTGTTGTTAAATTCGTCTGTCATTTAAAATTTAATGTATCTAATTCCAAAAATTGTTTTTCATGCATGGTATTAAAGACCAGATTTCAATAAAAATAAAAGGCTTCCAGTAGCAACACTGAGCATTCCAAATTGCCTTTATTGCATGTGTATATACAGTCTCAGATTTGATCAAGTTCAAAAGGCAAAATATGGTATGACTCTGGGGGAGTTGTCTTTTTCCTTTCTGAAACACCATAGGTGTGTGAAGCTTACCTAGGTGTCCTCCGGGGCCATGGTCCTGCACTTTGGCAGCACCTCAGCAAGCCTCAGCTCCAGTGAAGAAGTCAGGGAGTCCAAGTCTAGCACTCTTTGGTTGGATAATTAGATAGCACGAGTGTTTTGATGGAGAAGGACAGACCTAGTGTGCAAAAAGAAGGGGGATTCTGCCTCCTCTATGGAGACATGCAGGAAACAGAAAGGACCTGAAAGCCTGACCAAAACACCTGGCAAACAGGGGTCAGGATAATCTACTGAAGTGCAGTGCTGGCAGCTGGCTCAGTGTCAGGCCATTCTACCTGCTCATTTAATAACCCAGCTGGAGAGGCTTAGCCTCTAACATCAACACTGTAACCTGGCTGGCCAGCAGACACCTTTACCCTTGAAAATCTGAACCGTTGTTTGCAAAAGTCTTTTCCTGCTGCCCAGTCAATTCCTCCAGGTGGAAGATTAAAGGGGAACATTGTTTATCTTGATGACTGCGCCCACCAGAAGCCCAGGGTTGGGCTGAGTGAGAAGCCCAAAGGCTTTACCACTGATCATCTCTCACACAGGACGACTTCTTCCAGTGACACATTTTTGTTTTTCTCTTGGGTATTTAGTCTCTGGTACTACAGCAAAGATACCACAGTGGTGTCAGCCTCACTCAGGGCCAAATTTTAATACCTTTTCTGCTCAAGATAGGAAGTAACAGAATCACTTGTAGAGGAGTGTGGTTTTTTAACTGCCAAATATGGATCTCAGCAGTTCATTCTAAGTGAATCAGTATTTGCATCTCTGCGGTAATAATTTGCTAATTTAATTTTTATACACAAAGTGTGTATTACACAGCCCTTATCTTCCATCTATTATTTCTCACAGAATATTCAGAGTTGGAAGGGATTCACAAGGATCATCAAGTCTAAATCTTAAATGAATGGCCCATACAGGGGATTGAACATGTGACCCTGGCATTATGAGCACCAAGTTTTAACCAACTGAGCCAATCTCAATGACCATTATAATTTTATTATTTGTTTCTGTAACTTGGTAATTGCACAAGAGGCAGGTTAACAAATAAAGCTGCTTGCAATTAAGATTGGGGCAGGCTGTCTGGTCACCTGTATCCGAGATGGGACAAATCAGCTCATGTCACTGCTCTTGTGTCATGTCACCCAAACATGCCTTCTCTGATACATAAGGTTGTCATCTAACAGCTGACATTTAGCTGCAGTTCCTGCTTCTGTCCACTTAATGTTTTTATCTTATCGTAGTTATAATTATAATGACAAGTACAAGTTGTTCCACAGTGACAACATTGCTTTTTCAGTGACAGCGTTTATTTTGGTTATAATGTGGCTGTAGCTGAGTCCTGCCCATAGCATTGGAAATCAAAGCAATGATGGAGGTATTCCCTTCAGCAAAATAATATAAAGTATTTACAACAAAATACAACAGTATGTAAGATACTAAGCACAGTAAAAGGCACCAATCCAGACAACAACTTTTTAAATTAAACTATTTCTGTGGGGAAAAAAAGGAATATGATTACCAAGGAATTGGACACAAGTGTTTGAAAACCTGAAAAGTGTATACAACTGTTAGAACCAAAGCAAATGCTTTTCAGTGGGTTTGTTGTTGGTTTTGTTTTGGGGAGTTTTTTGTTTCTCCTAAGTGCATGTACACTGTTCTGCAGTACAGCCATACAACTTTGTGAATAAGTAAAATAATAATAAAAAGTAGAGCTTTTTACTAGGAATTCATCACTGAAGTATTTTTAGGTCCTGAACCCTTCTAATTTTATTGCATTTACTTGCTTCTTTATCAACAAGCAGAAATAAGCAAAACTGTAGAAGGAGTGTCTAGAACTTTTCAACTGTATTCTTAAGACTTTGTCATCTCCTAGTTTTACCAAAATGGACATGGTCAAAACATCAAAATAGAAGTATATATTTCCCCACAATTCTAGCCTTTTTTTAAGATGTGAATTTCCTGGAATATTTATATATATGGAGGGGAAGAAAAAAAAAGAGTGAAAATTGATGTAGACTGTTCAGAACTGTATTTTCTGGATATGGGAAATTTTTGATGGTATGCCAGTAGCATCACAAAAGATGAAAAAATGCCTGCAGAACTAAAGGAAACACCTCATCACCTCTTTAAAGGGGATATTCCAAAAACAGTCTGCCCAACCCATTTTTATGAAGAAAATGTTTTCGTTAGAAGAAAACGGATGGCAATTTTTGCCAAAGTTGTTTTCAGCTAAACCTTAATCAGGAAGCTCTGCTTAAAAAAAACCAGCAAAAACTCCAAAATGTCTCATCATGAACCTTACGTAAAGAGGTAGAGACTGAATACAATTCCTCTCTTTTTTTTAATGAAATCACTGACTTATTTCAGAGTTAATCTGTTAGTACTGAGTACAAGTTCTTAAGTCCACAGACATTCTAAACTTCTGAAGGAATTCAGGAACAAAAAGGCTGAGCTGATATTAGCGAAAGCATGTGTCATAAAAACCAGGTATAGCTCTATTGCTGAAGTGGATACCCCCACAAGTTGATTTTTTTTCTCACCTCACAAGCATAGCAAGTAGGAATGTATCAAGGCACTTCATTTGATGAACTAGAATAATAACAAAGCTTTATCATCAGCACACCTACAGAGATGTAATTTGGAGTCTTGAAGGTAATTTCGGCCTAAGAGGGCACATACTCTTGCAGCAGCTATGTTGCAATCAAATCTTATCAGAATAAATCACCCTTAATTGAAGTTCATCGAAGAGAAACAAGGCAGGAAAAGGAGAAAGGCAAGATAATTCTAGGATGCTAAGATCTTCAGTGTGCTGTGTCTCCAAGTATATTTTTAAAAGCTGCTTCTTTTTCATTTTCACTGTGTATGAAGGAAGTCTGAAAGATTTAAGAGTATTTATTTGCTTTAGAAAAAACATTAAAAGACACGGTCTTTGGCTATCCTTAGGGATACCTCAACAGCAGTTGAAGAACCAGGTGGGCTACAATATTACAAGTACCAAAACAATGACATATGATTAAATTGAAATGGGAAATTAGTCCCCTTAAGGATCTAAATTCTGCTAATGGTTTTCTATTACCTGGTGAACAGAGACTGAGAGGATGGTACATAAGGGCAGATATGATACTTCAGATGCTGCTGAAGTTGAAATTCCAAAATAGTTAAGTTGCTCCATGAAACTAAATTGGCTGAGGTTGTGCGTGCTTGGAAACAGAGCTCTGTGACTGACCACCTTGGTGTAGCTGTTATTCTTTCCTGTGGCTGAGGCAAACTTGAGAGCTATGCCTGGTGTGGATTCCCCATGGACCAAGAAGTTATGAGATTGCTCAGTCAATCCTTCCCAGCTTCCTTCTCAGTCGTCTTTTTCTTCTTCCACATGGCTATTTACATGAGATTTCTAGGACATTAATTTCTTCCAAGGCTCCTACCTCTGTTGTATTTGGTTGAAGTTGGCTAACAGTATTTAAAAGTTATCAAGTAAACTTGCAGAGAAACCTAGTTTGATGACAAAGTAGTTATAAACCTGAGATCCACTATGAAGGCAGAAGAAATACCAATCCCAGTCATTTATCTTGTTAAACAACGAACAAGTTTTTTCTTCTATCCTGAACTACTGTTCAGATTAGACTGTTGATAACACATTATTAATTAGGATATTTGGCATTAAATGCTACTCGCAGCCTATATTGAAACCAGCAGGTTTGTTTACTACCTTTTTCATCTGAAAGTTCAAAATTTCATTACATCTCAAACTTGAATTCTGGCAGTAGGTTGAACATCTGTCTGCTACATGGATCTCTATAGCTCAGGTGTTCATCTTTTGAGTTTAATTACATGAGATGAAGCATCCCTCCTGCAAAGACCTCTGGTTTGCTCACTCTTTGCTTCTTTTAAACAAAATATGTTCCTTATGCCCACTTAACGGATCAAGAGGAGAGTTACTCTAGTTGCCCTCTTGATTGCTCATTATCTTTTATATGGAATTTAGTCAAAACCGTTGTGGCTTTGCATGACAATGAAAGTTTGGTAGCTTGAAGATCTGCCTTTTCTTGCTTCTGTACATAATTTCCTATCATTTAAGTACAGTTGAGATTTTTTTTCCCCCCTCATTGCTTTAGCTGTGCCCAGCAAACTTCTGTTGTCAATCTACAGAAGACTGGGGAAATTTCATCAGTGTTTGTGTACAGGGAGCACAATGGCAAAGTAAGTTTACACAAGGTAGAGAAGATAAAAAAATTAATTGTGCACATTATATGTTCACAATATTGTTTCCAGGAAAAGACAGAGCTATCAATTAGACAGTACAGCACGTGGCTATGATCAACAGAATGTTTAAGAAAAAAGCTCTGGTTCTTGCAGTCTAGAAGCCTACAAGATTAGGAGACATTTGGATACTGAGTTAGGAGATATTTGGAGAAACTGAAGGGGCATGGAAAAAGGGCCTCTAACTGAATTAGAACTTTTTGCCTTAGAAATTAAATAAATTAGAAGAGATTCAAATATGCAGGCCTGAGGCTTAGGAGAGGAAAAAAAACCAAACCACTGAACAAACCAAACCAAACCAAAACCAGCCCTTTTCTGAAGCACTGTAGAAGACTGGAAAACCAAGAGGGGGGTGAGTGCTCCATTGGCATGCTGTGCATAGAACAGGAGCTGAACAGAAATGAGCAGGCTCGAAACCTTCTTCTGAAAGGTTATGCTTTGTTAATAAGTTAAGATACTGAGAAAAAACATGGTATAAATTTGAAACTGTGATGTAATTGCATTAATGTGTGAAAAGCCTGGGCAAACTAACAGCGTAAATGTGCTCAAGGCTAGCAGTCATCCAAATCTAAAGCCTCTCTTTAAGCCTAGAGTTGCAGCAGCTCCTAGCAGGGAAAGCTCTGTAAAAGACAATCTTCCCGGGGCAACAAGTGTTATTTGTGTCTTTACATGTGATCTCCTATGAAAAAGCACAAAATCACTAACAAGTGACTAACAAAAATCAACAGCCAGAAGGATGGTCAGTAGGAAAGGACAGCACAGGACTGGGATCAACTAACTCGAATTACATGGTAAAGCTTCAACATACAACAGCCTAAATTGAGGCAGATGGTCAACCCACTGGACTTGACATTAAGTGCCAATGAACAACGTACTACCTAAGGAGGTAAGTAGCTGTCACCTGCCCTAAGAAATCAGAGGGCAGCTCTTAAGTTATGACTACTGTCTTTTAGGGAAAGTGTAATTGCTGTCTCATTTCCCTTCTTTTACTTTCCTCCTTTCTAAGTTCTGTTTTATTAAGCTGTTTGTAAATGGGAGGTACAGTATTATTTAGGCCACTTTTTTGTAAATATTCCCTGTAAATTCTGCATCAAGGTCTAGCAAAAGGATTGTGAACATAAAAATAGCACAGAGAATGTGATTTGTGAGCTTTAATTTTCTTAATCTCGTAGTACAAGAGGAAGCAGACACTGTAGCTGACAACTCATATATTTGAAATCAAGTGTTGTCTTTTTATCAAAGAACAAAATAGACTGTGAAACTCACTGCTCTAGGATGTTATTAAAGTCAAAATGCACAGCAGGAGTCTAAGAGGAAGAAAAATATTCTCTTGTCCCGAATTACTGTATTTCTGGATACTCTTATTATTCATACAAGAAGATTTAAAAAAAAAAAAACCAAACCAGCTTGAAACATAAATTTTAAGCAAGTTAGTAATTAGGATGAAACCTCCATCACCCCAATTCTGTCAAAAATATATTTGGGGTTGTTTGGGTTTTGCATCTTCTCAGAAGCTATGGGAATTGACAACAGTTACAGATATATAACTGGGCTAAATGAACCTAATGCTGTATGGCAAGTAATATGCTTCAGTGAGATCAACATTTTCTTAGAAATAAAACTAGGTTTAGCCCACAGAGAGAGCATGTCAGTGATCAAACTATGCATGCCTTGAGGAAAAACAGAAGAAGGAATCTCTAAGGTTTAATTTTGTAAAGCAAAGTTTCAAAGAGACTGCTGAAAAGCAAGTAATTGCTCCAAACTACCTTTTTCTGAAAGGTCAATTTTTAGCTTCCTTTAGGAGAATGTATCCTTTAGGAAAATGAAAGAAATACATGTTACACAACTGTTCTGTTCAGAAAATCCTTAATTACCACAGGAAGTCTGTTCTTTCAGGCAACTTAGGCTTTTGGGAAATTCATGAAATTCACCATGAAAATGATGAATTGGATTCCTGTTTATGGCCCTGCTTAGCAATTAAAATTTCTAACTTAAAAATGCAATCACCAACTACTAAGATATCTTTGAAAGTGCTGACATTCCCTGTGGAAGGGTCTGTCATGGTTCCTCCCAAAATTCTCTATACTTCACTGTATTTGCGAAGGCTCATTTTGATATTCAATCTCCCACATATCCAAAATTGGATGGCAATAGTCCTGCTATACAAATGAATGGAAGAGGAGAGTCCAGCTCTCACTGTAACCTGCTTATCTTTCAAAGAGTAGCATAGTCACAATAGTATTGTCAATAGTAGCAGAGCAGAACACATTTTTGCTTACCTGTCTTTTTCATTAGTAGTTCTATGATACCACTGAAACACCACATCCTGGAAAATATAGCAAGGGAGGCTATATTATTAAGGTGGTTTTACAAGCAAAATGAAGATACACCCAAAGTCTGCTTAAGGGCTTTTAATCCAGATACTGTGAATAAAACCAGCAGCAGCACTGTCACCTGCACTGATGTGTAGGTGCATTCTGTGCCCACTTCTTCACTTTGTCACATGAGAACAACTGCTGAAATTTCTTCATCAAGACTAAAGCCTTCAGAGCAATGCTTTATAAACGTTTCAGGCCGCCTTCAAGATGTTAGGATAACCAGATGTCATTTGCTTCTCATTACAAATCCCCGGAAGAGATTTTTCATTGCTAACCTTTTTTCTTCATCAGTTTAAGATTCTCAACCTGATAATCTGTATCTTAATATATTCAGAAATTGGTTACAAAAATATTTGTGTAGCACCTAAAGTAATCTATTACTCAAAAGCTCACTACATTCTATTGCAGTAAGTTAAAATACAGAGTAAAGTTAATCTCACAAGGCCTATGAGTCTTATTAGTAGTACTGATCATTTTAGTCAAAGCACTGCTATGCATTTTGGTTTGCAGAACTGGTGATCTAAGCTTTTCCAGATTCAGGGAAACCTAAACCACTGGACTGGCATTTTTCCTACGCAGTAGCAAAGCCACAAAGAAATCTGTGGGACAAGAAAGATACTTCAGCAAATCAAGCAAAGATGGATTACAAGATACTTTTTACCCTAAATTGTGACCGTTATATTTCTTTACACAAGATGTCAGAGCTCTAGCAAAAATCTGGGAAGAGAATATAGGATTTTCCCCAGATTTTTTTGCTTGTGAAGCAGAGGCAGAGGCACTTGAGACATTGATACTGCAAAGAAGGATGTGGATAATTCTGGTTCCATATTCGGTCTGAGTGGGCGTACGTCAGTTGTCTTTTGAGGGATGCTCCACACTCTTCCTGTAGAATAGATGCAGCCTGTCAGGCATAAACCCAGCTGTGCAGTGTCAAGCCACCTGCTACAGCATGGGGATTTTAGAACCTGAGAGAACCTCAGAGGCTGGTTCACATTAAGTCAGCTCAGCCTTGGGCACCACTCTGTATCGGTATAGAGACAAGATGCCCATGGGCTGCCCGTGAGCATTTCTGCAGGTGTCACATGGGCTGACACCTGTGTGAGGGTCAAATACACCTCCAATGTGGTGCTGGAGGGTGGGTGCTGTTCTAACTGCTAACTTCTGTCGTACTTCTATTAAAATATGATACGCTTAAATAAAAGCATGGAACTCTGTGACCTTGTGTTTGAGTTGACGTATTTTTGCTTCAGTAAAATTTGCATGTTATGTAATGATACGAATGTAAAAATCCAAGTATTTTTCCTTTAGCTGTTGTGTGACATCTTGGTCTTTCATGCAGTAAAACTAGTCTTTTGAATACAACTATTCACATGTTCGCTGTGCCAGGAACATCTTTCATACACACCCTCTAAACTATTAACCCAAGATGGGTAGCCACAAAAGGAAACAAGTTCAGTCTAATTAATTGGATGGTCCAGCTAACAAATGGCAAAGACACAAGGAGGCCTGCAATGACTGCAACAGTGGTGGCCCAGGGAACAGCCCACACACCCCTGCCCTCCCTTAACAAACAAATAGTAACTTCTGGTAAAGCATTTGCTTCTCCATTATATAACTGAAGAGTTCAAATTTCTCCCCCCAGAGCAAGATAGCAGTCTACAGATAAAAGCTGTCAAGTGCAACAAACGCCAGTCCTGAAATCCCAACTGCAAGCAAGTCAGTGAGATCAAGATGTTACAAGGCAACCTTAAAAGACATTTGCTTTTAAGGCTACTAAAAGAAGTATCGTGATTAATCACAGAGGGCATAAAAGCTGGAGATGGACTTTCATTTACTTGTCTTTGCACAGGTCTCTGCATTGTGACGGTAAGCCCAGCTCTGAGCCGGTGTAATGCAGCAGGACTCAGCTAACTTCACAGCTGTGCTGGTTTAAATCACAGAATTTGGCCTGGTTTAAGACTTGAGAGCTGCGTGATTCTGTTACCCTTGTTTCTATGTAAAAAACAGGAGTATATAAAAGAGCAATAGGGTAGAGCACTACCTCAGCAATTTGGAACGACAGGGGAACCGCTATGGATTGCTAACTCGAACCTTGTGCCCACAGCTTGGCTGAGAGTCCTCAGAGGAGAGCAAGAGAAACCTACTATATGATATATATACGCCAGCAGAGTGCTCTGCCTTGAAATGAGAGCCGACAGGCAAAGCCAGTGGAGTACATTGGGAGCATTGTTTTATTGCTGCTTTACTGCTGAGATTGCTGAACGGTCACGAAAATGCCTGGCGCTGCTGCTGCACTGTTCCAGCAGGACGTGACCTGCTGTGGGAGATGGCCGCACACTGCATCTCTATGGTGTGCAGCAGCAGCTCATGGAAATGCTGAAGAACTGGAAATATCAGATGAGTTCTCTCTATGCAACTGAGTTTACAGCAGTTGGACTATTGCCAGCTAAACTAGCACAATTTAAAAGTAAACCAGAATTTCTACACCAGCAGAAGTGTGTCAGCTGCGCTAAACCCACATGGAAGCTGGTCCCAGGGAAGCAGAGCAGGAGGCCATTGGCTCCTCACCCCAGCCCTGCTGGCCCACACTGTGAGCTGGGCCCCACAGCTTTGGGTCACTTTATTCATTTTCCATGCTTAAAGGTTCTTGACTGCACAAAGCAATCTTGGATTACAAAGGAGCGTAGGCTACATCTCAACTGTTTCAAGTGCTGCCAAGAAAAAAGGGGACTTGGGTCAAGCCCAAGCTAGCCAAGCACAGAATTTGACAAGGCTTTCAACAAATAGCTTCCCAGAAAGTCATGAGACAAGCATTAAAAAAAACAAAATTCATGAGGACTTAATAATAGTTTGGGGTTGTCTTTATTTCCTTTCCTTGTTCTTGTATTTAGGTTTCTCTTCAAGCCTGGGAAAAGAACTTCTTCCTTCCTTAGGTTTAGATTTTCAATTGCTAGCTGATTGCCAGATTTTGAAATTATATAAAAGAAGGATTTAAGCACAGTATTTTAAAAATTATAAAATTTAGCAACTTTGAAAACTACTGTTCACATTCCTGATGTGCTATACGTGCTCCTGGGGTGTCAGAGAGAAGGATCCTCATTTCTAACTCCAGTTATGCTGGAGAGCAGCATAACTGATAAGCTTACTACAGCCTGGATTCCCACGAAGTCTCAAATGTGCAAGTACTTACTTGTAAGCTTCTAGCTGGTTTTGTAATCTCTTTTATATTGTTAAGATATAACAGAAATGATCCCTCACGTGCATAAATGTTTGCAGCATCACATGGTATGATTCTTGGGGCGGTCCTGTGCAGGGCCAGAAGCTGGACTTTGATGATCCTTGTGGGTCCCTTCCAACTCAGGATATTCTATGGTTCTATGATTCTAACTTTGTCCTTCTCCACATGTACACAGAAGTATCTCATTTGGTCTCTTACAAAAACATAAGTGTATACCTTAAGAAGCTGAGCCCCAGTATTGCTTTATACACTGATTAGTGTTTTTTATCTTTCAGTCATATCAGTTATGACTTCCATCGACTATGAACAACAGCAACAAAATTTATTTGAAATTATAGCCTTTGACCAG
Source organism: Chiroxiphia lanceolata (assembly GCF_009829145.1). NCBI lineage: Eukaryota > Metazoa > Chordata > Aves > Passeriformes > Pipridae > Chiroxiphia > Chiroxiphia lanceolata. The sequence continues at coordinate 75,711,956 of NC_045638.1, read as the reverse complement.
AGAACATTTTGACTTATATGCATTTTATTCAGCCTCTTGCCAGTTATCCACATTTTAATTTTTTATTCTAAAAATCTCTCAATTTCCTGCTTCTGGATGTAAAAATCTGATGAACATTTTCTCTTCCCTTCACTGCTGGTATGTGCAGCACGTTCAGGGCTGTGAGCAAGACGGAAGCCGTGCTGGCTATGCCTCCTGGTGGGCATACAAACCTCCTGCCTCAGTACCTTTGTGTATCGCGCTTTCTCCAAGAATCTTATACTAAAGCCTTTCTCATGTGTAATTCAGCTGCTTCCCCTTACAAACCAATAGTCTACCAGTAAGAGTAAACGCATTCCTTTGTAGACATCTATACAAAATGTATTTTTCAAAGGTAGTAAAGACCAGCATGCAGGACCTCATACATCACTCGTCCACTCACTACTGGCAGCACAACATGTCTTGCAGCATCTACAGCAATCAACATCCTTGCTCAATGGAGAAATTTTTTGCACTTCATTGCATATGTTCTTACAAAACAACTGTATGGACTTCTGGGAAGAGAGCAAAAATGTGTAACTGATAGTTAATAACAGCATTATTCAGAGAAGAAAATTGGGCACCAGTAGACAAGAGGAGTGGATATCAGGCTGCAATTCATTGTCAGCACCAATCTTGTGCAGTTGGAAATGCTTTTTTCTTTCATTGGAGACTCTAATTACTGTTGTTATTTTTTCTTTCCTTTTTTTTTCCTGTTAGTTTTTGTGAAAATCACCTCTATGAATCTACACCACACCTGACTCATGAACACTAGAAAAGCAAAAGAGAGGGAGAGGCAGGGAGGAGAAGGACTGTGTCAGCTTTACCTCAGATTTCTATAAACTGTCATGGTACTACACACTATGGCCTCAATGATCACAGAATCATGGAATGGTTTGGGTTGGAAGGCACGTTAAATTTCATGAAGTGCCAGCCTGCCTGCCCTGGGCAGGGACACCTTCCACTAAACCAGATTTCCCAGGGCCCCATCCAACCTGGTCTTGAACATTCCCAGAGCTGGGGCATCCACAGCTTCTCTGGAAAACCTGTTCCAGTGTCTCACCACCCTCTGGCTAAAGAACTTTCCTCCTGACATCCAATCTTAATCTCTCTTTCACTTTGAAGCCATTTCCCCATGCCCTATCACTACGTTCCTTGTCAAAAGTCATTCTCCAGCTCTCTTGCAGCCTCCTTCAGGTACTGGAAGGCTGCAATGAGGTCTCCCTGGAGCCTTCTCCAGGGTGAACAACCCCAACACTCTCAGTCTCTCTTCATAGGAGAGGTGCTCCAGCCTTCTGATCACCAGGCAACTATCAGCAAGAGGGCATGGTCTTAAGTTGTGCCAGGGGAGGTTTAGGTTAGATATTAGAAAAAATTTCTTTACAGAGAGGGTAATCAGGCATGGGAATGGGCTGCCCAGGGAAGTGGTGGATTCTCCGTCCCTGGAGGTTTTTAAGATGAGACTGGATGTGGCACTTAGTGCCACTGGTCTAGCAACTGCAGCAGTAGTGGATCAAGGGTTGGACTTGATGATCTCGGAGGTCCCTTCCAAACCAGCTGATTCTATGATTCTATGATCTTCATGGCCTTCCTCTGGACTCATTCCAATAGGTCCAGCTCATGAAGCTCGACAGAAACAGAATGATGAAGCTGAGGACAGAAGGTCATATGAATACCCACGCATTATCTTGCTGAAACTTTTCGCCATCTAGTGGTTTGTTGGCCTCCTACAAATACAAACAAAAATAGTAAAGAATTGGTGGGTATAACTTCGGGGGGGAAAAAATGTTTGTATTACATCTGGTCCCCAGTGTGCAAGAACCTATAAAAAAATATGAGAAAAGATGAAGTGCCTCCCGAAAAGTGCTCTACCATTAGGATGAACATCCCATGGAGACAAGCAACAAAAACCTTCACGCAACCAAGGTGAGATTCAGAGAGAGGTTAGGTACACCCCGCTGGTAATTTTTCTCTCCTTTATTTCACTCTATTCCTCTTATTGTGTCAAGATGTCCCGATCTAATTTGCTCCACCATTTTCTTCAAGCTTGCCCACCCAAAAACGTACATTATATACAAACTATGAGGGAATTAGGAGGGCCCTGTGTTTGAGGGTGGGAGGTTCCAGGGAGCAGCATGAGATGGCTACTCTACAACAGAAGGTGTGCCAGGAACTAAGCACAATACTGAGGTGGGTAAAAGCAGTCACCTCACCAACAAGGAGCCAGGATGCAGAGCACAGCAACCCCCGGCCAAGATTGGGTTGAGAGACAGTGGTCAGGGTCAGATACAGCCCAGTGGTCACCCAGCAGGGCTGCAGTGGCAAGGCAGGTCTGAGACCAAGCTAGGATGCCAAGTCAGCAAGTCTGATCAGGGTCAGACTCATGGAGATGTGGGATGGTGCAAACAGAGCTGCTGGCACAGGCACAGGCCAGCAAAAAGCCTCGGTTTAAAAGTGGCTCTGAAGAGAAAGGAGAGGCAGGCCCTCGCTATGGCTTTTCTCACAACTGCTCTTATCAGTGGAGGAGCTGACCTTGGATTCTGCCAAGTAAACTTTTGCAAAGGGGTAATGTGCTCAGGGCCATGGCAGTCAGAGGGCTGGAACAGAGCTATGGAACATATCCAACACAGGGGTAAAGCAAGTTGATGGCCTTCATTAAAACAGTATATGGAGGAAAATCCCACTTGAAAGCGGATCGAAGCGAAGTTCAAAGAGCTTACGTTGTTCAGTTTGGGCAAATCAAGAACTCTTGCTGTTAATGATGGCTTCATTAATGAGAAGCATCAAAGGACATCTAAATTATTAACTGATCACACCGATTTAAAGCTCACTGATTTGAGGCTACTAATTTAATTTGTACATGAAAAAAGATCAAATACAATCTTGGGATGTATCAGGGCCATACGCTTCTATTAGAGACACTGTACAAGACCTGAATTGAATGTACTAACTAGTCACCCATGTTTAACAACAGGGAATTCAAATTAACATATGCACAAATGGCTCAGTGGCATAACCAGAAGAACAGTGAGAGTTTCCTGTCTTATGGAAGGAGACTAGAAATAACAGTGGCTAAAATAAAAGGTAGGACAGTACTGATAACAGAGGCTAAACTAAAAGGGCTGAAGAGGGTACAACAAGTGATCAGTTAACTTCAGAAAGAAGAAAAACTAAATTCATAAGCAGCCCTGGCCAGGAAAAAAACAGCATAAATAATCCTATACTAAGAACTAAACTAATAAAAGAAATTGCTTGAAAATTGATAAATAATTTGGCATTCTCCACTTCCAAGGAATGAAATTTTGCGACTGTTTTTCAGTGCAATTAGTAGCAGCAAGAAAACTTAGGAAAAAGATAAATATTTAGTTAAAAAATTATTTATTTACTTGAGTTGCATGTGACAGCAAACAGGTCACAGGCAACATTAGAAGGTCCAGAGGGTCCCTTTCAGACTTATTGCCTGCATTAACCATTAATTTGTAACAAGCAGCCTTCTGGTTGAAGTCAAACTAGATTATCTGATGCACTCTTTGGGCTTTACAATATTAGAAGTCCAGCTAGAGCTGTATGTATTTAGCTATAGGATTATGTATATATGACCCCATGCTGTAGTAAGAGCATTGAAATAAACTGTATTATTTATGGCCACATTCTCTTGTGTTGGAAAAGAAACCAATGAAAAAGAGCTCATTGTGAGGGGATACCAGTAAAATAGCTGAGGATCAAGCCCTCAGAGTATTTATTTTGGTGACTTCTCTATGATATATTCACATATTTTAACTGCATTTATAATAATATATGATTTAATAAACATATTGAGTGCACTGATTTCAGTTATACTTTTAAAATATTATTCTATGAGTGGTATATTGAACAAATGCAATTATTTTGCTAGTAATCAAAGGATAACTGAAAGCTATTCTTCCTGTATTGTACACAGTGGCAACCAGAGTAAAGTTACTGCAGCCTCTGTGACAGGTAGAATTTCTAAGGAAATTACGTAGAAAATGTGGTCAGCCTCATGTCAGCTGAAATGTAGAGATATACCGTGTATGTAGGTAATTGTAAAGCTTTTAAAATCCAATGCTAAATCTAGATGGGGAGAGCCATATATTTGCTTTTGTGGAAAGAATACTGTAATGTAAAGGATAATGACATGAAACAAATTCAGTTTTACAGCATAGGTGTTGTAAAAGCTACTTTGACATAGCAATAACTGAAATAAAGTGTAAAAGACAAGATGCGGATTATCTAAAATCTCACATTGGCCATATCTGTAATGGGTAAAGGGAATCCCTCTAGCAACATTGAGTGTAGCTTCGAGGCTAGCAGCTATATACCTAAAGCAGAGAAAACTTACACATTCAAGTCAATTGGCCAGGCAGTTTGTAGGCTCTTGACATTTCCACCGGGACCTTCTCCTCTCCTTAAAATGCACTGGTTCAAGTTAGTGCAATATCTCCCTCTTTGATCTTACTCTAATGCAACAAAATCATAAGGCATCAGGAACGATCTTAGCAACCTCAAGAGCATCAGAGGTAAACAACATTCCCTTTTTCCCCCGATTTATTTCCACTCCTGTTTGAATTAATTATTTCAAAGTACAGGCTCCATTTCTTCTCATTCACCCAGAACTCCCCAGTCTGGGTGTGGTAGAGTGAAGGGTTTCTACATAACCATTTAATCAATAGTGGTAGAGAGACAAATTAAGCCTACATGTGCAGTCTGTAATTGCTCAGGATATCTCAAAATTTCCTACTGCACACACTCATCTTTGAGCTATTCACCATGAATGCTCATGTCCTGTTAGATTCTCTGATAGTGCTGCTGTCCCTTTGCTGACATCCGGGTTTTAGGAGTTGGATCTGTTGTCATAAGAAACAGTAATGAGGAACTGGGAATTTCTCTGTGGCAGCCCTGTTGGACAGCTCAGACTTCCCAGCCGCCAGCTCCACTTCCCTGGGAGTTCCATATTATAAGCGGTTTCAATAGGGTTCCAGGTCTCACCGACCACTTGCCCAGCCTGGAGCTGGAGCCTAGTCCCCCGCAGGTCGGGCCCCGCACAGGGGCTTTGGAGATGTGGTGAAGGCTCTCTGGGTGACACCTCCACCGTGTGTGCCACCGACCGCGCAGCGCCCTGTCCTTGACACGACAAGAAATCCCTCATGGACACAACTGGGCAGGGGGCCAGTACACGCTGGGTTCCACGACGCCACCTTCTCGCGCAGACCAGGGCTAAGGTCTGGAAGCGGGAATCACCACTGCAAGCCGTGAGTGCTCCCGGCAGGCCGCCGCCGGCCTCACTCTGCGCCGTGTGCGTAGGGCCCGCCCCTCCCCTGCGCACACTCTGCGTAACCCCGCGGTCACGCGGGCGGGGCGGGCCGCGCGCTCCGTAGGCGGCAGTGAGAGTCGCTGCAGGGCCGTCGCGCGCCTGAGCGGGGGGACTTTGCCCCCGCCCCGCTGCCGACGAGGCCCCGCGCTCCCGTCCCGCCGCCATGGCCGCCCCGGGGCCGGCACGGCTCCTCCGCACCGCCGCCGCCTCCTCCCGCCGCTGGCTCTTCTCCTCCAGCTCGCCGGCAGGCGGGATGAGGCCGGGCTGCGGCAGCGCCGCCGCTTCTGTGAGGGCAGCGCGGCCGTTCAGCCTCTCTGCCCGAGCGGTGCTCAGGTAAGAGGGTCGCGGCCATGAGGCACCGGGCGAGCTCCCCAGAGGAGCTGTGCCGGGCCGGGCCTCGGCGCTGAGGGCACCCGGGGCCAGCGGCTGCCCGTGGCACGGGCCGCCCGAGCCGGACTGGCGCGGGGTGACCTTCCCGCGGTGACCCGGGATGGGCCCCGGCCCCGCCGCCCCTCACGGCCGCTCCTGCCCTCGCCGTCCGCCGGCGGCTGCGGAGCGGTGGCACCGGAGCGCTCTCGGAGATCCTTCCTGTGCCCCGCAGGACTGTGCTGGGACTGCGGGTCGGCCCGAGTGAGGCACGGGGTCGGTATGACCTGGAACCCCGTTGGAATGGCTTGTGGTGTTATGGAACGGTAAACCAGGGTTCCTGGTGCTCAGGCTAGTTCTCTAAAAGGTTATGACCTCAGCAAAGTTACTTATTCGTGCAGTGCAGTTGCTTGCTTTTTTTCCCCCCATTTTTGGAAGCCTGACTAGGCTTGTGGTAAAAATACAGCGCCTATCAGAGAGCCCAATACTGAAGGTCTCTTCAACCTTTGGTATAGTTTTCCACTACTGAAGAGCATTTGTGCATCTTTCTCTAAGGAAAGACTGGATGTGGCACTCAGTGCCTTGATCTAGTTAACATGGTGGTATTCAGTCACAGGTTGGACTCTGTGATCTCAGAGGTCTTTGCCATTCTAATTGATTCTGTGATCGGAGTATGCAGAACCCCTCCTGTCCTCACCAGTATGTAAGAGTAGGTGTTTCAAAGTGCATTTCATCTGTACGGGTTTAATATTCCACAGTCCTTAACTGTAGTTTTGTGACATGTTGTCAAAAACTGTTTATGCACAGCCCTCTGGCTTGTAGTTTTTATATTTGAAGACAGGTCATAGTCTATAGCAAATTTTCAGTATTTAAAATGCAGAGATTTTAAAAACCTGGTTTAATTGGTTGTCAGAAAAGTTTCCTTGACTCTGAACAGGACCTGCAATCACTTGCCCAGCATCAGGGGTGTACCCTGCTCTGTTTCAAGAGGGTTGGGATAGTGCCCTCACCATCAAAGCTGTTTCAATAGTTTGCTTTTAAACTCTCCTGTAGGTGCTTTTTGACTTTGTTCCAGCAGATACTTTTCATATGGAGAGACAAACTTAACGTTTTAGTCTAGGACTCCCATATGAGATAGGTAAGTTGCTAGTCACATCTCTTCTCTGAGTGACCCTGCTGATGATCAGTTGATTTTGAAGTCCCCGATTTGCAATTTTTAATAAAAAAAAAAAAAGGCTTTGTAAAATACTGTCAGTTTTTAAAAAGTTATTCAAATTATTGAACAGGGTAAAAATGGGGGGAAAAGAATACTTAGAAGGGAAAACATTTCCTTACTTAATAGTAACGTAGCAGTAATAGTAGTAGTTGTAGTAATGTAGACCTGTAATCTCTCAGGTCTTTCACAAACAGGCTGAATACGAATGGAATTTATTCACACTCATTGTGCAAGCACACCAACAAAAAAGATTATGCAAGCAAGTATTTCAAATGTGTTGTTTATATATTCCGTACCATAACCTGTCTGAATGAATCAGAAGAAGAGGAAAATCTTCGGATATTATTGTTTTCTCAATATATGTGAGGGTTATTTTCTCTAGTCCTACCTTTTCTGGGCATTGTATTATTTGAGCCCCAGTTCCTGACCTTTATATAGTCAGCCAGTGTTATTCCAGTAAAAAGATACGTCATTGTTTGTATATGTAAAATTAGCTGTATTTGTGTCTAGAGGGTGAAAAACATCATACAGGTTCCTAAGGGTTTCAGTGAAGCATCAGGCATTATGTTTTGATTTCCATTTTCTGTTTTCTTTTGTTCCACTTTTATCTGTTACCCTTCCTTTTCAGGGTGAACAGGAGCTATTTCAGAATTCTTTTATACCAGTTTGGATAGCTGTACAGTGTTTTTGGTGCACAGCATAATTATTGCATGTTTTAAAGATTAGTTCAGGTTTATAACTTCGTATTTTAATTGAGGCCTGTTTAATAGTTTCGTTCGTGAGACTCTTTAGGTGTTTAGGGCTGTTGGATTTGCTGTTTATTAAAAGATCTGGAAATAACAGAGTTGGTCTTGCCACGTGCAACACTAGGCTACAGTTGTTACCTTTATGTTTTGTTTGGAAGAATGTAAGAGGTGATTCCTAACTTGGAAGTAATATCTGAGATGCAAAAGAATACTTCTTTTAAGGAGGAGGTAGCTGTCAGGATTCTTGCAGTATTTACTCCTTTTATTTACGGGAGAGACAATGAACAGCATTTACAGTTCTCTTGTGCTCTTCTGTGCATTTGCAGTATGCTCAGTATAGAGTATCACAGTGAAGCTTGATAAAAAAGCTGATAGTGCTGTGGCAACCATATGAAGAAATTGTGTTTTTCATCTGGTTTATCTGGGAATGAATTGGAATATTTATGCTTCATGCAGATAACACAAACTATGTTTTGTTCTTCCTGATAATCCTGAGGCTACTCATACTTGCATAGGCCTGACACATGGTTCACATTAACTGCCTGTGACTAGTTCACATCATGTTGATATTTGCTTGGTTGTTTTTCTTCATGCAAACAATGTCTGGGTAGACAAAAGCTATGTTACTTGAAATTTATAAAGCCTAAGTATTGTTTCATGCAGGTGTGAATTTTATTTTTTTTTAATGGTATCCCCCAGTCGTTGAAAAGATTTGGTCAGTGTGTTTTGAATGTCTGACTAGTCTGATTATTACATACACCACCCTTCTGAAAGTATTTTCACCACTCAATAAAGCCTCACTGATTTTTCTAAATTAAACGTTTTGGCTATGTGAGGAGTGGTAAAGGTGGTAATAGCAGAAAACCAGATCTACAGTCCTGCAAGACTGGAGAAGGCTGTGTCTAACGTTACACAAATAAATGAAGTTTAGCTTCAGTTATCAATCCGGGTGGATTTAGGTCCTGTGGAAAGATTAATTACTGTATCAGTCTTCAACAAATGCCACTGAGTTGTGAAGAAGTGATATTTCTGTTTGTCCCCTTGCTGCATGCCACACCCGTCAGGCAAGCACAGCCATGGTGCAGATCCACAACTGGCTGAAGCAAATGTAAGATTGCTCCACTGTTGTTTCCTCATTTTTGCTGTGGGCAGTGGCAATTTTGTCAGTTATGCTGTCTGGTCCAGCTGGGACTACTTTGTTTTTATGGCTAATTTTCATTCAGATTAGCAAAATGAGTTGACTGAAGTGGGGATCAGCCAAACCCACATTTTTACACCAGAAGATTGGTTTAATCTGATCGGAAAGCTTAGATTGTGTCATTGTATCATAAAGTTGCAGTAACACCACTGTTCTAAACCGGTGTTAAATTTTGTCTGAGGGTCAGATCTGACTGTGCCAGTTCTGACATCCAAGTAGCCATTGACCTATGAGGGTCGACTTTCGACCAGTTTTCTTTCCAGGCCCAGTTTACCACATGACAGTGTGAGCACTGGAGAGAGAAGGAACAAAGGAGCGGGGACAGGACTGTTCTTGTAACACTGTGGTGTTGTACCAGATTAAAGCGTAATCACGAGTGAAGACAGTTTCAAACATGTTTTGAAAACTGGGAGGGAGTCGACTTGTCATGTACAAAAGTTCCAGTGATCTAATGGACAGACACACATCCTGCTGTTTGGTCCGTGTTATTTGTGATCACCTCATCCTATAATAGAGTAAAGGGTATATTTAGGATATTGGAATAAATATTTAGTACTTGCCATGTACTGAGGATGCCCAGAAATGCAAGTACATCTCTCACTGTATCTCCTGTCAGGTTTGTGTTTGTCATCTGAACAGAAATATTTCATCAAAGGAGAGTGTACTTTGACCTCTGGAAGAGCTTTTTGAAGCCATTTTAAATTACACTGTGAGTAGTTTACTTTGGCTTTCGGAATGTGACCCTTTCCAGATGCAGTCGAAACCCACCAGTGTTAAACTCCCAGTGGAGGTGCTGAATTTTGTACTAGTTTATCTAAGTGGGTGCTTGTTTCCTTGGTTCTGCTGTGGGAGGTGTTAGCATAGCAGAGGAGCACAACAAAAAGCAGAGTGGTAACAAACTCCCACAGAACGGTTTGCTGGAGGTGGTCCTTGGATATCACAGGTGACTGTGCAACATTAATTACATTTTGTAAAGATGTATATTTAAGATGTCTGAATTTTATTATAATGCATGCTTCAAATGCATTGCAGATCAGCAGATCAGCAAGGTCAATCCTTCATTATCAATTATTTTGGAATTAATTTATTGTTAATAATAGCTTGTGGCTGCCTTCTGGAGAATGGACTGAGGTATGATAGGAAAAGAAGTGAGCATGACATCATAATGAATCATCTTGGCACACACTGCTGCCAACTGATCTTACAGTTGTGGCAAGTATATAAAGTCTACAGCAACAAACATTTGTTGTTTCTCATAACAACCTAGGACTCATGTTGCTAAAAACACATTTTCTTTTACAGCCAGTTACAAAAGTAATTTGTTCACTGATGTTTCAGCGTGGCCACTTTCAAATTTTTGCTTTAATATTCAGCTCTACAGATTAGTTTTACAGAGGATGACTTGATTTTCAAGCTTGTGTGTTTTGCATATGATAGATCACTCAAGGCCCACAGTTACTAAAAATGAGTACAGGTAATAAGAAGCATAAGAATAATAAGTGGTTCTTATGTATGGATTTCACATGGAAACATAAATTTTTGCATTACCTTTTGGTTGTTCTATTTTTATCTCTCATCTCTTGGCAGATTTCTTACTGTCCATCCAATAAGTTTTCCTTGTTTTGCTCACTTACTGTAGGAAAAAAAATAGTCTGCTTAAAATGGAACAAACTGTATTTCATTAGTATACTTAAAGCCTTCATTTAATTTTGCATGTGAAATAATATAATACAGAATGCAAAAAAAATCAATTTTTTCATGTTAAAAGCTTTAGGATAAGACATTTTTATGCAGACTGCAAGAGAGTTTTTTCTTAAATAATTGTCTGAAAAGCAAAGCAGAAAAATACAAAACCTTCTTTCTTTGAAAACATGTAAAAACTTTGAACTTCACTAGAATTAATATTTACAAGTCGAACTCCTAAGAGAATCTGTGCTTGAAGACAGCAGAATGTTTTTTGAGTATTTCCTGTTTTGGCAGGAGAGGAGAAGTAAATTTTGTAACTAATAAAGTAAAATATCTAAAACTCTAGGCAGAAGTGGGGAAACTTACAATTTATCCTAAATGATAATGATGAGAACAATAAAAATGTCATAAATCCAAAGCAAGAGTCCACAGAAAGGTGGGGAGAGAAACATTTAAAATGAACTCTTTTATTTTAGGCACAATTTTTAACAAATAAAATAGCTCTGATCCTCTTTGGTGAAAGGCAAAACATCAGGATCCCATATAGCTTTTAGTGACAAAACACAAACCAAGGTTTGTTTTGTTTTGGTTTTTTTTTTTTATTTTTCATGGTATTTGTTCAATGTACACCAGAAATGCCTGTGTCTGTAACAGCTTTTAAAAGCCGATAACTTAGATTTCTCAGCTCTTAGAGTTGATTGTGATTATTAGTTTAGTAGTATTAAATCAATGCTAAAGCTCTAAAAAGGTCTAGAATCCTTTAATTCTAGTATGTAATTTTCTTTTTCAGCTCAGAAGATAAAATAACTGTTCATTTCATAAATCGCGATGGTGACAAACTGACAGCCAAGGGAAAACCTGGGGATTCACTGCTGGATGTTGTTGTTGATAATAATCTAGACATAGATGGTTTTGGTAAGTAGATGCACTGAAAACTGTATTCAGTGTCTAGAAATTACTTTCCAGTTTATGCATAAGTATCATTTAGGTTGGGAAAGACCATTAAGATCAAGTCCAGCCGTAAATGAATATGAATTTATATATAAAACCTACCTGTACTTTACTTGGATTTTCTCCTCTTTTTTTTCTCGTGCAGATGCATAGAATATTTTGATTCAAGTTTTAAAAAAAAAATATTTGAGGTGATCTTGGCTTGAATATTAAGGGAGGGGAATGTGAACAGAGTGCTGTCAAGGTGGAATCTGAAAGATGCCATCTGCAGACTCTTCTGAGCTGAAAGGCTCTGTAGGCAACACAAAACTGGTGTATTTCTAAAAGTATCTGGTTACTTCTGTAGTGCCATACTGTCTCAATTTATTATCAGGCTTTTTGTAACACAGTTTGTAGTATTTGAGTGCAAAGACAAATAAACAACCAAATCCATGTCAGTTAGCAGGGAAGAGTGAGAAGTTTAATTCTTATTAAAGAACTAGAGTAAAAGAGACCAAAGCCCTCATGAAATTCTAACTTGGTATGAGTTCTGTTTAAAATCAAAATAGGAGGAAGCTATAACTTTGGTATGATTTAAAATCTTACACTTAATATCTGAGACAACTCTTATATCTAGAGCTGCATATGTCTGGGGAAGAAGAATTGTCTCTTAAGAGACATTTTTAAAAACATCTAATGCACTGGTTTAATTAGCTGTATCTATCACTTACTAAATGACTCATAGGCTTATGGCTGGTCTGCCTGTATCCTACAGTAAATGTTCTCTGTGTAAATATCAACCATGTTAAGGCATTATGGTGAAGTGGGAAAAAATAATACTGTTGATAATCAGAAGCCAAACTGAAAAAAAAATGTGGAATACTGTAGCAGTCTTTAATTATAGCATATACTGGTCCCATTTCAATAACCACTTGCTAGTGAAACATCATACTAGGGCAGAGAAGTAACGCAGGAAAAATGTATGTTCTTTGTTTAGAGAAAAACTGAGGGAAAAGTGAAACATAAATCTTACCTATTTGTTTTTGTCACTAGAGGGCATCCCATGTGCAGTAATAATTATAGAAATATCTTTGTGTAAAGGCTTATAAAACTCTTGAATGATTTGGCTGCACTCAATTTGTTTATTTATGACTGCTAGCTTTACAGTTGTGGAGAGACCTTCCACTGTCCAAAGGAGACTGATCAGTTCTTTCCTTCCCTTCTCGCTCCTTCCCTCACCTTTCCAATGTTCAAGATCCTTAGACTGCTGACAAGACAAATTTTGTATTTGGCGCTTTATTTGAACTCTACTTTTTAACATGTCTTTGAAGATGTGATATATTTTAAAAATCAAATATTCTAGTACAGTGTCGTGCTCACTTTGAATATATGCTGTTGATACTGTTACTGCATGTAACAGCATGGTGCTTTTGTGTGTAATTCTTGTGTGATGATAAATTCCACTGTTTCTTTCCATAGCAGTGGTTGTGCTTATGATCTTGCTTCCCTTATTTCCTCACAAGTACAAAGGTGATGGGGTCACCATATTCTCGGTTCTGCCTTCTCTGCAAATGAGTAAATAAATGATAATTGGCTAATGTGTTACCTGCTTCTCTCCTATCAGTTTAAATTGGAGCCTGTTGTGTGCCCCAATCCCACTCTCCGCAGTATTCAGCCTTTCCTGCCCTGTTAAACTTGCATGTTTCTTTTTCAGCAATGTGAAGAACTTAGTGTTAGCCCAACACAGTGACAAATTTGTTAGTGTTCAAACTTTTACTGTCCTGTGGTGACCTCATTGCTGTGGCATGTAGGTGTTGTTGATGCTTGTTCTGCTCAACCCTAGCAAATTATTAGATTCTTGACTTGTACTGGATTGCCTCATAATAATACATGTAGGCCTCTTTAGCACAGATAAAACCATCTCTCTGGCCTGACTACTTTTGTCGCTGTGAATTAGTGTTCTATTAAGTGAGAAGAAGCACCAAGTATAAATTCCCTCCTTCCTGTACTTCTGAGGAATTTTTTTTTTTTTGGTGTAGCAGGTATCTTCTGTTAAACTTCTGGAGGAAACCTTCTCAAAACCATGGGAAAAAGAGAGATAAGGATCAGCCTCGGAAATAAATCAAGTAGTGTTGATTGACAGTGTTGTCTGCTTTTGCATTCTTATAGTATAAAACTTTTCTTTCTTTAAAAGGTGGAAAGGGAATTAGTTAAATGCTATAAATTAGTTAAAATATTTAAGTAAATCTTAATGCTATAGGAACTGTAGAAATACTATTGACAGTTGAATGCAGAGTAAGTATATGAATGTGAGAATATATAAAACATTAATTTTACTAATCAACGGAGACTTCTTGTATGAGACAAACACTTATATATGTAGGATTTCTTTTGAAATTCTGCTGCAATTTGAAACTTGGATTTTCTGTCATCTTGATTTATTGTGTTCCTTAGGTGCATGTGAAGGAACACTAGCCTGTTCAACTTGTCATTTAATATTTGAAGACCACATATTTGAGAAACTAGATGCAATTACTGACGAAGAGATGGACATGCTGGACCTGGCATATGGCCTCACAGAAACGTAAGGCAACATAGCACTTCACTACATCAAAGAATGGAGAGAAGGGTTTGCAGATGGACCAGTCTAATATTCTTGGAGCACCTTAATCAGCTTTTAATGAGTAGCTGGATTCTGTTACACAAAATGGGACTGCTAAGTTTAGATATTGTCTATCTTAATTCATACTAAAAAGATGTCAGTGTTGCTTTTGTAACTGAAAAGTGTCAGTTGCTAGTACTTGTCTTCAGAGGTGTCTGGTGCAGAAATGTTAGATACTAAAGTATAACTGAAAACCCAATTCCTTCAACAAAAGCTCTGCTGCTGCTGTCCTGTGTGTGAATTTTCTTGTACTTGTTTCTCTTCCCTTCTGTTTACTGTCTCTGTTAGTCTGTAGCTAGTGAATGTGTTAACATTAGTGGTTTAGGTTTTGGTCAGATCTTCTTTTCACAGAATCACAGAAGGGTTGAGGTTGGAGGGGACCTCTTGAGGTCATCTGGCCCAACCCCCTGCTCAAGCAGGGCCACCTAGATCCGATGCCCAGGACCATGTCCAGACGGCTTTTGAATATCTCCAAGGATGGAGACTCTACAACCTCTCTGGTATTTATGTACATTGTTAAGATCCTTCCTTGGAGCCTTCTCTAGCACAAACAGTGTTCCATATGTCCATGTACCTACTTGTCATGCTTTGACTCAAAGTACTCTTGGTGCACACAAGCCAGATTCCCTTTTGGGAGAAACTGATCCTAAACTGTGCTCTGACTGCTGATAGACATTAGGATTAGACTAGTGGTAGTCCAAAGTAATCCTCGGTTCTGCATCACCCCCACCATCACACATCTTGTAATTAGGGTGTCACATCCTCATCACAGACCCATTCCTAGTGGGCTGTTCTACCTGCTGGTGTACAAGTAGCCTTTATCATAAACCATGCCCCCATGAACAGTAGGCAGCTGTGCCTTACAAGGTTTCATAAGCGCTTTTCTTCATCCTTCAATGGAACAGCTTATTGAAGTTTTTGAGAATCTTTCCAGTGATGATGAGGCTTTATACCTGGCCTGTATAGCATAGAGCTTTTTATGTCTCTGCAAAGAAGCACTCTGAATTAATTCATCTGTCTCCTTATATCAGTAATGGGAATCCCATACTCATCATTTCTATATAATACACATTCTCACTTCAGACCAATCTGAACTTCTATGGGAAGTTGTAAAGGCAAAGAAGTTAAGCTACGAGATACTTGTTGCAGCTTCCTTTGTTTTGTTCTTCTTCCTGTCTCACAAAAACCCATTTTTGGTTTTGAAAAGATCATAAGCCTATGAAGTGTGAATTTACTTCACCCTTACCATCTACCATAATTTTCCTGAATTTTTAGGTTCAGGACCAAAATAATTCCTAAATAGCTCTGAAGGCAAATGATGAAATAAAAATCTTTTTTCTTTGGCTATCTTTTAATGGTTTAAAGCAAGGAGATTTTACTGAAGAACTGAAAAACAGTAGAATGCCAGAGTTCTTTGTTTAAATGCTTCTGTTTTCTCTAAGTTCCTCATACCAAATTAAGTTTTAGACTCTCTGAACATGTTTGGTACTTCTATTAGGTGTTCCTAGCATCATGTGTTCTTCCTATGGCCAGGGACCTTTCAAATGTGTGAGAGGATGACTCTTCTGGAACGTGGAGCTTTAAGTGACTGATATTTACTGCAGGTTACCTGGGCTCCTGTGCTGATACAGATTTGTATAATGGAGATGCACTTCCATGCTCTGTCATAGGTACAAGGATAAAAGCTTATTTTTATCAGTGACTCTGTGTTTGGGGAAGTTTCAGCTAGCAACTGCCATGAAAGTCATGTTTTTTTAAAATGAGGAATTAATTAGAAAGGTTAAAATTAAATAGTTTTGATTAACTGCAGAACAGTAGAGATGGTTAAAAGTAGTAAGATAAGGGGAATGCAAACCCTGGCAAGTTAAATGTGTGAGAAGAATGCTGAAGCAAAAAATAAGCTGAGAAACAGCTTGTAAAAAGTAGAAAAAATATTTTTGTTTCTAAGCTATCAGAAGCGGGAAGCTTTGTCTACATGAAGATCTGATGGGTGATGTAGAAGGTGCACTTAAAATAGAAAAAGATAACATAAAAGCCAAGTTTCTTTTTTATTTTGTCTCTAGAGATGTTACGGGATGTCCATGCACTGAAAGGTTTCTTTGCAAAAGGCTTCCTGGAGTATTCTGTGATCTTCTTTCAAACTGATGTGTCCATGGAAGTATTACAGCAGATAAATAAAATGAGTAACAAATGGTAATGGCTAGGTAGCATTCACTCAGAAGCTCTACAGGAATTCAGTCTGGCATTTCTGAACTGTCTGCAAGGCTTAATTGGTTGGTTTAAAACTGATTCTGCTGCAAAGGTATGAGAAGGCAGCAACCCAACTTTTAAAAGATCATTGAAACTGAAGAATACACTGAAGTTCCGTACTGGACACTTTAATCAGATGTCTATAGATAGTCTATACTGTCTACTATGGGTAAGGAAAGAATTTGACAGAGCTTTTGTAGAGGAATGAAGCAGATATGGGAGTTCTTCAGATAACTCACTGAGTGCGAAGAAAGATCTTGCAGTTCATGTAATTTATTTAGGTCTAGAAAAACTTTACTAAGTCTTGAGTTGCAACAGGATAAGAGCAAAGGCCCTGTAAAGGATAAGTAATTCATTAAGAAAAATTATCTTTTAACAAGGTAGAAGTATTAGGCTGTCTGGTAATAATAGGTGATCAACAGTGTGATCTAAAAGTGATAAGTACTAGGTTTTAATTAGCATGTTTGTGGAAGATGTGGGAAAACAGTGAAGAGTAAGGTTTGTGTATAGTGTGTGTTGCTCTGTGGTAATATCAAAAACTGTTGGTGAAGATGTATGAGGATCTTGTGCTACTGAGCAATAGGAAGTGATGTTTGGACTTGAAAGTGCAGATAAATGCATATGAAGAGGTGGAAAGGAGAGTGGTAACTTTTAGATTTTTGAAATAGGCTGTCAGCTAGCGTCTTTCCAGGAACTGGTGCTACAGAACATTGCCCATCCTTGCTGATGTTTTCAATATTCTATACTTAAGTATAAAGACATGAACATTGAAATAAAGATATCCCAGCAATAAAAGCGGCTTCTGATGTCTGCAGAATTTAGTTATTGTATTAAATACTTTGATTTTAATTGCTTGCATGCAACATCTTTTTTTTGTTCAGAATGAATGGTAGGTAGAAAAAAAAAGGATGGCATCTCCTCGAGTGCCTTGAGCGTTTTATCCTTTTATCCTTCTCCTTCCTGTGTTTCTTGTCTTTTCACTCCTACTTTTCTGGCTTAATGACCCAATCTTGAGCTTTTTAGTTTGAAAACATTGGACCCTGGATAGGGAGGTTAAGCTGTGCTTTTTCTGAGGCTTTCGTTTAGATTTTTTACCTTCTTCTCTTCAGAGATGCCAGAGGCACCTGGCTGACCTGCTAGTGTCCCACTGAAAATGGAAGGGTCACCCTTATTACATATTGTCTCAGTAAGCAGGAAGTACTTGGTGTGCGACTTTCCAGCGTGCTGAGCTCTGATACTGAACATAAATCATTATTATTGCCACACAGACCCTTGTGTTGATGCATGCGGTTCGCTACTGGGCTTGATTAAGACCATGCACAAGAGTGGCTGTTTGTAGTTCATGATGTGTTTGGGGTGGCTGAATGTTGGAGGCATAAGGGGGTAAATGCTGTTAGATGTCTGGTGGGCTAGAACTAACTACAATGTCATGTTTCCCTACAGATCACGTTTAGGCTGCCAAATCTGCTTGAAGAAATCAATGAATGATATGACTGTTCGAGTACCAGAAGCTGTTGCTGATGCTAGACAATCAGTAGATATGAGTAAAAACTCCTAAAAGAAAATACCTTGGGGGTTTTAAAGAAGCTTAATTATTTTTATAACTTATTTTTAAATGTGTAATTAAATATGGAAACTTACATAATTGTGAGTTATTTTATATGACTATCAATATTAGATTAATGCTATTTTAATTTTCTTTATAGAACCTCTTATATTTTTACGCTTAAAATGCAATAATACTTCATGTAAGTAATCATTGGATTATAAACATTATCAAGTGTATTACAGATTTCATATAAAATTATTCTGCCAAAACATTTAATGACATTTGGAAACTGGATCACTTCTACAAAACTTCTCCTAAAAAAACCTCTTAGTATTTGTTGGTTTCAGACCTGGATGTGTAAGAGAACAAAACTTGTGAGACTGCATGGGGTCTTTTTGAAGTGTTGTCATTAAAGATGGTATGCTCAGAGTTAATTCACGTTCTCAGTAAACATGATAATTCCTCAGTAAATAGTGGACCTTCAGGATAGGAGTTTTCCAAACTTTGGAATCTTAAAGAGATCTGTCAAATTTTGTCTTGCAAAATACTGCTAAACCCATGAATTCTAGGGGTCATGTTATGGCTCTAACACAGCAAGCACCTAAACACCACTCAGCTGTTTGCTTGCACCCCACCACTGCCTGCCCCCCACCCAAAGCAGGGTGGGGGATAGAGCTGGAGAAAAAAAAAAAAAAGTAAAATTCATGTGTTGATACAAAGACAGTTTAATAAGACAGAAACAGATTACAATATACAAAACAAGTGATGGACAGTGCAATTGCTTACCACCTGCTGACTGATGCCCAGCCAGTTCCTGAGCAGTGACTGCTGTTTCCCCCCGAGTTTAATATTTTGAGCATGGCACCATCTGGTCTGGGGCAACACTCTGATCAGCTGGGGTCAGTTGTTCTGTCTCTGTCCCCTCCCAACTCCTTATGCACCCCAGCTCATTCACTGTTGGGATGGGGTGAGGAGCTGAAAAGTCCCTGATTTAGTTGTTGCTAAGCCATGTTTACACTAAAACATAAGTGTGTTATCAACATTATTTTCATTATAAATCCAAAACACAGCACTGTACCAGCTACTGGGAAGAAATTTATTCTGGGGGCTGAAACGAGTACAGGCTGATGCAGAATGCTGGCACCTGCAGCTTAACTGTTGCCCAAATCAGATGTCAGTAAACCTCAACAGTTTTTACATTTGACTACACCAGAAATAAAAGGATACACAGGGCTTAGAAGAGTGAAGTCTTGGAGGTGTCTAATGGGAGAACATAACCACTGGATTTGCAAATTTACCCATGATAAATTCTTGCTGTTCTCTGAAGGTGTTGGAGGGGGCAATGTTTGTCAATGTGAGATTTATTCTGAAATCATGATCCCTTTCTCAGTTTTGAGCTTATGCAGGAGGCAGTCTGATGTTAGCTAGGGTGCTCAGCTTGAAGAGATTCCTAGTTTCTGGGCCTTTCTCTCGGGAATATTTCAGTAATGGCTGATGTGAAATTACCAAGCATATTTATTCCAGAAAAATGGACTTGGTTCCCCAGAAGGTATAGGGAGAACCCATGGTGAGATGACATATGGACTGATGATGAAGAGCTTTCAGTTGAAAATTGTTTTACTCTTTCTAAACTAGCCCAAAATAAAATAATGTCTCTAAGACTATTATTCTCTCCAACTTTGCGTAAATACTTAAAAGAACGACCAAGAGTTGTTACCCTTATAAGGTAATTTTGATATTTGGGGCATATTTATATACATTTATATATAAACAATGTTTATTTACATTTGAATGATCTAATGCAGTCATTATTGCTTTATTTGAACTGATAACAATGATATCTGGACATTTTTCTTGTATTATTACATATATATGGGAGAGGGGGGGAAATTATTTTTACAGTGCGGAATATTGGGATTGTTTTGAGCTTCATAAACAGGAAAAAAGGTCCCTCTTTTTTTATAAAAATTAATATTTTCTAGAACTGTATTGAAAATAGATGTGGGTCAGATTCTTTGATTTCCTCTCTGAGTTACCTTGTTTCCTTGTGTTACCTTTGGGCTTTGCCCTAATGCAAGATGCAGTAACTTGTCTATTCAGAACTTAATCATGTAGGGTTTTCAGAATACACTTGTGATCTCATCTAAATCAAACTGTGACTTCAGAGATGAAATTTCCAGGCTTTTTGAAAGGCAGATCAAGGTCAGGGAGAAGCACGGGCATAAATGGAAGAAATGTTCTGAAGATGCTGAAGATGTCTTCGTCTTCAGCTGCTGTGACTCTAACTGTAATTTAGAGGTTGCATTCACACAGTCAGGTAAATCTTACTTTAGATTGCCTTTGTACTGAGCTCACTTGTATACAGTAGTCATCATTATTAAATCTCAACTTTTTTTTCTTTCTTTTTACATGAGACACAGCTCATTAGCTTCCAAGAGCAGGGACTTGGGTCATAACAAGACGCACTGTGCGCTCTTAACATCAGAAAGAAATTTGAGGTTTCAGTATAGTTGTGAGTTTTAGGGTTGCCTTGGGTTTTGTTTTGGATTTGTGGTGGAATTTTTTATTGGCTTGTTTGAGGTGTTTTTCATACAGCACCAGGCACTTCTTGTGGGAATCTTGAAGTGCTTAACACTGTGTAAAACAAATGTGAAACAGGTCTCATGTGACAGTTTTCTTTCTAAGACAAGGTTGCTTGTGATAGCTTCTCATTACAGAGACTTTGACTCTCCTGTAGTGTGCCTGTGGAAGGAATTACTCAGCGCAGCAAGGCAAAAAAGGACGCTTTGAAGTTTCGTTTTGAATTCCCATATTGCATGCAAATGGAAATCTCAGAGGGCAAAGGAACTGACTTGTAGTCCCCAAAATGCACAGCTCAGAGATACTAGTTTATTGTCAAAATGATTTGCAAATAAATCTTATTTTTGACCTCTTTCTGACACACCTTGTTTGTATGGATTTTTTTCCTTCTTCTCCAAGCCATTGAATGTATTTCTGGGTGAAAAGTGGAACTTAACAGTCAATGGTGCACATTCCAGTGTAAGTATGAATTCTTGTGCAATGACACACAATTGTACCATCAAAACTAGTTGAATACATATTTATTTCCTTATCCAAATAAAGATTACAGGTAACTTGCTTTCTAAAACCATTTCCTTTCTCTGTTAAAACATCAAGTCAGTGGGTCTCTTCTGTCTCTCCCCCATCAAAAATGATGAGCACATCAAAACCTACTTTGTTGTCTTTGCTTCTGTTAGTTTACAACACATCCTCAAAGTCTGGGGGTGAAACACCTTTATTCAGAAACAGTGAATTAGGGGACCAGTGGGCTGTGCTGTCTTGTGTTGCTTGGGGTTAAAAAGGTCCTTTGGATTTGGTTGGGTTTGTGAGGAAGCCAGGCCAAAACCATCCTTCTGCCTTCCCAAGGGTGGGGTGGAGCTTGTCTGTGGCTCTAGGTCGTGTCCCTTCCCTCCACCCCCTTAAACCACAGTCAGGCACAAGCCAGCTGTCCCCACCTCTGTGACATTTGGTGTGTTTGTGTGATGTCTGAAGGGGAAAGAAGGGGGTGCCTTGCATTGCCGCATCACTACATCTTGATATATCAAAAGTTCCCATCATCTGGACTGCAAGCTGTCGTGAGAGAGAAAGGCAAGTTCTCCAGGCAGTTTCTGACTTCTCAGACAGAAAAACTAAATCTTAAAAGTTCACCATTTTTGGCTACAGGCACCAAGAGATACAAGGCATCTGTGTCCAAACTCAAATTACATCCCAGTTAGAGGCAAGCTGAAAATGCTGTGTCCAAAAAAGATGCAGTGAAAGTGGCAGTGCTTGCCCTGCTCACAGGCCTGGGCTAGGGCAGGGAGGGATTCTCTATAGCCTGTGTTTTGCCCTCACAGGGACGATGTGGTATACAAAGATAAGGGAGACAAAAGAAAAATCCTCATTGCTTGGGAGAAAAAAGGAGGAGAAGAGATGCTCAAGCTGTCACTGAGATACCAAAGTAGAAAACATTGGGAAGAGTCTGCAGCTGCTCTAGATGATTTCTCCACAAATGATCTGAAAAGATGCACAAGGGGAATGGGAATTTCCTGCATCGTGGCGGGGGCTGTTGTCTCTGTGGGTGGCCACGTAGATCCATGTGCTGCTGCGGGCTGCAGTGCCTTGGTGCTCTTTCTCTCCCTGTCGAGCTACCGGGAGAGCGACAAGAAGCGTCGTCTGTCCATAAAAGAACAGGCATTAAAAGGAACCCTGAGGTTTACTTTCTAACCCACTTGCTTTTTTATGAAGTTAAATGTTTTTTTGATGTGAACTAATCCAAATTTAAAAATATTTTAAAAGTCATTTCTAGCCAGCAGTGATTTAGCATTTGCAAGTGGGGCAAACTCTTCATCTGAAGCTGTTGCTTCACTGTGCTCGGCGAAGCATCTCTGGGACCGCCCTCCACAGTTCTGGAAGCTCCCGTGGCCTCAGCCCAGCCGTAAAAACGCTACTCTGAGCATTTACACGCCCCGTGTGCTCCCGTGTGCCATGTTACTTTAGTCCGGGCAGCGTGATCCCCTCTGTGCCTACCCCCTTCCATAGCGCGAGGCCTTCTCCCCCGAGCAACCGCTAGAGCGCATCCCTCACATCTTCTGGAGATGAGAAAGGATAAAAAGGGGTTTGAACAGGCTTGGTACGACCTTCTTTAGGTCTGCTCAGGTACGGCGGAGCTTTCCCATTTCTGGGAAAGAGCACGTCTGTCCCAGAAATTCTCTGGGCTGGTGCTGATCTCAGGTGGTAAATCCCTGCAGCGCTCGCGGGAATTAAAATTTGCGTACGGGAGCAGCGCAGCATGTTAAAGCAGCCGTGTGTGTGAGCCCAGCTCAGGTACCACTCTCGATGCAGCTGCTTGCTGCGGAGCCGGCTTGGATGCCTATTGCTGTGAAAGAAACGCGGCTTTGGTGTTACAGTGAAAAAGAGCTATTGCTGCGTCAGGCCGGGCTGCCACGGCTCCGGGTACCCGCGCCCAGCCCGCGGCAAGGCTGAGCATGTGGTCCTGCAGACGGACAGATGCACAGACACACAGGCATCGGTGAAATGCAGACAGAAAACACGGCTCCAACCATCTGTCCCGTGAGCTCCCAGCCCTGCAGGCAACACCCTCCATCTGGGAGCTGACAGGGAGCCTCTGTCATTGGCCGTGGGACTACTGGATCCCCATGACAGTCCTGGGAACAGCCCTGTCAGAGGCTCAGCCGGCTCTGGTGAGGTTCTGGGGGTTCCTCTGCCTGTCATGGTTCCTCTGTTCGTGGCAATGAGCTGTCAATCACGTAACTTAACACTGTTCAGTATGGGACATATGTGCTCCTGATTTCTTCAGCATGGCAGCAGGCAAGAGAGGATGCATTACACATGAGAAGTCATAACAACATGGGATGCTGGTGCCATGTAAGGAAACTCTTCCAGGTACTCCAGGGAAGTTTGCGGGCACCTGTGGCAGCTGTACCTGGGTTGCAGCTATGGCTGAATCGATTTTCTTCCCACTGTCAGCAAACTGCCACTGGCAGCTGGTAGGCTGAAATCTCTGCGTTTGGAGAAGCGTGTGAAGAAAATGTCAGGCCATAGATGGCGTTCCTCTTTCCGGCTGTGTTTGATCAAAAATGGCTCTCCTCAAGGATCCAGTTTTGGATCAAAGAAACACCCAGATAAGTTGGATGTACTTACTCCATCCAAGCGCATCTGAGCAGGTTCAGAGGCGGGTTAGCAGCCTCTTTTCATTTTACCCTTCCTCAACTAACAGCCCTGCTTTGCATAGGTAAGCCAGCATTAGCTTTTGATCTAGTGAGTGCTCACAAGCTTTACTGGTAATGGTTTGGAAGAACAAGGACATTGCCTTCCTAGAAAACTCTGGAGGGGAGAAAGAGAGAGAGGGAAAGCTGACACAAGATCACAGTGATGCAGCTGCAGTTTCTTGGATCCAGGAGAGAGGCAGACATATACCACCCAGAGAGCAAGCAGTGGGTTTTGGCTGCAGATAAAGGTAGAAGGTGTCATCTCAGAGGAATGTTTAACAATGGATGAAAATAACTGTAAAAGAAAACAAATGGTGTCACAGAGACAAGGCATATGGTAGCTCAGAGTGATGGGGAAGCTCGTTCAGTTCCAGGGACTGATGACTCTCAGGAGGAAGCACAGCAGGGGATGGCTGGAGGAGAGTCTCTGCTTCAAATATCAGCTTTTTTTTCTTCCAACATAATTGTTATGATCATCACAGCCATTGGATTTTTGTCAGAAAACTAGGGAAAACACATTCTGTCCTGGCATGGGGAAGAAAAAACAATGTCTCTTGCCTTAAAGTTTCCTGCCCTTCAAGGAGAAGAGCAGCACAGGAGTCTCTGAGGCAGAGATCTGAGGAAGCAGAATAGACCTGCTCCAAGGGTGAATGTTGTCCTGGTAGGGAAGTTCAGGAGACTGAGATCTCCCTCTGTTGAGTGATGTATACAGAAAATGTATTTCCAACTTGAACAGCCTGTGTCTGAGCACTGAATGCAAGCTTCACATTAAAAATTACCTTATTACGTGTCTCATCACTGGTCTTTATTCTCTACTGTTTTGCATTTTATCAAGTATTTGCCTTTGGATAAGAAGGATGGGAAAGGTCTAGCTTCTGAGTTGCCCATCATAGTACTTACTTTTGGAGGTAAAACTGCTTAAAGGAGGCACAAGGCATCACAGACCTTTCTTTACAGCAGCACACAGAAATAAAGTGGGAAAACCAATTACTGGGGAGCAGGAGTTAATTCTTAGAATAAAAGTACAGAGTAACTGCCAGATATTTGCTATGGTATTTCACTGCTTATATAACTGGTTAATCAGTACTGCCAACTGCCCAGCACTGGGCTGCTCCTGGTTTACCATAAAGCCACCATATATAATACATTTAATCCATTTCCACTTCCTTCCAGCTGAACAGGCTCCATAATGGCTCTAGATCATGGGAATTTTGTAACATTAACCTTCCTCTGAGGGTCATGTGCCAGAAATTCTTACTCCCCAGGAAAATAATTTCCCCAAATCTTAGTGAGTGAAAAATCAGGTCCAAGCCTGAGGTGAGCTTGAGCTGCAGTGTAACCAGTGCAAGTGCAGCTGCCCCAGCACTTAACGTACTGCCCAGTGCAGTAGTTCATGGTTTTTGCAATGAGATGTTATTTCCCAAACCATGTTATTTTTTTGCCCCTTCAAATCTGGAGTGCAATCATAAATACACAGGAAGGTCCTTTTGCTGTAAACTTGTGGTCACCTTCAAGCTTGGAAGGAGACCTGTATTATTTAAGGAGTTCATTCCTGGCAGCAAATCTGAGTGGATGCTGCTCTGACAGTAGGTCTGAATCTGTAAACAATTGGCCCAAATCCACTGAGGGAAGAAAAAGACCCTTTAGCCAATCATTGCCACTTCTCCTCACCTCTCCAAAACAAACAGATTGGTATGTTTTGGTTTAGCAAAAATGTTGAAACAAATTATATTTAATATAAGCCACAGTACTATTTCAGAAGTGAAACCCACAATATTCCTTCCAGGGCATGCTGAATATTTAGAAACAAAAATAAACCACTTGGCCAGGCCTCACTGGTGCATGCACTGAGCTTCCAGCCCTCTCTGCTGTTACTTCCTACGCTGCTTCTCCCAGAGACCTCCTGATTTATTGACTGTTTCCCTCCCACTCCATTGCCTGCAGCTTCTCATGACTTCCACTCACTCAGTGGGTACATCTGTTCAGGATTTTTTGGCTCAGTTTATGTCCTTTTTATGGTGTTTCTTTGTCAGACAGAAATCAGGTGTCCTGCAAAAATATACCACACAAGTCAATATTGCATTGAAAGCAAGCTCTGCTCATTTCAGTAATAATGAAATTTTTCAGGTTTCTCTTACTTTTTGAGTAACCATGATGCCTGGAATCCTGGTAGGGTAACCTTCTGGTAGAATACAAGCCCTCCAGAAGCTGCCAAAGGAAACAGGGAAGGGGTGCAGGAGCAGCTCCTGGCTCCAATGCTGCATCCTTGTGCTTCAGCACTGCCTGTGGCCCCTCTTCCATTCCCCAGGAGCTGTAGGGGGAACCCAGGGCTTGAACCTGCCATAACTTTGCTTGGTACACAAGGCCATAGAGGAACAACCAAAATGAATTTGTGGATCAGGCATGTTCTCAGAACCCTGCAACACCTGAAAAGCTCACGTTTCTGCTGCGTGGCTTTCACCAAAGCTCCTGCTGCAAAGTGCTGGAGCTGTGTTGGACGGCTGAGCACACAGTAAGGGATAATTTAATTAGTGACTACTGTTACCTAAAAGATTTAGGGAGGAAAAAACTCTGGGGCAATTTAAGGAGGAGGTAAGATAAGGGAAGGTTTTAATGAAGATACAAACCACGCGCACACCCCCTGACCCAGGCGTTGTAATTTTATAATGATGTCCAGCCAATCCCCATTCGTCCATCCCCCGACCTTTGTCCCCTTCCACCCCCACCCCACCCGTCGGGAATTGAGTCTGGGGGTGTTTGGAGACCCTCTCTTCCTCATCTTCTTCTTCTTCACAGCACATAAAGTCCTTGGAGGCTTTCCAAAGTCCTGGGTGATATCTTGTTGTATAGGCCAGGGGGCAGATGTTCTTAACCAGAATAAAGTCCTACCTTGAAAAGAAGACTAAATATACTACTGGAATTTAGGGGAATTGATATGGAATTGGGGTAATAGGGTTGGGTATATGTGTAACTACTATGCTAAAGGGCAAGGGATGTAATACAGCTACTTCTAAAACTTACATTCACTACATAACTACTTCTAAAACCTATAAAAATTAAAAAATCAAAACCTCCAAGGCAACACTACATACAAAACTCAATACAGGTCTGAACAGCCTCATCCAGGGCTGCATCCTCTGTATGCTGCCTCTGCCAGGCGTGGCTCTCTTCCAGTGTTATTAACTTTGATGTGCTCCTTAAAAATGTTATCATACTTGCTTCTGAAGAGATAAAGCAGCAGAAATCTGGGGCATGCTTCTCTATTTTCTCCCAGGTGTATTCATGGCTCTGATGCCATCTGTAATGTCAAAGTGCTCTTTTTCTACCTTCATAGCCTTGGTATTAGGGCTTTTGGCAAAAATCTCCATTGCTGACAACTTTTCAAGGTCCTGGTCAGAAGTTTTTGATTTCCAAACTGAATTTCAGGCTACATTATTTTCACAATTACTACCTTTATTTTTTTCATTGAAAATGTGAAATAAACTGCTGAATAAAATAATTCTTTTTTTCTTGGAAAAAAGTGTGGCAACTGCATAAACTTTGTGCATCTGATAAGATTATTGCATAAAATTTCTAGTGTATCTGGTAAGTTTATTGCCAAACTTGTCCAGATTTTTTGAGGAAATGGATTGTATTGAAAGTTGGTGTGTTTTCAAAGACTTCATTGGTTTAATATGCTAAATAATTCATGATACATTACAAACCAGTTGTCATTAACATCTTTTTTTACTCAAGTATGATACCAGGAGTATTGCGCACATGTGACAATTTCTCAATATGATCTATAGGGGGAAAAAAATTAAATTTTTTTCCAATTAAAAAACCAAGAAGTAAACAAGTAAACCAAAAAGAACTGGAGGTGTGGATCCCATCTTCCTGGCCAAGAGCCTATTGTGATTATGAGTCCATGGTAGGTGGCCACTAGACAATGCTCAACATGTTTGAAGGGTAACAGAGAGAATTAGTGTCATATTGGACATCATCTTGTTATGGTTTAACCCCAGCCAGCAACTAAGTACCAGCACCCCTGAGGGAACGAGCCACTGGAAGAGTCCGGATACAAGATGGCTTCAGCAGCTGAGCAGTAAAAAGTATTACAGATTAAAACATTAAGAATGGATTTAAAGAAAGAAGCTGTCAGTCAGAAGCCTACCAGGAAAAGTCAGTCAGCATTGGCAATTTGTAGAGAAAAGTCCAATGAAAACTGAGTGCAGATCAAATTGCTGCTTCTCAGCTGTGTTTGCTCATAAAGAGTCAAGTACCAATAAATCTAGAAGTTAACCTAAACTACAGCCAGTTGCGCTGTCACCAGATCCTTGGAGGATCCTGGGATATAAAAGTGGGATTGGTTCTCTTTTTTATAAATAAAATCCCAGGAGCAAGGATTCAGCTGAAGAGTTAGTTTAAAGGTTATTTTAAGTGTAGAGCTTCTGGTGTGATATATGTCAACCCAATGTGTCCTTTCCTGGCATGAGCGGAGTAGGCACCGCAGGAATATGTTGCTTTAGGAGGCAGAACTGTTCTCCTAGCAAATGAAAAAAGTTTCAAAAAAGCTCTTCAGAGATCAGGGCTGAGAAGGGGAAATAATAATTGTTAGACACCACCCAGCTGGAAAAATAACCAGGTTCATAGAGTCCATGATATTTAGTGTCTGATATTCATATCTCTTCCAAGTGTTACTTTTTGAAGGTGGCTGTATCCCTTGAGAATCAGAAGCTGAGAGCCAGAAATGGAGTGGTGTGAATTACCATCTCTTGTGGGTAACTGGATACTTCTGGGTCTTTATCAGCTCTCCCAGTTAGTCAGTTTTAGTCACTAATGGTCATTTAGGTTTTACTCAATTTCCACAAAGGCATTTTGATTGAACACAACTATCACCCATGGTTTTTGGTGTTTCTATCACGAGGACACATTGTAGAGCTGTATCAGCCTTTTTTGCATGTGCTTTGGCAAGATCTGTCTCCGTTAGGTGTTTGTGGAACACGAGGTATCTTGCTTCTACTGATGAGACTGGAATGGCTGGGAGGTGCCTGGAGGGCGAGAGAGGTTGTGGAGAAAAAAAGGTAGTTTTAAGAAAAGTTGTTTTAAGGTGTGACCCATCAACTATGTTGTAGTTATTCAACATTTTTCAAGATATACCCAGAAAGAGGAGAAAACGTATGATCCTGGGGGGATAGATGGTCTTATTGTTTTCCTGTCAGTCTGCATGAAGTATGTAAAAACTCAGATGCTATCATTTTTCTTGGGAAATTACGGAAATTGGAGTGGGAGGATTAGAGACATTTTTAATTGACCCTGGCCCTTCATCCAAGGATTTTTTTTGCGATTCAGCTTCATCCTGGGCAAGGAACTTCTATGCTGTACCTCAGAGTGTGCAAACCCTCAGGTCCATTTGCCACTGCTGAAGGGTTGACTTCTAATCTCTCCCTTTGTGGATCTGGGGCTGTTTTAGTTGTCTGAATGTAGGGAGCTTGATATGGTGCACTTCTGCCCCCCGGGCCATGTGCCCCCTCCCTGCCTGCACTGCCCTGCCTTGCCCAGCCCCTCGTGGGAGGCTGTGGCTCAGGGACAGCGCAAGGACACACTGACAGCCCAGTGACCACCAAGGTACCTACAGAAGATAAGTATGTATGTCTCTCCAAAACCTTCTGTCTGACAAAGTCCATATGACAAAGGATGAAGGGTGATCGGAGGAGCTTTATGATTCACTTCTTTCCCTATAGTTTCTGGAGGCAGGTGCCTTGTTGGTTTTTTTGGTTTTTTGAGTTTTTTGGGGGGGTATTGATGAAGGGTGACAGTCATCTTAGGTCTAGCTGAGTACCTCACAACAGATCTTCCTGCTCACTGGGTGTTTGCTATGCCTGTGTTTGTTTTAGGGTGGTTTTATATCTTATATTTGATGGAGCTCTATGCTCAAAATATTTATGAATCCCAGCGTTATCAGGGACTTTAAAACCGAGCGCCTTAATGCATACTCTCTGCTTAATCCTTGTAGTTCAAATGGAATTTGAAGCTCAAATTGACTCATAATCTCTTCTTTTTTACAGTGTGCATTTTCAGTCAATTTGTGAGTTGTGTGTGTGCTGTTTTCTTGTTTTCCGGGTTAGGACAGTCCCCTTCACAACAGAGAATCCTTCTATCTTAGGAAATTTGGAAGGTTCCCTGAGAGTGTGTAAATACAACAGTGTTGGAAATAGAAATGTGGCATTTCTATCAAGAAGTAAGCAGGGAGTTAAAAGGATAATACAGCAACTGTGTTATTTAAATGAATTTAGTTGGTAATGCTGATGAGTAGTGAGGACATTATTGGAAAGCTTTTATTACAGGGAAGGATAAAAATAGAATATCTCCCACAGGCAATTACTTTTAAAAATCACAGCTTGTTCCCTGTGTCAGAAGCTCAGTGGGACCATGGAGCTCTTGTGGGGGAACAGAAAGGACAAATATGATAAAACTTGACCCTTACTTTGTGCCAGGTTTCTACCTGTGAATTTCACCCCACCTTACCACATTTTGCTCTTACTTCTACAAGACCAAGAGTAGGCCACCCCTAGGCAGCTCGAGGGGTTCAAAGGGCACCTGCACACACAGGAGCCCCCTTGGTAGTCCAAGGCAGGGGTTTTGTGGTGGGTGACAGCTGCAGTGCTTTTGCTAAAGGCACCTCTGGCTTCAGGCAGCCTCTGGGATGTGCAATGCACAGACCCCCTAAGTTGCTCTCTGCAGGCACCTGATCTTAGTGAACAGAGAGCAGAAGAGGCTTAAATTCATGTGCTCTGGGTTAGGCTTTGGAAACTTTAGTCCCCCTCAAGGGAGCCTCAGTGTCATAGCACCACTTGGCTGAACTTGGAAGTACCTCCATCTACCTGGCAGGAAGGTCAAGGCACTTTTTGGGGGGGTTGAAGAAGGCACTCGTTCATCATGAAGAACAGCTCAGAGTGGGAGAAGACACCTCTGGACAATCCTTCAGCTGTAAAGGAAACCCAGCACCAACCTAACACTAATTCTTGGATAGATAAAACCTCACCCAGGCCTTAGGAGAGTGGGTCATCTCCTTCAGTTAGCAGTATCAAACTCAGGTCCAAATAGACATAAGGTTGACACTCAATCTGTGTGTAAATGACCTGGTTCAGCAGTGAGAAGAAAGCAGCAGCTGCGTTTGGAAACTCCCAGCAATGAGCCTATTTTATTCTTGGATGAAGGCACAGCTAAAGAAAATGCATTTTTTGCTTGCTTACTTATTAAACATTAAGGCCACAACTATCTCTTTGTTGGTAGTCCCTGGGTGTTTGTCCTGAACAAAATAAGTAAGCATTATGGAGTTGTAAGCAGCTACTGAGCACTGGGAGTCTGATTAAAGTCTGTTCCTGGGTAAGTCGTGCATGTCCTGTATCCTCACCGTGGTCCCTTGGGCTGTCATGTATGGCAGGCCCCTGGTTTACAGCACTTCCCTAGGCAGGATTTTCATTAAAAAATGTGCAGTATGGCTCAGAAGAAAATCTTAGGTAGCCATGACCAGAAAGTCTGAAAACTGTGGAAATAACATATGCGAATGTTATCCCACAGTCCTCCTTAGGTCTCCAATGCATGGCACGTTCAGCAGCTTTGACTCCTTTGTATCCCTCAGTCACTGCACACATCTGAGTCCCAGATTCTCCCATCATCAATCACGGCTCCTTGTCTTACATGCAGACATCATGACTGAAGTCTTTTCCCTTTAGTGAATGACTAGTCCCCATGGACTATGTTAGAAAAAAACCTCTCTGCTACATGGGAGAACATCAACTCTGTCCTACACATGGCAGCTGACTGGTGTCTGCCCAGGTTTAATTTATAAGGGGTTTAAGGCATTCTGGTAGCCACAAAATCAGCAGAGCTAGGATAGGGGCACCCAACCTCTCTGCTTGCTGCCCCTGCACCCCTGAGCTGCTTCCCAAGAATTTAATAAGCACAGAAACAATTTGGTCTACAGAGAGTCCCACAGACAGCCCTTGAGAGTGAAATGTGCTCTTGGTCTAAAAGAATAACAGCTCAATTTTTCTTTAGCTTATGACAGAGATTCCCTCAGTGAACTCTCCAGACAAAAACTAGTGCAGATTTTCTGTAGGAAACTTCTGGCAGTTGCAAGGACTGGCAGGCAAAGGAGTAAGTGGTTGTACCTCCATTGCTGGCTGTTTCCTCTGGCACAGCCATACCACATTGGGTAAAGTACCAGTTCTTCCTCCCTTCCCTTCTCTAAAAAGCACACAATCCTGGGTGGAAAGCTATTGAGTACAGCTTGCAGTGGAAATGTCTTTCTTGACACCATTCAAAAACATCTAAGCAAAGGAGCTTTGAAATAGAACAGTGCACCATCTCAAGAAGGAATTATTAAGAAGCAGCATCCCTATTTCTGCAACATGTTAGCATGAGTTCCTCCTCACTGATGTCCGAGCACAGCCTCACAGCATGAGGAAGTGTTCATTTTTGTCATGTCACACTGGAGTCCAAAACTATGTAATAAACTGCTTTAAAGTAAGTACAGTTTCAGAGAAAAATGCAGGCTGCATCCAGTCCTGCAGATCCTTCAGCTGCAAGGCAGCTTTGCCTTGAGCCAGCTCACAGATTAAGGCAAGGGACACTATTCCTGAGAGCTCCTATGACTCTGTGGGATATGTGTGATGGCTGGGATGGGTGCCTTATGCTCCCAGACCACCACGCTGAGTTGAATTGGGATCTCTTACATCACTTACTCTGGAGCAGGAAGTTACTGGGAGCTTGCAGGGTCACAGGAACAATGGAGAGGCTTGAAAACACCCCAGGAGCCAACCATGAGTGCACTGTACATGTGTGCTCAGTGTGAGATGAGCTACCCCTCGTCCCAAGCTGGGCTATGGTCACTTGTCCCTCAAGGTTAATGAGAAAAGACTCCTCCAATAATTATTCCTGGAGCAAGATGCTGAATGTAGAGCTCTGACCTTTGTGTTTCAGAGCATTATAAGATCAGCGTGCTTTGCTCTCCTTGTCTGAGCTTATTTCTCTGACACAGAGAGATTCTCACTCTTCTTGCTCCATTAGATGCTGTTCAGCATGTCACTGGTTCCTGAGGGTGCACACTAATGGTCATTGTAAAAGCATTTTCTCAGTGGCCTAACTAAGGAGGAAGAGTTCATTTGACTAGAGAGAAATAATAAATAAAGACTGACCCACTGTTCTGGTGAAAAGTTCCCCATAATATCCATGAGAGGGAGAGAAATGATGGTTCTGGGTGCAGAGCAGGTCTCCCTGGCTGAGCCCAGTTGAGCTCTCCTGCTCTGCAAGCACACATGTGCTGGCCAGGACCCATACTCTCTCCTGCTCAAACTTTTCCCGATTCAAACAGCAATAGAAATCTGGAAAAAAAACAAAACACTTCATTCAGAAAAATCTATTGTAAAAAGTACTTCTTGTCTGTCTATTCTGCCTCCTCATTATTTTCTTAGTCTGAGAATTACCTCAATAAAAGGAGATGAAGGAGGCAGTAGATACTCTCTATCTTGGGTTTGATGCCAAGCAGCATGACATACTTACAGGGAATAGTGGAAATACGGCATGGACAAACAGCTACCTCTTAGTTTTGCTGGAGAATTGTCACCAGCAGATGGAAGGCCCCATGGCTGTCTGCATGGGAAGGGGCTCCACAAGGTTCTTGCCTTCCCTGCTTGCCTCTGAACCTCAAGACCATTTAGAGATTTGAACTGAGAAAATGCTTTTATAGACAATGGTAGGATAAAAGGGATGTGAGTCTGGGATTCAGGCTGGGTGTGGGCTCTTCGGGTGTCCACCAAGGATTAGGGGTGTACACACAGGTGTCCACATGTGAGCTAAGTGCTGATTTCCCATGGTAGCTCCTGGGGATATAGTCACTGTGGTCAGAGGAGTCCAGAGAATTAATCCACTCCTCTAAAGCAAGCACCAGGAAAGCATCTGGCTGCCAAACCATAGATGCCTAGTGCCATATTGGAGGCTGCAGACCCTATTTGGTCTCCAGGTGCTGTCCCAGGGGCTCAGGGGCCCTGCATGTCCTCTGTGGCATCTTCCAGCCCTGTGCAGATTCATCTACCATCCTAGGACATTTCAAATAAATGATGCTTGGGCAAGGTATCTCCCCTGCCAAACCCCTCTACACACCAGTAGGAAAATCTAAATTTATAAGGGCCTGATAATACTGGAGTTATAACAAGACATCAGGAAGCTCATGTTCAGCCATGAGGGGCTGTAGGACATCCAGGGCAGGATAGCTGTCTGGATCATAGCACAGGAGGACTACCTGACCATCTTGGACTCAGGGCAGGGAGCCAGGTCTTTTGCTTCAAATATATCCTAGCCAGATATTTTTTCAGTCAAATATGGCACTTTACATCCCATGTCCTGCCCCTTGTCAAGGTCCTGTCTCCAGATTCAGACTGAGCTGGTTGGTGTAGCATTGTGTGATTGCTGACAGCTCTCTCCCTTGCTTAGCCACCCCACATCATCCTTCCCAGCAGGTTGCTAGCACTGCAAAACCTTAGAGTCTTCTCAACAAAAAGAGAAATTGAAGGAAATCACGTGGAATCATCAAATGGAACCTTTAATTCCACTTATGATATTGATTTTCTATCTTTTTTCTTGACATTTGTAAAAGTATGTCATAAATTGAAGCAAGATCTGATGTAGAATTTAGTTTTTCTTTTTTTCATCTAAAATGTCAGAAGAAAATGTGGATTTTCATTGATAAAGGGAACAGGGCTTCAGCACTTCTTGAAGAGAAAAAATGAAAAAAATGGTTGTGTATTTATGAAATGTTTCAATATACCAAAACCCTTGTCTTCCAACAGAAAAATATTTGGACCAAAAATCTAAATCTCCACCCAGCCTTTTTTTTTGACCTACAGCATCACCCACAAAGGGCATACTGTAACAGCTGAAGACAAGCTCCATAACCACCCAGCACAAGCCCCCTATCTCCCTGTCTGCTTGCAAAGGGCATCTCTCTAGTCACTACTGCAGCAGTAATGATAATTGCCAAGAATTTGCATTTCTGCTTATCCTAAAGCTTTGTATTTCAAAGCAGAGACTTCAGAGAACTAATTAGCACAGAGGTTCATTAAATCTAAAAAACGCTCTCACTAAATAGATGGAGCATCCAGACCCTTAACCCATTTCCCAAAGGCAAATGCTTTTCTGCCTCCTAAGGCTTTACCAAGAGCAATCTGAATCCCTTAAGCAGTTTATACCATATACCAGCTTTTTGCCTCAGCACTGGGAGGCCTGGGTGCTGCCCCAGGATCATCATGGGGCTGTGAGGCAGCACTAACCCAGTGCTGCAGCACCGTGGGGCAGGACCCCCAGCACAGCCTGGCCACAAGGGCAAGGGGGTAGTGGGTTCAGTTCATCCCTCCCTGCTGTAATAAACGACCTGCCTGTACTCCAACACAGGACGGTGCTGCCAAAAATGTCGTAGCGAGCCAAGATCAGCCTGCAGCCAATGGGCGTCTGCAGAGAGAGAGAAAACCAAAAGGACATTATAGCAGCTCTGTGCTCCCATTCTTTCTCAGAACCTAAAGAAATGGCTGTGGTTTTGTGTAGAAGTTAATTAATGGTAGTAAATAATATTCCTTTGTGCTAGGAGTGAATAGCGCTCTTTATGTGGAGATCTCAGTGTGCTTAATGCTCTGTATTTAATCCAGCTTCACAGCAAAAGCTAGCTGAATTATTCATTGCAAATAAATTATCTGAAGAACACAGTCCTTTTTTCACTGCCTGTGAGCCCAGCCTGCTTTCTTTGATGCCCTTTTCCATAGCCAGCAGTGTCTTTACAACAATTTGGGCAACCGACCCACAGTGCACAGCTCGTTGTGCTGTCTGCTAATTGTCAGAGTGTGTGTGCACATGTCAGGGAGGCAGCAGGAGGAGGGAGACAGCCTCCAGGTCCTGCTAGTGGTCTGAGTAAACCTTTGAATGGGAAAGAAAGCAATAAGCAATGCTGAGCATGTTCCTCATCTGCCCACATAGATGAATACACACACATGCATATGTATATAGAGCTTTTCATACGCACCATGCTGGTGGTTCAAACAGTGCCCAGACTCCAGTTAGGACCAATTGCATATAGTAAATCCACAAATAAGGAACTGAGATGACATCCTTCTGAAGTGATTTTGGTATGAGGCTCAATGTTACATATAGAACACATCCACTTCCTGATATTCAGACAAATTAAAACCTCTCCCCAATACTCTCAACCAACAAAAAGCTCTGTACTGAAAAGTGGAGAGATGTGGTTACTCAAAGCGTGTGAACTCCATTGCTTCAGGAAAGCAATAGGTGAGATGTGACTCAGCTGCTTGAGGAGGACAAGGTCCTGCAGTACATAGGCTCAGATCTGTCAACATCTTGATCCCAGGGCTTTTTTGATGCCCTGGGCCTGGGGACACTTTGGTTGTGATTTTAGCCGGCCCTTCATCAACACTTTGTTGCAGGTGGCAGATCTGACACAAAGCCCCAGGATGCCTTTTTTATGCAGGCAGAGCTCAGCCATGAACTCGCTGCTACCAGGAGGTTTGAGATGCCAAAAGCTGATGTGGGCCCAAAAAGCTTTTTGCCTAATTCACCTACACAGAAAAGTGCAGGCATCACTGTGCAAGGAGGCAGAGATGGCCCTCCTCTCCCATGCACCCACTAACTGCCCTCAAGGAGGGAAAAGGGAGGCAGAGTCAAAGCTGCAGGGAAGTTCTTCCCATATGAATGGTCCCATCACCAAACAGATGCATGGGACAGCCCTGTCCTCACCTCACCTCCAGAAAGAGTTGCTGGTCTGGGCAATTTTGTCAAGAGTATTGGTTACTTGAGTATTTGATGCTGTCTCTGTTCTTGAGCAATGAACCATTCAGATCTGAGAACCACCGGGGAGCTTCTCAAGGACAGCTCTCAGTGGGGAATGTTAGGAGCTGGACTGGAAACGGATATTCTCCAATGAAGAGCTGAAACGTTGCACACGTGGCAATGTGTCACTAAATCCCTAGGTTAAGTCTCATGGTAAATGAGTGCATGACTAAAAATTATCTTTTTAACATAAAATTTTTGCTTGCTGTTTTTTGTTGTTGTTTTATCTGTTTATTTCTTTTAAACAGTAAACTCACCTTTGTAAGAAGGGCTTGGTATTTTGTTTAAAAAGATCATTCTATGCAAATTTTTTACCTTTGGAAATAGCTAAACTGACAGAAAAAGAAATCTTAGGTGCATGTTTTTGTCAGTTCCTTTTCATCAATAACACCCCTGTAAAAAAAGCCAAAATCAGCAAGGAAACAGGCTGAATCCGTAACAGCTGGGCTGGTATTTTGTAATAACATTTCTCAAGAAGAAAATAAAAGAAAGCAATCCAGCCTCCTGCCTCAAACCTGATGTGTTATCTGCCTTTCAAGTACCTAGTAAGAGAAGCACACAGACACCTTGGCTGGGTTCAGTGAAGATGTGATACTCAAGAGATGACAATAGCAAGATTTCTCCATCCCAGGAATGAACTTTTGTGGTGGGATGACCTTGTCTGACTGCTAGGTAGCCACCAAAGTCCTTACATCACTCCCCTCCACAACTGGACAGAGGAGAGAAAATATAACAGAAGGCTCATGAGTTGAGATAAGAATGGGGAGAGATCACAATTATTGTCACAGGCAAAACAGACTCAGCTTGGGAATAGCAACTGAATTTATTACCAATCAAAATCCTCCACCCCTCTCTCCTCCTCAAGTTCTACCTCCTCCCCCTCCGTGGTGCATGGAGATGGGGAGTGGGGGTTATGGTCAGTTCATCACAGGTTGTTTCTGCCGCTGCTCAGGGAGAGGAGTCCTTCCCCTGCTCCAGTGTGGGATCCCTCCCGCACGCTGCAGTCCTTCAAGAACAGCCTGCTCCAGCATGGGCTCCGCTCCTCATAGGTCTGTAGATCCCTGCCAGGATGCTGCTCCACGGGCCTCCCACAGGGTCACAGCCTGCTCTGGGCACCCACCCACTCCAGCCTGGGCTCCTCCACTGGCTGCAGATGGATCTCTGCACTCTCGTGGTCCTCCTTGGGCTGCAGAGGCACAGTTGCCTCACCATGGTCTGCACCACGGGCTGCAGGGGAATCTCTGCTCTGGCACCCACAGCACCTCTTTCCCTTCCTCCACTGACCTCGGTGTCTGCAGAGCTGTTCTCTCACATATTCTCACTTCATTCTTCTCTGAGCTCAGTTACATCTGTGCAAGAACTTTTTCTTTTTCTTCTTAAATATGTTAGCACAGAGGTGTTACTGCCATCTCTGATGGGATCGGCCTTGGCCAGCAGGGCATCTGTCTGGGTGCTGGCTGGTATTGACTCTGTTGAACATGGGGAAAGCTTCTGACAGCTTCTCACAGAAGCCAACCCTGTAGTCTCCCCTCCACTACTAAAACCTGGCCATGCAAATCCAATGCATCCCGTTTTTTAGAAAACAATCCAGAAGATATTTTTGAACTGTTTCTCTTGCAAACAAGCAGCAAAAGGTCTCCTGGGATGCTTCAAGGACGGAGAAGCAGATCAGTGTTCGTTCTAGGCCTGAATCCAGGTTCCAAGTGTCCCTGACCACCTCTGTCCCTATCCTGCTCTAGGGGACTGTCCTTTCCCTGTCCCTCCTCAGGAAGTATTTGATATCCCAGCTGGTGATACAGACCTGAAGAGCAGAGAGGTGTTGTCCCCTGCATTTGAAAGTTTGGCAGCCATTCCAACCTTCTCCCATTCATTGCAATATACCCCAATAAAATAAATTTGTTTTAAAATAAATAGGTCTCAAGGCCTGATTCTGCATCATTCACAGAAGAAAATCAGATTTGAGAGCACCCATTGTTTCATGAGAGCCTAAGCATTCCCAAGAGAAAGCTAAGTATGGGGACTGTATTAAGGCTGTAAATACCTTGGAGTGATGAGCCTGGACTAACAACCTGTTTTACAGTGGGACCCACTCTGCACCTGCATCATGTGGGTCTCCTCACCCTGAGGCAGGGATGAAATTTTATTCACAGAGATGTGTTTTCAGAATTATGGCTTTTATGAGCTTTTTGAATGTGAGAAAAGAGAAGAATTTACATAGTAAAAATTCTTGGCAAAGTTGGAACCTCCAGTTTCTGTGTAATAAACCAATTACTATGCTGTTGAATTTACACACTTCAGACAAGTGGACTGTAAACTCATATCCCAAGATAAAAAAAATACAAGAAATTCAGACTTTGGCTTTGCCAAACATTTTATTAGACAAATTCTTTTTTTATTATTTTTTTAAATTAAAACTAGGCAGAATGCATAAGTATTGAATACTTTTTATTATTTCTTACACAATGAAAGAGTACTTTTGAAGTCTCTACTTTATAAAATAATAGATAGTTCTCTGTAATATAAGTTAAAATTGTAAATGGAAACTTCATAGGAATATTTTTTTCAGCAATGCAGGAACATCTAGTATAGTTTTTAATTTATTTAGAAAATAGGCACATGGGCTCCAGTCCAGTAAGGAATTTAAGTGCAGAAGCACTCTTATTTCACTTCTCTGGGACTATTTACACATTTAAGCTAAGACCAAGACCGCACACTCTGCTGAAGGTGACCTGCCAGACTCCTCATTCTATCTCTGTATGAAAAGTATGATGTCATTTAGATGTTGCACATTTCTGCAAGTATTTAGATATTTAGTAGAGGAATAGCAATGCCACAGACATATTCAGATGGGCCTGAGCAATGAAGAGCATATTTCAGTGACAACCATCTGTGGAAATCGAGTCCTGCTTGGAAAGGTGACTTCGGAGCATGAACTTCCTTGGCTGCCTGGGCACCTCAGGTTCCTCAAGTCAAAGGCACTTGTGGGCATGGTGTCAGACATGCCTTTCCCAATCAGATGTGCCAATAAAGCACCTAAGCACAGCCCCGCCTCCTTCCTGCCACCCCCACCAAGTCAGGCCCCCAGCTCTGCTAGGGGAATTTTCAGTGGTGCTTTCAGTGGTGTTTTAGATAAAACATTTTGTTCAGATAAAACATTTAAGTAGTAGCATTAACAAAGCTGCTATTGCTTACTGTGAGGTCAGGGTCCATCTGACCTGCTGTCAGTAGTGACTGACCCCTTGGTGGCTTTGACTGGATCTGTGGAGATCATCCCCCTCCTGCACTAAGTCCTTTCAAAGCATTTTATACTACATCCCCTGTGCAAGCTATCCATGGGGCATTTGACTTTTAAAAACCCTCTTCTTGATCAAAACTGTTCACTGACTCTGTTGTAAGGCAGTCCCTTGCACACAGTGCTTGCACAGTGAACAAGCACAGGTGACAGATACCGCTCCTCTCCAGCTCTGCAGGATTGGTGTCTGCTAGTGAAATCTGTACTGACACAGGGAAA
Source organism: Chiroxiphia lanceolata (assembly GCF_009829145.1). Lineage (NCBI taxonomy): Eukaryota > Metazoa > Chordata > Aves > Passeriformes > Pipridae > Chiroxiphia > Chiroxiphia lanceolata. The sequence goes on along the minus strand of NC_045638.1, from coordinate 75,671,842 downwards.
ATGGGTCTCTCTGCTACCTGTCATTACCTACTCAGTCTGTCCCAGAACTGGCCTCCCTCAGGCCCCAGTTTCCCCTGGTCCTGGCAATGGCACCCTCCAGCCTCTGAGGTTTGGGATTCCATTCCAGTTGCTGGTACTTGGCTCAAGTGCTGCTGTCCACTCATCCAGCTTGAAGGTTGCTGGTGGTCTCTCACACGTGCTCAGAATAGAGGGTGTGCCCACACAGAAGGTTAACTGAGAGAATGTAAGAGTAATTATTAGTAGTAATAAGTAATTAATTGTGTTATTACATACAAATATTTAGTAAGACTCTAGGGCAGGCTATGGTGATGTGGTAGAGGGCTCAGTTAGAGAAATGTGTACTGACCAGCTGTCACTTGTCACCCAGACCAGCCCCTTTTTATCCTCTTTTCCCTCTATTTTCTCATGTGGGTTCCTCCCCAGTCCACCTTGATCCCTCCTTTTCCCTGCCTTTGATCCTTACCCTAAACATCCCATAACAAGTCCTGTACATTCCTACAGCTCCCTTAAAACACCTTCTAAGAGGTTGTCCAATGCCCTCAAATATTTCCTCCCCCAGCCCCCTGAGTCTTGTGCCCCTGCAAGCACGGATCTCTGCCATTCTACAGGGTCTTCTGGGGAGGGGCAGCCCCACTATTGCCTTGGTGGGGGAACCCCGAGCTGACCGCACTTCTCTGACAGTCCAAGGGAATGGGTTGGGGCTCCCCTGGAGCAGGTGGGGTGACTGGGATCCCACAGGTAGCATTACACTCTGATCCCTGGAGGGATCCTCTTGAGTCCAGGCTTTAACCACCAGCAGGTCACAGGTCACTCTTCCTTCCTCAGCCCTTACTGTCAGGGCTTATTGTCTAAACTCTCAGCTGGGATTGTGTAGGCTCAGCTGTGCACGTTGGCAGCACAGTTCTGTCCCTTTCCTTCCTGGTTGACATCAGGACTGGTAGACCACCCAGCCCCCACTGCTCATCCCAGTCCTCAGGGCAGCAGGGAATCCTATGGATGTTCTCCAAACCCAGGAGGAGGAGAAGGAGGAAGAGGAGGCAACCTTGCCTTCAATGGTCACATCAGAATTACTTCTGCGCCTGAGAGTAGGTTTGTAGCATGTTGATGGAAATAGTTCGTGACAAGAGAATCAAGTGCAGAGAAACAATTTCTGTACTGAAAACACCTCTCCAATGTAGGGTCACAGAATGGCTAAATTCTGAAATATTTAACTTAATGCAACTGGCAGCAGCTACTGAGTACTTGTCCTCAAGGAACTGCTGACATTTGCAGTGAAGCCACAATGAAACTGACAAAATAGGGCCTGGAGCAAACCCAGTATCGAGGAAAAATCATTGCAGACTGCATTGTACATATTTATAAGACACAAATGATGTCCAAAACCTTTAGGTCCTGTGTGGCAACCATGTCCTAACAGACATATTCAACACCTTTAACCAAAGGGTCTCCCCCTTTGGACACCAGTGGGTCAATTAGTTTAGCTTGACAGTGGCCTCAATACAGAGACATCAGTAACTAATCTCGAGAGTAAGTGAAATCATGCAAGCACATCTTTGAATGAGAAAGCTGGCTCCCTTCCCGTGATGTTTATGCAGGGCTCTGCTAAGCAGGCAGACATCAGGCTCCACTGCCTCTTACACTTGGCAGGAGCAAAGGACTCTTCCATGGGGAAGTGGGCTTGCACAAATGCCAAGGAGGAGGCTCAATGCAGCTGCAGCTGCTTGCTCAGGCTCTTGCCATATTAGCCCTTGATGAAGGAGAAGCACCTAGTGTAGGTGGTGCCTTGAGTCTCCCTCTAGATGATTCCTCAAAACAGTATGAGTGCATGAGGATGTCCAGTGGTGTCACTGAGCCTAGTTCCTTATGCATATTCAGGTTTTCTGGACACAGGAGATGGGGAGATGTTAAATAATGCGAAAAAACATGTATCATAGCCTCTGTTCCTAATATATAAGCTTATTGGATAACCTGAAGATTGGGTGTAAGACTATAGCTTTTCTGGTTTCTCAGACATTTTCTGGGTTATCATTATAATCTGTCCCAAAACATTTTATTTATTTGTCTGACTTAGCTACTTTTAGCAAAATTTTCTGGCTTTGATGAACATTGCTATCCCTCCTCTGGACATGAGCTACATGTCTTTGACACAAGCCTTTGACACTGTCTCCTGAAGCATTCTCCTGGAGCAAAGTGGCTTCTCATGGCTTGGACAGGTGAACTCTTCACAGAATGAAAAACTGGCTGGATGTCTGAGCCAAGACAGTGGAGGGGAATAGAGTTAAATCCAACTGGTGGCCAGTTACAAGTGATGCACCACAGAGGAATGTAGCTGGAAAGCTGCCCAGCAGAAATGGACCTGGGGAATGCTGGTTGACAGTGTCTGAACATGAGCCAGCAGCATGCCCAGGTGTCCAAGAAGGCCAATGGTATCCTGGATTGTATCGGCACCGTTGTCCATTTCCCCCACCTCCAGTACCCAACCCTTTGTTGGGTGCTGCGCAAACACCAGCAACAAACCAAGATATTTAGAGAAAAGACTAGTGATACAAAACAGGGAACAGAGGAGACAAATAACTTTGCCAAATGTCATACAGCAGATCAGAAACAGAGCTGGAAATGAGATGTAGACCACCAGGTCCTGGGACCACATATGTCCCTAGAACAAAAAAGGAGCTGGAACATTAGGTCTTAACAGAAATCCAGTGATTTAGAGTCATAGATAGAGAGACACCTTCAGTTTAAAGGTCATGCTTCATTACCCAGACCTATAATGTATTTCACTTGAACTCTACAAACTAGCTCAAACAAGAACTAGATGGTACATGTCTTTCCACTTCCTGGATTGGGCTGTTCTGGAGAGAGAAAATTTACAGGGATGAAGGAATAGCATTTATGAGCTCGATGAAGGGCTCATAAAAATGGAAAAGCGCACAAAAAACCCCCTGAAAAACACAAACAGTGATATTACAGGCACAGAAGTCTTTTACCAGGGCTAAAAAAAGACAAAGACTTTCAGTGCAGGTTGAGAATAAATTGCTCCAAATTTATATTACATTAATCTCTGAAGTTATCTGAAAGGAATGATGGTTAGTACTTGTGAAACAGAGGCAGGATGATCATTAACAATGCGAACATGAACCCCTGTGGGACAGAATGTCCAAACGAGCAAGGTAATTTTTCAGTTTGCTTCATTTTGTGTCCTTGACAGCAGCGGATGAGGAGTCACTGCCATGTTTCTTCTTTAACTCAGTCATCTTTTTATTCTGTTGTTTTCTGCAAGGTTTACTACTTCATGAAAGAAGAAAATATTTGGGAAACATCTCACCTACCATTTGTCATTAAAACTTGGGCACTTTCTCCAAAGCAGCCACTGCAGTTTATGGAGGCAGACATAAACTGGGCCCATTTGCTGACAGGACTTGTGACTCTGCAAGGGACCTACCCAGCCTGTTCCTGAAGGATTGCACCCCATGGGAGGGACCCACTCTGGAGCAATTAATGAAGAACTGGAGCCTGTGGGAAGGACTCACATTGGAGAAGTTTGTGGAGAACTGTCTCCCGGGAGAGGGACCACAGGCTGAAGCAGGGGAAGAGTGTGAGGAGCCTCCTCCTGAGGTGGAAGGAGCAGCAAGAAAACATGAGATGAACTGACCACAGCTCCCATTCCCTGTCCCCATGTGCCACCGGCAGGAAGGAGGTAGAGAAAATTTGAAGTGAAGTTGAGCGCAGCAAAAAGAGAGGGATGGGAGGAAGGTGTTTCAAGAACTGGGTTTTTGTTGATCATTAGCCTACTCTGATTTGTTTGGTAGTAAACTAATTTCCCCAAGCTGAGTCTGTTTTGCCCATGGCAGTAATTGGTGAGCAATCTCTCCCTGGTGTTATCTCAACCCACAAGCCTTTCGTTGTAATTTCTCTCCCCTGCCCAGCTGAGGAGGGGAGTGATAGAACAGCTTTGGTGGGCATCCAGAAAGGGTAACCCACCACAGAGGCCATCAGCAAAGACATAAAAAAAGTGACAAAACTTTATTTTTAATATTACTTGGACCCAAGATTCCATTCCAGCCCACCAGGGTGCCCAGGGGAGGAGAGCAGCTGGGACCCCTGTACACTAAATTGTTGGCTTCCCAACAATAACATACCTAAAGCTGCTGCTTACTGCAGTGTTTAGAGTCACATCTGACACTCTGAAAACATTCACTACAATTCATTTTGGATCTTAACAGCATTTAATTCCTTCACTGAGGCACTGCAGACAGTGATCTTCTCCATTAGCGCTCTTTTTAGTGCTCATCACAGAACATGCCTCATGCAGCAGCAGGGTGTATGTCTTGTAAGGAGAAGTGCATTTTAAATTGTGCTGGGTCTACATCCAACTTGTTCACCATATATTTAAAGCTGAAAGCACTCTAGCATTAGCTACAGCTCAAAGCAGACACATAATTTGTTTCGCATCGAAGCACACTTGGATATACTCTTACCTCAGACTAGCAGAGATAAATGACTTGCTGGAAGATACCATTTGTAGGACAGAACATTTATTTTGCAGAGACTGGAGATTTTCTAAAGCTTTATTATTGTTGCAATGAATCAGTATTTGCTACTTGATGTAATCTTGGCAGCTCAGCAATACGCTTTTTACGGTTTCAAAAAGAAATGCAGAGTAGCTGTTTTATTTCAAAATAGCATCTTTTGTTTGTTTGTTTTGAAGGAGGTGCATATGTAGGGCTACTAGATGACAGGTCTCAAAATGCATACGAAGTATTTTACCTTCGGAAGGTGACTATTACAGATCAGATTCTGCATAGTACTGTTTTCATTAAAATAGCTGAATGTGAAAAAGAAGAACAAATTGCAGTCAAGTCTTTGAGCCTGCACACATTTATACATGCTGGTATTGTTCTAAGCGCATGATGGCTTATTGCATTACGTGGGTCTCCACAAATGCAGCTCTGCTTACAACATTTGCAGGACTAGAGCCCAAAATAATAGCCTTCTGATTCTATATTTTCAAGCAAAGGTATTTCTAACCTTGTTAACAGACTTTCCTCCCTCTTCTGCATCAGCTGGAGAGTATCCATTCTGTTTCATACAGAGCTAAAAGCCTGTTATGTTAATAATACTTGGAAGCAGCTTAGTACATTGGACAGTGTTTACATTTTTCAGACATGTGAGTGACTTAGGAACATCAGCACCTTTAGGACAGCATAGTTAAGCAGAACAGGATCCGAAACTCCAGTACCAGCCAGTATTAATTTTAGCTGGGGAGGGCTTTTGAAAACAGAAAGCTAAGGAAACACTCAGTGCAATTTCAGAAGCACTGTATGCATGCACACACATTCAGATGTGTTTAGTTTATCCCTGCCATTCTTGCTTTCTCTATAACGCTGCTAAATTTAAAGAATAAATCTTGATTTCATCCAGTGACTTGCTCCCCTCCTTTCCTTGTTCCCGACTGTAATATCTATTACCCCAAAAGATCTCTCTTCACCTCCATACTGTTAACTGCATCCCATTAGCTGAAAGCACTCTCCTACCTCTAGATGAAGAAAAAAAGGGTAGGAATTCTTGTTTGACTATTACTATAATTTACAAAAGTCCACAGGATGATGGCATGCAGTATGAATTATGCCACCCGAAGCAGAAGAAAAATGCTTCAGTCCCTCCTCACGCAAGATTTGCAGTGGCATCACTGGGACTTTTGCTTCAGCAATAGCTTGTAGAACTGACAGATAAAAAAAATTACACAGAATATAAATTGAATTTATGACATAACAAATAATATTTAATAGATAGCATTGAATGCATGTACATATCAATACCAGTGCTGTAACAACAAAACAGAACTTGTAAAATTAGCAGCAGTTTTTTGCAAGTACAAAAATACACATTTTATTCAGAACATATATAATAGCAAAATTTAACAGGATATATTATACAAACTCAAAGCATTTAGATAATGCATCACTTTAATATATTATATGATGTATGACACAGACAGTGAGATCATCAAGTGCAACCTCAGCAATTTTGCAGATGACATGATGCTGAGAGGTGCAGTTGACGCAACAGAAGGACGGGATGCCACCCAGAGGGACCTACACAAGCTCAAGAAGTGGATCCATGGGAATTTCATGAGGTTCAACAAGTCTAAGTGCAAGGTGCTGCACCTTGCCCTGGGTTGGGACAATCCCAGATATGGGCACAGACTGGGAGAAGAACTCCTTGAGAGCAGTCCTGTGGAGAAGACCCTGGGGGTGCTGGTGGATGAGAGGCTGGACATGAGGTGACGATGTGCACTCTCAGCCCAGAAAGCCAGTTATATCCTGGGCTGCATCAAAAGCAGTGTGGCCAGCAGGGCAAGGGAGGGGATTCTGCCTCTACTTTGCTCTGGTGAGACTCCAGCTGGAGTGCTGCATCCAACTCTGGGGTCCCCAGCACAGGAAAGACATGGACCAGTTAGAGGCGTCCACAAGAGGGCCACAAAGAACCTTAGAGGAAAGGAACACCTCTTCTATGAGCAAATGCTGAGAGAGGTGGGGTTGTTAAGCCTGAAGAACAGGCGGCTTGAGAAGACCTCACTTCAGCCTTCCGGTACCTTAAGGGGGCTTATAAAAAGGAGGGAGATTTTTTTTTTTATAAGGGAAGACAGTGACAGGACACGGGGCAATGGTTTTAAATTGAAAGAGGGCAGGTTTAGATTAGATGTTAGGAAAAAATTCTTTCCTATGAGGGTGGGGAAGCACTGGAACAGGTTGTCCCAAGAAGTTGTGGATGCCCCATTCCTGGAAGTATTAAAGGCCAGGTTGGATGGGGCTTTGAGAAACCTGATCCAGTGGAAGGTGTTCCTGCCCATGGCAGCAGGGTTGGAACTAGATGATCTTTAAGGTCTCTTCCAACCCAAACCATTCTATGATTCTATGTTTTAGATGCTGCATAATAAAATTACGTTTGTTCTGCTTGCAATAATACATAATGCCATTTACAGCAATGTTAAGAAAATATCCACAACTTAAACATGAACAGAACAGCCAACAAAGCACAATAAATGAAACACACAGAGTTGCAGGGTGTTAGTTACAAGCTTCTGCATTTCCCTTTACATATTTTTGAGCTTACTTTTGTCTTTTGCAATGTGAAAGGAATAACTACACCTATCAAACATACCACATAAACATACAGAAAACAATACACTTACTCCTTGGAGGACAATGAAGGGAAAATTTATCAGTTTCAGAACAGTAGTATAATACCACAGTTATGGAATCTATGCTGACTTTGCACATTACATCAAAAGCACAAAGGACTGGGACTCACATCTTCAAGGCTCAACACTTGAGTGGTCAAGGGGAGAGGCCCAGCAGGCACCCTGCTGCCCTGGCAGGGTCAGAGAACAGGGCACTGGCCTCGGTTACCTCCTGGGTCCCTTCTAGATTTTCAGAAGACTTCTGTTTGCTTGCTTTTTAGCAATTCTTATTATTCTTACAATGTTCTTGCAAAGCTTTATGTCGGAACATTACTCAAACAGTTTCCTAAAAAAAAGAAAACTTGTGAGTCTGGGGACTGCTCAATTAAATTTGAACAACCTGGATGTTAAACTTAAAATGAACACACATTAACACCAAAGGCATTTTCTTTATGGTGTTTATTTTAAGCATTAATATTCCTCTGCAAAAAAGCTTTGGTCAGTCTCTTTAAACTTTGGATTGCTGTAATGTTTTTCTAGACTTCCTCTTTGATCATGAAGACTGTCTCTTCCTGTGACTTTCAGAGGCAATGCCTGAATTTTAGGCTTAATCAAATAGCCATCAACTCCATCAGTAGGTTTCAGGGGGGCTGGCCTGCTGGTGGGCTCCACCAAGCCCCTTTCAGCCACAGCGTCAGTAGGTTGTGGAGATGGTGGCACGTTGGTGGGTGTAACCAAATAGTCACCAGCCACAGCAGCAGCAGTAGCATCTTCGTGTTTCTTTAGCAATTGAAAAGTGCTGTCGAAAGGGCAGGAGGTTTCACTTACGGTAAACAGAGTCTGGTCTGAAAACTGCGAGAAAGCACTGTCCAGAGAGCAAATCGATGACACAGATGGAGATGTCCCAGAAGAAGACTGGCTAGAACAGCTAAATCCTGAGCAAATATTTAATCCCTCTGGTGTTGGAGGCAGGAGACAATGGGACAGGTCTTTCCTTTCAACGTTTTGATTTGTGTTGTCACTTCTACCAACATTAATCCCCATAATCAAGCTCCGACTGCTAAGCTTTTGCCTTTCCATCTGCAATGATCGAAGCTGACAGAGATAGTCTTCATCTTCATGAGATAGGACAACATCACAGCTGGCTTTGCGTGTCGCCTTCTCATGACCATCATCAGTGTGGACAAAACTGGAGGCGAGGAGGGCAACTGCAGGCTCGGAGGAGCGTCTGTGTCTCCTCGAAGTTTTGAGAGCACCTGAGGTAGCGGCTGAGGAGAAACCCAGTGCGCCGGAGCACAGAGATTCATTCTGTGAGTTTTCTTGCGATGAAAACTTCAGGTGCATGCCAACAGAAATTGTCAACTGCTTTGATTTGGTCTCGCTTTGGATTTCATCCACCTCTGTCTGCTCTGAATCACCATCACTCAGAGTGAAGACAGACTCCCTGCTCCGGTTATCTTGATCGCGGGTTTTAATCCAGTCACTAGAAGAAGAGTCAGCTTCATCATTCGCCTCATTTTCCAGGCTGTCGTAGGAAGAGTCATTCTGATGGAGAGAAGCAACATCTGCAAGGACAAAACCAAGTGTTAACACATCAGTGACTGAACAACCCTATTGACAAGCAGCTTCCTTTTTTTTATTTTTTTTGGCAAGTATCCTTTACTTTCAGGAGTATTTGCCCTTTAAAGATTCTTCAAGCAGAAATACCAATAATTTCAGAAAAAATTACTATCTGATTTTGAAATAGAAAAGATCAAGTGAGTGCTAAGCTGCAGTTCAGTCAAGAAATACAGGATAATGGCACAATTAAGGGTCAGGGGTTTTTTTTTTGTTGTGGTTTCCTTGGTTTGGTTTGGGTTTTTTAAGTGGTGAACTTTACTAGTACATAATCTAGCTGTAAACAATTATTTACATACATACATGTATTTAACAGGTAATTATTGAATTTTTCTTTTCATTATTGAATATTGAAAACAACATTTAACCTTTCTTTCCTTCTTTTAGACAAATGAAGAAAACAGGGCATACTTCATATTTCCATAGTCTTCCAGAAAATAATTTTCTTCCAGAAAAAATATTTTTAAGAGCAACATGGTGAGTTTTAGTCTCAGTTTAAACATTTCCACTCAGCAGTGCACACCTCGGTCCTAATCTGTATTTGCGATAATTGGAATTACATTAAATCTCTTTTGCTCCAGGCCACTCTAAGCTGACTTATCTCACATTTGCAGCAGACACAGTTCCCACACGGGCAGTTCCCACACCTCAGTGCATGGCTGAAAACTTGTTCAGCTGTCACAACCTATTGTGGGTCTGAGCTCTCAGTCTCAGCACATCCCAGCACAGCAGATCCCATGTGCTTCACTCCTGGGGAGGGGGCAGGCCAAATTTCACTGGATTTCATCAAATCTCACCTAGAGCATGAGGAATTCAGAACAGTCACACTGAGTCAGTCTGGCATGCCAATGCAAGTGCTATTACCACTTTCAGTATAGGCCAGTTGTGACAAAATCTATTTTACAAAAAATGCTGCTTTAGAAACACTTTAAGGAGAGACACAAAACTCCAGTCAAAATTAATGCTATCACAAAGTTGGAGAGAAAAAGAGCACTAAGAATATTCTGGAGAGTTCTGTCAACTAGTCTGTCAGACAATTTCAGCCACCAGTTCCATCATTTTTCTGTGCTAGTAGCAAAATCTGGATGTCCCATTGAAATTATGGAGATCTCTCTCTTTTGATAGTGAAGAATAGACACTTTCAGTCCTAATATAATGGTGTGACATCGCAGTTGCATTATAACCATCGTTGGTCATGACTTCATGATATTCTGGAGGCTGAGGCAAAAATTCTAGACTTAAGATGAAGCTTTCTCCAGATTTTTTCCTTTTTTTTTTTTCTTTGTTTCCCCTTCCTCTTTTTTACCATAGTGGCTCAAATGACTGGTACAGGAGCAAGAGATTCTTTGCAAGAGCATTCTGTGATATGGCTCAGGTCTTTGGTAAGTTGAATCAGTTTTTATGACCAATACTTTGGGCAGAGGAAAGAGAACAGCAGTATCTGGAAACACTGCATGAAAAGGGAACAGCATTTTTCCTTGGAATAGACTGATCTTTTGTATGGATAAGTTTAGCTGTCTTAAGGAGATCAAAACATCAATCTGTATTACCTGAGCTGTTCTCTCTACTGCATGTCATCAGTATTTCTCCAAAGAGGGAGGTAATTTCATCTCCAAAAATCCTGCAGCAATTCTCAATGAGGAACTGTACCAGACTGGAAATCTGCAACAAAGCAATGGGAGAGAGATGTCTTGTCAGATCTTCTATTATTGCACTCAGGGCAAGCTCACCATACATATGAGGAACAGGAGCAAACTGTATTCCATGATGGCAGCCAGGAACTACTCTATCAGTCTGCTGGGCCCAGACAAAATGTCCTGGTATACATCATCATATGCATCTTCTCGATTTCTACTCTGTCCTGTTCAGAGGTCACTGCAACACAGAGCTTCTTGATGAGAGAAGCACTTCACTAATACACTGCGTATTGCTTTATGATCTCCCTCCCCTTCTTCCAGATTATGAGAATGGATAGATGAATGTTTCTAGAGCCCTGACAAGAGGACAAGTCCTGATCTGAAGAGGTATTGACTGTTTTCATGTTTATAACCAACAGCATGGTTGAACAGGAAGAAGGTTGGTTTGTTTTTTAACTACACTTAAGTGTGTCTTACCTTTTTTATAAATTCACTTTCTATATCAGGAGTGGAGGAAACAGGAGGCCAGAGCAAGCTAGGTGCAATGCAGACAGCCAGATTAAATGCATTCATCTGGTTCTCTTCAGATCTCATTTCTATACCATGCAGCACTCCAAAGATGTAACGTAGGAGAACAACATTAGCTCTGGGGAGCTGCTCTAATAACCTGAAAACATACACAAATGTAATTCTTCAAGTTAGTGACCATTTTCCATAGATACACACAAGTCAAGATAATGGAATTACAGAAACAGGGTAACATGGTCCACTAATTAAAGCTGGGAGTGTGTCAAAGAGATGTTGTTGTTCAGCTGCTTTCCCTCACTGTGCCTCTGAACAGTTTTCTGGAACAACAGAAAACATCATAACACATAATTAAAATTATGCTCTGTCAAACTAATGAACCAAGTACAACATATGTCATGAAACTGTACTTCACCTAAGCTCCCTGATAATTCACTATTCACTTAACCAAAAAGTTCAGCTGTCTCTCCATGCCATCTAGTTGCCTTAAGTATATATGCGTGTAAGTAAGTGTGAGGTCAGCTAGCATACCAAGCTCTGCTTCCCATGACATAAACTTTGCCTACTTTCTGTTTCATACCACCTGCAAGGGTAGAGGCTTCCCTTGTCACTCTACTCCAGCATTTACACACAATTCCATCTTGGCTTCAGAATGGTCACTAAAATTTGAGATGAATCAGGGGAAATATATGAGGAACTGATTTCAGCTTCCCTTTCATCCAGGACTCCAAAGTTCCCTGAAGGTGGTTTTGGATTTGATATCAGGAAGAAATTCAGGTCCTGGACAGCGTATTTCCAAATCATATAAGTTGGTTTTGTTTTCTTCATGAATTGATTAATTTATTTACTGGTATCCACAAAAGGCAAAAATGTGGGACAAAAGAGTCATAAAACTGTCTCATACAGACAATCATTTAAGTATATATATAAGTTTGAATGTTCTGTCATATACACAGAGACTTTCAGCATCTATATTTAAAAAATTAATTGTAAGTTGAATATTTGCAATTCCGCATTCTGGGATATACATTTATAGGAAAAGAATGCAGAGAATATAAGTATATATTATAATAGTATTATATAGTATATAATATAAGCATACCTTTGTATGCTTTTTATCTTCTCTTCAGTATTTCCTTGATCCAGCACAGAGACCCACTTATCACACAGCTGGGATGACAAAATACTGCCTGGGATGTTGCGAAGAAAATCCTTATCAAGAGAAAAGAATAACAAAACACGTGAACAGCTGTTCTGGAGCATGTGAGGGAGTAGGAGTAAGACATGCAGATAGAAGAGGATGTATCTGTGCAACAGTGCTCACTGACAAGCATATTGTTACACACAGCAACTAAAACCAGAAGAAAATCATCTGAGATATGGAAGTACTTTAGATTATGCTTAAAGTGAATATTTTCTTGCCCTTTCCTTACCCTTTCCTGTCATAATAGAAGTATTTGGAAGCTTCATTTGATATTGCTGAACTAAAAAATCTGCAGTGAGACCAGTTATTTTGATGTTGTATAGTGTCTGTCTTCACTTATCCCTTAACTTCATTCATAGACCCTGTTTCTTCTCCTTAGCTGACAAGCTCAAACATGTCCAGATTATAGGCACTGCAAGACATCTCTGTTTTCTCTCCCCTAATCAATCCCTTTTGGTAATGGAGTACTTAAACTAGTCATGAATAGTCATGCTACTCCTCTTTCCTAATACCTCAGCCACTGGCAGCGAAACTGTTGCAGCTTAGGAAGAAGTCCAAATCCTAGCTTTCCAAACAAGCTAGGGTAAGGGAAGTTATGATGCTTTTTTGCACAAGGAATATTGGTTTTTACATAAAAGATTGTAAGAAAAGATAGTGCATAAAAAAAATCCAAATATTTATGGCAACGCTATAAACTCACCAGGGTTTATAGTGTAGGGTATTACTGACATGTAAGGAAACAGGTCTGCAAACATGCCTTTTTAGTATTTCATATGCAGAGATAGAGGAGCAGAACCAAGTTGTAACAGAGACCTCAGAAAAACTGGCAGGAAAACAAGCTGGCTAGTCCTTTTCCTCATCCTAATTCAGTGGTAAACGCATTTGGAGATTCTCACAACATTATTGTGCCAGCCCATTCTTCTTAATTCAGTCCACCAGTTCCTCTTTAGGCCTATCCCTGGAGAAAAGCCCTATTTGCTTGTGCATGGGATCTGTGCTGCTCTCACCCAAAAAGGGAGAAAGGAACATTCTTCACATACCTTAAACAAAGATGCTGTCACAAATATGGATTCACAGGCTAGGTCCACTTCAGAGCCTGAATCAAGCTTCTCCTTGAGCTCTCTGAAGGTTTTTGCACTTCCAGAGCGTCTGAAAATACCCTTGGTGGAAGGGCCCTCTTGGTAAAGGAGAGAAAGCATGTCCTGAAAAAAATTAAAAGGCAGACAGGATTTCTTATAAATATATTTTATTGTCCAGTGCCACGAAAATGTAGTTTTGCCACTTCTGCCCCAGCTGAAAACCTTTGAGTCCTAAAAAAGCTCAGAAATAAAACACAAGTCAAGGCTAACCCTCCAAACCATGCCAAACTGCACAGCAAAGCTGTGATCTGGGGTTCTCATTTTAGAAAATCTTATAAATACTGCGCTGCCACTGCTGAGCTCTAGCTTCCTGCATGATCTTCCAGGACCCATGCAAGTTTCAGCCAAGTCATTTAAATATATAAACATTGTGGTATGGGAAAAGGAGAGGGGTCTACCTAATTCAAAGCTCTGCATCTGATGATGGCCTCAGATAGACACCACTTTGTATGAAGATATCAGACCCCCACTGCTCATCATTGTAGTCAATATTATCACTGACCAGAGATAGACTTCTGTTCCATTATTGATGTCTGAAAGAAATTAGATTTTTATTTAAGCTGAAAAGCACTTTGTTAATATCTATCTGCACTTCTTCAGCAGATCAGAGTCAGGTTTTTACTTCCTTTGCTGCTTGTGAGTGGTATCATACTTAGCAAGCAGCTCAGGGCTGTCAGAGGGATCACCTCTGGGGCAAGGTGTTCCCTCCTGGGAGGTCACCCAGAGAGGGCTAAAGCTCAGCCTTACAGCTATCCTAAAGCCAACGAGGCTGCAAAGGATTAAACAAGTGGGCAGCTTACTACATGAGATACTTTAAGTATCTCATGTAGTAAGGAAAGGGAAAACAAGCAGATTACTGCCTAGCTTTTAAAATAACAGGAGGGACTGATTTCTTCTGCTAAATAAGAGAGGAAAACAAGAAGAAAAGGAAATGCTGAAACTTCTTCTGAGGTAATATGTTTACGATATTTGCCAGATGCTTAGTTCTCTGCAGTCTCCTGTAGGTCATTTCCCTGACAATGCTGGTCACCTCTTGCAGACCTTCTCCAAGTGATACAGAATTTGTCATGTTTCTCTCTTCCAAAGGAGAAACACATGCAGACAGCCTCTGAGATTATGTGTATACACACAGTGGCCTGAGGACCAAGTTATCAAAAGAGACTGCAAGCAAAGGGACACTGGGGTGAGCCCATCATCATAAAACTGAATTATAGAACACTAATGGCTAAGAAGTGGGGTTTGGGGACTTGCCTAGTCTGGGCTGTAAGGTAGATCTTCCTGACACACAGCAGTGCAAATAAGTCTAATGGAAACTATTATTTTTACTTTTCCTCTTTAATGTTTCTTTCTCACTCTTGCAGACATTGAAGGCCAAGAATTCATGTAAGTGCAGATGCTTTGGAGAAGCACCTTCATGTCAGCAGGACTCATGTCAGCATTTTCATTTTCTTTGCAGGAATTTAGAACTCTGCCAACAAAACAGGCTGAGTTCCACACCACAGGATATTAGCACATGAACAAATGCTTTGAAAATATATTTTGAACAAAATATCCACAAGATAAAAATCGGAAGCCCCTGTTAAACTAGCAAACCCAGACAAAATTGCATGAATGAAGCTAATGGTGTAAGACAATTCACGTGGTCATGGCTAAAAGAGAGCCCTTCAGCTGTGAAAGCAAGTTCTGAAGCAGATATTAAACACGCCTGCTGAATTCATCCCTGGTATTTTCCTTCTCTTGTAGGTAAATCCCACACAGTTCCCTAGTATTCCATTCTCCAGAGATGCTGTATGAATTCAGAAGTAAGTTATATTTTGTGGCATAAACACAATGTTTAAGATTCAAAGCATGAAGCTTACCAAGCTATGATTCTATTCTTAGTAACTCTGGGGATTTTTTCAGATAAAAGTTTACTAATATTTATGTTTTGGAGAAATTTCTGATATGCAGCATTGGCCCATCTCTTAAACAGAGAGCATGAGGGATCAGGTGATCATATTCTTACAGAATCTGTCTCTGGAGGGCTTATTTAAATAATCTAAATTATGAAAATACACACTTCTCCTTCAAAAGAAAATAACAAACCCACACTATTAAAAGACCTGAAAACTCCTAGTATGATTCACTATTCAGGCACTGATAAAGCAGCACATCAAGCACAAGCTTAGGAGACAAAACATCTCTTCCTGTAAACTGGTGTAACCTCACTGATTTCAGTGGGGTTCTGGCAAATTCTTCCAGCCAAAAGTCAGGCTATTAGGATAAAGGGTCTCACTCCTACTCTGTAAATACTTAAACTGCTGCATCGACGACAGGGCAGCCCTCAGTCCTGACCAAAAATGCCACATATCTGCCTTAATTATGCCTAGGAATGGGCTCTAGGAAACCCTTTTTCATGTTCTTAGGCTGGTTTTGAGAGCACCCACAGCACTAGAGCTCTCTCAAGACAGAAGGAAAAGATGCTTCTGCAGCCTCCGAATTCCCACCTGTTTTTGCAGTGGCGTTATTGGATCAAAAACGAGGACTCAGAGTGCTTGCCTGTCCTGGAATGCCTTCAAGAAAGGCTCTGAAACTGTCTAGTTACGGGCAGGTGGCATTCTTATGCATGCGTGGGCTGTCTATATGGGACAGCAGATGACATATTTATGGATTTAGGAATTTTACAGAGATCTTGGGAGTGGTTTAAAAAGTATGTGAATGTAGCATTTATTTACACCGCGTAAGTGAGGATTAGGGAACCAGCCTTACAGCATGGGTTATAAAGAAGAAACAGCCCAGAGTAGCAGGCTGATCACATACGTTTCTAAAGCTGTTATTAACTAAGCCTGACCACAGCACATGTTAAAAACTGAAGTTCTTGCTGAGAACCACAAATGAGGTTTCCTTCTGG
Source organism: Chiroxiphia lanceolata (assembly GCF_009829145.1). Lineage (NCBI taxonomy): Eukaryota > Metazoa > Chordata > Aves > Passeriformes > Pipridae > Chiroxiphia > Chiroxiphia lanceolata. The sequence continues at coordinate 75,655,626 of NC_045638.1, read as the reverse complement.
AAATCTTTCTGGTTTCTTTGCTTCGGTACTTTTAATGTCCCATAAACAAACATGTTCTCATTTACTACACAAAGAAATTCCACCACTGTAAGACCCAATTCTGAGCCTGGGACTCACCAACAGGGGTTTGGGCAGGTTGTCATCCTCACAGATGGTTGTTAGCAAGAGGCCAAAGAGCTTCCCAGGAGCAGCAGATGTTGTGGAGAGGGGTGCATTGTCCAAATGCGTGCCTGGGCCACGCCAGAAAGCCCAATTTATGATAGATCTTTTCCTTTTAAATGACTTTTGGCTTAAGTCTGGGGAAAGAGAAAGGTGTTTATTAGAAGAAATGCATTTCAATTCTAGTTCCAGTATTTGGTTTTTGGTGGTTGCTATGGTTTCAAAGGAAAAAATGTCATGAACTCAACCAACTCCTTGGCATCCAGCTAAGCCTAATCCACCATGAATATATCTGTGCATGCATGTGTGTGTGTGAAGAATGTGTTGCCTTACTCACGTCCTGAAGAGGATACAGGATCTGCACTGCGCTGCTGGACCACAACATCAGCACTTACCACTAAGTGCAGGAGGGCAGACCTCAGCCTGCTGACATCACACAGAGCTGGACTCTGCTAAATAACTCGTTTTCCACCCACACGAGCAAAACCAAAGACCTTCTTCAGAAAAGAAGGTTTCCATCTTGGCTTGCTGACCAGAGGCATCCTAGCGTCCCTGGCAATGCAGGAGAGCACCCACTTCCCCCACAAGTAACACCAGAGAATCAGCTAATGTGGCGAGATGTTTTCAGACCATGAAAAGCCACTGCCTTTGCTCTCTTATCTGCAATGCAAGAGTATCATTAGTCTTCTCACTCCAAGCATTTGCTGACCATGGCCCAAGGACAGTGCCTGCCCTTTAATCAACGCCTTCCAGATGGCATTTCAGCATGCTGCCCACACACTGATGGGCTCCATTTGTCCTAATTTTAGCATATTTCATGAGATATCGAAAGATCACCACTAATTGAAGCTCTTATTCTCTTATTTGCTGCGTGTAGAGAAGGAAAAACTGGTATTGGGATACAAAAAGGGTTTTTTCATATGACCTTTCTCAACATCAGACAGTGTAAACTCTTCTTAACAGTATGGGCTACAGCTAAGTGGGGAGGAGGTGGGGACTGTTTATGATAGAAATGCTAACTGGGAAAGACTTATTCTGATATTATTTTTCCTTTTCAAGGTGTTTTCAAAGCCAATCAACATTGATTTAGTTGCTTGCCTACCCTACACACTCTTCTATTAGCTGGTTCTTCCACCTGGTCAAACATTTTACTTTCTGCTGTTGTGGAGGGCAGAAGCAAGGCTTGCAGAATTAAGGATTGTGGCACAATACCAGGTTTTTCTCTCCAATACTTTATTCTCTCCTACACTTTACTACAATTGTGTTTTGAGCTCAAAGAGTAATTTTCATTATATGTCATTCCATTCCAGATCATGCTCCTTTTGGGAATGGGTGGAAATCTTTCCATTAGACACTATAGGATGAAAAGTTACAGTTTAATTCAAAATGTGAACATACGAATGTGAAAGCCTGATGAAAAATTCTTTTCATAAAAAATAACAAAGATATACATTTTAAGCAGCCCAAAGCTTCAAGTGTAAGTCTGGCAGTATCTAAGGCTTTACTTGACACATCATGTTCTGGAGAACATAACTAACCTGTAACTTTCAAAATGACTTTTTTTTCTTTCAGATGACCTGGATATTAGCACACAAATAAGGTTTTCTTCACTTGGAGTTCTAGTCACACAGCAAATACATACTGGTGTTTTTTTCTGTCAACCCTGTAGGTCTCAGTGGAAGTAAAAATTAAGAAAAGATGCTATTTTGGACAACAAGGAAAAGCAGAAGTGAATAAAAAAGGAGTCTTAAAATTAGGAACTCTTAGTCTCTTACTGTTTGCTCCCCTCTTAAAAGCCATGTCTCAAACTGACAGTGTGAGCAAAAGGTAATTGTAACTAACTGCAGCTCTCTCCAGAGACAGGAAGGAAATCTTAACCAGTGCTCTTCAACATACCAGGGCAGAAACCAAAAACTGATGTACAGCAATGAAATGCCATGTCACTTAAAAAACTAACATTCACTGAACAACAGGAAAACTCATCCTTTTAATATCCCCTTTTTAAAAGGCTTGAGAAGTCTTAAGCTAAAGAGCAGATGAGAAGGTGCGGATGTACACTTCCTTTCCTTGAACCTGTGCAAAGCTGCAATACAAGGAGAAGCCCAGGTTCCTCTCAGCCAAGACAGTCACCAATTATTGCTCTGCACAAGTACTTCCATACAAAAACCTCAGGATCCTGCTCTGGTGGATTATTCCAGGCCGGAATCAGAAAAAAAGCAACACTACTTTGATGGAAAACTTTGCTCAGAGCTCACACCAGCCATCTCTTCTGCTCATATTTTACATGAAGGGAATTCCCATTCATAGGTAGTGTTCCAGTCATGGAAATGGCATTTCCTCTTCTTGAAACTAATCAGAAACTTCTAAATAAAACTTAAGATCTGTCTAACAGCGTAGCATCCTTTCTGATCAAACCCCTAACTGTCAACAGTTTTCAAAGACCTCCTTTCTGTATTGAGACTAATTGGTTGAATCTTTGCTTTCTAACAAACAATTAAATAATAATTTGAATTACAGAGTAGCCACTGGCAGCAGTTGGTTCTTTCAATACTTTAGACATGTGCTCATGAGCATTACTTAATGGCTATGTTTAACTGGTAGATGACCATTCCTGTTATATGCTGAAAGGCCACACAGGAGAGGTGACAGAAACACTCCAGTTCTTCCACACATTAAATTCTCTGTACTTTTTTTTAACCATCCTGCCAGGACAGCTGATGTAACTACACCACCACACAGCTACTTATTTGACATGACGGCCTAGTGTCAGTCATGTCTGCCTGTCAACACCAACACTGCTGCCTAACCCTGGTGCATACTGGTGCAGCTGGTCAGCTGCTCCTTGCTGCCTCCAGAAGGCACAGCATGTCCAGCCTAGTGGTATCGATGCAGGGAAGCGATGGGAGGGAGGATAGCACAGCATGTGGCAGTGAAATGTGGGATTACAGATGTCGTTCTCTGTAAATTTGCCCTGTATGTGGCAGTGTGTCTAGTGGTTAACCAAAAACAAACACAGAGATTTTGGCTTGCTGATCTGAAGATGAGCCCAAAGCCAGATCATAGCCTTGGCTTGCATACAGGTACCTTTTGCCATTTTCCAAAACCGAAACAGGTGAGAAGGAGTTAGGAGGAGCACAACAAACAGCGCTGTATGTGAGATAGCCTGCTTTGCAAGCAGACTACACATCCCTTTAAGAGGTTCTGTCTGATGAAAGAAGGAAAGGTGAAGGGACTAAAAGCCTTCCTCCCATTTAGACCAATCCCTGTGCATGACATGCAGGCTGCTCCAGGCTTCTGCTGCCCCGAGCTAGCCTCACCTCCCCTCTGCAGCTTGCACAGCACCGATGACAACACATCTGCATTAGAACTCTACAGGCCTGATTTGCATTTCTATTTTCTCTTGCCAGTCAACATCAGCTGCCAAAGCAGGGTCTGTAAACCTAATTACACCCCTTTGCTAGACTGCCTCATTCTTGAAATATGCCATGAAGTAATATGTGATACAAATTACTGTGAAGGGGGGGGATGAAGGCATGCAGAAAGGAAATTAATATATATAAAATGCAATCAATTTTCAGAATAATTTATAATAGACACTAGTATAATTTACTATATTTAATTTCTAAAAACATTACAAATGGATTCTATTCATATATTGTGGGAGATCTTAGCTACTGGGGAGTGCGCAGGGTAACAGTGTACACGTTATTTTTTTATGATACAGTCATCAGTGGTGAAGTAGGGCAGAGCTCCTAATTGAGCTGCATATGCCAGTGTGTTAAGCACAATTAAAACACACCATGGGATGTATCCTTGCCCGAGGTGTAATGTCTCAGTCCTGTAAAGATCTCCTTATTTCTTTTAGCATGAGCAGTGCTCAGTCATTGTGTTGTTGACAACAGAGTACAAAACAGAGAACAGGTGCTCATATTTTTGCAGCATCAAGGCCAAAGGCAGAAGAAAATACTAGTTTCTTCAATTTGTTCAAAGAGTACTGAAATAAAGAAGTTCTATTTGCTCACCTCATCTAAGTACTCAAGGACAAGTCTAGACTTTGCCACTTGAGGGTCTCAGTGAAGTAGGTGTACAGCCCTAAGTACCGTATTGAGATAAAGGATGCTGTCAAATGTTGCATGGGAATTCTGTGCCGAAGTCAAGCCTTGACACCTGAACCGTAAAACCACTCAGCCTTGCTACAGAGCACAGCAAGGGCTGCAGAGAGAAGAGACTTACAAAAAATTGCAGGGGAGAGATTTTGTCTTTCTTTTGTTTGTTTTAGAAGAATCATTTGACAGGCAGCTTGTCAAAATGTAACTTACAAGGATGACACATATACAACAGCACACTGAAATCAGGGAGAGCTTCATTGCAGAATCCCTTGTACAGCTGGAAGGTACAACTGCACGCTCCTCTTCACTTTCCACTACCCCCAGTGCTGGTACATTTGCTTTCTGTAGCAGAGCCAGGGAGCAAGCCAGGCTATGAGTGAATGTTGCTGGGGTGAGCGGGGCAACGTACCGTTCAGCTGCTGGCACACGGCCACTTGGCTTGGCTTCAGCACAAACTGGCACTGCAGCTCCTGGGGCAGCTGCTCCGTCAGGAAAGACTCCTGAAGCTGCCTGGGGCAGGCACAGTGCTTTGATCCATGCGGCATAGCGTCGCGAATGTGGCTCATTTTAATTCCAAAGGGATATTCATGTCCTGTTCAAAGAGAAATCATAATAATCTGTGTTGGATTGACTGGAGACTTGCAAAACTCCATCTGCCCTGGATGGAAGCAGATTTTGCTTGCTGGCCTGCAGCACTTTCTCTCTCTGTAATCTAAGAATTGACATTTTTCTCCATATTTACACAGGCACCAATCATACACTGGCAGATAGGGAGTTACTGTGTTTGGTGTAGTTAAGCAGATGTAAAAGTAAAACAGACCTATTACAGCTGTTTCACATAAAAGCCCATCAGAAAATACAGATGTTTACTATTTCTACTGCTTTCCTTGTAGCTCTGAAAGTTTAGGTATTGATTGCTTGTATTATTCTGGAGAGAAATGAGACTTTGGGAGCAGTCATTTTTGCTAAGCATGCAAAACCCAAAAAAAATCCAGTGTGAAAGTGATCTTCCTTCCTTCTCCATGTTAAGTGCAACAGCCATCAACTCAGTCAAACGAGATACAATTATGGTTCTCATCTGAGGCTGAAACAGGAAGGAAACGTTAATCACAAGGCTAATGCAAATGAGCTACGCTTGGCTTTAACCAGCATCTTTGGGGACTACACAGACACAATTCATTTCTGGAGGAGCTTTCAAAAATGCCACTGGAAAGATGTTTTTCAAACTTCTCTAAAGATCTGGCAGATGAAATATATTAAATACGGATGCAGTGCTAAGATGCTTTAGTTAGCAGTTAGACTTGAGCACTGAGATTGGAAAAGACGTTATTTGAGATTACAGGTAGGATTGAAGCTTTGGCACAGTCAGAACTCTGCTTCTGATGCCTACCTATGATAAAAGCTGGCCTTATCTAATAAACTTTTGCATAAATATCAAGAACAGCATCACTTTCATACTCCAAGGATTCTTCTTTTCCAAGGATTGTAACTTGAATTTGCAGTGAAAGTCAGTCATTTAGAAAGGCTTTACCATTTCTGAATTCTCTGGCTCTATGTTTAGAGCTGAGGCTGTGATTTGTTCTGAAGAAGATACACAATAATGGTCAGAAAGCCAAAGTCTGGTATGTTTCAAAGGCTAAACAGTTTGCACTATCTATAAGGTGCATAAGGTAGACCTTTTATAAATATTCATGTTATCTGACTCCAGTGAAGCATTTGTAACTAAGGCTGCTTTGAGAAGGAATGCTAAGATTTACTGGGGTTAGATCTGCAAGAGGTAAAACCAGAAAATTCGTAAGTTTTTCTTGTTATAATCATCTGCAAACTCATATAGCACAAGTAAAGCTGGGTTTCTACAGGGAAAGGTTCTTAATAACGGGAAGGGAAGGGATTTTTTCTTAGTGAATCAAGGGCCAAAATCAAATCACTCCATCCAATCACTTTTGAGCTTTGGGTTGGTTCCTGAAGACAAAATGTTTTGAAAACCATTTTAGAAAGAGAATAAGCACTGATTCACTCCTAATCAGAGGGGAGCTGTCAGACAGTACGAAAAACAGAGGATTGAAAAGGACTTCTTGAATCAGTTAACTTGAGTTAACAACAGAACATTTCTCAAAACTCTGCTGAGTTTTACTGAGGAGGGAAGTAAACAATGCTATGGAGGTGTAGGAAGAAGTATGGTAAAGCTGGACAGCCTGGAGCATGATGCCCCCAGGAGGGGCTGAGTGGAGAGGCCAACTCTGCAGAAAGACTGGGGCTCATGCAGCAAAACTGGGGCAGAAATAAATGACCTTTTCCAACCTCTTAGTGACACAAGCTCTTCAGAACAAAGGATCATCATCTGACTAGCTCCCCAAATAGATAAACTTGTGTGACAGGGAAGTAAGAGAAAAAACAGGAAAAACAAAAGAGGAAACTGCATTTCAGTCTTCTCTGTATTTCTTGCTTCCTTCAGCACTAAAAGCTGAGTGAATATTGAAAAACAAAACAACATCAAGAACTTACCAATAAGAGGGTAAGGAGCATGTTCTCTTCCTGAAATCACCCATAGCTTGTAATCTTTTTCAGAGCCCTTTAAAACCAAAATTAAGAATAAGTTTGCCAGCCATTAAGGACAGGTTCATGTAAGGTTTCTCACAATGTAAGGATAATCTGCACCTTGTCAGCAGCGTTTACTTTGCAGTGCCTAAGTTTGCCACCAGCAAAGTTTCTGAATTGTGTCTGTCCTGTGCAATCTGGTTATGTGACCAGGATTCAGCTCTGAACATTGAGAGGTGCTGGAGCCCATCATTTCTGAGGGTAAAGGGGGAGGTTTTCCCCAATTCTTTCAGTGCTCCTGGAAGCAGAGGGATGGATGTCTCAGCCCACTCTGCCCTGCAGCACTGAGCAGCACCCAGCGCCAAGGAGAGACAGGTCTGATCCCCCAGAAGGATAACAGCTAAGCAGCACAAGGAGGAGGAGGACTGCTGCAGGGCATGGGGCAGACAGCAGGTAGTTCCTGTGAGCTGAGGTCACCCTTCAGCTCCGTCCTGAGTACCAGGGAAATCACACTCTCTGGGATGTGCTCTGCCACACAGGGACCCCCAAGCCTCACATCTGAGAACTCTGCTCCACCATCTCCCCAGCTTCTCTACATCCCCCTCGAGCAGGAGGAGCTCAGGCTTGTGAGCCTGTGACCCATGCTTAAAGGCAGGGCAGGAGAACCTTCACCCAAGTCCTGAGCCCACTCTGATGATGCCAAGGCAAGGATGGCACCATGGGGCTCCTGGCACTCAACGTTGCCCCCAAAATCTCCCTGTAGGGCTGCTGTCAGCCCTTTTGAGCAGCCCTTTACTGTGGAAGGGCTTGGGAGCATTGGAAGGTGTTTTCAGGCTGCCAAGCCCTTTATAAAATGTACAGTGGAGAGAATAAATTTACATCAAAGGAGACAATTTTCAAAAGACTGAAGAATGTGATCATCTTTGTGAAAAGCTGTGTAAAACCTCTGATTTGAAAGCAAATTCAAAATATTGCCTTTAGCATAAATACAGAAGTCAGTGTTGCAGTTTAATTGAAGAAAGAGAATAATACTTATTTCAAATATGATGGTGAGACAACAGAAGTAAAAGAATGGCATTTAATGTAAACCACACTCAGGACAAAAGGAAATAGCAAGTGGATAAATACACTGCATTAAAAGTGATCTATTTTACCTTAAATTACTTTTCAGTGATAATGCTAAATCAGAATAATTAAAATCTAAAAGTTTTCTGGCTACAAAGGTGGTAAATACCTCATGACAGTATCTATTTAGCTCTAAAGTTAAATCCTACCTCCTTTTAAACTATTTGCCTACTATCCTGCATTGTCTGGACCTTCACCCAGTGTCCCCAAGGCTCTTGAGACTCTTCCTGCTTGCTGCATGCACCTGGTGTAATGCTGATACATCCAATAAAGCCTTTGCAGTTTGCTCTCTGACTGACAGAGCTTTTTGGCCCATATTAGCACTGCTGTTAAGTCAGCTAGCAGGGGGCAGAAGGAAAATAAATAGGCTTTGGAGACATCTCTGATGCCTCAGGGCAAGCAGCCAGGAGCAAATAAATACAGCTGAGGAGGACAGGAAAGGGTATTTGCTTTTCCTTTTATACATATATGTGAAAGGGATTGTTGCCATGAAGGGGAAGCAGAGGAAGGGAAAGAGCTGGTAAATATGGCTTTCAGGAGGCAAACTGTTCATATCCCGACTGCAAATCCTGTCCTTTATGGGCTTTATGAGGCCATTTGTCAGTATAAATATGACTGTCCCAGAAAAGTCAGAAAGTGTAATTACAGAGCTGGGAAACCCAAGGCCCTTCTTTCTGCCCCACTTGATAATTTGGAACAGATATCAATGCCATTTTGCATGAGCTAGTTGTCATTTTACCAGAGAAACCACAGACGAAAAACCCTGATGTGTTAAACCAGAGTGAACTCAGCCAAAGTAATAGCCTCATTAATCACATAATATGTGAAATGTAGTTTTTATAATTGCCATTGAAAAGTCATAAAGCTTCTTTCAAGTGGTCCTCTCCGGACAGAAATAAAAAACCTCACATAAGGCAAAGCTTCCTCCCAGTCAGAACAATCCTATGAGGGGTTTGGGTGTTTGATTGATACCCAGGCTACAGCTTAATTTATTTAGCTTGTTTGATTTTATCGCTAATCTTATGATATGCCTATAATGAAAAAAGGCCTTATGTTCTAAAGAAGCAGTGAAAAAATATAGTATATTACTTGGGCAAATAATTCTGCAGGCAAGATTTTACATCTTTCAGATGGCTTTCCTTCTTTTTCCACTTGAAATAAAAATGTAAAGAGAAGGAAAGGGTTGATTGTAATACATACAAAAGAACACAATGCTGAAATCCTCCTCCTGCTCATCTCAAAGTATTCTCTTTGAATACTACCATTTTCCTGTTTTTTCTGTACACAAAATGAGGAAGTGCAAATGACACCCATAAAATGGGTAAAAATGAAGTACATCACAATAAAGACTTGCAGTTGTAATATAGCACAGTCTCCTGATTTTTCTTGCAGACAATCTGCAATTAAAATCCTAATTTTAACTCACATCTTATCCTTTTCACCTTGCAACCCCCTCCATGAACTCCAGCTTCTTTAATTGAATAGACTACTGGATTCTAAGCTCAGGCCAGAGCCCCAGCCCTGGTGTAAATGGGATGTCTGAGACATAACAAGGTGGGTAGACAGAAATTGCTGTGCCTAAGAAATGCCAAGCTAGCAGAATAGATCCCTGTATTAAAAGCCTGTATAAACTAGGGATAATGCATGTTAGTGAATGCTAATTCTGAGGTTACTCCAACTTTTGCTGTGAACGTCCAGAAGCCACAGGGAAGCACAAGAGTGGCACTTTGCTCGTATTTAACTCTTCACACCCAAGGCTGTGGTAAGGAAAGACTTGACAGATTCTATGCAATGAGATCAACATGTGCATCAAGAGTAAGACATTTAAAAAACTTTTATTACCCAAAGAGCAGACTGGCAGGCCAGTTAAAAAGCTGTCATCCAGGATCTTCTATGTGATCACTGGTGTTGGTTGGAGCCACATTGTGAAACAGAATAAGGGAGCCAGAATTCTGTCCTTGGCATTGATTCACTATTACACCTGAGGCACTACCTGGTCTGGTTTAGAGCAAAGGAAGCCAGCTGAGGCAGTACTTGATATCATAGGGATCGCTGCATTTATTTGGTACTACCCTGCATTACCATAAGTCCTGTAAAAGCCTTTTTCCAAAACAGTTTCAGGACATTGCGTGAATTGGGCGCATTGAGATCTTATGCATTCAGATTCAGAGTGCGTGCATTCAGACTCTGTGCATTCAGATTCTCTGCATCACTGTAAGTCCTGTAAAAGCCTTTTTCCAAAACAGTTTCAGGACATCGCTTAAATTGGGTGCATTCAGATTTTGTGCAATCACTTAGTTACATTCTTGTCTTACATAACTCTCAAGGTCCATGGACATTTAAAGTACCTGATTCAGACACTTGAGAGCAGTGCTTGTACTTGCTATCTGGGGACACAGCTGATGATGCATGTTTGCACATTTTGAAACCAACTAACAGACAAGTCAGTAGGTTTCCTGTTCACACTGAAGCATGCAAAAGGAGCTCTACCAAACTCTCAGTTCTTGTGTCTAGATGTCTCCTCTCAGGCTTCAGCAAAACAGATTTAAAAGCAACTTGAAACATGACTGATCCCTTACAGGGACAAGAGACCTACTCAAAACTTTTAAAGCACTTGTTAATCTCTGGAGGTCTATATATTAACAAGGCACTTCTGCTGCACTTCAATAACTCTGAATTGCTATCTTAAAGGCTTTAATTAATGTTCATATTCTAAAACTTGGAAATAGTGTAAGGCAAGATCTGACTGTTATAAGAGACTACAAAAAAAGACTCATTAAAACTGGTGCAAGGACTTACATTAATTCCCAGCTGCTGCAGGGCCATCAGAATTACATCGTTTGCTGTATCAACATTGGTTACACTTAGGGTTTTTGACTGTGAACAGAAAAAAGGAGAAGGGGAAAGTGGTATTAAAAATTTGGATTTGCAAAGAGTATCTGAGGTGCAGTAGCTCTGCATTGTTGGAAAAATTGAGAATATCCTGTTAAAATTTTACTTATTAAAATAAATTATACTACATAGATAAAGGTCCAGCTGTTTGGGATCAAGGTTTGATTTCCTCTGCTTTGTCACATACTTTCTGTATTTGCTCCCTGCTTCCCTAGCAGCTCCATCAGAAGGGAGAGTGCCATGATTACTGGGGACATGACTTCCACATTAAAATATGCAAAAAGACAGGATTACTAACTGCACTTTAGACACTGCATAAGGGGAACACAATGGTTTGATTCATTTAAAAGCACACAAGTTTCCTTTGAAAAAAATTAAACATTTCAGTGAGTTTTTTCAGTAAAATATCAATTGTCAATAATTTCTGTCCTTTTCAACTGAAGTTCTCCCTGGTAAGAAAATACTGTAAACAGGCCATTCATCTCTAGCACCTTTGTTACATTCTATAGATTTCTCAGAGCTAGATCTGGCTCAGCACCAGAAGCACTTCCTCTTGGTAATCTTTCATCCAATTAAAATGCTACCTCTCCAGCAGCCTCTAGAATCTGCTGATGGGCAGTATGGAAAAGCATGGAACAGCAGAGATACCACTTTCTAAATAGTTATGGTGACCAGCATGGAGTGCCAAGCTTTGGTTGGTGAAAGTGCTGCTTTCCACAGGGCAGTCTTTCCAGAGTGAGATTTCAGCATTTGCTGCCTGGAATCAGTATTCCTCCAGTACTGCTGTGCAATGCTCTGTACCTCAGCTCCATGGATTGCATCAAACACAGTAGGATTAATGACTCTATCCTCAGCCCTGCTGGAATGTGGCAGCACCACTGCCTTCACGTTGCAGAGGCAAAAACAAGTGGTGAACATGTGTCCAGAGTGGTTTTTGCTTGCAGCATCATACCCATGCTGGTCTCACTTCCAAGCTAACAGGCAACTCCCACACACCAAGCACAAGTTACTAAGCCCTCTTTAGAAACTTGGCTCCACCAACAGCACTGCACAGCTTTTGGATTGCAGCTGGTTCCTGGCCAGACTAAAGCCTTGGCAGAACAAAGGCATGCCCACTGCAACAAACCACCCAGGCATATCTGATGGCTCAAACAAGGGAAGGTGGCAGAGCTGCGATGTAGATGTTCACTGCCAGTCCCAAGACAGTTTGCAATACGCTGATACCTTCTGTAGTATACGAATTTTATGCTGGCCATAAGGTGTTCAGGTGAAACAACCCCCTGACATTTTGCTTTTAGAAAAGATCTGAGCTGTACATTTGTGTAGGTTCCTGACGGTAACAAGCTGCCATGGCAATTAAAGGAAAGTAGTGAGAATACTGTATATCTTGCTTCAGGACATATCTGAACGCTCATACCATAAAAAATTTAACATTTGCCTGAAGCAATGACATCTGGCTCTCAGGAGTAGGTCAGCACATTTGCATAAGTTTTGCCCTTGGCTAGAATATAATAAAATGGTTTGTGCCTTGTGTTCAGCCTTCCTTACTGTCCAAAACCAAAATAATTCTTAGGCATCTCCAGCCGCTATAGTAGGAACCACAGTGCAATAAGAACTGTTTGCATCACAGAATTTCTATCTGTTCCTCCTCTGTTTTATTACTGATAATATCCAGACTATAGTGTGTCGTTTCTAGGACTGTCAGGGTCAGAAGACCATATCTGGCATATGAGCTAATTACAGCTAAGGAGAAAAGGCATTTAAACAAACCCCAACAAACTCTGGTACAAGATTGCAACCCAAGAGCATGTATGATTTAGAGACTTTTACACCTGAGTAGACCTTGATCTGCAGCCTTGCATTCGAACTTCACAATTTTTGGTATTGTTTATTAATTTTTATCTTAGCCACCTCGCAATTATATAATTGTTTAATTATTATTTTCTGAAAAAAAGGCAGACTCTTTTATGCTTTCATCTATGCAAATACAGAATTCTAAGTGGAGATTCACCATTGGGCAAAGACCTCCAATGAAATCTAACTTCTGTCAAAATTTCTCATTCCCTTGCACATGCTCCTTGGAGTTCTGAGCTTGAAATACAGATGTTACAAGAAAGAAAAGACAAATGTAGAAGAAGCAAAGGAAGAATGGATGGATTATCATTGAACGCTAGGGTATCCCTATGGAATTGGCTACATGCAAGAATTTATTTTAAATTGGTTCATAATTATTTAGTCAAAAAAGTGCAAATCACCCTGTGAATGACCTTTTTTACTATTTATACTTTGCCTATAAATTTACCAGCATCAATTAGTTGATGAAAAACATGCTTAAGGCAATTTCAGGGTGTTCTTACACACTGCTTTCCTGACTTAAGATCGCTATAAACAATAACACACGCTGCAGCTTCACAGAATTGAATGAAGGCAGTTGTGGGTTTAGATAAGATTTACAAGCAAAAAAGGGTATATTGTGCTGGTATTTCTGAAGATGCTTACGTGTAAGTTCCACTAGAGGTGTTTCTTGGGACTTCACACTATACAGTCTTTAGTTTGTATGCCAGAACCATTATTTCTTACCAAGCACACTGTCTTTAAAACAGAAGTCATGTATTAAACACAGGGCACAAACATTTCAGGGCTGCGTATGCCAAGTCTTTTCAAGGGACTGAATCCTTAAAGGAGATTGTAAACCAAAGGAACCCGTTCAATATCCAAAGGATTTGCAGGTCACTAGCACTCATAGGTGATGTGGATTTAGACCCCTATTTAACTCAAGAGCACTTACATATGCACAAGTTCCCACGTCTTTTGCAATTATCGTCACAGGAATCCTTTTAGGATTGTCTTTTTCCTTCTCTTCTCTTATTCGACTGACAAAACAAGTACAAAACAAGTAAATTTTTAATATTGCAAATATAAATAGCAAGACACATTTAAATAGCAATCAAGCAGTAACTGGATAAGAAGCAGACTGTTTGCAGATGTACTGCAGTAGAAAGATCTCTAAAGAAAAGAAAGTATCCAGCAGCAGTATCTGGAAGGGATGCCAGTTGTGGTCCCCAGTAATGCCCTGTTGTATCGAAGTTCATTGTAGAAATCAGAGTAATCAGTAGAGAAAGTGAACAGAAAAAAATCAAGCTAAAACTACCCATCATTGTGATGCCTCAGTCTACACTAAAAGCTCCTACTGGAATCAGTTACCTCAGTATAGACTAGTTCAAAGGACTGAACAGGAGAAGACTGAACTGGAAATCATCCCAGTAAGAATGATTTAAACAATTCAGGAACTCTGAAGAATCAGATCAAGAAGGAAACCTCAACCAGAAGAACTGGTGACCAGAAAACAGAACTATCACTAATAGCTTTCCGTCCAGACACTGAACGACGTAAGACAGCTCTATTTAGACAAACCCTCCCACCACACCCTCCAGCTTGGGGTATGTTCTGTAAGACCAAAATATAGCTGGCCATGAGCAGCAGACAGGTTAGAGCAGAGGTCCTGAGCTGGGCTTGCTTAGCTGCCATCACCATGGAAAGAGCTCCAGGCTCAACTAGAGCAACAGTGGCAGAGGCTTCTGACGCTGCATTGGGAAGGAACAATGTGTGTTAAGAATTGCTCTGGCTTTGTGCTGAGCAAGGAAAGCAACTCCCTCCTTGCACAGTGATGGATGCATAAAAGACATGCACCATCTTCTGCAGGGAGAAGACCAGATTTTTCTTTTCCTTAACAGCACTTGGAAAGAGTTCATCTACCATGACGGCATAGGCACCACAGCTTGGGAACCACTGGTCTAGACTGGGACTCTTTTCAATGTCTTTAAAGACCATACAAAAAAAGTACCTTTGCAAAAAAGAGAGCCATGTTTCCTTTTGTTCTGCAGACCTGAAAATTAAAACAAAGCAGGGACAAATCAACCATCATTCTAATACCAAAATAGTCCTCGTACAAACCACAGTGGAATGGACTGTTTCTTGGCTGGAATTTTATAAATACCTACAAAAACTAAAAGATTTATCCAGATTTGAATGAAAAGTCTGCTTCCCTGCAAAGTCAACTGAAAAGCCTGCCCATGAAGACCAAAAGCCCCAGTTACCAGTTTTTGTCACAGAATTCAAAACTTTACCAATGAATTCAGCAAGAAAAGCATTGACTCCTTAAACTAGTGTCCAAATAGAAGAGGAGGGCACTTTAAAATAAGAGGTTAATTCAAAAGTTTAAAGGTATTTCTTCAGGTACACAGACTTCTTTCCACTTTCACTATTCTAATTATCTTCTTACTTATTAGTTGTTTTGTCAGCACATCACAAAGTACACATAAGCCCATTGTGCTTAGTAGGGTTTAACTTTGGACATTTTAAGGCTTATCTCATTTATCTTTATCTCATTTATACCCTTTCAAGGATATAAAGCTGTCCAGTTAAATGTAGCTAATAATAGGACTGTTCAAGGAATCTAACCTAATTTTGCTTCAACTTTCTTGATTTAAATCCTGTCCCAGATGGAGTAACTGCTATTCCCACTGCTGCTTTTTTAAATCAAGTTCTTCAGATTTTCAGAGAAGGCATTTAGGGAACTACAAACCTTCTGAATGATGCTGTGAGGGGAATGCTACAAATGTAAATGCTACAAATATGACTCTGCTTTGGCTGTTTCAATTATGTTGGACAGGCATCTACGGACCCACCCATGGCATTTTAGATTTTTTGGTGTACTTCCAGACATGAAATAATTTCACTGCTATAAAATCTCTGACTCTTTCTTGATTGAGGCTATTGCTTTCCTATTCAACTACTTTCTGATATCTATAAAGGATCACATACTGTCTCTAGATCAAAGCTCATGTTTATTGGCAAGAGTTCAACTGAAAATCAATAGAAAATTTCATCTTTGTTTCAGGGCTATTAAGTGTAAAAAAACATAAACAGCACAACCATCTCAACAGAGTGCAGTTTGTACACAGCTTTCTCTTTGGCTAAGGACAATGTGACATAGTAATTAAGCTGGATACTTCAGCTTTTGCTCTCTGTTGATAAAGAAGAAAATGCATTTTCCAAGACTCAGGCAAATTACCGTGGCTAAGCAGCTGGGATTTCAGGGGGATGTGCCCTCCCTCCTCCAAAGTGACGACAGAGCCCTCCTGCTGAGACTAAAATTAGCCTAATCACTGAAATTACCTCTACAGCCCTTCTGTGTACTACAGTCAATGCTGTGAAGACAGATGAAAAATCTTTCTATTAAAATTCAGAGATTCTGCCTTAAGAATAATTTTGACATTTTCTCTGGCACAATTAAATTGAACAGATAAATAGGACAAGGTCAGTATTTCACTGTATGTTTCCTGCTATTTCCAATACATGCTCTTCTGTTTAAAACTGTCTTATGAGAGTCTCTTTGATCCTTTCATTAGCTTGTCTGTTTAATATTTGTAGTTCATCTTATTAATTAGCGAAGGTGTTCATCAAGTTATACCAAAAAAAAAAAAGATACTTTCCACTGAGCAAGTTTGCAGCACAGACAGTGCTTTGCCAAGTTACATATTTTCTCAATTTTTAAAATTATAAGAAAGTACCATTGCCCATTTGCAGGGAGACAGAAGATGAGGTGTGGAGGGTGACTTGCTCACAGTAGTAGAAGGAATTGGTTTAACAATCAGGAAGTTGCTGTGCCCCACATTCACTGGTGTTGAAATGAATCTGTGATAGTCTCATTACCTGCCAGCCTAAAAACATTTAAGTAACTTGGTAAATAAAACATATCTCAATTCTTACCTGAAATTTGCCACACAGTTTGTGGTGGGCCAGCCCAAAACAAAGGACCTCTCTGGGTCTGTGCTGCCTTCACAGACTTCTTCTGTACAAAATGCTGTCCACATTTCACAGAGACGTGCTTGGCACTTTAGTTTGAAATGAGAGTGTGACCTGCAGGCAGAAAATCATAGGTAAGTCACACACATGAAAACATAGCAAGACAGATTAAACAACTAGAGATTTTTCTTCCTTCAGGCACATGTAAAGCTTGCATTGGAGCTGATAGAAGAAACTCTTCTGCTTCAGTTAAAGAAAACAATGTTTTATTGGGTTACATGTAAAAACATATCAATTTCTTATTTGAACGGGATCAACAGACCTCTTATTTGTGGAATAAACAGATTGCTTGTGGCATCCCTGGGAATCACCCTTCTTGGGGGAAAACTTCCGTTCATATCTAGAGTTCTTCTCCAAATCTCACCATGAGGCAAAGATTGCCACTTGTACTTGAGTCTCCTTTCAGTGACTTTAATGCTATTGAGGAGTTTATAATACAGTTCTACTGCTTAGCCCCAGGGTCAAAAACTATGATGAGTTTCAGTAGTGACAACTAGGTCAGGGAAAATGAAGTAATCCTGAAGAAAGAACAAGCAGAAAACTGTCATCTGTGTTAACTACAGCACAGGTCACCATACAGCCTCCTCCATGAACTAGCAGCATAGTAGCTTTAGGTCCACATCACTTGGAGAATGAGCCAGAACTTTGTGCATTCTCAAAATATTCACTCATCTATAAGGAAGATACAAAATTTCCCCAATTTTAAAAATTTGGCCCTTCCAGTGTTTTATCCTACTAAACAATAAAGGTCAAATTTACACAATTTCATATTTTAATTTCAACTCTTTCTTCCACCTAATTTCTCATTATAAGTCTCCTTCCTTTGTAGGATTGGTGAGCGCTAGTGCTATGTGAGAAACAAGTAAAAACTCAAAGTCAATGCAGCTCTGTAGCACTGCAAAAGCCGCTCACTTCAAGCCTTGCAGTCGGAATTAGCTGAGCTAAGGTTCTCCTGGGCCAGCAGGGAAAGGCTGGAGGAAAAGTGTTCCCTACCTGAAACTGAGGGGACATGCAAGCAAGAGCATATCAGCTCACCACTGTGTTGCTAACATGATGGGGACAGTACCAGGCATCATGGTGATTAGGGCTCTATCAATAAATATGCCACATAAGCAGTTTCCTAGAGCTTTGATACACATGGGCTACCTTCTCTGAGATTAGTCTCATTTACAAGGTATTTGACTTAGAACAGACTGAACTAATACAGTCAGAAACACAAAAGTACTTGAACTTTGTGGCTTTCAAGAGGACATAGGTGAACTTGCAGTCAGCTGAACCCTGACTGTCTGAGGTTTCCAGCTGACACTGTACTAACACATGTGGCGAGATGGTGTGCAGCAATGCTCGCAGTGTTGGGCAAGAAAGGACTGTCAGTGTATATCAAATCTGATAAAAAGATACACTTCAATTTGATTGTCATAAAACACTGTAAAATACCATCTGAAGTTCCTGTATTTTTTAAACTAAAAGCTAAACACCATGTTCAGCTAAACTAAGATCATGGTGTTTCCTGATCAGCTGAACATTTCACCTCTCTTCACTATATTATGTTCTGCTACCCAATCAAAGACAAACTTAAAGTACAGGAGAACGTTTCAGCATGCTTGTTAAAAATTAGTTTATGATGCAACAAGTAACGTCTGTCAAGAATACAAAACTAACTGTATTCTGACTGACCACAGAATGAACTGTGAAAACGTAGATTTACAAAAAATACAGCTGTGAATTCTAATGTAGATGTTAATAAATGGATGTCTGGTCTTACGCCACCGAATCAATCTGTTGACCCTCCCCTTCTCCTTACCTTTTTTTCCTATTACCCAGTACAGTGAACACTCTACATGCTGTTTCACTTTTTTAACATTTACAGTTTCTAAAGCCAGGTCCCTACAGTGCCAGTAGCAGGTGTCAGCAGGGTGTTGGCAGAAGCACAAGGATGTTCTCCAATCATGCTTGATGTATGTTCTTACCCTTTTTGCCATGCCTAGTCACAGCTTTCAGCTATTATCAGTATTCAAGTGGCCTGGTTTCCAGAGGCACTGAAACAGTAGCCTTCATTAACATCTAAAGAGCCTGAAGTATATTTTTATCCCTATCTGCCATGTCCTTTATGCAATCCATGGGTTCTCAGTATTTGTGAAAAGTGGGCCTTCTACTTAAGTGCCAGAGCATTACCTCTAAAAATGAATATATCATTGCTGACTAAGGAAGCAGCATGACTGAATGTTTTAAAAATGGCCAGACTAAAATCTAATTAATATTGTATATATTTTTAAGGAAGTCCTCTAGCAAACGTTACTGTAAACATCAGGCAGATCTCAAGTCCACTGAAATCAACAGAAAAATCATGAACATCAATGGTGTCGGTATTGATGCACTCCATGCAGGGCACTTGCAGTTCCTTTTGCTTGCAACTGGATACTTTGCAACCAATATCACTGGATTTGCTAATCTCCTTAATAGGTCCCTCTGATAAAAGCATTAATGGATCTACTGCGAGATTGCTACCACAATTCCATGTATGCACTCAACCATTAATTTCTATGTCCAGACATGTTGGGAAAATAACCTTAAAAGGCATGTGTATATACACAGGTGCATATTACAAAGAAAAAGAGGAAATCATTTCTCAGTGCCTTCCACACAAAAATTTACGTAAGAAACCTTCATCATTGAATTGACAGATCCTTGAAGTATTTACTCTGCCAAATAAAAACCCATGCTCTCTGTAAGAAATCTAATCAATACATAGAAAAGAGTATATAATATTTTACATACATAACTTTGATTTAGTGAGAAAAACTCTTTCAATCAATTAATTTGTGACTTAATCCTCATATGAAGGTAGTGAAGGACAGGGCAGCAGAGGATCACAACGTGCATTATTCTTATTTTTTATAAGCTGGTATAATGCACGATCAGAAAACATAACAGTCTACATTTCAGAAATTATTAGAAAGTAGCAAAAAATGAACCTAGAGGCCCCTTGTCCAAAGTCATACACGGACCAGTTGTGGAGAGGACTTACCCCTCACAAATTTCCATGGGAGCAATGCCAACTGGCTGCCTTTAAGCAGGAGCTCAGTGCTATACAGTACTTTACTCAGCAAGCTCAGAGGACACAAGATACTTGTTGCTCTCTTTAGGAAAAACTTGTACCTGTTTGCTGATCATACGAAGACTAATTATACATGAGCTCCCTTTGTACAGTTACTGGCTACCTGCAGCTGAGCTGACACAAGCACAGCACTGAGCTTTACTGAAGATACTGTAGGGGTTCATATGCCTCAAGCCAAAAAACTACTTAAGACAAAAAGAGTATTACAAATTTTTAGCACTTTCACAAGGAATAATTCTGAAGTTAAGTCAGATTCAACTGCATCATTAACTCTGTCCTGGTCTGACTGCTTTGACTCTGCACCAGGCTATTAAAAAGTCAATAGCAATCAACAGTCACGGCCACATAGCAATACACACGCTCAGGTCTTCCTTCTAGGAACCAACACTGGTAAGACAGCTTTTAAAATGCTGATTTTTAAGTAGTATTCATTAGTGACAGCTCTGATGCTTTAATTGCTGACAGAGCAGCTGTAAAGAGAACATCCCAATTAGATCTTCAAAATACATGAAGTAATATCACTCAAAATACTATTTTTACCATTTCTAGCAAAGACTTGCCCCCCTCCCTTTTTCACATGCAAAAGCACAATTTGTTCCCTTCCATCTTTTTCAAACATTGCAGTCTCTGCTCCACATTAAATCACATACTGTAAGAGCTGTTATTACTCCCTGGGGACCAGGGTTTTGTGCGGTTACACTGAGTAGTGCTTTCCTATGCAAATAGTCCCACTGGGACCCAGTCAAACCTGCAGTAATGTGCAGCTCAGCTTGGGGCTGTAACATAGCTTCTGCTCAGCATGCTGATCAGGGTGGGAGGGATTTATCTCTTCTGACTTCAGTCTTCTACAATTTAGGAGCTAAGCTATGCTGGATAGCCAGTGTATGGAGTGAGAGACACCCAAGAACCTGACTCTCCTCACCCACTATCGACACTCCTTCAGCTCCAGGTGAGTTTGCTGCAGTAAGGTGCTGGTTTTGCCTCAGTGACTGTAAGAGGGGCCTAGAAACCTGGGTAAGTTGCAAATAGTTCACGTTTTAAAGCTGAAATCAGGTGAGGTGAATTCCACTCTAAACAAGCAACAAACATAAATCAATACAGTAACAATGTTGTTATTGCTACTGCTGGTAGAATAGCAAGATTTCCCCTAAATATCCTTATGTTCACCACCCACCCATAGCGGAACATGTTTTGTGTAAAACATCCTCTGTGTTGTCACACCACATCAAGTGAGGGAGTTCAGCTGGGAGGGTTATGTTTACCATGTGTGATTCAAACAGACACGGCTCAGATTTCTACAGAAAACACAGATTTCTCCTGGCTTTTCCCAGAAGCCCCTGAAACAATTGCTTAAGCGAAATGACACATTGCAAAAGGCCAGGATTCATACTGAGATTGCCCACCCTGTGAAACCACAACACAGTGCCTTACAGAGAGTGAAGCTACATCAGGATTTTTTATTATTATTTCCCCATAACCCATAACAACAAGTGAAAGCACCCTCTAAAACTGCCTTAAACCACAAATGCCGCATGAAGCTGGCATGCTAGACACAGCTTGTAAATGTGATTTAATTGTGAATGGTAGAGTGAATAATCAGAGCTCAGCAGCAAGCCTGATTACACATGAACACTACCCAGACTGCCCAGCATCGCTTCCCCTTCCCCATGCATAGGACAAACTGCAGAGACATACACTGGAATGCCATCTGCAATCTCTGTTTTCATACAGCTGCTCATCACTGGTGTGTATCCAAAGCAGCTTCCAGGTAAGGGTTAAGACCTCTAACCCCACCAATGGTGTTATGCACATCCCATGGGACTGAAGATGCCCTGTCTAAAACATGACAAGTTGAAGGTAGCACAATGGACACAGCCGAGCACCAGTGAGTCTTTTCTGTGACGGTGCACTCCCAGAGCAGAGAAGATTACACAATGCAAGCAATACATCAAAGAACATCTGATACTTCCTTAAAATGTTGCATCCTGGAATTCCTCTATGGCTACGGGCCATACTCACTTGGACTTGGCAACAACCAGAATGTCTGTGAAGAGAAAAAGGTGTCGCTCCTGGGTTTGCAGACTCGTCTTCAGCTGCACATGGCCATCCAGGATGAACGTTCGGTTGTGGCATATGAAAGACTGCACAAGAGGCCATGCCTCTGGGCTGATAGGGGACAAGCAGCCTTCCCTGAAAAAGGAAATAAAATAAATGGGATAAAGAAAATCAAATCAGCCAGTTGCCTGTAAATTGAGAACCAGGCAGTGAATTCCCATATCTGCTGCCAAAAGGCAATTTATTTGACCACATTTCAGTGAAAGGTGAAAGGGACTAAGAGGATAATTCAGCAGTCAGATTCTGACAGAAAATCTATTAGGGACTGTCTTCACTGAATCTTTTACAGCCTAACCACATCTAGCATTTAGCAAAGGACAATAATTTAGACATTTGTATTGAAGTCTTAGACAAAATACTTCACCTTCTGTAGGCTCTCCAAAAAGAGAGGAGACATATGCATGATGAACAGATAACTGCACAACCACCTTGCTCAGAATAGGACTCATATTCAGGGTTAAAAGTGATTTATAGAAAGTATTCCAACCAAGGACAAACATAAGGTGTAACCGAACCTTGCTAGAGACAGACCATGTTACTAGATGCAACATGAGACAAGGCTGCTTGGCCTTTCTCTCTCCCAGAACACAATTCACAAACACTGAAGTAAGCTCCTGTCGCAGGTTTTGGTTGTGTGACCAGAGCTATGCTTGTCTAAGGCTGCTGGGTAATCCAAACCGAGGTCTATAGGGAAAAAAATCAGACTGTCTCCTGGAAGACACCGATCTTTTCTAAGGAGGTATTGCAGAGTTTATAGCCCAAGGTGGAGACATGATTCTCTCAACCCCTCCTGTTCTCCATAAAGTAGTGGAATAGTTATTGAAGTAGAAACAGAGTTTCCCTAGCATGATGGTCAGCTCACTCACCCAAACAGGATACCCCTCATTTCTGAGTCTGGCTCTAACAAATGACTATATGGAGCCGAACCGAACGAATGTGAGGGTCTGAGAGGATGACACTCCTTCTCTAGGGCTCACTAGATGCTTGTTGCAGGTCAGGCTCTCCCTTTGAAAGCCAGAGACATGGCTTCCAATTCTTACAGAAAAGTGCAAAAACTGAACCTGGATCTCCTACACTCTGGTGGACCTTAAATAATGAATTTCTGGATTAAAACCAAGACTCATCAGTATCTTTACTCATGATTTTAAAATCCAACTTTCCAGTTATTTGCTTTCCCTAGAGATGCCTCCAAGTGAACTATTTCCCTTTGGTAAAACGGATCAGTTCAATTTTTATTAAAATGTATTATTTTTTCTTTTTTAAAAAAAAATTAAGCTAACACTTGGCGTGATCAGCTTGGCAAGGACAGGCTGAAGTGAACAGCTTTGCAATTCTAGTTTATTCCTGGCCCCACTGGAATGAATGACAAACACCTAATGACTTTGCTGGGAGAAGACATGGAGCTCATACAGTGAAAGTCACAAAATGAAATAGGAGGAAAATGAAAGAAAACAAGAGTGAGCAGAGAAAACCTTCAAAGAAGGTCATAAACCTTCTTGTACCTGTCTTAGAGCCTAGATGACCCACAACCCTCCTCTCCTTGATACTTGTGGCTGGACTATGAAGGAAATTATTTAGGAAATCCCGACAGCTGGGAGAGAAAGGATAAGCTCTGAGATTGGCCTACATTAGCAGGACACACTTTCATTGATGTGTAAGGAGCTGGTGAGGATCTCTGCCTGCTGGGGAGAGCCTTGTTTGGCCTTGCATTCCCCTTTCTGGCTGGGAATCTGAATTTTTGAAAGAATTCCTCAACTTATTTTGTCTTAAACTATGTCTTAATCATGTCTTTCATTATGTACCCCTTCAGGGGAGAGAGAAAGAAGCAGAAGGGGTGTTTAGGAGTGTGGAGGTTAAAGCAGACAGAGGAGTTTTGGAAAGGAGCATGTATCACTGTACAACAGTGATACATGCTGTGTGGCCAGCAACAGGAATTAGGGGAACAACAAGCACCTCTTCTACCCTTCCACTTCCATGGGATGGGAATTTGCCAATTCACCAGTTCACTGGTGAGTGTTAGGCAACCGGGACTCCATTTCATTAACTCCTTAGCAGTGCTTGGCACAGAAACTTAAGCAGAAATCAGGAATGATGATGGATTGACCTGCGTGAAAGCCATCCACGGTCCTTACCTCAAAGATTAAGGCAGTGATAAGTCACTTGTATTTGAACCCAGTACCAACAACAGCTAGGAAAGCCCTCTCCATGTTACACTGCTGTAACCAAGTTAGCAGAAGCACTCTTAAAATCATAGGGTCAGGCTTTGCTGTCTCCATATAGACAACTCTGTTTGATTATTCCTGTTTGTGTATTTTCTTCATCCTGATTTGTAAGCCCAGGAACCCCTCAAATTAAACTAAGCAAAATCTTTTTCATATAGGTATGCAAATGAAGGTGTAGTAGGTTTAGTAATGCCAGTAGGGTCAAGCAAACTGAACTGCATTTTGACCCAGTGCCTTTCAAGCACATCTGTCATCTGAACTCTAAAGCACTCTTACATACTCTAATATTAGGGTTTACCTGATAAGCCTTATTAAAAAAAAAAAAAAAAAAAAAAAAAGGAAAAATATTTTCTTCCCTAGAAACAAAGTGGAAAAAAAAATCAAAGCCATTAATTTATCCAGAATCTTTTAAGGCCTTGAGAACAAGAAACATGGAGGAAATTCATGTCAGCAGTGCCAAAAATGTTGTTTGGAAAGCATGCTTTTGATCCTCTCAATTAATTTTCCATTGTTACAAGACATGAATGAAACCAAGTGTTGTTACATTGAAGAAAATGCAGATCAGCAATATCCTTGGGCATAGGGATTCATGTGAGAGAGGTATTTCTGCAGTTCAGTTTTTACTGGCTCAATGATTTTTCTGGCCACTAAACGGGTCTAGTTTTGAAAAAGTGCTAAGTACACAAATACTGATTCTTTGAAAATTCCTTTTAATAGAGGTAGGCAAAACTCTGTACTTAAGTCAATGTGATTTCTGATATAACCAAAAAATAAGTCAGCAATATAGGGCTCTCTCTGCCTTCGCTATATTTCCCTAAAAGTCACTTTATGATTAACACATGCAAAAATCCCACAAAGTAACATCTTTCCATTTTGGCAGGAAAAAAAGCCATCACTCAGGTTTGTTAAGAAGGAACTGTAAACTGATTCCTGAATAATGGGGATAGACGGGGATCCTGCACAGCCAGCAATCAGTCATGTTCCATTTTGTGTAGAAGCAAGGCTGACACTGATGTTTTGATGGCATTGCCATTGTAAAATGCTAGTCTTGAGTGGACAGTTTTTCCTAAAATACTATTCTGGAAGACTGAAATTGCTATGTGGGATTTTAACTAAGGAGAAACTCTTGTAGTTTGAGGATATCTACAAAATATTCTTGACTTATTCAGAAAAAAACTAAAATCACTGTACTGGCTAAAATTAGTGTAAAGATAATTGAAGATTTCCCTCCTGGCTTTTCCAGAAGGTAAATTTTTGCACCTGTTATTTTTCAAATTAATCAAAATAGGCATTTTGTGCCTATTCAAAAGACACTATGATTTAAAAGAACTCTTCAGTTTTGTAGGTGAAATATATGAAATTGAATTCCACACTAGTCAACCAAACACTGAAAACCACATTCCAGCTGCATTCAGTGTGAAAGCAAACACATCAATGCTCACTTCATCGATCCTGTATTTACCAAAAGCCATAAAGCACAAAAATTACTTCTTTTTTCCCCTGCAGAGCTTCCTTGGGGTTTCCAATAAAACTGATACCTAAACAGCATGACCTACAAAATGTTTATTCTTGGCATTAATGGAGATGTCAACTTTATTATCTGTTTGTAGTGAAAACAATGAAAGAAATCATACTTTCCTAAGGAGAGTTTAACAGCCCACGTTAAGTGGTTACTAAATCCATGATCCAAATGTCATTTATGCCAATGGGAAGCTTTCCCCTGATTTCAGTTGATGATTACTTCAGCCTATCTATGATTTAGATTAAGCTATAAGATGCCTCAAGAGAACAATCTGTTCCGAGGTGGCTCAGCTGGAATGAGCTATTGCAGGTACCTCGGCTGTAAGACATCCCTCTCAGAGACTGCTCATGCTCCATCCTAAACCTCACTCCATTGTTTTATTTATTGTTCTCTACCAGAACTTCTCTCCGCTGATGATATCGCTGCAGTTGCAGAAGTCGATTTCCTCTTATGACACAGCACCAACACTCTCCACATGACTGATACCTATTGAAATAAAATGCCATTTTGCTTTTTAACCTCTGAAGTCCGTCACAAGAGGTAGGTGAGAAATCCACCTTTTCAGTAGCAGAGTAGTAAAATGGCAGCTATTCAAAAGGCTGAAACCTGAGTCAGCCCAGCCACGTGACAGGCTGCACTTGGTCTGTCAAACACACATACATAATACCTTTCCAAATTCCTCCTACAGTGAACAACATAGCCTTTATTAATTTCACACATGTGTTCCGTAAGCAAAACTACTGCGTGCCTCCAGCTGTGCTGAAGCCTGAGTAAGGGCAGAAGCTCTTTCCAATTTTCATAGAATCAATCATAGAATCATAGAATATCCTGAGTTGAAAGGGACTCAGGAGGATAATCAAATCACAGAGTCATAGAATAGTTTGGGTTGGAATTGACCTTTAAAGGCCATCTAGTCCCATCCCCCTACAATGAGCAGGGACATCTTCAAGCACATCAGATTGCTCAGAGCACTGACCAACCTCACTTTGAATCTTTCCAGGCATGGGGCTCTTAACACCTCTCAAGGCAACCTTTCTTATAGGCCACCTTTAGGTACTGCTCTAAGGTCTTCCTGGAGCTTTCTCTTCTCCACGCTGAACAGTTCCAATTCTCTCAGCCTTTCCTCACAGGAGAGGTGTTTCAGTCTAATCATCTTCATGGCTCTCCTCTGGACCCAGTCCAACAGGTTTATGTGCTTGCTGTACCAAGGACCCCAGAGCTGGACTTCATGTGGAGTCTCACCAGAGGAGAGCAGAGGGGCAGAATCACCTCCCTCGACATGCTGGCCACACTACTGTGTCCCCCAGGACACAGTTGGTCCTCCTGGCTCCCAGGGCACTGCTGACTCATATTCAACTTGCCATCAACCAGGACCCCCACGTCCCTTTCCACAGTGTTGCCCTCCAGCCCCTCATTCCCCAGTCTGTACATACATCTGGGGTTGCCCCATCCCAGGTGCAGAATCCAGCACTTTCCCTCATTGAAATTTATGTGGTTGGTGATTGGCCAGTCCTTGCAGGCCCCCCTGCCTTCAAGGCAGTCAACAGCTTCTCCTAATTTAGTGTCATTGGCAAACTTACTCAGTGTACCTTCGAGTCCTGCATCCAACTCATTTATGATGACGTTGAAGAGAATGTGCCTACACACATAGAGCTTGCAGCATAAATCTAACCTTTTCTTGGCTAAAGGCTAGAAAGGCCACCAAGCAGAACCTCTGCCAACCCTCCTCACCTTGTTCAGAGACAACAGAACTTATTTTCTATATCTCAAAGGCCAGTTTTGAATGGTTCTAAAAAATGTGCAATGTATCTTTTAGGAATAATAAAGTCAATTAATATTCAACCTCAGTGTCTCTCAGTAAAGCATTTACTTTACCATCACTGAGTCGCAGCTTTGGGCTAGAGCAACCCACTGAGAGAAGCAGGAGCTACTCACATCCTTTCAAGGCTAGTGAAACAGCAGCTATCTGCACAGTAAGAAACGTCTACAGTTAAGCCCACATCATGGATTTTTGCCAAAATGGATTATCAGTCAGGGACAATGTGTGATTTTTGACCATTAGAGACATCCCCAAAAGCAAGCCAGATCTAGAAGGTAAGTTCCTCCATTTTCTTAATAGAGCTTATATTGGAAATCAGGTAACAATATTTGCACTTTTTTTCCTGTGCCTCCTACTCAGATCCTTAAGCTCCTAAAAGTCCTGTGAGAAGGAACTTCAATAACAGCTTAATAGATGCTTGCTTCATATATTTGCTAATGAGGCAGGTCCTGCTAACTGGAGCTTGGAAGCTGCTAACTGGAGCTTGGAAGCCAAGACAGTTTGCAGCTGGAAATCCTTTAACACATATTACCCATATTGCACGGCTAGAGGGTGTTTTGCATTCAAGATACTTAACTAAATAAAGTACTGAGAACAATTCTTCGACTAACGAAAAGCAAAGAGTTCCAATGTGGTGTGCAAGAGCTCACCAAATAAGATGAGATAAGATGAAAAAAAAAACCCAAACCCCTAACACAGCACTGAGTACTGATCTGCCTTGAAGAGCTACTTAATAGTGCACCACAGTGCAATGTTAAGATTGTCAGGACTTTGACATATATCAAACTTCATTATAAATGATAACTTGGATGTGACTTGCACTATATTCTAGCCAACTTGACTAAATCACCACAGATTTTGACAAAATTATCACAGATTTTGACGAAATCATCACACAAAACAGAACATCATGTTCTGTACGCAAAAAGAAGAGTGAAAAACAAAATGAAAGAAGAGCTTTTCTTGTACACTGAAAAGAACTGTCCATGCTTGGGACTGAACACAAGACAGTGGAGATGGTCCTGTTCATGCTCCCAATTAATTTAGCCTCTATCATGTTTCCAGCTTGTTAAAGCATATGGCTTGAAGATTCAGTCCCCATGCTAGAAGGGCTGTGAAGAAAAAGGAGGCTACAACTGCATTTCACACAGCAGACCTACCTCCAAAATTTATCAGCAAGGACTTCATCTTTGAAAAACAGCTGAGGAACAAGCTAAGCCCCATGTAGGTTCTTAATCATTTGCTCAAACCAGCTGTAGATGAGGGCAGAAACGGAGATACTACGTGGTTCTGCACATTAATGCTATCTAGCTCGAGATGTTCTTGTGACATGGCTTCTGGCTTGGCACAAACTCACAAACCCTCTATAGATGGAGTAAGGAGCTGAAAACAGGGATGCCAACAGTCATGCCCATTTCCCATGACTTGCTCAGTCCAGCCTGCTCCATCCCCACTACCTGTTCAGCATGACCATGCAAAGCCCCGTTGGCTTCACGGACAGGCATTCAGAGCTCCTTTCACCATAAACTAGGCAACACGCAGACAAGGCCCACCCACACAGAGCAATCTGCAGCTCAGAGCCCTACTTAGACTGGTAGATATTTATACATACATATATATAAAGATCCTGTGCATTTTTAAAGGTGCTAACTACTCCTTTCTGTCACTGCCTCCCAAACATGGCCAGTGAGTGCCCTCAGTGAGTCACCCACATGCTCAGGATCTGCCCATTTCAAGTCCTCATCATCCAG
Source organism: Chiroxiphia lanceolata (assembly GCF_009829145.1). Classification (NCBI taxonomy): domain Eukaryota; kingdom Metazoa; phylum Chordata; class Aves; order Passeriformes; family Pipridae; genus Chiroxiphia; species Chiroxiphia lanceolata. Next base: position 75,626,388 of record NC_045638.1, on the reverse strand, counting down.
AATATGCATTTAATCTAAGTTTATATGGCACTTTATTGTAATAAATAATAATTATACCTAGAGGGTGGAAGTAAGCAAAAAAAGTATGAGCTTGGAGTATAGGAGTGTGTTCCAGGAAGGTGGTAGGTAAGATATGGGCCAACACAAAGTTAGTATGCAATTGTAAACTTATACTGACTATTTATAGAGGAGACTTGAATAGACAAGCATAAAGCTGTCTTAATCACATGGGCTGCCAACCTGTTTCTGAAAATCTGCTGTCAATTGATCCCTGCTATGCCAAGGGAGCTTCGTTCTGAGGATGCTGGGCATGTTTGCTTGCTGTTGTCTATGGTAAATCTTATGCAGTTGAAGCAGCACTTCGTGAAAACAGTGCAGCATTCCAGAAATAGCAAGTCTATTTTCTGCAGCACTCTGTTAAAGTCCCCTAGGCCATCACTGTTGTGCGTACAGTAGCTTTTGTACCATGAGGTAAGTGAGATAATGCTTGGTTTTTCAAAGAGCATTAGTTACTAACTTTTAAAATGCCTGCTTCTACTTTGTAAGTGTTGTTTACTGGTTGCAACTTCTTTTTTCCAAGTAATGTATTTGAACAAATCCAAGGCAGTCACCCCTTACCCCTACATTTTTCCTTATGGTCAGTGTATCTCACAGAGACCTCTCTGCCCTGAAGCATGCGTTGGCTTCAGTTCACAGCCTCTAGTGCAGGGCTGTCCTCACTTTCTCTGTGCAAGTAGCTGGACCTCAGAAAGATACAGCGGAAAATACTGCACCCAAGACCAAGCAGTGAGTCCCAACAGGGTCACAGAGACTGCGGACCAAAATGTGCTGCAACCCTCTCTCCAGCACTAGCAGGGCAAGCACAAGCCTGAACAATGGAAGGAAGAGAAATATTAATTAGGAGCAAGTTTTACTCAGATAAATAGACAAATTTACATTTTAGGGCAGAAATCAGTTTATCTATATTTTATACATCACTTATATTTAGGAAATTGGATACCACTCCTCTGCTCCTCAAACCCGATGTACTCATTTTAATGCAATACACATTGAAAAAATATTCCAACTTCGATTATAATACGATTCTAAAAATTGTTTTGCATAATCTCTGCATGATATCAAAATCTTATTAAATATAATAAAAATTATTATGATGAATAACATGATTAACACTAAATGTTCCAGGTGTCAAGGCATGTAACTGTATTACTTTTCTGTAGTCTGGTAGTAAAATACCACATAGCTGTAGGGTAAAATGCATCATTAAAACAAAATCCTTGCACATTTCAGGATGGAAGCTTGGCAGCTTAACTGAAAACAAGCTCCACTTAAATAATTTTTACATAGCCAAAAGGACAATATTCTCCGCAGAGCAAATATGCACTACAGCGTGGAGGCTGGAGACAGGAAACACGCTTGTGGTTTGGTTTGCTTCCAAGGCTTTTTGTTTTATTTTAACAAACAGCTGCAAGGTGTTTACTCTGAAAATTTAGCACAAGGGCAAAATTCTCTATTGGTATAAATTAGCACCACACATTTTGGTTATATTTTGCCTGTTCCCACCAGAAAATAAATTAGTGCAAGTTATTTAAATCCTATTGAAAAGCTCTCGCAGTGTGGGTGTCCTCCAGTTCTGCTACATAGCTCTTACAGCAATCAACAAGTTCAAGGGGTTTTGGTTCAAGTCCCCTTGAGCAGGGGAGAGGTTTAGGAGATGACATATGCACATGCAGAAGTCAATAAAAGTTTTTTGCCCTTTGGAATAATTGTTCCTCTGTTCACCACTGCAGCCCCCCTCATTTTTACTGACTGACATAGTAGCAACACCTTGAGTTACTCAGTTTCCCAGTTGCACCAGGGAAATGCAATCCAGGCACTGTCTATCCAAACAGAGATTTCATTGTTCAGGCAAACAGAAAAACTCAAAAAAAATGATTAACCAAAAAAGCAACCTTTGGGGGGGGGGGAAGAAAAATAATAAAGTGAAAAAAAAAAAAAAGGTAGGATAAACAAAGGGCAAAGAAAAGGCCCAAACTTAACACCCCAGCCCTGCAGTTCTTCACTATTGTTGTCTGGGCTTTTTTGAGCTTCTCATGGCCTACAAGAACTCTGGAGGCACAGGCTACTTTTCCTACTTTCAACACACCTTCTTTCTACCCAGTCTGAGGAGGGATACAGGGAAGCACTTCAGGATCTCAGGTTCACTCATGTCCCATTAGAAGGATCAAGTATTATTTTAGTAGGCTGAAGGGATAAGGTTTCTGTTCTACCTTAATTTTTTTGAGAAGCAGTAATTGCAATTGGGACATTTAATCCCACTTAATTACAGTCGGGACATTTAAAAGCCGAGCTCAACTCCATTGATTTTGACTTACCTCATGGATGAAGCTAACCTTTTATTCAAAAGGGGTTTACATATATCTTCTTGCAAACTGTATTACAAGAGTTCAGCATAGGTCATATAATAAGCCAGGAATTCTGGGTTACCAAAAATAGCTAGGACATGCTGCAGATCTCTACAGAAACAAGTTATTTCAAGCTGATGTGCACATAAACTGAAAAGATTGGTGTGGGCATCTTTAGAAATCCCTTGGGACCATCGTGTATGGCTGTTAATGAGCCTGCATGTATCTGCCTGCCCTGTTCTCTGCAGCTACCTGTCACGCAGGCTGTAGATGGGTAAGAATAAGGCACTTGTGTGACTATGTCCTTTAAACCAGGAAATGGCATTTTCTAGGTGACTGCCTGGGTTTACAGCCTGTCAGTCACCTCATTCATATATCAGATAATACCAGTACCAGTAGGGCTGCTCACAGTCTCTCAAAGTCTCATTGCTCAACCATCCTGCCCCTTTAGACTCTGATTTTCCCATTTTCCAAGCAGTAATTCAGCTAGGCTCTTCTTCTCCTTGGCTCATGTCATCTGGGTAGTCAGCAGTTAGGCAACAAATTTTAATAAAAAATACATTCAAAACAGTGCAAGACTTCAAATATGTGGCCAGGTAAAGCAAACCTGGAATCCACTAGCTGTTGTTCCTTAACTGTCCTTTTTCAGGAGAAAACTTGCTGATTACAGACAAAGTAATCACACACAAAGTGATTACTAGAAATAGCTGCGTGTACTGCCTCTAAAAGACAAGCTCCTTCACCATGCTTTATCCTTCCGCAAACTACAGCTGCGACTGGAACCACTGCTGACCAGCATTGCCTGTATCCCCAAAACATAACAGCAACTTGGGAAGAGTACAGAGAGGAAGTTCACTTGTGTAGGAATGGTGTGAGGAAGGCCAAGGCGAAGCTGGAACTGGACCTGGCAAGGGACACAAAGAATAACAAGAAGGGCTTGTACAGGTATGTCAGCCAGGAAAGGAACCAAAGAAGGGGTTCCCCCCGATAAACAGTGCTGATAAACTGGTAACAGCAGATGAGGAGAAGGCTGAGGTACTCAACAAACCTTTTGCCTCAGTCTTCAATGGCAGTCTTCAGTCGTTCTCTTCCCACACCTCTCAAGTGGATGGACAGCAGGATGGGAACTGGGGGAGAAGAGAGATTCTCACTCTAAGAGAAGATCAGGCTCATGACTACCTGAGGAACCTGGATGTACATAAATCTATGGAACCTGATGAGATGCATTCGAGAGTCCTGAGGGAATTGGCTGATGTAGTTTCCAAGCCACTCACCATGACATTCAAAAAGTCATGGCAGTCAGGTGAAGGCCCAGGTGAGTGGAAGAAAGGAAATATTGCACCCATCTTTAAAAAGGGTAGAAAAGAGTACTCTGGGAACTAAGAACCTGTCAAACTCACCTCTGTGCCTGGAAAGATCATGGAACAGATCCTCCTAGAAGCTATTCTAAGGCACATTGAGAACACGGTGGTGATTTGAGACAGGCAACATGACTTCACCAAGGGCAATTCCTGCCTGACCAACCTAGTGGCCTTCTACGATGGAGTGATTACAGCAGTGGACAAAGGAAGAGCTAAGGATGTAATCTAACTGAAAGGACAGATCACAGAATATTCTGAGTTGGAAGGAACCCACAAGGATCAAGTCCAACTCTTAAGTGAATGGCCCATATGGGGATCAAACCCACAACCTCGCTGCTATTGGCACCATGCTCTAACCAACTGAGCTAATCTCAGGGTCAGTGGACTTCTGTAAAGCCTTTGACATGGTCCTCCACAACATCCTTCTCTGTAAACTGAAGTGATGGATTTGATGGGGGACTGTCAGATGGATTAGAAATTGGATGGTTGCATCCAGAAGGCAGTGGTCAATGGCTCAGAGTCACAATGGACATCAGTGACAAGTGGTGTCCCTCAGGGGTCTGTATTGGAACCAGCGTTATTTAATATCTTCATTAATGACACAGACAAAGGGATCAAGTGCACCCTCAGCAAATTTGCAGATGACACCAAGCTGAGTGGTTCAGCTGACAAACCTGAAGGAGGGGATGCCATCCAGAGGGACCTGGACAAGGTTGAGAAGTGGGCCCAAGGGTATCTCATGGGATTTAACAAGGCCAAGGTGCTGCACCTGGGTCAGGGCAACCCACAGTATATCAATACAGGCTGAGGGATGAAGCACTGAGAGCAGTCCCGGGGAGGACGACTTGCGGGATCTCATGGATGAGAGACTGACATGAGCCAGCAATGTGCACTCAGCTCAGAAAGCCAATTGTATCCTGGGCTGCATCAAAAGCAGCATGGCCAGCAGGGCAAGGGAGGGGATTCTGCCCCTCTGCTCTTATGAGACCCCACTTGGAGTACTGCATCCAGCTCTGAGGTCCTCTGCACAGGAAGGACATGGACCAGTTGGAACAAGTCCATAGGAGGGCTACCAAGATGATTAGAGGGATGGAGCACCTCTCCTACAAGAGAGAATTGGAATTGTTCGTCCTAGAAAAGAGAAGGCTGTGGGGTGACCTAATTGCAGCCTTCCGGTACCTGAAGGGAGCCTACAGGAAAGATGAAGAGAGACTATTTACGAGGTCATGTAGTGACAGGACAAAGAGGAATGGCTTCCAGCTGGAAGAGGGTAGGTTTCAATTAGTTGAAATTATTAGTTGAATAATTAGTTGAAATTATTTCCTAGGAGGCTGGTAAGGCACTGGAACAGGTTGCCCAGAGAAGTTGTGGATGCCCCATCCCTGGAAGCACTCAAGGCTGGGTTGGATTGGGGTCCTGAGCAAGCTGGTCTCGTGGAAGGTGTCCCTGTCCACAGTAGGAAGGTTACAACTAGATGATCATCAAGGGCCCTTCCGACACAAGCCATCCTATGATTCTGTGAATCTATGAACTGTGGGACACTGTGGGATGAACTTCACAAAGCCCCACCACAGACGTGAAGAGAGAATCTGCCCAGCCCTTGTACTGGCTTAAGTTTTTAAGGATCACTTCTTTAAGAGGGATGACCAATATGGGTGCCATATGGAAGATAGGACTGTCACTTCACCTGTCCCAGCCATAACAGGAACAAATCTGGCTTTGGTTTGCCTCAAGGGCTTTAAACTATATTTTAATACTAATACTACAACACAGGAATTATCCTATTACAGAGAAGAGATTACTTGGTATACCTGCTGTTGCCAGCTATTGCAAGCATAATGACCCAGATTCCTTATGAATAGCCATGCAGCCACATGCACCTGTTTCACACTCTGTAACTATCTGCCTATCTATTCAACAAGTTTTTTACATAGCTACTCAGGTATGTTAGTCAGAGATTCCTATGCTGCCAGTGATCTGAGCTGTGGAAAAAAGCTATTAGAGGATTTCCAATATCCCTACACCTTATGATGGTAGTTACCTGTTCAGTGCTGCCAGCAATCATGCTGTACTGGGATGCGTGAAAGCACAACTCCAGGTGTTTGGGAGCTCTCTGGTCAGCAGGAGAGCATCTAAAGAACAGAGGCACTTGAGAGGCCAGGAAGCCTCTGAGACGATGTTTTTTCAATCATGGGTTTAGATTCAGGTACTGAAATTATTATCATGTCTTGCCCTTGAGGCTTATTATCCCTTATTGGATCTAGCCCCTGGTACTCAAACACTTAAGACATTGGCACAAAAGAGATCTAAAGACAGACTGTTACTCCCATGATATGATTACAATTCCTCACCAGCAGCTTTGTACACGAGGAAGCAGCTGGACCAAGAGAAGCAATATGTATAAGCCTGGGGAGAGTGTTCAATGTCTATTTAATGTTGACCCTTGTCAGAGGTGAGAGCACCAGAGGCTGCATATCAGCCTTCACATCATTAGAGCCTTTCTGCTTGTTTACACAAGATAAATGATCACAGAGCAGTCTGAACGAGTTGGTCTGTGATTTCCTCAGGTATGCTGTTGCCCAAACTGCTTGGCCAGACTGTCATCTGGCAGAGATTTTGTTGTCTAAAACCAGGGATACACAATGGCTGGACAACAGCTGCATTCTGCCAGACCTCAAGGCCTAATCCAGAAAGTCCTTAAAACGGTCTGCAGCCAAAAGCACATGTGGAAACTGAGACATCTGGACAAGCACAGCCCTGCACTCATCATGATGAGCAGTGCCTCTCACTGTCTTGATCTTAAAACTGTCACAAACTGTATCCAGTTTAAAATTATATCAGTTTAAAGCACTAGTGTTAAACTATTAGTCACTTATTGAAAAATTAATCCCTTATTTAAACTTCAATACCCTGCTTCCAAGGCTTCCTTCTGGTTACCTCTAGTCCTTTCCATTTAATAAAAAAAGCAACATATCTCTAGGACTTGCAGCTCATTTCAATCTCCAGATCACTATAAGCCAGTTTCTACATCATAAATGAAGAACTGAGGGGTTTTGTCAAAAACCAACATATGCACACATACACACACACAAAAAAAACCAGAAAAAACGCAGCAGGGGGACAGGAATGCCAAACTCTAAGTTAAAAGGCCATTTGAGGCCTCAGAAAGTTCATTTGGTTCCTTGTTAACAGTTAATAAAATTTTATCCCAGCTACTATTAGGTAAAAATAAGTTTTGTGTTCAAGCACATGGTTTAAGGAAATAATACTCCAGTGTCATAATTAGATTAAATCAAGCATGAATTAGAAATACTATAAAAATGACAACTTGTACAATATCATCACAAGTTTTTTTAATTATATGCAATTCCATTAAAAAGGAAGAGCAATTTGATACAAAATAACAATTAACCCCCCCCAACACTATTTTTCTACAAATTCATATATCCTTACCTTATGACATACTGAGGAGAGAAATCCAGGAAATTTCTCATGCAGAGATTTCTGCCTATTCTGACTAAGCATAAAATGTTAAAACATCAAAACCTTTCATGAAATGAAAAAAATTTATTAAAAATCCTGATCAACTGTTTCGAGGGTGATTTAAATCTAAAAATTAGACCCAGAAGCAAAGAGCTTTTCATTTGCTTTGTTGACTGAGTCTTTAGGAATGGGATTTCCCCTCCTTTTTGGTGACTAGCTGGAGCTTTGTGGAAAAAGTATCATAAATCAAGATAAAATGAGTGGTGATTGTATTCAATCCCTCACACTGGGAAACTATTTTGTGGGATTTTGTCCTTTTTCTTACTTTGATTCATAAAACAGCTCTTCTGTATTTTTGAGTGTATTGAGTCTCTCCGACAAAATACTGTAAGATGAGGGGTGGAGGACACAGGGTTGGAGGTGTTGCCACTTTGATTTTCACCTTGGAGGACCACTCTGACAAGGGTGACAGCCCTTGTTCTTCCCAAAAAAACTCAAGCCCTGTGGCTTCAGGAAGACTTGTCTTGCAAGGACTTCCTTCCATGGCATGCCTCTTCTAAGGGTCAATGAAGGTGCCGTAGAGGCCTCATCCCTTGTGACCACACCTTTTGGGTGGCTGGGGGCACAGGAGGAGGCTTTAGAGATGCCATTTCAGTTGTGTGGGTGAGTGCCCAGCATTACCGGCCCATCCCTTGCTATCCCAGTCACCCTCTCACAATCCTTGGTGTGGCAGACCAGGTCCACACCAGGGAATAGCCCCAAGGCAGGGCATGGCCTTGACTGCCCCAAACAGTGGGAATCTGCCTCTGCTGCCGAAGGCACCAGCGTAAAGTGAACGTTTGCCCCATTGGCTTCTCCCCTCCCTGCTCTTCTGCAGCTTCAAGAGAACCCCCTCCCACCCAAACTGTGGCATCAGCATTTGGAATGGGAGCAGGCTGGGATAGTACCTCTCCATGCTAACTCCCAGTCTTGGTTCTGAGCCCATGCCTTCCTGCTGCTGGCTGCTCCGGAGGCAAACCCTCACTGATCACACCTGTATGGCACACACAGAGACTGACACACATGGAAACTGGCACACACACACACACACACACACGGCATGACAGCCTTTGCCCCTCAGAGCCCCTCAAAATCAGCCACGAGGTGTCACCTGTCTCACACCATCCCAGGGCTGTGCCCTGCAGCAGGGTGACCCTAAGCCATGCCCTATGAGCCACCAGCAGTGGCACCATCGACTGGCCCGGCTGTGGTGGCCCTGGCCAAAGGTGCCGCTCCTCTGCCTGACGGGTGGTGACCCTGGCAGAGGGGCGGCCTCAGCCCAGGGGGTGCCATTCACGCTGATTCTGATCTCACTCTGACAGACTCTGTCATGGTGCCTGTGGGGCTGTGTGAGAGCAACACCCACCTCAGCATTGACAGACAAGGGAACGGGGCAGGGAGCCTCTTCCTCATGAAGGCCTCGTCCTGTATCAGCCGGTAAAAACGGCTGCGGCGTGAGGCGCAGGGGCAGGTGCTCCTTCTCCACCCCTCCATGCCATAGTGCACCGGTGCTGAGCTTCACCAAACAAACACACCTCAGGAAATCACACTGTGAGGCAAAATTATTCACTATCATGGACGTGACTGAAGAATGAGCAAAATTTTCGCAACCGAAATATCTACTTAACAAGCTAGTTGGTTGCAATGAGCTTTTATTCCCTTCCTCCCTGCAATCAGTTTTGCCTGAAACACCAAATACTCATCTTCCCTATAAAAAAGCCCTCTGGCAATTTACATTTATTAAAAGTCTCTATTTTTGTCTTCTTCTAGTCACATAGCTTGGATCATCCACATGTCTTCTGATTAAAACCCTGAAAACACAATGTCCAAGACTCTGGGAACACTCTGTATTTGATTAGCGCCAAGTGGAATGTATTACTAGATTACACATATGATCTTCGTTATCTAGGATATTTAGCCTTTGGCACAGGACCCCTGGAAGATAACATGCCAGAATCACTTACTGTGCACTGGGAGAAGGAAGAGCAGCCTCTCTGTGAATGGCATAACACTACTTCTATGTAGCAAAGGGGAGAAAACACCTTGGAAACTTGTGAAATCCTCAGTTTTTACCTTCCACTTTTTCAACCATAAAAGTCACATAATAAAATTGGGTAGGGATGACATTTTAGGACTTTCCTTTTGGGGTTCTTTAGAAATTTGTTCAGAAAACCTTTTAAAAAATATACTTCAGGGTTTTTTTTGAACAGCCTCTGCTTCCAGCTTACACCAAAATAACATCATAATTATGCTTCATGGTGTAAAAGAAGAGTTGTTTCATTTTTAGTATTTTAACACCTTTACTGTGTAGAGACACAGATCTCTAAATGGTCGTGCAGACTCAGAAATTGTGAAATTATATTAATAAATTTCAGCATGTAAAAATATCACTTTCAATGATCTGGTCAGGTGTGCAACAGAATAGGGGAAGCTGCCAGTGACTGCAGCACATAGTTTGGCTGTCCCGGTGAAATATCTGAGATGGAAGCAGAAGTCTGACTACACAGACCAAAAACTTGGGTTTTGTCACAAGTGAAAATTGTTTTGAGGGACAGCAGAACAAAGGCTGAAAATCTGACTTGAAACAAATCTTTATTATTCTGTATTAACTACTTTGAGATGACGATACCTGATGCTTTAAATCCAGGCCTCAGACATTTCTGTTTCAAGCCTGTCATTTGTGTTGCACTGAACTATATCATTAAGTTGTGCAGGTTTCATTAAAGGACACAAAGAAAAACTAAGAGGAAAATTACAACTGCAGAACAGGTCCAGGGCCAAATATAACTAACCCAAATCCTTTGCTGATTTCACACACATTAATGGAGTAAACAATCAAATTAACTTTTCCTGTATCTCAGAAAAATACCAAAAGCTTACTTTTCCAGTGTATTTCTACTATAACTTTGCTCAAAGTGCTTCCAAAGAGGACATCTGATGATGTGGAACAGTCCTTACATGCCTATTCATCACAATTTTGTGATGAAAAAAAAGCTGTGCAGAAAAAAAGGAAGAGAAACAAGAACAGGAAGCAATGGAATAGTCTCCATATTTTCACCTCTTGGGTGTAAGGGCCCAAATTCCACTATAATAGCTGTACTATTTACTATGTTCCTCTGCTGCTCACAGGTACAAGTCAAGTGAGGCAGGGATTACAGCATGATTGGACATCCGTGCATCAACGTGCCACACAGCCATCCCATAATTCTTCTGCAGGCCAAATATCTTGGATCTATCTTTATATGGCTGATGTGCCAAAGTAAGATTTGTAAGGAAGGCTCAACTTTCATTAAACCAAACGCTACAGCTGGAGAAAACAAAGATAAGCTTTTAAGCACACAAGACTTTCGGATCTGCTTCTCTTTCAGGACTTGATAAGAGGACAATGGCACAAAACAAGCATCTGCTATTTCCAGCTAGATCATCTTGCCTTGGTCACATCCTTATGACAGCTACAACAACATCACCACTAAAAATCCTTAATCCTCTGAATGCTAAATAGACATCTCCAGATGTCACAATGGTTTCTTTGAATAAATAGCATTAATAAACTTTAAAATGCCCCAAAGTAAGTCTGTCCAAAGCAGATGCCAATGCATTTTATGAAAATGCTCTGTATATAAACCAGGGACACCTGACATATAAAGTGGTATAAAAATACAAACCAACTTGGCTTCTAAGTATTTCCTGCCCTTTTCAACTTTGCACTTGTTCATTAATTTCAACAAATATTGAGGTGAGCCAGCTGCTGAGGTGAGAGCATTCAAATAAATCCCTCACAGATGCTTGTTAACTTCAGATAGGAGCTTTATTATCTACAAGTCATTAATCAACCATTAACAAGTAAGTGTTATGGAGTCCCAGTATTAAGGTTCACTGCCAGAGAAGAATAATGGATTTTGCAGACTGGCTGTGTCTACAAGAAGGAGAACTAAGAGCTGAGACAGGTCTGAGGTAAAACATTTGGAGGAGATTAGAAAACATGAGAAGTCATTTTGTTGCTCTTCAGCTCTCCTTCAGAGAAAGCACTTCACAAGAGTTAAGCATTTACACAACAAACTGAGTGGAAAGACCAAACTCATCCATCAGTTCAGTGATGAAGAGGCATGTGCTTTGTACAGCCAAACAGGGAAGTCAGGCACAGGCGAGAATTGCTGCTCCTGTGAACAATAATAAACACCATCCAAAGTGTCACCCTCTAACTGAAAGACTCTGAAGCTACAAAACCACCTGCTCTGACTTCAGGGCCCTCAGACTTCACCCAATACCTCTCACAAAGGCCACAGACTTCAGTTCAAATCAACAGGAGCAGCTAAATTGTTGCATGCCACAGACAGAGGACAGACATGATTGAGGCAGCATCCATCAGTTATTAAAGCAGCAGGGTCGGTCAGGTAGGCAAATCATTGCTCTTACTGCAGAACAAGGCAACATGTTCCCCTCTTCAGTCCTCTTCACCACAAAGTTTCCGCCAACTGGCCTTAAAAAAAAAGTCCTTTCACAAACCAGAAATAATTCTGATCTGGGCTATACAAGCAAGACATATTTACACTTCAGAAAGCGTAAAATTCTTAGGTGAAAACACTCGGTGCCTCTCCAGCTATCTCCAATTTCTGATACTTATGGAGCAGGCAATGAAACAAATTAAAAATCAGAACTAAAGAAAAATGTTAATGTCTGAACCCCAGCAGGAAAATGAAATCTGCCTCTCCTATTTTGCAACTCTCTTTTTTTTTTCACAGAGTATTTTCACAGGTTTCTGAAATACTGTGGAGTTCTACATGATATCAAACCAGGTACTAGTTAGATCAAACACAAACAACTTTCCAAAGCTCTGACTTCTTATACACTGACTACTTAACACACCATAGAGTAGGAAAAAATATTCCTTACAAAGCCATACTCTAATTTCCCTCAATAACATTTCTTCATAAAGAGCAATACACAGCTGGAAGCATTAACAGCCTGCCAGATGGTTCACTTCTCGATAAACACTTACATTTTGTAAGTTTAAAGTCTAATGAACTGTAGTACAGGGAGACAAAAGTTATGTATGCAGAGTGGTTCAAATGGCAGGTCAAGGCTGGGGCTGGACAGGGGACTAGCTCCATAGAAATTCCCATTTCTATGGCAGCTTTACATTGGCGGAGGGAGGAGGAATGGCTGATTCTGGCAGAGGACAAGGACAAAAAATGCTGAATGCTTAACATCCACATACTCAGCCCCACAAGTGCTAATACTGGACAGGAGAAGGCTTGATCACCAGATCCTGGTCCACAGTATTGTCCTGAGTCAGCAGGTGCTTCCAGATCCCTGGAGAGCCTGTACCATTCAGCAGGTAATGACAGAAGAAACTTAGCTCAAATTAAATTGCACAGTTCCACAATAAACAATTCTGAGTTATGCCTGGCACTGCATAAGCATACAAGGCAAAAAGCAGGGAACATCTTCTTCTGCCCATGCCACCTCCCCAGGAGGCACTCACAGCCAGTCACAAACTATTTACAACTGAACAGCCCAAATGTCACATGCCCAGTTGCAAATTGCAGAGCAGCTTTGCCCAGTTGGGTACAAACAGCTTAGTGTGGCAGCACTGGGGAAACCCATGAGAGTTCTGTCACATCTTTCAGCAGGCTTTATAGTTGTGTAGCTACCAAGCAGCATGAATTGTGTTCAACAGCCTGGTGTGGACAATAACTCAAAAACATTTAAAGTTTTGAGAATGGGGCTGAGAAAGTACAAAACAGTACAGCAAGCAAAACTCACTGACTCACCTTGAGGCCGATCTAGATCTGCTAAGTGCTTTGACAAAGATCAAAGATGGTGCAGACTGGCGTCTCTGAGCCAAACTCTTCATTTTCTGATTGGAAAAAGAAACAAAATGAAACCACAGGTGAGATTTGGAACAGTAACTGCATGCATACAGATTGTTTGCAGCCAGACTTCCATTTCAGACTATGGGAAAAAGGCTGAGTTACTGCCATCAGAAACCCTAGAGGGGGAAAATGGTTGTAAAATATCACCTTTGAGAAAAACAGGAGCATGACCAGAAAGCCGGTGATAAAGAAAAGCTGATTATTAGTGTCTATACACAGATACCTGTGGTACACTGCACACATGAAATAAATACCTAAAGATGGTCCTCAACCACTTTTTGTCCCTTAATAATTTATTATACTTTAAATTTATCAATTTTCCAGAGAGTGGCTTAAATTTCAAGTGCTTCATACATCTCTCTGTCAGATCTGACATCTACCATAAATTAAGGTTTGGAATCTATCCACCTAACCTTATGTGCTATATTGGGCTACCTTTTTTTTCCCCAAATCTTCAGAGATGAGTGCATTTTCCTTCTCTGCTAATCTAGCTGGAACATTATATCTTGCCTATCAGTAGCCAATCCTGACAGGTTTTTCATTCCTGATTATGTATGGGAAAAATAGGATAGTGAGAGGCAGGACAGTTGTTAGCACAGAACTAGGAAGAGACTGAGAAAAAGGAGACACTCAAAGACAGAGAACGCAGCATGAAAAAAAAAGACAAAGCACAAGGAAGAGATGCAAATATCAGTAGCTAACAAGGGAGCATGGATTTCTGTTCAGTGAAGTTGAACACTACAATAAAAATACTGAGCAAACAAACAATACTGCTTTCCCCAGAGGTAAAAAATTTCAAAAGCACCCACAGGAGACAAACCCACACATTTCTCTGAACACAAATGTATTCACCACATCATATTCACTCTCCCTCCTGCAGCCAGAAGCAGGACTGAGTAGTCCTGGCCCTGACCCTGGAGCTGCTCTCTTCAACGGGTTGTGCAGCCTGCTGCCGAGGTGCCTGACCTCTCCTCTCACTGACCCTCCACCAGAAGGGTGATTGTTACCTTATTTAACTTAAATACTTTTCAGAATAAACTGGTGAACAAAAGAACGGGGGTCAAACTCCTCCTGAGATGCCAAGAGGGCAGTATCCGATGCTGCAGTGGTCCCTTACACTACCCTGGCCACCACCCGCCAACCAGGTGAACCTTTAACAGTCATCAAGTCTCTGTTCTCAGCTAATCGCAAAGCATGACTTTCTTCCTTCATCCTAAAAATAACCACTGACTATCAGGAAAAATATGTCAGAACAGTCAGAACAACTGATTCTTCTGCCAATGTATGTGCTGGATGTGGCACACATTTTGTTTGGGCAGGTGCACAGCGTGCTCCCCTTGGAGAAATTGAACTCTACAGTACTATTTTACTTGCTTTTGACAAGGACATTTCTTTTATTCACTGCAATGTATCTGTTATTGTGTCATTTTTTTTGGTTCTTCCTTTATTTATGTAAAGCACGCTTCTTTGTTTTGTCAGATACTCAGTTATAGCTATTGTGCAGCAATTGTTATAAATTCAACCATGTAATTTCAATTCACCTTTAAAAATTATCCCCTTCTCCCTATTTGATCAAAAATTAACCTTCTCAAGACTGATAAATTAAGTCTGGGAATATTTAGCTGTCTCAGATCAAACTATAACTGGGTAACAGCAGATTACTAACAAAAGAGATGCCCATTTTTGATAGATTTGAAATAAACACATGAATAAATATGCTAATTTTTTCTAGTGAATGAAATCAGTTTGAGTTACTGCTAGCAAATCTGAAAAGCTGTTAGCAGTTTTAAAAGTAGCATAGCTGCAAATATGAAGGCAAAAAGAAATCTGTTTAACAATGCAGTCTAACATCCTACAGAAGATCAGCCACACATTTCACACAACCAGCAGATTTTAAGAGTTTATATAAAGCATTGACTCCCAGAAATCTATTGTAATTTACTCATTATTGGGCACGTGGCTTTTGGGGGGATAAAAACTGGAACATCTCAGGTCCTGCAAATGCAGTGAAAGTTTGTATACTTTCAAAGAGATCTTAATTCCTTTGACTTCTCAGGTCCGAAAAGAAAGCAGTATTTTAAAATCTATGGCAATTATGGCAATTCTTTTCATGCTTGGGTTAGCAGTACTGAATAGTGCCTGTGGCAGTAAGATTCTAGTCTTGACTTAAATGTCTGAAGACGAAGGTGAAGTCTAGAACTACAGTATGTTTAATAAGAGCTCAAATAACTGGCAGAGATAAATCTGTTGGAAGACATTCCAGGCAGTCTGTGATCCAGCCTCTCTGAACTTGCTGAGAGCAAGACCCATTTGAGCAGGCTGCTCTGGGCCACCACTAGTCCAGGTCTGTATTACCTCCAAGGATGAGATTCCACAGCCTCGCTTGACAAAATCTTAGTACAGCTATTAAGCAAATCTTAGGAGAAAAAAAAAAAAAGCCTCAAAACATAAAAGGATCACTGCAAAACTGAAGCGAGTCAGGTCAGCTGTATGCAAATAAAAACATTACACAGAGACATTGACTACAGACAGAAAGGGGGGATTTGTTTTTATTTTCCTATGTACAGAGTTTGGGAAGAGAAAATAAGTGACTATCATGACAACTTAAATTCATTTACTTTGAGAAGGAAGAGGATAAATTCATATTTGGTTAAGTTGAACTGAGATGCCTGCTCTCCTCAATTTCACTGCCTTTACATGCAAGGATGGCAATGTGGAGGAGATACATCCTGAACATCTGTAGTAGGAGCAGATGTTTGGGAACAAAAGGAGATGCAATGACCAATTATCTAAGTATGGGACACAGAAGCATTTCCCAACATATATCCCACATCATTACCTCCCATTTTTTCATGTAAATATTAGAAAGGTCAACACCAAGAGAAATCCTCATACTTGGTGGCTTAGTCACATTCATGTGAAATGTATCATAAAATCAGTATCTATAATGAATGTTTACAGTGTGCTAAACACAAAGATGATAATCTTGTATCAGACAGGACAAACTAGAGTTATTTTTGTCTTCCTCACATTCAAAAGCTTGAGTTCTTGCCCTCTCCCCTCTGATTCAGGTTTAACTTCATATTTTCTGCATTTCTGGTGGTGGTTGTCTTGACTGCTTTTTAACAGAAACAAAAAAGTTTTGCATTATTTGTTGTTGGACTGGCAGTAGTATTTGGCCACTTTCTGGTATAAACAGACACAGGCCTATAGATTTCAAAAGAATGAATTTACACCAGATATTGATCACACCTACACTCTGAAACACTGTTTCATAAACTGTGATGAGCAGATCAGCCCACCATGCTGAGGACAATAAGCTTGCAAACCATCACTGAAAATATGCTATCCCTCCTCAAGAATCAGAACACTCTAGGGATTACAGCAAAACTTGCATAAGTATCTCACAAGTCATCAGATGGAGGAAAAATCTATTCCTGACTGCCAGTATTCTGCCTCGCAGTGGATAATGGTACTATATGGAATTTACATAAAATAATATATTACCAAGTTATGATATTGATTTCCATTCTGTGAAAATGGTAACATAGAGCAGCATCTTCACGAGGAGATCAAAAGAACTGGAACTGTCTTGCACGTTACATGTATCACTTAACTATATCACGCTTATAAAGAGAATTGCAGAGCGTGAATTAAAGAACGGATTAAAAAAAATTAATGGTACTTGCTGTTTATTTTGTGAGGGCAAATAACAGAAGTAACACATATATAGTGTACGTAATATTTTCAAGTATTTAGAGGAGTTAAAATCTATGCAATAAGCCCTGCAGCAGCAACCGCAACCATATAGGAGATAGGAGCAGGCAGGCTAAGGCAGGGATTGTGTGCTGTAGTTCCCCAGAAGCACACTGCCCACGTTGGCAGGTTTAGATGCCTGACCCACACAATGGTCAGACGTGCAGGAGGATTCCTCTCACTCAGCCTCTGACTCACACACCTGAGCTATTTGCCCTGTGCTCCTTTTTGAGACAAGAGAGAGAAAAGGACACATTTAGGGCACAGTTCATCTTATCCGAGAACTTTTCCTTCACTGACTGTAAAAGAAAACTAAGGTGACCAAGAAAATTGAGTTAATCATCTCAATCCTATTCTAGCTGCCTGAGCAAAGGACAGGGAATGAGCAAATTTGTGAGCTCAGTAACACAGGGAACAATTGTGTGCTTGTATTGTTTTGAGCTTACGATGAGAAAATGATGTTACCTGATATCTATTTAAGAGACTCATACAAAACAGTCGAAAAAATTATTTAGTTTCTGACTGACAGGTAAACACTGCAGAAATGCCTCCTCAGCAACGTGCAGATAACCTTGTTAAAGCCTCGTCAGACACTAAAGGATTTCAGGCCCCTGATTTACAGGCTCACTCCAGAAGTGGGTCAAGGCTGAGACATCTCCTGGGTCATTTAACTGGTTGACAGGGACAACCCTCAGATGTGCCAATGCCTTGAGCTGAGGCTCAAATGACTAAGCTCTCCCTTTCACTGATTTATTTTTCTAATGAAAGGAAGTCTGATTTTAACAAAGCCTACTCTTTAAAAAAAGAATCTAAGTTAATAACTGAGCAATTTCATCCATGCAAACTCTGGTCCTGTTGTCTGAGCAACAAACCATCTGTGGCACACATTTCTGGTTTAGCTAGACATGAACCAAAGCACAGAACACAAATCCTTACCAAAAACTGTGAGGCAAAGTTCAGCTAACAGCCTCACAATCAAAAAAATCAAAACAACCCTCAGCACTTATTCCAGGACAACTGGGCATCACTCTTTCCCCTGTATCACGGGGCCACTTATGAGAGGCAATATATAATTTTTTCCTACATACTATAATCCAGTATTTGTTAGACTCACAGAGCAGGGTCGTCTAAAAGTACCAAAAATAATAAGAGTGTCATATAGTTTGGTAAAGCAAGAAATAGACCTATACTGACCTATAACATTCTCAGGCCCTCATAAGCAGGGTGAGAAGATGACTGCATTTGAACTGCTGGCTCAGGCAGCTGGGATGTAGGTCCCACAGAGAGACCATTTACCATAAAGGCAGAGCAGGTGACAAAACTATGTGCCTTTGTTTATGCTGGCAGAATAGTTTTACTATACAAGGACTTTCCTAAAAAGAAAGCCATTTTTGGATGGATGATGGAGGAAAAATTTGCAGGGTCACAAGAGGAAAGAGCTATCAACACAGTGGAAGCAAAAGCACATCGTTGTGGAACAGCAGCTGCTAGAGAGCAAAGCAAAGATGAAGATGGAAGGCCATTTCAGAGCAGAAAGAAAAATGGATAAAAGAAACTAAGAGCAAGATATGTTCTACAACTACTTCCCAAAGGATGCACATGTTTGGAAGCACTGATATGGATGTCTTCAAAAGATCTCATCCATCTACATCACAAGATGGAGATGTCGAACACCAGTAAAAATGTAGACGAGGGAAGCATTGAATATTTTGCTTGTGGGTCCTACAGTCAGCTCACCGGGTTCATAGCGCTCAGACCACTGACTCCATGGTAATTTTTGATGAAGCCCAAAGTTTCCTTTCAAGCCTGACAAAAAGCAGAAAGGTTAACACATGGACACAATTCTGCCCCTGTTTCTGTACAGTAAGGCTTTCTCAGGAGCAGTTTACAGACAACAGAGAGAGGAGATTCAAGCAAAATTAAGAACACCGGCAATAATTTGACATCTGCAGTTCTTGAGCGCCTCTCTTTCCTACTGCCACCATGAGGGACAAAAAAACCCCAAGAATGAGAAAATCAAGAATTAGAACACATTGTTTTATGCATAATTTTCATTTCTCTCATGGACAGACAGGAGAAGGAGTGCTCATAATTAAAGTAGTATCAGGAGGCATATCACAACAGTAAGTTACCATAATCCAGCACAGGTCGCCAAGGGGATTTTAACCTAAGGACCAATTAGGTGGATGATTTCATTAAATTACGTCCCTTTTGGTCCTTATCAGAGATAAAATTGCTGCAGGATATATCTGCGGGATGACAGGAATTGTCCATCACTTCACTAAAGAGTGTCAGAAGTGGCCCTGGACATCTGAGATTTCCAACACTACCAGGTGTGATTTTGGAAGCAACCCACCAGATCCTTAGCCAGGATCATAGTAAACAGGATAGAGTATTGCAGGAAGAAGAAATCTCTGCTTACGAAGCTTTATGTTAAAAAACATACACATAGGGGCATGAGATGAGCTAACATGAGATCAAGGTATCATCAAATGCAATGGTAAATACATACTTTTTTTGCACAGTGAGACAAGTAAAGGGATGAAGATTATGTATGACTAGCATTACCCTTCCAATGCCAATAATTTGCCTGAATTTTATCCATTTAGTACACTGTTGGGGGACACTATAACTCTCCTTTCCCTGCCAGTAAACTGTTGCTATATTTGTGATCAGAATCACAAAGAAACATATTTTTATAGTGATGGAATACCTTATTTCAAGTCTCAAACCATAAATACTAATTTGCTAAGTGTGCAAAATGGTTATTTTTTGCACACATTGTAGGAGTAAATATTAAAAATTGCTGACCCCCAAAACATTTTAAGCAGTTACTTGAAAACTTCAAGGAGGCAGCAAAAATTCTAAGAGTGACTCCTTCTGTTGCCAGATACTGTTTTGTGTAAAATATTCAGGGTTGGTTGGAATCTAGCCCTTCTAAGAAGAGAGAAGCGAAACACCAGGAACTTATAAATACGGTTAAATGACCACAGCTGCTACTGCTGACATGGTTACCTCAATATAAAAGACATTTCTGCTATATAGTTTGTTTTGATAAATTTGTAGAAATAAGCTCTATCTGTATAATCACTCTTACTCATGTCACTTCAGTCCACTTCAGAGTTGCATCAATTTACTGGTATTGGTTACTAAGGTGCTGAGAACACAGCTGCGTTGGGCAGGACACGTCTCAATGAAGGAATGAAGGACCACCGCCTCCCTAAGATCTTGCTCTATGGTGAACTTGCCACTGGCTACCGCAAGAGAGGAGCCCCGAAGAAAAGATACAAGGACTCCCTGAAACAACATCTCAGCCTTGGCCATATTGATCAACATCATCCCTCCAATTGGAAGGCCTGAGACACACCGTCTATAACGCTGCTGTTTCCTTTGAGAACGCACACAGGATCACTCTGGAGGAGAAAAGACAATGCAGAAAGAACCGTGTCTTGCTGAATATACCACCTAAGGAGTCTTTCTGCTGTGCCTTTTGCAATTGGACATGTCTATCTCGTATTGGCCTTATTAGCCACCAGTGTGCTTGTAACAAATGTGGATAGAGCCTTCCTAAATCTTTGTTTGCGAAGCCCAGCCATGATGATGATGATGATGGTTACTAAGGTAAACAGTCAATACAAAACTTCTCTGCAGGTCAACCACACATAGTCCAGTGACTCCAGTAAGTTCAGTAAAGGAGGGAATCTAGTCCAGAATTTTCCAAAAGCATTAACTAAAACACTGCACTTCAATGTCACCTTTTAGCAGGGTGCCTTGAGTGCATTGTAAGCATTTAATAGAGAGAACCTCCCACTGCCTGTGAGGTAGGTTAGCAGTGCAAACCATTTCACATGCCAAGAAAAGGAAAAGAAATGGTTCCAGGAAATTAGTTTAAATAGTCATACAAAATACATGAAAAAAACCCTAGACATTTTCTATCTCTCTTCTGGTTCTATGGTGTGATCAAGCATATGATCTTTCAGCTTCATTTTGACAGCCAAGCAGCAGATGAAGTAGGAGTTCAAATACCACAGAACAATGTAGCAAATCTCAGCTAATTTGAGAAAGGTATAGTCAGGAGAATAAAAAGGCAGAAAGGTTCAGTGGTCGCTTAGTGTCACATATTTGCAGATATTTTTTTGCCAGAAAGTAAAATAATTGATGTTAAATACATATTTGCAAACAAATTGCTGTGTCACAAGTATCAAAACTGATTTCTTGCCATCACGTTCTTCCATTTAACTTCCATTTGTATGCAACCAATACAAACAATGTAAGCTCCCTGGTAGCAAGAAAGACTTTCTGTATTGTAAAAAAACTTGATGCTTTGGCACTGAGTGGAAGACAAAACAGAGGGATATATAGAGTCCATGGGACCCAAGTAGTAAAAGAAATATTTGAACTGTCACTGAGATCCAGCTTCAGGTAAAATTAGGAATAGCCCACTGCTGTACATGCATAAAGGTAGGAATCTTCTTCCACAGAGAGGCACAAAGAGGTGGTGTGCTAGTAGTCTCAAGGGAACACCACAGCCGTGGACAAGCAGCTGAGCAGTTGGCTGGATGTTGGTGGCTGCCTGTGTCGGTTGTGAATGATGTGCAAAGCTGCCATATGCTGCACGGCCCAGCCAGGGTCTCAAGCTGCTTCTCCACAGGAGGATCTCCATCTGTACCCCTGTTGCATGTGCCTCCAAGCTGAGGAATTCCAAAAGGGCTGCCAAGATCCGTAAAAAGTAATATCCCCGCTCTCTTGTCAGCACTGGCAAAAACAAGGTCTGCATTCCTTTGACTGTGGGCTCTTTGGAGCAGGAATGGGAAACACAAGTGATAGCATTAATATTTGTCCTCAGACTGTTGAATTATGAAGTAGAACTTGTAAGAAAAAAGTGTTCATCTTCACAGTACTTGAACATAACTTCTCATTTCAGGTGGGTGCCTGGCATCAGGGCTGTGCCAGGTTGGAAGGTACATGGTACTCTGTCTTCAGCAAAAATGAAAGAAATGGTTGATAAAAATCAAAGCCACACATTTAGCCATCTCAAATTAGACCACAGTACTCGGAGAGGGTGAGTATCTACTGCATCATTTTGCCCAGCTGGGCAGCAGAAAGTACTCCACCACTCTGTGTAGGTGTATCACACACCCACTTCAGAAACCAATCAGGTATTAACTGCGGTGTAGTAGAAGTCTTGGCCAAACTCTCTCCAGGCAACCATCTCACCACTGACAGCAGCTGTCATAAGAAGAGGTCCCCAGGGCTGCAGTCAGGCTGTAGAGCTATGTGGCTTGGTGGGACACAGCACACATGGACACAACCCATGGAAATAGAGCATCACTTCCCAGTCCTAAGAGACACATCAGCAGGAGAGGGATCAGGATTCCTTTCTGCACCACTGTGCCATAGCCAGCAAAGTCCCAATGACTGCTTAGCCACAGGATTGAACACAATCTCAGCCTCTAATACCATGCATCCTAAATTCACCAGGTGGACAGATTTAGTAAAGGACACCGTAGCCTGGCCAGTCATTCTAATCCTGCCAGCCTATTTGGCTCTGAAGTGCACCTCTAAAGACAAGGCAGTGCATAGATTTAAATGCCATTGTGAGGCAAAATTGGTAAGGCGGGAAAGCATCAGCTCTTCTTTGGATAGAAAAACACTACAGCACTTGCTAAACCAAGGAGAAAAAAGAATTCATGTTTTATACAGTGAGAAGAATGTGGTTATTACAGCTTGCTCATTTCATTTAAGTATAAGGCAGAAACAAGTGCTTGGCTGTACGCAGAAGGGAGCATTCTGCATTCGATCGTGTCAGATGCTGAAAAGCAATTTGAGACATCAAACAGATTTTACAAGCAGTTTTGAAGATGGGATGAAGCTCTTCTGCCATCAATTGTGATATATTTAGCGCAAGGCGCTTCTTCAGGAAGCCTCCTATATGTCTCTTGCACAAAGCACGTGTGAGAGCAGCCAGCAAACATCCTCATCTCTAGCAAACCCTCCCCTCGCTCTCCCCAGGCACACACGCAGCAGATACCTCTTAGATCCCCTGGATAACCATTCTGCAAACGTTTCCCCAGCAAAACCTCCAGACATCCACAAAGCAAAGCTCCCTTTAGGTCTCCCCAGGACATCCATGCAGCAAACACTCTTGTCGCCCCAGCACATCTATGCAGCAACATCCCCCGCGCCCGATCACTGGGAAATTCATGCAGCAAAGACCCCTGGCTCCACCGAACACCATCCAGTAAACCCTTCCCGAGCTCCCCGGGACAGCTGTGAAGCGGCGCTCCTCACCTACCCCGGACATCCAGGCACCAGCCTCCCCTTGCCGCCGGGATATGCATGCAGCAACCCCACTGAGGTCCTGGAGGTTATCGACCCGGGAGAGCCCGCGAGCCCCACTGGGCAGCGCCGCACCTCCAATTCCCCGGGGCACCCGTGCACAAGCCCTTCCCGCCGACAGCCCCCGCTTCCCCGGCTGCTCCCCCGGCAGTCCCGGTCCCGCCGGCGGCGTGCAGGACCCAGGGGCGATGGTGCGGCGATGGAGCGCCCGATGGGGCCGCGGTGCCCCCCGCGGGGGGCTCGCGGGCCGTGGTGAGGGCCGGGCAGCTCTTTCCCGTGTGGTCTCCAGGGACGGCCTCACCTTCTTGCTGTCGGCGGCGGCAGCGAAGCCCCTGCCCTCGCCGCTCACCGAGGACGAGCGGCCCGGGCCGAGGTGCTCCTGTTGCGGGGACATCACGTCCATGCAGCCCGGCGCCGCCGCGCTCCCGCCGCGGGGACACCCGCACCATGGACAGGGCGCGCCGCGGCGGGACACGCCCCCGCTAGTGGGACACGCCCCCTGTTGGACACGCCCCTTGTGACACGCCCTTAAAGGCCACGCCCCCCGTCTCGGGCCCCGCTCTGCACAAGGCGGGGCCTGGAGGCGGCGGGTGGGGGGGGGTAGTACGCATGCGCGACCGGTGGGCTGGGGGGCGCGAGCAGACGGCGCTGGGGTCGTGGGCGCGCGCTAATGCCGCGCCTGCGCGCGCTCACTGCTGAGGCGGGAGGCGCGAGGGTGTCCGGGAGAGCTACGGGATCCCGGGAATGGGGTGGTGCAGGGTCAGGGCACTGGGGAGCCGTTGAAGGGTCCCGGGGTAGGGAGGGTGTTGCGCTGTCCCAGAGCTATCGTCCCCTCCCCGCAGTTCACCACGAGACATCGATCTCCGCAGAGTCCTCCCGCGGGAAGGTCCCCACCTGAGGGCAGGCAGCGGGTTGGTGCGGATGTGCGTGTGGGTGTCCCATGGCAGCACAGGGGATGCCGTCGTGCTCCAGAAAGCCATGAACAACAAGGAGGAACCACTAATTGCACTAATGGACGGCGCTGGCTCAAGAACAAATGGGTGCAAGTAGGCTATAAATAAATCTGAGCTGGAGAAGGAGAGAAAGCATCCTGATCGTACTGATCCTAAGAGGAGGAGGTTGTGGAGGATCACGGCCAGGCAGGAGCAGAAGGTGTAAGTGCCTGAATGGTGGTGGTTTGATGCAGCTGTCGTGTTCATATATCCCCATTAAGTATGGTGTCTTCGACAGCAAGGACTACTCCTGGTCACCCAGGAGGTTCTTTCTAACCCTGTCTTTCTACACTTTGTGAGGGAAAGTTTTATCTCCAACCTTTCCAGCTGTTACAGACTCTACATGCATTTTCTCCCACGTTGATCACAAAAAAAAGCAGAAAAAAGACATCCTGCCATCTCATGTGCAGCTTTTCATAACTCCAATTTTTCTTCTGCGAGAAGAGTTTTTACATCTCTGTGGTGAATTGGAGTGGGAATTGTTTCAGCTTTAACAAGGTTACTTTTCATCTGGAGAACCCAGACTGGTTCTCCTCCTGGAGGCAGAAAGTGATGTGCTGCTTCCATAACTTGGTGGCAGTGGCTCTTGCCACATAGTACTGAAACAGCAGTAAACAATGAATTTGGTTTCATGTTATGTAGCCACCCTAGACAGGTTATTTAGGCTCAGCATGTCCATGTGATAGTGCTTCAGTGATCTCTTTGTTGAGATTGATGTGGGCAACTGCCCTCTGCTTGCACCCTCATTTCTGGAAATCAATGAAATCATGTAAGTAAAGGAAAGATGAAATATTAAAGGCAGGGATGCAGTGTGAGTAATTCTGCTTCCTCAGAGGGGTTTTGTGGATCTGATTCAGCTTTTCCTTCTTACTCTGGCTGACCAGCTAAAAAGTCATAGATATCTCTGACCACCAGGAGATACCTCCTGTGTGTCTGATTTCAGAAAACCCAGCAGTCTACCCCTAATATCCTTGGGAAAGAGGAGTGGATGGTTAGAGTAGAGGTTTATATGCACTGTGTATGTTAACATGTCATGAATTTCACTATTTCCTCTTTGTTGCATTTGTAAAGTCTTTCAGCTGAAGTGTAAAACCTTGAAATGATACATTCTTGGTATCTGCCCTTATTTACAGACAGATGGGCATTCATCACTGAGGCAAAACAGCGTATAAAAAAGCCTTCTGAATTTTTAAAGCATGACTGAGAAACCACTATGTCAGCTGATTTTTGCACCTCTGGGCCTTGGCACAGGCCGGGCGTCAGGCCAGCTCCGGGCGCCCATCCCTAGATGTGGTGCAGACCTCGTCCCGGTGCTCTCACAGCTCCTCCCATCCCCTTGGTTGTGTCCCTGTTTCTCTTCCTTCCCCTCCTTCCACCACTGTCCAAGTCCCTCGAGGGGTTTGCAGCAAGTGGAAAGCAAGCAGCATCATAGGCTTCCCCTGGCACAGCACCCAGCTCTATAAAATCGGGAGGCAAGTCCAATTACTGCTGCAAGCACCTAAGCCAGTGGGGTGCTATCCCCAGACAGGTCTACAAATTTCTGTGAGAGGGCTAAGAAAAGATTCATTAGGGTAGAAAAGAAACAGCATGAAATGTCTATTCAAAACCCAGAATATATTTAGCGATTTGGCAGCCTCTTTTCCAAAAACATTTGCAAGTGATGATATTCTCAGTGACGTTTTGGAAACAGGGCTGTATGTATATGTTTATTTTGCAAAGGAAATATTACATAATGTTTCCGAAATACTTGCACGTGCTTAGGGGTGTTCTTTTATCTACTACCCTGAGCACATTTGCTACATTCTTCATTAAATACTGACTCTTTTACCTACTCGAAGGGACAAATAGATTAAAGTCTGGCCATTTGGTGACCAAGACTGGAGAAGCTGCTTCTCTTTGAAGCAAAAATATGTTCATATATGCAAACATACAGCCAGCATGTTTTTGTTAGCTTCAGTTCTTCCCTGGTGCCAATGTTTCCATACCTTTCCTTAACCTGCTCTGCCAGAAAAATGGATGGGAATTTTAGCACTGGAGATGTGAACTGGCAGGAGTGACTGGGAGAGAGCAGGGTTTTACAAGCCTTGCTTCCTCTTGCTGTAGCACAAATGACAAGGAGGGAGCATGCAGGGTACAGTAGCAATGTACAGGCAGCCTGAGGCACCTTGCCTGTAAAGAGACCTCTGGTGTGACACAGGCAGTGAGTGACTTATGGTGATTAATCTCAAAGGGTAAAAACAAGTAAACCCAAATGGGAAACAGGAAAAATAGGTTTTCCCAAAAGACTGTTTAGAGCTTAACCGACAGTTTCTTTCTGGCAGACCAGGACTTTGTTAATTGATTTCTGTCTGGATTTTGAGAGATCCTTGAAAACTGGGGAAGTGATCGAGGCTGGGGACAGGATGTCATTGCAGCCTGTGCAGAATTCCCAGGACCGCCTCTGCCTGACGCTTAACCTGTCTCTGTGCAGAGAATCCCAATGGGATAACCACCAGGTCTCCCTCACTGCTTGTCCAGGGATGCAGAATTTCCCACACGGGCTGGTGTGGGGCCAGGCCAGCCATGTGGCTGCTGCTGCTGCCCAAGCCACCCCGGGTCCTGCCACCCCACAGCACACAGCAGGTGCACTGTGACATTGACCAGGCTATAGGGCACCTACTGGGTGCTGCCTCTCATAACACCAATGCTGTCAGGGTTTTGACATCTGGTTGGGCAGTTCCAACCCACGTTGGTCTGAACAATGAAAAGATGAGGTGTATAATTGCACCAAAGCAATCTTAAACTGCACCATCATCACCACTAGCTAAAATCCTGCTTGAGCCCTGCCCCCGAGAAAAGACATACAAGGCTCAGGAAATAACATACATGTTCATTAAAAGATTTTCTTTCTGTTGCCTTGGCCACAGTGTTGTGTGAAGAAAAATACCAGAGAGATGGGGGGGAATTGAGGCAGAGAAATATATGGGTGTTGTAGAAAAATCATGCTTGTACACAAGACAGAGGAGAATTATTCATGGACAAACCCATCCAGGTGGAAATGTGACCCCTGTAAATCAACCACATTAGGGAAACCCAGAGTGAACTGCTAGCAAGTGCAAGATACACAGGCTGCCTCTACCTCCAGTTTTTATGAGCTTTCCAAGCACGTTAGCACTAGCAGACATTCCCTTCCAAGAAAATTATGATATCCAAGGAAATATGTGAGGCTATAAATGAGTGAACAGTACTTAACTTGAACTAAAAAAATGTGATTCTACCAAATCTGCCCCATAAGGGTACATTTACCTGAACACTGATTTTATGAATTTCACAAGTGCCCCATGCAATTAAAGACATGAAGTTGATCTGAATTAGAAACTCTAGAGACAGTTGTATTTCAATGAGATCTGATACAACAAATCTCTAATATCCCAGTACCTAGAATCTCATGCTTCTCATGCATGACAGCTAAAAATAGGACCATATCCTGGACAGATTGGAGCTACTCAGATGGAGAAAAGCTGAGCTGAAAGGAAAGCTTGGAGAAGGAGAACAGGACGGATGGAATGGAACTGGAACTCAGCACGGGAGCTCTTAATGGCAGGCATTTACCCTACAGTGTGAATCCTTCATTGCTCGTCTTCACAGTGTTTACTGCTGCTCCTTTCCAAAAAAGTTGTATTAAGCTGAGAGCATCCTCCGTGCTCTCTGATTCCAGAGAGTCTGGGCAGAAGGTGGCCCAGCTCCCAAGTCCTACCCCTCTGTTTTGATAGCAACCTGCTAATAAAACTGTTTAATGCTGTGTGAGTAGCTGCTAAGTGGAATTCATGAATGTCCTGGGATTCAGGCTACAGCAGTTATTAATGCTTTGTGCAGATAGGTTCACATTAACAGGGATTGCCCCCTTCAGTCCCTTCCCATGCTATAAAGTTTGCAAGGCCTTTGGAGCCAGATGCTCTGCCTCAGAGACTTCATAAGCACTGAGCAACACCTCACTTGGGTAGTTCTGTCAAAGTTCGTCAAATGAACAAACATCTACCCCCTCTCTCTATCCCAGAAATACAGGTGGTCCCTTGTGAATGTGGAGTCCAAGTTTGCAGCAGGTGACATGTTTCCAATGGCAGGGACAAGTGTGCACATTGAACAAGGACCCCAGCTGACAACTCTGCTGTAGAAATAGAGTGCAAGTACTGGAAGAGTCAGCACTGGGTGCTCCACAGTGCTGTGTGCTCCACATGGAATCACCACTGTGGCCACTTAGAGCCATCCTCCCATGGCTACACCTGCTGCCAAAATACGAGGGAAGACTTTCATGTCCCAGCCTTACGGATGAACCTACCAATGATCCTACCAGTTCTTAACATCCCCTTCAGCCTTATTACATATGCTCTGTGAAATTCAGTCCAGTGCATCAAAGGGAAGTTTACCTTTGAAGGGCCGCATGCTTCCTGCATGCAAACATTGCTCTGATTTAATTAGGTTTGATTTTATAATCAATGTAGTTAAACCATTACGATGCTTGCAAGCAAATATGGCTGGTGTAAGTATCTCAATGTCTATATGGCCCAATATCAACACCTCCCATAAGCAAGTGACATTTGAATTTTCCTACCATTCACATTTTCCCTGTTTTTCCTATATCTTGCTTCTTGTTTTTATGCATTATTTCTTTTGTTTACATTAATCCTCTCATAAGATTGTTTATTTTTGGTTTCTCTGCACTGAAGATTTTCTTACGGTCCTTGTCCAGCATTCAGTCTTTCAATTGCAAATTGCAAGGCAAAGTTGAAAGTCAGTAACTGGATATTCATCCATAAGGGACCTCACATAGAAGCTAAGTATTAGACATGAAAGGATAGCATTTCATTTAAGATAAGGCCTAATCTCTTCCCTTTGTGAGCAACATTTCTGAACTTAATCTGAGCACTTCTGCCTGGAGTGGTTTAACTTTGCTCTCAGTTGGGTGGGTCGTGGTGGGAATACACAGTACTGAAACTGCAGCATAATCCTGAGTACAAAAGGCAGGTGCCTTTAAGAGAAGGGAGGTGGACTTTAGGAAACATCTGCTAAGTGTTCAAATATGTGCAGAACACACATCTCTTCAGTATGAGCTTGAGCCTTATAGGATCTCACTGTACCCATCACACTTCTTGACCCCTGGAAAACCCATGGTTCACAGCACTCACAGTGATGCTCAGCATCAGGGTTGGTTTCTATTCATATTCAACATATTCTTGAGAAAAGACATTCTATCACTTAAAATTTGATGAGGCGATGTTTTCAGATGTTTGTCCCAAAATTAGAGTTGAGAAACATGGTTATCAGCATAGATCATAAATAACCTGCACTGGTTTTTGTGCTAGCCAGGTGTTGCCGACAGACTCCCTGGAGCTCCACAAAGCATTGGCCGTATTCACAGCCAAGTTTTCACTTCAGTGGTTTGAGGCACAGAGTGATAAATTAGGTAACATGAGTCAGGTTGGCATATAAGTGACCGGTGAGAATTATACATTCATAACAGAAACGTTTATAGTAACTAGAATGGGAAGTTACTGAGGTTGTACTAAGAATAGAGCATCTTTGTTTTA
This sequence comes from Chiroxiphia lanceolata, assembly GCF_009829145.1. Lineage (NCBI taxonomy): Eukaryota > Metazoa > Chordata > Aves > Passeriformes > Pipridae > Chiroxiphia > Chiroxiphia lanceolata. Next base: position 75,596,570 of record NC_045638.1, on the reverse strand, counting down.
TGGCTGATGGGACTTAAATTTATGGGAAGCAGAAAGTGGACTGTTGACATTGGCTCTTTAGGAAACGCGAAGGAAACTCCCATGAACAGAGGACCCTTTTGAGTGTAACATACACTCATCCATAAAAGTTATCACATTATCATCCTTGCTCTGGATTCAGTTCAGGCATCACTTTATCTGTCTCTCTAATTCATAATCTAGACAGTTTTTACTGTTAGTGTGTTTAAGAACCCTGAGTGCTATATTTTTTGTCAGTTTGTGTTTTTAACATAATGATGGATTGTATTGTACTTCTGATCCCACCCTAGATTTGCTATTTTCCATTCACCATAGAGAACTCCCTTTTCCTAATAGCTTGTGGGTCTGTCAAGCTGTGAATGACAGACATTAGAAAAAAGATGGGCAAGATTTTTATTTGTCCTTTCATAACACTGCAAAATTTTTCACCAAAAGACTAGGATGTTTTCAAAAGTGACTCAGATGAATAAAAAATGAGCTAGACATCCTCCCACTGACTGGGGATCCAAGAGGAAACAGCTCTATTTTTCTTGTACAGCATTGAATTACTCTGTATAAACTGATGTACGTATATTCAGCTTCTGTAATCCGAGGTAGGAGCCCAAATTTCACTGCATTCCATGGAGCACGGAATCATAGAATCAGACAGGTTGGAAAAGACCTCTGAGATCATCAAGTCCAAACTTTGATCCGCTACCACCACGGTTACTAGACCATGGCACTAAGTGCCACATCCAATCTCATCTTAAAAACCTCCAGGGACAGAGAATCCACCGCTTCCCTGGGCAGCCCATTCCAGTTCCTGATTACTCTCCCTGTAAAAAATTTCTTCCTAATATCCAACCTAAACCTCCCCTGGCAGAGCTTAAGACCATGCCCTCTTGTCTTACTGATAGCTGCCTGGGAGAAGAGACCCCCACCTGACTACAACCTCCTTTCAGGTAGTTGTAGACTTGGTCCTCCTGCTTGTCTCAGCCATAACAGCACCACTAGCAATTTACGGATTAAATGGTTTGTTATATGAGTGTGATGGGTTGACCCTGGTTGGATGCCAAGTGCCCACCAAAGCCACTCCATTACTCTCCTCCATCACTGATGGGCTAATCCCTGGCCAGTGGCAGGTCCGTCTTGGAGCCAGCTGGCATTGGCTCTGTCAGACATGAGGGAAGCTTCTGGCAGCTTCTCACAGAAGACACCCCTGTAGCACCTTCCCATCCCCTCCAAAAAAAACCCCTTGACATGGAAACTCAATACAATGAGGGCTGAAATTCCTGGATCTTCTGTCTGACATGGACTATGAGGACTGTCAACCTCCAAATGGAGTTTAACTTTCAATGCAGTGTAAGGGGGTGTAATTTCTGGAAAGGGGCAGGAGCAAGGCAGAGGAGTGCTCAAGGACCCTGCCAGGCTCCTATTACAATCACTCTGCCTCTCAAGTGCTATTTCCAGCATCCTAACATCTTAGGGAAAAAAGCAATGGTTTTGGAGTGTTCCTGACTCCAACATGGTAACTGTAAGAAGCAGATTTAGGAAGGACCTTAGAAGACTCTAACCTCATCATCAAGCAGCTTTATCTGGGTCTTTCCTCAAGGTCTTTTGGGTAACTTCTTCTTAGAAATGAGGGGTGATGGGGATGTGTGGGCTCCCTTTTGAGCCTGTCTTTGCATTGTCCCCCCAAATGGAAACTATTTTCCCTGATAGCTGACTGAAACCGTCTCCTCCTCAGTTAAGCTTATGGCAACTTGTCCTAAGTCCAGGGGATATAAACAGAGTTTATTCTTTCCTCCTTAGAGCTACCTTCTACGTATTTGGACACTATGTCCCCACTTTGTTTCCAGACTAAACAATGCCAAATTCTTCAGCTTTCCTTGCAGTCAATGATTCCTAGTCCACTGACTCCTCTTGTTTTCTGAATTCTTTCCATTTGGTACATTTCTTTTCTATCATAATTTCTAAAGCAGGATATGTTTTGTTTGTAAGGATGATGTTCACAAGTTTCTCTTCTGTTCACACCACACTTCCAACCCAAATGTTTCTCCACTTTTTTATTCACTAAAGAGAGGTGTAACTGTGGGGAGAGGTATGAAGAGGTTGGCAGTACAACCTTAATATTTTACAAAAATAGTTTATATTTACAGAAAGGTTATTGCTACTGGGGTGCATACATTTGGGTGAGAAGCTAAGCTGTAGGACAATCCTGGGTTGAATTATTTTAGGATTTGAACTTGAGGGGAAAAAAAAGGGGTTGTTACTGTAATCATAGAATCATAGAATGGTTTGAGTTGGAAGGGACTTTAAAGGTCATCTAGTTTCAATATCTCTGCATAAATCCCAGATCCTTCAAAACAAAAAACTGTTTCATAAACTTTGTTAAAAATTAAATTCTTAGATCACAAAGAAGGAAACAAAATAATCGGGGGGGAAAAAAAGGTTAAAGGATTTGGGAACAAAAATTCCATCAAGTTACTGGAAGACTGAAAAAGTTCATTATCATGAATGCAGAGGATTTGGGGCAGAGGACCAGCAGAGAGGACTGGAAGGGTTGGAAGAGGTGTAGACCTGGCAGCTGCGGAGCTGCTGAGCCAAGACATGCCACATGGAGCAAAAGGGGACAAGGAGGCAACAGAGGCACATCCCTTTGTGGGCATAGCCCTTTGTGTCTGACCATCAGCAGCACGGGCTTTGCTGGGTTGGTGTCAGGGACATCATCCCATGTTCACAGCTCATCAGACACCCGCACAGAGAGGACAGGACACCTAAGGGCCACTTTGCCGGGCCACCAACCCCTGGTGAGCAGGGCAGGGAGCGGCATCGCCTTGGCAAAGGAGTAACTGGATCTTCCCTCAGCCTAAAAATAGCAACATAAATATTGTGTATGCATTAATTATAACTGCTAATAGGATAGATTGGGGAGGGGGAAAGAACCGATTAGTGTGAAGCATGTTCAAATTCCTTCACTGAAAGCCATTATTTTTCTTAAAGGAGCGTGACTTTTTCCCCAAGGTGCTTTTAAATGTTGTGCTTAGATGATCTGCTTCTCATGGGGGGTTTCCTCTCAAGCGAACTCTCAGACATGGGGTCAGAATGTAGAAGTGCCATACATTACATATTTTGCACACAACCTGAATATAAGAACACCTTATAATTATTTTAAAGTAATTGTGATATAAGCTAATGGCAGGCCTGAGGAAAAAATAAAACATATGGCATAGATAATCACTGTTAGATGCTACTGGACTATTTTCCTGGGACATGAGACAGTATGCAAGCCTAGCAGCTTCACATTTTATATATTTGCAGTTATCAAAACATAGTTGGCTGTGAGGATGTGTACTTGGTCATGAAAAACACAAAACAACAACAACAACAAAAACACCCCCCCCCACCAAACAGCCTAAAATTAATGTCAAGAAGAGCACTGGTACTTATTAAAAAGAAACCTGAAATTGTTATCACAGGACTATCATGTTGATTCTGCTGCCATTCAAGGTTCACAGATTAATTCTGCACTGAAGAGATTTGCTCTTACAGGTCAGTGGAAACTGTTGATCCTGAGAGGCCTGTCAAGAAAAATGAGTGAATTATGGGGTATGGCCAAGTCATGTGCTTACCAGGCCAATTTCAGTAACCAAGGCAGCAAAAAATCCATTTCAATGAACTGAAATTAAAATGTGTAAAAATGTACAGTCTAGGTTTTACAGGATTTTCAGTGTTCTGCAGTATGACATAATGACACATATTTTTATGTCCTCAGGAGAATTCTGCTGGTTTCAAAAGGTTGAGCTGACACTGATGTCATATGATCCATTTATTCTACAATATATTCTGGCTTTGCGCTTTATTTAATGCTTTGCAATTTTCTTTGGATGTTATAATTTTACAGTTACCTCACTGGATCCATGAGGAAAAGTAAAAAGCTGCTAGAGGAAGGTTATTTCATACACAGAGTTTCAGCAGCCCAGACCTTTCCTAGCTTACCTTTCCTTCTTCTCCACCTGAATGCAAATCCATTAAAAATGATGCAGGAAACCTCCACCTTTGCATTCACATGCAAGATGCTCATAAATCATATTTCTTTAGCAGAGGTTTATAATCTGATGTTAATGAAACCTCTGGGGTAGCACTGTGTCTGAGAAGGAGCTGGTGCCAGAAAGGAGGTTGATGAATCGTTGCAAACCTCCAGTATTATCAGTGGAAGCCCTTGGAATTACATCAGTACAAGAGCTCTCACATTCTCTTTAGTTCAAAAGTTTCTATTGGCAGAATAATAAAAATCCCCCACTGCATCTCATGAATAGTTTACACTGCAAATTCCAGAGCCCTGGCTGCTCCACTGCATGCGTCCCAAAGCACCACAGCCATGCTGCTTCTCGTCTGCTGCTAGCCCCTTCAGACCACTCCAGCAGTGTGAAAGGCTCCATACCCCACATGAAAGACACCTTTCCTATAAGACCCCTTTCCAGAGTTGTGTGAGTGGGAGGAGACCGGGGCACCGATGCAAAGCTGTGCTACAGCCTTTCAGGACTTCATGGGCAAATGCAGTGGGTGCTTTGCTAAGCGATGTGGTGGCTTGCAGAGCGTAGGAGCTGCTCCTGTGCCTCCTAGGTCTGGACCTGAAGGATTAATATCAGGTCTTAAATCGTATTGTAAAAGCCCATCTCTTAAACCCCAGCTCCTCACATTGTCCAGTAGATTGAGGTCATTTGCAGATTTATTAACTTGCTAAATAACCAAGATATGCCACAATATTGCAGGCCCCACCTATCTCTTACCCTTTCAAACCCTCTGAAAACAGAGAGTTTCTGATGGCGTTTCACTCCAGTATTTTGGGATAACAAATGATTTGCTCTTCCAGAGAGTCACACCAGAAAGCTAATGGTCATTACTGAAAGCTCCTTCTTTTACTCAGGGCTTTCAATAGTATAAAGTCTGACAGTAAAATAAATACCACGTTAGGGATGGATAGTGCCTGCTGCTAAATTAATATCTAAATGGCATTGTGGAAAGATTTCCATTATAAAAATTATTTTCTTTCTGGCCTATATATTGATCAATGTGGATTGGGTATCATTTTGTCTACTAGTTGTTGCTGTTATCAAGTGGAAATGATTCCAATCAGGAGCTTTCGTGGCTCTCATGCCACTCAGCTCTCTGCATAAAGCACTGTAATTTTACACATCCCAGACTGTAGCATTTTATCAACTGCAGTGAGCATTTTCATATTGACCAGTAATGTTCATTTATGAGTGGGACCAGAGAGTTACTGGAGTAAAATACTCCCACAACACGGTAAAAAATTTCATAGGATGGCGATAAATGTAAAACGACAGATGAAATGCATCTCAGTAGAATTATTTGTGGTAGATACGAAGTCACTGGTGTCTTAGCTGCCCTGAAAGAGGGATGAAAAGGATGGTGGGGTTCGAAAACCTCCAAGGATTTTGCTTTTGTTTGATCTCAAAGTTAAAATTTTCTTGCCTCATAATCGCTTCTCCCTCTTTGCTTTCTACAGTTACCTACAGCAAGGAATATTTTCCCAGGCATAAAAAAAAATTGTTTTCCCTTATTTCAACCCTGTTTGTTGTTTGTTCATCTTTCTGAATAACTGCTAGCATTAGTCATTTGTTCTCCGTGGTGCTCACGTCCTGCCTGTGCTGTGAGGACTTTGAGGATAGCTGGCAGCAGAAAGCAGGCTGTAGGCCAGATACTTCATTCTGGACAGTATATTGCCCCAATCTGCAGGTTGGCTACCACTGATCCTGGCTGTTAGACCCCGCTTTTCTGTAAGAATGAATTGAAGGCCAGTCACCCATGAGATTGCTCTACTAGATGTTTTGTTATGCTTCATAGCTCTGTGTTTGTAGCTCTCCAGCCAGTTTTCAATCCATGTGACAATGTTCATTTCCAGGCCAGTTTTGATTATTTTTGTTTGGTGCAAGATACCCTATCATTTACTTTGCTAAAATCCCAGAATATTTCCTTTGCGTCATTGCTTTTGTCCAGTAATGGTAAAACTCCATCATAAAATGTAATCAAGACTGTCTGGCAAGATCTTTTATTTAGAAACACATGTGGCTTATTGCACATAATTCCATTACCCTCTTGATGTTTCATCATTATATTTTCAATCTTAATGTTGTATTAAAGTGGAGGGAAGGGGGATACACACACACATTTGTTTCATACCTGGTCAATCATTTTTTACACATTTACACATATCCTATAATGGAGAGCACATATGCAAGGGAGATATGTTATTTTCCCATGTGGTTTAGGCTGTTTGTTTATTTTGTCATTAATTCTCAGAGAGAAGGTCATCCTTTCCTCCAGATGTTTATTACTTTCCAAACCAAAAGAGATTTCTCTCATAACTTGCATTGCAGACCTAATACTTGTAAAATGCATGAGCCATGCCAACACAGTAATGGTTTCAAGAACTTTCTATACACAGAGATGTGGTTTACCACCACACCATGTCTTATCACAGTTTAGCAGAGAGCCATATCTTTTGATTAGTAAACCAAGTCTTGGCCAATTTGAAAACACAATGCATGGGTGGCGAGAAGCAGGAATGTGTGTGTGTGTGTGTGTGTGTGTGTGTGGATTTGGGAGAGATATGATTCACTGGTTTCTTTCAGTTTTTCAATTTACTTCCATTTTTTAAATTATTATCATATATTCCCAACAAGGAGAAAAAGGGTGATAATCAGGAAACATTTGGATGTTGACAAATTGTAAAAAATTTGTCCAAATTTGTCAATTTTCAACCTTAATCTTTATACCTCTCTGATCCTTTCTTAGGAAGATGTACTTATGCAGAGTGCATAAGCATGGATGTTCCTGGGGTTTAAATATGTTATCTCTACTCCAAAATTTTCTTTCTGCAGAATTTTTAATGACTCTGGGTGTACTCAGATACTTCTGCATAGGTTACTACTGACTGCAAGGAAAGCAGTCTTCAAGATAAACTCATATATACATTATATACAACTGACAAGGGACAAGTAAATACGTTACAATTTCATACATCTATGAGCTGGGAGGTGTATATATGTATATATGTTTTGCCATTGCAAATCTTACAAATGTGTTTCCATTAGGAGATTTAATATATATATTCAGTATATAATGTAAAAATTAGCTGGTTGTTTGGAAGGAGGTGGCTCATATTTCTGATATATGTGAAGTTGAATTTCTTCAAATAGAGTCTCTGTTTTTGCCTTGATAGCATGAAAATGCTGTTGGGACTTGCTAGAGAGATTTATTTTGCTAGCTGAAAGCTGAGTAGGCATCTCTGAGCAGCAGGTGGTAAGGACAAGAGATAGGTTGAATTAAATCACCATAATGAACAGAGTTTGATTTAAGGACAAAGAAATTTTTTTAATGACATCAAATTCCACTTGTGACTTTCTCCTCAGCACAGACAAGCTGTAACTACTTTATGCTGAGCAAAATATAAATCTTTTGGTCTGGTACTACAATGACCAAGATGTCAGGGGTAATGTTACTTGATTTAGAGTTTGTGGCATCCACCTGACAAGGAGAGGTGAGAGCCACACTGCAGAGCACTGCAGCAATAATCCCACCAAATGTTGGGACAGAAGCAGTTTCTTTCTTTTCCTCATTGTGGGATTTTCACTACAGACAAGTCCCAAACTAGTATTTTACATCAGTTGTCCTGAGGGCAAGGTCAGCAGCTATCTGCAATTCAGCATTTTTGTAGGCTTGGCCCAGAAATATTTTCAACTGAGTCTGCTGCACTTTTGAAGAAGCCAGATGTCACACTGATCAACATCCCAAGTGCTTGGACAGGCAGCCTTTGGGTTTGGCTGAGAGGTGCAGTGAATCACCTGTGAGAGGGTTGTGACTTTTCAATATCTTGGGAATGGGGAATTCAGACCCTGTCTCTAAATTAAGTAATCCTCTGGAAAACTGCTGAGTCAGCCTCTGAATTAACTCAAACCTGTTTTCTGTTCTGAAATCATAGCACTCATATAAATTAGTTCAGCTCACAGTGGTACAGTCAGAAGCAGTAGAATGGGAAACAGTAGTACCCAGATGAAAATGAAGGGACAATGGCTAGGGGAGGTAAGTAATTGGGCAGAAACAAGCTCAAGTCTGACAGAAATCTATCTTAATAAACTTATTGAAAACAGAAAAAAACCAGCTCGAGAAAGTCAAGGTTGAAAGTATTTTGGATTTTGAACATCCTTTAGTTAAAAAACTTACTAAAATATTGTTTAATTAATAAAATTCAGCTGCATAGGTAGAAGCTGTAAAAATCCATGTGCTTTCTGATGCATTGTCTTGGCTGGTATTCAGAAAGAACCAAAACACCAAATATTCTGATAAAGTATCTCACAAGCAGTGCAACAGACCAGAGCCTCAGCTGTCCTTTGCACCTTCACAGCAGCACAGTGGTCACCACTCCTGGAGACCTGCAGGAACAGTCTGAATGAGGAATGCTGTGGGTCAGCTCCTTCCCACCTTAAGGATGGCTGTTGGGAGAAATAATCTCACAAAGAAACAATCAAAACATATTTCTACAAATCTGATACTCAAGAAATTTGCTTTTATTAGGTAAGACTGTGACTCAAACAACAAAAAAAAAAGTAAATTTTGCCTCCTTCCACAAGCTTTCTGCTGATAAAACTGGCTTTGAAGAAGGTGATTATTATTGATTGTCTAGCTTTTTATGTAAAAACAAAGAATTTTGAGTGAGAATTTCCTTCCTATCTGTTGAAATTGTGAATGAAAGGATAAGGAATGGATATGCAAATGCAGAAAAGAAAATAGACAATATTTGTGTGTAAGACTAAAGAAATATATATTCTCCGGTTGTTTATGATTACTATCATCCACGGGCAAGACAATTACAAATGACATCTCTGACTGTGTGTGTTTAGTGAGCTTCCCACTTCCCACCATCAGAAAAGACAGGAACGCTTCCCTTGTAGCTGTGACTGCTCCGTGGCATGGTGTGTTCGTGCATTTATCATCTTCTCTCCATTGGTCAAAACTCAGTATCACACTATACCAACTCAGGCTTTCTGGACCAAAACAATGGCAGATCAATACATTTTTACCTTGGTCACCATATAACAGTAGCAACATGTTTCTTTTCCCCCATGACATAACTGGGAAATCTCCTTTAGAGTAAATCAAAGGCACTGTAATCTGTTCTGCATGTCCTGGAGGGCTTGCTTCTATGCATTTCTGGCTTTACACATTCCTCAGCCCCTCACATGTACACACAATCATGTGCACAGACACCTGCCTGGATGGATTCATTATTTTCCTGCCCACCATCTGCTCCAGTTTCCTCCTCAGTTTTCAGCCAAAGGCTCTGGCCACTCATGGGGCAGCTTGGCCCCAGTGTACAAGCCACTAACCCAGTCTCTCAACAAGCCCTCACACATTCCCCCTGCCCAGCCTCTCCACAGGCAGCTGCAACAGGAGCCAAGCAGGTAGTCTCTCCTTCCAGATGGAAAGAGAGCATACATCCCACTCTCCTGCAGCTGCAGAGACGGGAGATGTCTGCAGTCATAAAATCCAAACTGTGTCATCTTCATAAACCCACGCAACTCTGTCTCCACAGGACAGATGAGTGCTCTCTGGCACAAGCAGGAGAGCAACCCCACTGGGAAACAGCTACTACAGTCCCCAGGTAAGGCTGAGCATCTTGAAAATCAAACCTCAGACACTGTGCTTTTCATGCTGGACTTGAGGGCTGGGTGGACATTATTTACTGCATTGTTCATGGCCAGAAATGATCCCTACTTTGAAACTGAGGGTAATTGCCATTTGCTTACAGCACCCATGGCATTGTACTGCAGTCATAGCAGCTCCAGGGAAGCAGCAAGTCCACATTGCTTTCCATGAAATCATTTCAGTCCTGCTGCCCAGAGTTTGGCTTTGCGCAGCCTGTCCAGGCAGCTGGTTTGCATGAAGACCCCATCAGCTGATAGTGTGTTGAAATCCCTCAAATGCCTGTCCTTGAGCTTGGAGGATAACTGGGAGGAGACCTCCTCTCACTGCACCTTTGCTGGCTATGGCAACAGCAGAGGATCTGCCACTGTTTCCTGACTCTGCTGCATACGAGGTCACTACTGGCATGGGATTTTGTGGCTTGGCCTCTGGAGAAGATTGAAGCTATAAACTACTGAAAGTGAAGACGCAAAAGAGGCCAGATAAGGCAAACCAGTCCTTTTTCTTGTCTCCACTAAAATCCATCCCTGCGTTGGTGTGTCAAGCAGAAATGAACATTTCCTAAGTAAGAAATCATATGTTGATCTGGCTAACAAATTGCCAGAGCCATTCTGTAAGTGCCTCAGATTGTAAATCTGATATCAATTCTCTTTTCTCACCCTACATCCTGCTTTTTTCATATCCACAGTTAATCATTCCTACCCTTCACACCATGTGTCATGGCATGCGTCCTACCATGGGAGCATAATGAGCTTGCCTGTCACCATTTCAATACTTTTGGACCTCTCTTATTACCTACCTCTGGTAAGATGCTACCCAAGTACTGGCACTTTTACATTCCTGCAAATTACCACATATTTCTTGATAAAGCCATCTGCTGACTCAAAAGGCTATCACTTACTGCACGCAGTTACTTCTCCATGCAAAGGGTCCAGTTCCTCTGTTGTGCAATCTGTCCATTTGACCTTCTGACAGCAAAAAGGAGACACTTGCTATTTCCTCAGCATGCAAGAGGCATGGGGTAATGACAGAAATAAGGTACAGTCCTTCCTTATTCTTAGAATAAAGCAGAAGCATGTAACTCCACTCTGAAAATATTAAAAATTGTCACTGCATTGTCTGCACATGTACTCCCTGTAGCCTTTCAAGAGGCCTACAGTTATAAAAAAAGGTGAGAATTACAGCTTCACTCTGGAATTGTACTGCTGGACATCAGTTAATGATAATAAAACAGAGCAACTACCTGCATGCTGGATTACACGAGTAATGTGTAAAGTTAGGCACCTGGTTTGAAACTGTTTGTTCCAGTTAACTTCCAGCAAGAGTCGTCTACTCTGCTGTTTCCTTATAGCTCAAGTTATTGATACTTTGCTCCTTAAAGTGGCTTCCAGTGCTGCCTTTCAAGTTTGTCCTGCCAGGCTGGGATGGAGGGCTTAGAGATGGAGAGCCTCTGATGCAGGATCACCAAGGCTCACACTCTCTGTCCCATGGGTTTCATGTCCACAGCCAGATCCAGCAACACAGGGCATGAGATTCAGTGTTCTCAGCCCGTGGTCAGCCAGCCCATGTGGTATCTCTCAGACAGCTCTCACACACTTTCTCCACGGTACTTTTCCACTTGCTCACTGACATATCTACCCTTATTTCTGAGGTTTGCTATATATAAAGCCAGCCATAGGCTTCAGCAAGCAAACCACAGAACCCAAACAAAAGAAAACTCATTCCTCATTTCCCTGGCCAGACCCAAACAACATCTACAACACTTCCCCAATTTAAACATGTGAGATTTTCTTGCCAGACACTGCAAAAAAACCCACCCAAATCATCCTCTCTGGGACATAGTAGTCAAGCTGAGATGCAGCACTGCACATCTCTGCATCTTGTGCCTCTGTCATCCATCTTGGGCACCCAGATGCTGGAGATCAGCCCCTTGCTATCTTGGTTATCCAAAGAGTTGCTGCTACAATCTTTTTGACCTGTTGAATATGTTTTTAGCACTGTGCTCTGGATTAACTACTGATGTGAGGGCAGAGCTCTTTCTGGTTGGTCCTATGGCACTGTGGCATCTTCTTGATGCTCTCCGTGTGATCAGCACCCACTGCTCTGGTGCACTTGCACAGGCCCCAGGCACCTTCTGCCAGAGAGTTCTTGTCATCTGGGTTCAAAAGAATAAACCCAGTGCATCCTTTGATTACCTTAGAAAAGTAAATTTACTTGCTTTTAGGTAACATATTTTTTTTTAAATGTGATTTTGTGCAAATAGTTTTGCCACTTGCAAAATGGAAAGACTCTGACAAGAAACTCCAACAAACCACTTAGAAAGTGAAGCGACTCTAAAGGATTGTGCATGAGTTCGTTTTTAAAACAAGTCTTAGATTTCTGTGGCAACCTACTCCTTTTATGCAATTTCCTTTTTGCTACAGCCCTCAGGATAAGATGGAGTGGCAAACCATAGGCTGTTTCTATTCTAGGGTAGCCTGTAAGAAATAACTGTTAGGTTCAGCAAAACAACAGCAGCCTCTGGAGACAGAGAACATCAGCAGTACTGCTCTCCTGTTCCCTTTGCCCTTTCTGTGGGCACTCAGCCCCACAGAAACCACTGGCTTCTTTCCTCCTCTTCCATGCAAAACTTCTTTCCTCCTTCTTTCTTCGCTCTCACATGTTTACCTTTCCCCACTCTGTTTCCCTCCTTGCTGTGGTGCTTTTACACTGACCAACATGTCTGGTTTTATTCACTCATCCTTTCCTCAGGACACTGCTGCTCCAGTGGCTCAGCATCTCTGGCTGTTCCAGAAAGCTGCCCCTTCCTTGTCCGACCCTCTCATCACTCTTCCACTTGCCTTGGAAAGTGCTCACATCCTGCCCAGATGCTGAGGGTCCTTCAACCATATTCTACCATATGGTACCACATCCCTCCGCTTTATCTCATGGCAAATATCAAGATAATCAGACCTGCCTTGCTGTGATTCATGTAACCATCTGTTTGGGTTTCCCACTATTCGAGTGCTCTAATACCCAGTCTGCTAGCTAGCCAGAATATAAGTGGGCTTTTACTTTCCAAATTTCTTAATCTAAACAAACATGAAAGGCCAAATTCTGCTCTGGCCTCCATTTGCACAAATCCCACTTGTGACATTAAATGGGGCTGTTTGAATCAGTGAGAGCATGGAGTTTGGCCCAGAGTTTTCCAGCTGATTTATGGTGTCCATCTGGCTCCGCTTAATCAAGGAGAGCCTGGGCCTGAGCACAGTTTTTAAACAACACTGATATACACAATACTCAGCTATGGCCACAACCATGTTTGGTACCACGGCTGGTGACCCAGCTCTGTCCCTCCTGCATCACTTTTACATGTCTATTGAGCTTTCAGACACTGCCTGTCTGGTGAAGTGGGACCTCGACTTAAGTAAACTCTCCAAAATGGGGATGATGAACTTTTAAAGAAAGCTTACCTGTGGCAAATTTAACTGCTACCAGGACTGCTTCTGTAAAGCACTTTTCACCAAGGGCTATAACATGTGTCTTCAGTCACAGGGAGAAAGCTGGAAGGCAGACTGGTCATCTCCCAGTTCCGCTTAATACCCAAAGTATTGGTTACAGTTAGCAGGACCTTGGGCAGACCTAGTCTCCAGAAATGTGTGCTGCAGCATCAGTGCTCCTGAAATCCCTTTCCCCAAAGGCATCGGCCATGCAGAGCTTCAGTCCTCTGCCCCGAGAATCAGCTCTCACCACGTAGCTCTGCCAGCACCATAGGGCATCATCTTCCCTAGGGACCCCAGCAATCCCTGGGGTCCGTTTCCTGGCCCTATCTGGATAGCCAATGAGGGAGTTAAACCCAGGTTTGCAGGAAGTGTTCAAAGGAGACGTGGATAGGAACGGAGGTGGCAACATCCCTTGAGTACCTAGAAGTCCATTGTAAAGAAACAGGGCACCTTCCCGGTATGTATGACTAGTAGTGACAGGTGTACTTGAATCAGAGAAGGGTAATGAGACCTTTTCCAGTCATTTCAGGAGTCTGTTAAAACAGATTTTAAATCCTCCAGGATGCAGCCCTCAAAAAATCACGTTGTATAAGCTGTTTCTCCTACCAGGAGCTCTCTGCTTTGTACCACTGGCCAAGTGAAAGCCCAACAGCACCCAGTCAGTCCAATTCCTGGTGGAAATGTGAAACACTGAAAAGAGGAGTTTTTGAAACTGAAATACGTGCATTTTCTTCATTTGGAAAACAAATGACTCCTACAGTTCCTTATAGTTTTGTGACATGCCCAACATCTGCAAGATTTTAAGACCACAGTTCTTGAAACCCAGTGAATATCAGGGAATCTCAGCTTGCTTTTAAGAATTAAAAAAGCTCCTTTTCCTCCACTTTTCAGGAAAAAAAAATCCCTATTTTGAAACAAAGGAACCTGTAGTGTTGAGGTTCCAAAATCAGTCAAAAAGCAAATAAAAGTCATATGAACCTGTTAATTTTAAAACCTCAGGATTTCTGAATGCCAGGAATTGGTGACACAAAATTTCCATACAGACAATGAAATGAGTCTTCTAATCAGTCAGCATGATAGAAAGTCTTTTGGATGCTACCCACACGATTTGTTATTTTTATAACTCTTGGCTGGTTAAAGTTATTTTAAATTATTCCCTCTCATTACAGTTTGATGTTAATTAGCATATAGCTGAAAAAAGAAAATGTGTTAGATCTAAAATCAGGAGAAAGCAGAGAAAAAAAAAAGACCTAAGTTTCTGAATGCAATGCCATCACAGCCACGTTAGGCCTCCTAATCATTTCATGCACAAATTGATATGAAAGTAGTGCCAAGAACCTACACTTTCACCTTTTTGACTCAAGCCAAGAAGGTCTCCAGAACTCCTCAAAGAGGGCTAGAGCTCAGGGGTGTTCAAAGTGATGCATTATAACCAATTTTTCAAGGACTCTTAGTAGAGGAGTTGGAGCTGTGTAGGGTCATTCTGCAGGGTCTTCCCAAAGGAGAAGTCCAGGGAGAAGATGTGAGAGCAAAGGGAGAAAAATTAGTTCTGCTGTGTGTGCAAGCAGGGTTCCCACAGCAGCAAAGTGACTCCTCTGCTCATTAGCTTCTGCTTTCTGAGTTCAATCTGCGTCTGGTACCCAGCTCCTTAGGACAGAAAGGAGCAGGCTGGAAAGCACTTCAACTCTGGATTTGCATCCTTTGCCATCCTCCTAGGCTAGACCATCTTTCCACTTCGTTGTTTTCCAAGTATCTTCCTCAAGAGGACTGGCAGCAAAAAAAAAGGGGTCTAATAATAAAAATAACTTGCTTAATATTTTCCTCATTAATGACTTTGCCTTTTCTCTGGCCTTAAACCAATTAATCCCTGTCAGCATTTCCCTGCCTATTCTATGCCATGCTCTCTGACCTTGAAACCAGTCTGTCATGCAGTGCAGTATGAAATGCACTCCTTACAGCTGGATGAACTGTGCCTGCTGTTTCTCTCTTGTCCACTAATCCAGTAAGCGAATTCATCAGGTATGACCCGCATCACTCATTGTGGACCAAGAGTAACTCACATGAGAGCCTCCCACAAGGCTGAAAAACAGAAGCCTGCAGCCCAAATGCTTTACTAAAGACAGTCAAATTCTTCAGTCATCATCTATGACCCAGTCCTGCTCTCCAGCATGAAGCAAGAGTAAAATTAATGTCATTGAGGTGATACATGAGTGGTTCTGGCATGGATGAGAAGAGATTTGGCTCTGCCATTTAAAATGCAAGATTATATTTGCTTTTAACATTCTCACACCTGGATAGCCTCCCACCTTCCTCGTGAGAGGTGGGAGCACAGCACAGTTGGTGAGGCAGGGTGCTGCATCCGGAGCTGAGTCGGCTGCAGTCGTCCAACCGTTCAAACCAGAAGGTGTGAAAGCAGAGGGCTGAAAAGTGCCTTAGAGATCACACAGTCCAAACCTCACACTAAGACAGGCTGCAAGACATCCAGACTGTCTCTGACAGATGTTTCACTGACCTTGTCTTAAAAAAATTTTAATTATCCTTATAATTAGAAAGTTGTAAAATTAAATGTCTCAGGCTGCAAATTTAGCTGATTACCTCTTGTGTGCCAGTCTGGTCCCCAGGGAGGTAATGTAACAATGGATAAGAGGAGCTCTGAGAGCTCATTGGTATTTTATTGGGGTTCAGGGTCAAAATCCAGGCCGAAGTAAAGATTTCCTTACTGCCTTACTAGTGAAACTGTTATTGATACAGTCACATTTTTTGGGAGGATGAAAAGAGATGGGAAAACAAACAAGCATGTCAGAGCATGAAGGTGAGAACTGCTGTTCCACGAATCTCTCCCCATTGGCCCAGGAGAGGAGTTTGCTTTTCTAGCCTGCCCTGGGCATATCCCTTGTATATTCTGTGCTCATCACTATTCAATATGATGTCATTGTTGAGAAAGAAAAAATGTGAATTTCAAACAGCAACATTCAGGTTTTTATCCATTTTTCCTCTAAAACACATGATGAGCAAAGTGTTGCTTTCACAAAACATTTCCATTATTGATGACACAAATTCTTGGAGAAAAATTTGTTTCCCTGATCTTTCTGACAGTCCCTGCTCTCATTCCTGCCCCTTGCAAACCTAGGAGCTGGCTCAGGACTTTGACTAAGTTCTCTCTCTAACCTCAAAGCATCCTGGAGTTCTCTTCTCCATTTTGTGACAGTTTTTTTGAGTTGTGAACATCAAAACTCCCATCCATATGCAAGAGTAATTACTGGCCTCTGATCCAAAAGAAGTTTGACCAGAAATTGGTAGTTTCACAAAGCTCTGTTAATGGAAATATTAAATAATATGTCAGATGGAGCAGGTTTCAAACTCCTACGAGACACTAAAATGATGTAATATCTCCTTGGAAACACTGCAGTGTGGGGATTTGACAGTATGTGTTGGTGATACTACAGATTGTATAGTGTGGGACTACTATAGCTGCTGGCCACTGCAACTGTGCACTGAAAGTCTTTCAAGGCTTTTGGTACCCTGCCTGTTGGAGGTTATCCGTGCAGCAACAGACTTGTAAAGCTAAAAACTGTGATCTATGTTTCTGTTATTTTTAGACTCAAGCAGCCAAGACACAAAATGCACTTAGTCTCAAATTATGGATGTTTTCAAAGGGTTTCTGCACATCCCGATATATTTCACTAGACATCAATAGGGACATTCATGCACTGGAAGCTAAGGATGTCTTTCGATGAATCATGACCCACATTTAATATTTAACTTGAATAAACTGGCTTTCCAATACCAAAGATACTTATGGAGAAATTTTTGTTTAGACACTAAAGAAAATCTTTACTTTCTGGTTGCTTTGGCATGAATAACCCATTTTTATCATATTTCCTTTTTAAGGTTGGATAAAGCCACAGATGCATTTGTACACAGCAAAATGAGATAATCTAAGATGAATATGTCAAGCCAGACTGCAAAAAGAGGTGATATTTAGAGCGGATGAAGGAACACTCAATATGAGATGCTGGTAACTTGGAATGTTACATACCAGATTACATTAAAAAAAAAAAAAAAAGAAAAGAGGCAAAACAAGTTCTTTTTTCCCTTCCTTCTGAGAAATCACTTTCAGGCAAGCCTTGGGAATTAACCTATGATCTCATGTTCCCTCTTCTGATCCTCTCCCCATTGCAAGAAGCAAAGATTTCTTAGAAAGCTTCCCCAGTCCAGTCTGCTGCTCTGTATAGCTTCAGCTCAGAAACTGGTCAAGCAGGTGTAGATTGATGCAGATAGTAGAGGTGTAGCAAATAGGCTCCTGGGTGTGATCCCAAGACTGGGCTTTTTGGAAGCAGTAGAAAGCTCTCCTTTGGTGGGGGAAAGCCCCACTCCCTGAGATGTAGCCCTCCCCAGTGGGAGATCAGCTGGGCTGGGCTGTCATTCACGCAATGCTGGATGCAAACCCTGCACTGAAGCTCTTGGAGTATGTTGCTTTCTGTGCAGCAAAACCACACCTGAGGAGCTCCAGCAGGGCCTGCACAGAGTGAGGGTGGGATACAGTGGTTCAGCATCACCATGCAGCTTGCAATTGCAACATGTCCTGCAGTCTGCCATCCAAGGTCCTACTTTTGCACAGATACATATGTCTTTAATCCTGTAATAGAATCATAGAATGGTTTGGGTTGGAAGGAATCTCAAAGATCTTCTAGTCCCACCCCCCTTGCCATGGGCAGGGACACCTTTCACTAAACCGGGTTGCTCAGAGCCCCATCCAACCTGGCCTTGAACACTTCCAAGGATGGGGCATCCACAGCTTCTCTGGGAAACCTGTTCCAGTGCCTCACCAAACTCACAGGAAAGAACTTCTTCCTAACATCTAATCTAAACTTACTGTCTCTCAGTTTGAAGCAATTCCCCCTTGTCCTATCACTACATACTCTTGTAAAAAGTCTGTCTGCATCTTTCTTGTAGGCTCCTGTCAGGTTGTAGACTCCCTGGAAGGCTGCAATTAGGTCACCCCAAAGCCTTCTCTTCTAAAGGCTGAACAACCTCAATTCTCTCAGCCTTTCCTCATAGGAAAGGTGCTCCATCCCTCTAATCATCCCGGTGGCCTATGCATGGTGAGTAATTCCCTTGACTTTGTGTGCATGGGACTAATTTGGATGTGATTGTCTGTAGGAAGGAGTCTTATGTGTCTTTATTATTATTATTAGCATAAACATATGCTCAGCATCAACATAAAGCTGTTCCAGCCACAACCACTGAAATACAGCCGCTCTGTCCTAATTCCTTGCTAGGTTAAAAAAGAAGCTAAATCACTCTGCATGGAAGCAGCTAAAACTGGAAAGTGTGTGAAAGTTTGCCATGTATCACATTTTCCTGTTTATTGTCCCGAGGGGACTAGAGTGCTTATGATACGCAGTAGCACAGGTGACAGCAAGGGCACAACAGTCTGTCTGGCAATATCTTCTGGTCCAACACACACACGGAGGCTATTTATTTCTATATATTTCTATATATTATTAATCTGATTTTTCAGAATGAGGGCACTGCAGAATGATAGCTTCTGTTCCTGCAGGGTGGAACACAGATCAGTAAAAAGGGAAAACATAATCCTGTATTTAGGGATGAATTTCATCCACCCAGCACAGCAGTGCAAACTTCCCCAACCACAGCACCCTCCAGAACTGCTCAACCATGACCTGGACCATACCCCTCTGGGGCTGAGAAACTGGATGGTATTCTGGTTTTCAACTCCCTTTTGCTATAGTGAAATATTTCCAGTAATAATAGGAGCTGTTCAATGTGTGGCTCAAACATTTGCTGAATGACAGCAGCACTGGGACTTTGCAGCTTAGAAAATTCCTTGTTCACCCTTATGTGATGTGTGAGATCATGGAAAGACAGAGCAATTCACCTTCTGCCTGCCAAACACTTAATCACCATATAAAAATTTTACAACATCCCTTGGTAGATATATATTAGCACCATTTAACTACTTGCAGATATTTTTCAGAGAAAGCAAATTAAAAGTATGAAAGAACGAGAGATAAGCAGGGCAGTCATCTCCAGTGGGAGAAAGCCACAAAAGGAGGGCAAGTGAGTCTTGGGAAACAATTCTCCTCAAATGGGCAAAGAACTGGCCTTTTAGGTAAGTACATGGTCACTTATTATCTAATGCTAGCACCACTTACAGTAACGTGTGTGCTTTTTCGGGCAGTAACCAGAGAGAACATTTCCCTGGCTAATCTGCATGCCATTAGGTAGGTCCTCAAGTGTCTCTTGCTGTTGATAACAGGGTCAAACAAATGCAGCAGAGTTCATTCTTGTGGCTGCCTGCCTCCCTGGTCCCAGGAGGAGCAGCGGGCAGAAGTCAGGGATGGAGAAGCTCTGTGCGGCAGCTTCACAGGTTCCTGTTCCAGAGGTGACCCTGGAACAATGGAGGAGCTGGGAACATAGCTCAGGAGGTTGGTGGCTTGAGGCTGCAATGGGAAAGCAGAGAATTACTGATGTGATTAGCTGGATCAGCTGTCCAGGCATACATACAGCCCTGCACCACGGGCTGGGAAAAGTGCCCACATGCTAATGAGTACAGAGACATGGCAATTAGCTTGTAAGTGCTTTGGATTAGGACCATCTGTGCCATGCTCGTACAGTACCTGCTGCAATGGGCCCCTCAGCCTGCCTGGCTGAAACGGTCCTACAGGACAAACACCCGGAGCAAGGAGCTCACACTTTTCCTGCTATCACTGCATGTCTTTTTGGAGAAAGCAGGGAAAACGATTATTTTTCAAAAGAACATTGTGTTATAACAGCTCAGCCTTATAAGCAGTTATAACTGCTCGGAGCAGGTCAGTCTTGAACTCAGTAACACTCTCCAGACGAAGAGCATAGCAGAAACATATGCAGCTTTTTGGACAGGAAGGGAGAAGATGGCCTGAAGACAATTCTGTGGAAGATTCAAGTACATTTACAGGAAAAGATAAATGATTCATCACACTTCTAATAGGGTTATAGCCCTAATTGCAAAAGCAGTAGCACAGCACAAGCGATCAGACTAATTAAGAAGGAGCAGAATGACATCAATTCTGAAAATCAGAGAGGGGAGAAGAATTTTGGTGCAGTATCTTCAGGGGACAAGCTGAAACTTTCCAGCAAAAAATCACTAAATCAGAATTTACAGCTCAAAACCGTGAAAGAACACCCAGGAAAGGGGTCCTGAGAACCGTCGGGGTCCAGTACAGCACCAGGGGAGCTGCTCATGCCCTCCTCCCAAGACTAGACATTCTATTCATTATCCCTTATAGTCTAACAGTTCATGGTAGGAAAGATTGCAAAAATTTAAAACAAATATGTTCCTGGGAAAAAGTTCATCTACTTGTTTTTTTATTTGTAAGACAGCCCACACTTTATGAGGAGAGGATATGTGCAACTAGTTTTGCATCTGTAAGGAAAAAATGCCATCCGCTGTCTGCCAAATTTATTTGATCATTCAACCTACCAGAAATGAAATAACAGTGATTTTGAGACAGAATAATAAGACAAGTGTTTGACAGTGTGTGTGATGCAACTGGAGATATATATTATAAGGTTAACTGGGTTACATGAATGTGCTGCTGGGTCAGCAGTGCCACCTGGCATTTTACCATTCTGTGTAGACACTGTAGGATTTTCTTTTCAAAAATCCAGCTGTGCTTTAAAAATCCAACATAAATTAAGAAAGTTATGCAATTACTGTACATGGTACATCTAACTATGCTTTAGGATCCATTTTATGCAGAGGTACCATTTATTACTGATCTCGCTGTATAAGTCCATGGTTCCAATGAAATCTTGAATAAAGCTCCAAGAGGGCTTCAGTGAAGCTAATTTTTCCTACTGAGTTCACAGAAGTCTCATCTGTGAGTGCAGACCACAAGCTGAGAGAAGAAAGGTCCAGTGAATTAGGTTGTGCTTGAGTCTTGAGTAGTTCCCTGCACTCAGTTCCCTCCCCTGTGAGAGATTTTTCAGTGTCTTGTGAAAATGATTCAGGATCTGTGCCCCCATCTCTCAAATGAGGCTAATGCTTCCTCACTGAAACAGGTAAGTCTGTGGAGGACAGCAGAGAGGTCAGAATCAAATGGAGGCAAGGGAAAGAATTTTAGGTCCAGGCTAAGTCCAGAATAGCTCAAAGAGAACGTGCAAAATCCCACATGCAATGAAACCACCACAAGCAGAGGGGCTGGGCAGCAGAGAGGGTCCTTTCTTGCAGGATCATCTGAGCTGTAATGAAACTCCCAGAGGAAAGATGCAGTGACATCATGGGAGGAACTTTGCTAGGTTGTCTCCTGTCCCCTTCCAGAACACGATTACTTCTGTAGTCCACAGCTTGCTGGTGTACCTGGTTTAGTCTTCAGTCTCCAAGGACACATTTCATAATGCCTGTAGAAGAGACCTATGTCATTTTAAACAGTGGAATGATACCAAATATTGTCAAGAGTATCAAACCCTCCAACCAACACGTGCTGCAAAGTTCAATTCAATCCTGAGCATGCATAACCTTAGCACAGCATCCAGAGTCCAGACTGAAAATCACTTGTATGGCTTCAGAAACAAAAGAAAAACATGAACGAAATAGAAAACATGAGTAATAAGAAACTGATCAAAGCCAGCACCCTGTGGAAGCCACAGTGGATTGAGCTGATGGGTGCACATATCAGCTGTTCCCCAGAAAGTTTTTCAGAAAGTCAGGTAGGTCCTGCTTATTCTTCTCTGGGAAGGAGTTCCCCAGCCATCAACCTAAGCAAAGAACAACATGACAGGAGAGTGAGACCTTCATGCTGCTGATTTGTGAGCATGTGGAAATAGCTACCATGCCTTTTGTGGTGTGCAGGTGCGCAAATATTAAATGCTGCTGTCCTGTAGACTCATCCTGGCCAGAAAGAACAATGAGTCCCCTCCTCCTGCAGAGGCGATCTGTGTACATGACTCGGCTCACTGTGAGCACCTTGACAGTGACAGGAGCCTGTGACAGTGAAGCCATGTTACATTTGGCCAATGTTTCTTTCCAGGACTGATCCATGTTCTGAAACATGGAATCTCCCAGGCAGCTGGATATAGGGGGTCAGGCAGATTTTGGTTACCCAAGCAACTCACATGTTATGATTCCTAAACAACTGAGATGTTGGAAGGCTGAGGACACTGGAGGGAAATTATTATGGAAAATAGAAATAGTTTTCCAGCCATACAGACACACGGTGGTTAGATCTGCTTATTGACATGTTTTCAACTCCTCGTTTTCTGGATGGCCAACAGATTACCAAATATCAGACTAGATATTTTATTTTCCTGCTTGCCCTTATTAAATTCAGACACCAGCAAAAGAAGAGCCTACCCAGGAAGAGTACAAGGGGTGGCTGTGTCCTGCACTCTGACATGGCACAGTGCCCTTCGGGTGTGCTGCCTGCAGTCAGCCCTTCACAGCTTACAATTGTCTCATTAGCTCAAGGAGCTGCAAAGCGCCAGCTGAGATTGTAAAATAGAATGATGAAAATTACTGAAGGTCAGGGCATCAGATCTTGATGCAACACCAGTCAGCATTGCTCCAGGGACACCAACACAGCAGCTCAGTTCACTGGACACCAGCGATAGCTGCTTGCAGATCATCCTCATCGTCACATTTTGAGATTTTATTAATGTTTGCCTGAAACTGTTCTAACTGGCGAAGTGCTATGCTTGGATCTCACACACCAGGCTGATTTCCAGCCCCCTGTGCTGAACAGTTTCCACTGCAGATCAGTGCCTGTAACCCCAATAACCTTAATTTAGCTTCACAGCCCCTGACCTGAATCAGTTCCCCAGTCATTTAATTTGAGGCTCATGATTAATTATGTAGGTAGCTCATGTTAATCAGGAATTTGTTAACTGTCAAAATGTCCCCACCTCCTAAAAGACTGTGTTTCTCTAGTGTGAGGTGTCCTCACAAGGAGGAACACAACATGGAGCTGGTCAGACAGAGCAGTAGTTTTGTGTCAGCTGCTGTCAAGTATTTCAGCTTTGGAAAAAGTCCAAATTCTCTTTTTCCTCTTTACCTCCTCTGAACTGTGTTTGCCAAGGTTAGCTGGCACTCACAGGATATAGCATTAACAGAAATCCTGCCAATTACTTGAGATACCGTATCAAATTATGGTCAAGGCAGCTTTTTTGCAAGCACAACATGAGTCACATCTGAAATCAGCCTCGAAGCAGCAGCCACTGTGATAAGCAGGATATATCAAATCAATTGGTCTGACTCACATTGTCTATCCATCAACTTAGCAGTGATCTGTCTTTTCTGATAGCCAGGTTACTTGCCTGCACACCTTTCTTAGGCAAATTTAGAGCAAAGTGCAGGCCAAAAGGTCTGCTAAGCAGCTCCATGCAGAAGCAAAAGGAATGAGAGTCACAGGATGTAAGAAAATGTCATAGAACATATTAAAAATGATCCTCTGTAATTGACTTCTGACCTTGGATGGGTAGAGCAACCATTGGCCTGAGCAAAGACCACTGAGATCTGAATATTCAGCCCATGACAGTGTGCCAGCTGACAAGATAAGCAAAGAGACTGCAAGCCCATTCAAATAAAAATGGATCATAACATTCACTTTTTGCAGCAGTCCCAAATACCCAGTGGCCAAAACCAGTGTAATCAGAACAAGATAACCCAACCACACCTACACTGGTATGACTGTGCATCCCTAAGCAGCCCCCACACCACCCTAGTGGCCCAAGGCAAAAGAAGCCTCTGGACTTCTTCCCCAGAAAGCCAAAACTGGGCAAGAAAGAGATACTGGTCTCTCTTCTAATGGCTCCATCCTGGCCTCGTGAGCTCCTCTCTTTCCTACTCCACCCAATATGATGTCCAGCCAGGCATGGAATGGTGCCACTTATCCTAAAGCAGCCATTGGACACAACTTGGGGGAAAAGGCTATGTGTTTGCTGAGGACATAGCTGATTTGGCCGAGTCATTAGGATCTTTTCGTTCTTCCATATCCCTGCCCATTGACCAGGTATACCAGTCTCCTTCAAGATATTTTATGTCCGAAGTTGGTTTGACAGGTTCATGCCCATTCAGTGTTCTGGAGGTGGTCTTGTTTGCTAGGGAAGTTATGCCTTTGAATGTCAGCAAATGTATAAAGTATATAGTTGACACTTTGGCAGTCCTAATTTAAAGATTGTGGCTTGATTTGTGAAAATTATTCTAGAAAACAACAGTCCAGTTTGTCCCCATAGAATCTCAGGCTCAAGGCCTGTCTTCCATAGATTATTAGAGCAGATTATTAGCAGCCACAGAGCATGTTTGGAGGTGTCTTCTGGAGCCTTGGTGAGTTACTTCATGAACCTTCATCATAGAATCATAGAATCATAGAATCAGCCAGGTTGGAAATGACATCTGAGATCATCAAGTCCAGCCCTTGATTCACTACCACCGCAGTTACTAGACGTGGGCATTGAGAAGATGTTGAAGAAAACAGAAGCCACAGAAACTGAGGAGCCCTTTGGTAGGCTGGAATGAGACATGAGATGAATGGAAATATGAGGGGATGTAATTTGCAGAAACAGCTATTAGACACAAGTTAGGAAGCTACAAGGAGAGAAACTCATCTGTCATGGACTGCCACTTGTTCAGCCACCATCAGTCTCTGGATAATTGGACTGACAAGGTACAATGTTCCACTACAAAAATTTGAATCATTCTTATAAAAACAGGGCTAAATAATGATGCTTTGAACTAATTTCTGGAGCTGAGAATTGTGACTTAGTAACAGATATGCTCATTGTTAAGGCTTTTGTGACAAAAAATATGATAATTTTGGGGAATTGGTTTATCTAGGATGCTTGTTGTGCTTTCAGATTCAGACAAGTAATCACAGTTTGAAGAGTGACTGCTTCTTGGCTAACAAAAGAGAATTGAATCTGAAAGTATTAAAACACTCACAGCAGCTGGCTCCAAGAAGCTCATGCCATTCCCCAAGAGTCTTCATCCATCTCTGGAGCTAAGCAACATACTGGTTTTGGAATAGCACAACCCAAGGGAGACTTAAAAATTAGCATAAAAGTTTAAATTATTTTTGATTAATTTTTTTTGGTGATTAATTCATCTTTAATAGAAGATATTAACTCATAATTTTCTGCAACATTAACCAAATAGCAGGATTTCAAAATTGTGGTTCTTCCCTCAGTTGTTCATTCTGAATTAAAACATTCACCCCTTAGTACAGCTTGTCCCCTATTCTTAAGTGAAAGTCAATGTTGAAGCCAATCAAGAGAAGAAGCAAGTACTGTCATATTTGTAATTAATTTAATATCTGTGAGGAACATCAGTATTCTGGAGTTTTAAGGTTCACACTGTTCTGGAAATTGTGTTCTTTCTAGGCAATGTGCCATCACTAAGAACTCTTTTGTACCACGAGTTCCTCATCATTCATTTCACTGACGAGATGTTTTGGGACAAATCATGCATTGCTAGAGTTCATTTTGAGGTTTGTCTTGTACGCATCCCAGTGTGAAACATCCAGTTCTAATCATGAAAAATTAGTCTGGCGGACTGAGACATGGAGGTGACAAGAAGCTATATCACTTGATGAAGAAACAGTGGAAATCTTGTAAGTTTGGTAGTTGGTATCATCACTTTTGAGAAGACTTTACACCTGGAAAACACCTGTTGAAGCTACTAAACCCTGGGTACTGCAGTTTCCCCACTGGAATCAGTGGCAATGCACCACTAAACCAATATCTTATACTTTTAAACCCCTTTTTATTAAAGGAAACAGGCAAAGCCAGATAATAAACATTTGGAAGAATTGTGCCTATTGGTATATTAATCTTCAGGAACAGGAGAAGCAACAGATGTGACCCATCCCCAAGATCAACATTTTATTAGGAGCACTTACCTCCAACTAAGAGGTGTTTAAATTGTTTTATCTGAAAACAAAAAGGCAAGTTCCCTGTATTTCAGGCAGGGTTGTCCACCCTGTGCTTGTGTCATCCTCTGCGAGAAAATCTTGTGTGAAAACCAGACCAGAGTGGTTGTAGATGCCCCATCCCTGGAAACATTGAAGGTGAGGTTGAATGGGGCTCTGAGCAACCTGATCCACTTGAAGACGTGCCTGCTCACAGCAGGTGGATTGGACTAGCTGACCTTTTAAAGGTTCCTTCCAACCCAAATTATTCTATGATTAAAAACAAATCTTGAAGGAGGTATGACTTAAATCTTTGACCGTGGTAAGTGCATCCCTTCAAGCAGTGACAGTTCAACATCACACATACTGCTAGAGACTTATGTACTTTTTTTAAAGAACCTAGTAGCAGCTTAAAAAAATAAGAAGTTTCTAAGTGAAACTTGCAGCCTTTTCCCACTGGTGTTAATTGGTCAGGCAGTCTATGGACCAATGTGTAATGGAATAATTAGGGAAAAAACCCACATTTCCCACACTAAGTATGTGTGATGTCACCACTGCAACATGGAAATATTACAAGTATTGTAGTAAATTTTGCCACAGACAGAAGTGGACTTTATTTCTACTGACACCCATTGTGCTGTGTTACTAAGCTGTGTATAAGCTTAAACAGAAAACCTGGCAGCTGTTAATAGCCAAACAGTCCTTCCTTCTCTGCTCCTCCTCGTTCCACACTCTCATAGCAAGGGACAGACTGGGTGGGGCCAGGGGGCCAGTGTGCCCCTCTTGTCACAGATTGCACTGGCTCAGCCATAGCATGAAGCCACAGGCTCATCCTGTACCTTGATTTTCACAGCGGCACTCTCTGTTTCAGAAGTCACTGAAAATAAACAGCCTGGCTGAACAGAGACCATATACGTCTGTGCCTCTGTACAGAGGTGTAGACTGATGGTGTCCCTTTGCATAGTAGTGATGTTTATACTCAGGATAAGGAATTGCCAGCTTCCTCAGTGACAGTGTGCAGACACCATCCTTCAGTCATGTGTTCACTTAGCACCAGCAGTAATGTAGAGATGTTTCTCCAGCACCGTGCAAGCTTTGCTGCCCTTGTTGCAAATGTGAATTTTGTCCAGGTTATTATCCGTATCCCTCACTCCACCCTTGGACCAGCTGAGGACAGAGTTAGTCAGGTCCTGGCGTGAGCTTCCAGCAGCCTCATCAGCTAAGTGACACCCATGGATATCACCCACACTCAGGTACATGGTTCCCCTCCCCAGCGAGCTATATGCCTCTGTAAGATCTTGCAGGAAATTCACTCAAAGCTGCCACATTGGAACAGCACTTCTGGGGCACTGGTCCTCTCATCAAATATCCTCCTTCCCCTGGGCAGAGACAGGCTGAGAAGTGCTTAATGCTTGGTTACAGCAATTTAACACTGGTGCAACCAGGGCTGACTCGCTGTGGCTCATCAGCTTCAGTACCTTAGCAAGGAGGCGACAACTTGGGAAGCCCCCATAAATCACACACTCACAGCCCACCTGATCTGAGTAACCTCCAGGTGCCCATGGGCAGGGAAGAGGAGAAAGTCATCGTCTAAACTGCAGCTAAGTGAGTTTGTTTGTATGGCCTTATATTCTTAAGCAAGTTGTGGCCTAAGAAATAAATACTGGAAAGTGCTGGGGAGAGGGAGTAATGAAAAAGTTGGTAAACAGAACCACTGTGGCACAGCATTTCATGTTTCTCCTGTTGCTTTTTCTCATCGTGTGCAATCATGCTTTTCCCACTTGAATTAATCAGCATTTGCACTTACTGTGAGTAGAGCTCAGGATAAGCAGACACTCTAAAATATGTCCTTATTAACCTCTGTAATCCTCTCCGTGCCTGTTAAAAGTGATGGCAAATTAATGTGTATTATTCTGTTCTACTTAATATTTTTTTTACATGTCCTTTCGATTTCAGTTTCTGTCTATTCTACTAGCAGAGAGGGGAAAATAAGACAGCAATTCTGTCCTTCACTTTGTAAGGAAAAGAATAGAAACCAGAGGTCTGTGGGAATAACAAAAAGCCATTTTTATAAAAAAGTCACCTCCTTTCTCTTGATCAGTACTAAATAGATTTATTAGAAATACAAGTACTCACAAGGGCACTGTCAATTTAAAAATTACTGCATCTCTACCTGGAAAGTACTTACTGTCCCTTACTCCAAATAGAGCTGTAGCTCAGTATAAATGAAAGCAAAGCAGAAGTAGAATTCTCTGTTATCTTTGCCTTTGTTTCCCCCATCCCAGTTTGTACATTCATACAGTCTTCTCTATCTCTTGGCAGCCATCTCTTGCCTCTTTGTATTTACAATTACTCTCCCTCTTCAGAGGTTTGTTGTACAGTTGCAGCAGAGGGGAAAACATTTTCATTTTTTAAAAAAAAGAGGTATCAGGAGGTGGGAAGAAGACAGATACCCCTCCCACACCTGTAAGCTAACTGAATGTAAATTGAAAGGTAAAACATAAATGAAAAGAGCTGAATTTTTTTGCTATGATTTCTAGTGAGTTCATTGCTTGCCATTTGTCGCTGTGCACCTTAATCACCTTATTTTTGTTAATTACTAATGCCCATGCACTTACAGAAAGGGAGAGGGAGAGGAAGCAGTTGTGGTGGTGAGGCAGCAGTCCCCCCGTGGCCAGGGGTGGCTTTGTGGCCCGGTGGTGCAGGCTGCCCTGTGCCCTGCTCCCAGCCCCAGCTGTCCAAACATGTGGATCTACTGCCCAGCCACGGGCTGCCTCTAAATGTCATAAAAGTTATGAACAACAGGTTCTTGTTCCCTGCCTTCTGGTGTTTGACCCTTTGCCCCTCTCTGGAGTGAGGTCCCCAGCTGGAGCACCTTGCCTCTTTTGCCATCTTACAGTGGGCACACACATTTCCATACCTCTCCTTCGTGACTAGGAGTGCCAGAGGGGAGTCCTTCCCTTCCACAGCCCGCAGCAGCATATCAATAGAGATCTTACAGGAGCAAAGAAAACCCTAATTTATCCTCTCTCCCCTGAGCACTCTGCTATTTCTATTTGACTTCTCTTGAGTTTGGGGAACAGTCCTTCAGAAGCAAAGTATAAAAATCAGGAAACAGTCATTACTGCAGCATATTGCTTCCAGCATCCAGGTCACAACAGAAATGCTGGAAGAGCCCCTTTCATGGCTCTTAGGAGCAATTCTAAAGTGCCTTATAATAAGTATGCTTTCCAAATCTTCTGTGAGCTTAGCTTCCAGTTATGCTATAAGACTTGTCTGAATTCAAATTAACATTACATTCAGAAAAAAAAAGACAAATATTTGGTGAACCCATAATAAATTCAGGATGGATGGATACTAAGAGCAGAATAGTCTATTCTTAGAATTATGTAAATGGGATTTAAATAGAGTTTCTCACAAAGGTTGTGCAGAGAGATAATGGCAGGATTACATGTCTAATGTACCAAGCTATTTTGGAATCTGGAAGTGTTCTTTCTCTGAAAATTAATTTTTTTCCCCCAGTGCTACCAAAAAAAAAAGTTAACCTTATTTTAATCAAATGCTAGGTTTATTCAGGTTAGTTTTCTAATATCTATAAGTTGCTTCAGAGGGAGGTTCCACTGGGGGCTGATTCCAGGAAACCAAACCACAGCTTTCAATTCCTGCATCAGTTTTCAGGGCTCTTGGCAAGGCAAACATGAAGCCCTGTCGTCTTGCAGCAAGTGCCACAAGAGTTTCTTTTTGGGACAAGTCCTTCATGCTCTGAAGGATTCCATAGGGGAATGGTAGCAGACAAGCACTTTCACACACTTTCACATGCGCCATCAGGTCAGCAGTGTGATGCTGAGGAACAATGCCCACCTATGGGATTTTGAGCCAAATGACTTTGCTCTTTATATTACTGTTGTTCCTGCTACTGGCTACTTGGCCTTTGTCCCCTCCGATGGCCCTTGTGCTGGATGCACACACCTATATCCCAGTGCTCTGATGCAAAAAGGCCCCTCTTGCAGCCTCCCAAGCAAATCTGCAAGCACTGTAGAGTCAGTTCCTCATGGGTTATCCAAAATGGACTGTATGTACACTCCCTGTATTGCTTAAAAGCTTTTATGAAGCAGCAGACCCTGGGGAGCACTGTTGGCCAGCAATCCACCATTCATTTCTCTTGCCCCACCAGCCTGACTATTTATGAGGTGGCATGTGATTTGATGGTACTGGTTCCACATGTAATGCTGATGTCATGTGTTTTAGATTTTAAATGCCAGTTTCATTTTGTAGTGCATAATAATTTGTTTCTTTGGCAGTCCATAAAGAATTGCACTGAGTCTTGGCATGCCTGGCTGCAACAACGAGGAAGGGGAAGCAGGAGGACTTAATGTGCACTAGGGGTTGTACCAAGAGTGGTGCAGTTTATGTTCTCTGCCAAAAACATCATCTGACATCAAGATACATCTATGCATGCCTGGAACATTTGCTGCTCCAAGTACTTTGCCAGCAATGATGAACAAAGTCTAGCAGTATCTGGGCAATGCATGTTTGATGTTAAGACCCACCCAGCAAGGTTGATGTAAAGATGGGAAAGTGAGGCAAAGCATCCTGCTAAGGTTACAAAACCCACATGCAAGAGTGAACTTGCACAACTCCCATAGCTCCAGAAGAACCATCCTTCCTCTCCCAGATACAGGCATCATCAGATTTTGGCCATATCTCCTCTAAACACTGTTCTGGTTAGAGGCAGCCCACACCTTCA
This sequence comes from Chiroxiphia lanceolata, assembly GCF_009829145.1. Lineage (NCBI taxonomy): Eukaryota > Metazoa > Chordata > Aves > Passeriformes > Pipridae > Chiroxiphia > Chiroxiphia lanceolata. Next base: position 75,565,710 of record NC_045638.1, on the reverse strand, counting down.
AGCCTCTATTCAATTTTTTTTTCTGATATTAGAGTCCTCAGTGGAATCTATCAAACTTCCTGTCTAGTTTTGAGCTAGTTTCCAGTACAGAATGAGAGGGGTACATTTGGGAAACAGATGCTTGAAGAAAGAGACAAGCTGGATAAAGAAATAGAAAATAAACAATTTTTTCTGGCCTAAAACACTGATCAGCAGAACTTACACTTTTGAGGGAATAATAACAGGAACCAGCAAGGCACACAATACCCATGGTAGTAAATAAAGGTATTGCCATCAAAAACACATATGTATGAAATTTCATGTGCATTTATATAGGAAACAAAGTCCTTCCAGTAATTTCTGCTGCTCACAGAGGTGTCTGTGCCCTGCTGGAGCTTCTGAAACACTGGGATGAATGCTGGTTGCCAGGAGATGGGTGCTAGCACAGCCCCACATCATTGCACCAGAGGCATGTGAGGTATTTCTGAAAGAACTGTAACTTCAGAGTGCTGTAAGAAAATTCATTCAAAGGGGGATCACTTTGTGGCCATAACAGTGTAAAGAGCACCGTACTAGTGCACTGTTAGCAGTATACATACTGGACCTACAGCAGGTGAGTCTAGACTCTCTCCTGTCTTTGCTATCTGTTCTGCTCAGATAAAATAATCTATCCTCAGGAAAACCCACCCTGCCTGCACAGTCTGTGTATGAATTGTCATTACTATCTCAGCTCCATCAGTCTCTGGTAATACTTTTCTACATAACTATGCTGGTAGAGACTAGCTGTGGCTGAGGGTGGCATCTGCTATTTAGTGGCATGCACTTAGCATAGTATTGTAAGTGCACTACACTACACTACACTGCACTATACTGCTGTGGGTTTTTGTTACATTTACATGAATGCAGCTGTATCAAAATTAAAGTTCCTGCTGATGTCCTAAAACTAGTCGTAGCATCCAAGTCTGACTCAGATAAATTCTAAGGAAAAGCTTAGAGACAAAAATTAATCACCCTGAAAACCGACAAGAGAAGAGGAATTCTTAGAGGAAATATTTCCATGACCCGGTTTCTGAAATAAAACCATCTATTGTTCCCAGTGCAAGCTCCCATGGATCTGGGTGCTTCATGGGATGTCTCTTGGAGACACACAGCTGTCACTGCTGCCTGCAGACAGGACCCAGCTTCCCCAGGGACAGGCAGAATAGGACAGCCATCCCAAAGCCCACACTGGGCCACTCCCCACCTGGGAGCCTGTGGTTTCATGGCAGGGTTTGACCCCAGACTCATGTACACTTTGGAGCCAGTTCTGTATCATGGGCTGACGAACCCAGGGAGACCCTGCATGGGCTGCATCAGGTGCTTCCATAAATCCCAAATTTACTTGCCGATGAGGTTGACCTCTGCCAGGCTGCAAAGAGCTGCCTGCTGCTAACTGCAGGCTCAAGAGCTCTGCAAGTAGAGGCATGGAGCAAAATCACAGTATATCAGGTCAAGCCAGTACTTACTGCTGCATATTGCTGCATGTTCTGACTTCAATTTCCCGTTCCTCTCTATGCCCTTGTTTGCTCTCTGGCCTGAAGTGGCTTTCCCTATTGAGACAAATGAAGGGAAAGCTACTACCATCTTTAAATGGATGGACATAGTTAGAGAAAAAAAAGTCTTGAGGAAACCAGAGATTTCTTTAGGAGTAGCACAGCAAAAGAAGACAACACAGGTCCAGAGTAACTGTTCTAGGTGCAGTATGACAATATTGATCTGCCAGACCGTTAAAAAAGAGTATCTGGGAGAGTAGAGATGAGATGGGAAGACCCCAGCCCTTTTTCAGCTTTGAGGTGGTCTGTCCACATTTCTTTTCATCCTTTCTGTCTGTAGATCTAAAAAAAAAAAAGATATTCTCTTCCAGTGTATTCTGCCCTGCACTCTGAGGCTCTTCTGGTAATTATTTTCTCAGCCGAAGGGCTCTGATAGCACTGTGTAACAAGCCCAGCACACATGCCTTGGCAGGTTGACTAGATAAGACTAATATGACAGAGTTTTAACATTATTACTGACCTGGCCAAAAGCTCAGTAAGAGCTGAACATCTTGTTGTCATGATATATTGAACCTCTTCTCTAGACCAGAGAACTCTGAATAAATTTCAGTAGGCAGCAATCACTTAGGTGATCACTTTGGACTCCTCACTCCACCACTGCTCCTTAGAAGAGTCCCAAGGGAATGCATTTGCAATACACTGACTTCAGATTTCCCCTGTCAGAAAGCGTTTATCAAAGCAGAGAAGTGAAAGATCTCCATCATCCAACACTAGACATGCCAAGTCCACCACAAAGGGGCCAGGACACAAGCAACACATATGCACACACATTAATGAACTGCAAGAAAAAGGTGTTTTGCAAATATGATTGCTGTTCAAAAATACTTAAAGAATTAGTGTAGAGATTTCAACGTACAGCCTGCCTAATTTCCAAGCAATGGGAGGAATTATGACTGTGCTATGTGTTAATCTTGCTCAAGCTCCTGATATATTTTGCAGAATTTCAGCCTCCTATTACTTTAAATTAAACGTCTCCTTTGTTAATTCAGTTATTCATTTGGACATGAGCCTTGAATCACTGAAATGCATGTGATCTGCTTGTAGATATCTGTGAATCCTGCACAGCCTGGAAAAACAGCTGTGACCAGTAGAACTTTAGAACAAGAAGTAAACAGAGCTATCATTCCAAAAGGGTTGGAAAGAAACACGGTGTCACTGTTGGCCGGGAGACTCAAAGAACAATAAATAATTTGGCTTTTTTTTTTTTTCTGTTAAGAGCATACATGTGTTCTGGTGCAATTTAGGAAAATATTTATACTGAAGACACTACAGCACCTTACATCCCATATCATCTTTCTAGTTCTCTAATTTTTAATAAAATCAAACATAGTTATTTACTTAGGTATACATATTTATTACCCACAACTACAATGGCCCCAGTGAAGAAGAAAGATGTTTTATTGATCCTAGAAACATTGCTTTCTGGACCACATGAAGTATTTTTTTAGAGATATATTTTCTAGGTGTCTGTGGGCTCTGTCTCCTGCTAGTTCATCCCACTTGCCTTAGGAGAGACACCATTGCTCCCAATATATTCTTCTGACCTGTTTAGTTAAATATTTCCAGCAATGTACAAGCCAGTGCCACCCCAGGCAACCACTCCACTGCTCACTGCCTGTGCCATTAGAAACTGTCTCTGCACATCTAGCCCAAACTGCCCCCAATGACTTTCAAGGCATCAGGACTTCTTGATCCTTCTCCTGTGGACATGAATACACTTTCTGCCTGAGAAGCTTCTTCCAAGCAAAACGATCATGGCATTTCCCAGCACTACCCTTTGTGAGAGCAAACAGAGGTGCAAGTTTTGGTATATAACAGCAATACACTGTTTCTCTCCATTCCAGTGCATGGAAAACCAACCAGTCAGCACAGTCCGTTGTCTACAGTGGTATCACTGCACTGTCTTGCTCATCACATCTCCTTCACAAAGCCCGGTGCAATAGGGGAGTGCAGTGAAAAGGTCATTGGGCTCCTTCTTCTCCATTACTCGCATCAAACGTGCAGCTGCAAAACCAGTCTCCACTGTGACCCTGTGAAACAGTAGCCATCAGGAGCGAGGGGTGCAGGGTGTAATTTTGGATGCGCTCACGGAACTTCAAAGAAAAATGTGAAGGAAGAATGTTCAAAGAAATATGTGAACTACTAAGACTTAAAAATTAGGTGAGCCTCAACTCATGTCCAGAAAACTGGCAGTTTAGGTTAAATTCGGTTAGTTGTCCATGTGCCCCAGGCAAAGCCCATCAGTAAAACAGGCCTCCTGAGCTGGACAAAAGCAGCAGCTCCTTTCCTCTAAATCTGGCTGCAGAGGCTGCGTACAGCATTCGGCCAGGGCAAGCTGCTGGTCAACATGGTTTTATCAGCAGCTGGAAATAGTTTGTACTCAGCAGATTCATCATCATGACAGCATATCATAAAATGTGAAGTTAAAAGGAATGTAATCTCACAACTCATCAAATAGAAGAAATTTGTTGTGTGTTGGTTTTTCCTTTAGTTTTTCCTTTTTTTTTTTCTTTTTAAAGACAAAAAGAAAGATTATCCCTTAAAATCTTCCTAGCCCAAACCAGCCTTAAGTGGAAAAGTCTGACTTTGGCTCAGTACCTTTGTGTGACCATGCTGAAAACTTTTGCAGTGATTGCTGCCTTGGAACCCCTCATCCTCTGCTTCCTGTAAATATTAACTCTTCAGGGCTTGCAGTATCCATATCTGAGCTAAACACAGCAAGGGAGATTTGTGAACTGACAAAAAGTTAGCTATCTCTTTAGTAAAGGCAACTTTGAGACAATTAATCAATTAATATTAAGATAATAATTTAAATGTAAATTTCCAGGTTAACCATCTAGTGCCATAGGGATCAAGGCATCTCCCGAAAGCAAAGTCCTCTCTGCCTCAGGCAGATGGGACGTATGGGGACCTGCAGCACCACACCCATCACAGCAGGGCAAGAAGCATGTGATGTGTATTTTGGATTCCTAAAATCTCCTTTATCGGCGACTGGGCATCTGAAGAAGCCCCTGATGCTTAGGCCCATTTTACATCACTATTTCATGCAAAGCTGCTTGAACATATCACCACCTCCCCCCTGCCTACAACTGCTGTCACAGCTGAGTGTCTTTCATGTGAAATAAAACATGAAAGGTGGCAGACCTCGTGGAGCCCTTGACATATCTCCGGGATATGCTCACTGACTGGGATCCCTTTTTTGGCCATAGTCATCTGTTCTGTCATTATTTTACAAAGGGATTGTTCTGACAGGACACTGGGAGAATTGGGCGTGGAGGTAGATGAGTGGTGTTTGTATAGTAAGGAAGGTGTTCTAGCTTTTCGCTAAACGCAGAATAGCTTTTAATTCATATAATCTCCTTTTAAAGTGTATGTCATAGACAGATCCTTGGGAACAAAATTGCCGTCTCCTGCTCTAGCTGGGGCAGCTGGAGAATCATGCTCAGGATATCTCTCATATCTAGGGATCTTCATTTCTCCTGGTGAGAATGATATTGTAATCAAATATTTCTTCATGAAAAAATAGCTCTGTTGTGAGCACAACTGTGTCCTTCCTGCTCCAGAGGGCCCCGGGGTCCCTCCCCAGGACCCTTGCTTTTCTCTATGAACAAGAGTGGAGAGTGCAAGCAGGGCTGGAGGTGCAGGGGTGTGTGTGCACTATGCTGACCCTGATGGGGAGGGGACGCAGACAGTGCTGACAAAGCATCGCTACTTGTGACTGAGTTACCAGCGCATGATTTATGACTAGGCTGAATTTAGTGCTACCCATATAACTGAAATAAAACCCATGAAAGAGAATTGCAGCTTGAGTCAGTGGCCGTAAATCAATCAATCCCCAAATCTCTGGGATGTTAGGGGATGAGAAACGCATGTACTTGTGAGCACTCCTAGACTCACATAGTGGGCTCCTTGGAAAGGGAGTCTGCATTTCATTTGATTTGTCCAATTAATAATAAGTACAGTACAATATATATGTTTTCAATTTTACTTTCTTAAAGATGCCATGTCTCCACTCTCTCCCTTATTCCCTGTTTTACCTTTTCCTATTCATAATATGCTCCTAGCATTTCAGTTTCATATTAGTAGGAAGTAACATTTAGCCTCCTGCCCCAAATTGTCTCACAAATTAAAATTAAATACGTAACACTGCTCAGATGTAGCCACATCAGGAAAGAAATCTGGCAAAGGCTGAAAAATAGAATTCTCCATGATGAATCAGACCAGAAAACTTAGATTTTCATAACTTGGGTGCCAACAAGTAGACCTTTAAATTCACACTAATTTTGTAATTCATACTAGCAGTACTTAAATTGGTTTTCTGGGATGCTCCAAAGGAGCTTTTCTGGGTCACATATTCAGATGTTTAAATCTTAAATTGGAAGTTTAGTTTTAGGCACCTGTTTTTGCCATGTCAGGAGTGGGTCACTGGTAAGCTACCAGCTGCATGGGTAGTTGGTTCCCAACCAGCAATGGAGCTGGGATGCCACGTCACCACTTCTGCCAGGGTACACAGTCACCTCCCCAGTGCCCTCTGACTTTGTTCTTTCATTCAGTTCCCATCTAAAAATGAAAATCCCCTTCCTATTCCCATTCTCTGCAGCAGTGTCCCTGTCTGGGGAGTGGGCTGCGGACATCCTGCAGAGCCAGGTCACTGCCCCCAGCCCCATGAGTGAAGGCCAGGCTGTTTGTCCCACCCCTTTTGTAGACTGGTACCACTGCTACTCCACATCTCTCTTCTGGGATACAACCACAACTCCAGCTGCTGAGTTAAAAATACTTCCCTGCCCCTTATTATTCACCTCACCAGGCCAAGGCAGGACTTTGATCTAAACCGAAAGGCATTCCCAGGGATATAGTTACAAGAAATACATTCTATAAAGGCTCCTCACCATTAGGCTTTATCTTTGCTTAGTAAGTTTTAATTATATACACATGATGAGGACACTCTGGGAACAAGCAAGGCTGTAGTAGGACCCTGTTTGATTTCATAAACCTAAAAATCATAACCAAAAAGGGGCCATTCCTTAGCTTCTTCCTTGGTTGTTTTCTGGTGAGAACACACCTACTATGATATTTGTTTTCGCTCAAAGCAGCTTATGCTTATGCAGCACACAAAAACTATGTGGTCTGGGACAATTTCTCTCCTCCTAGAGCGCTGTATGCTCTTGTTCATGTTGTAGAATGGGAGAAACTACCTCTTTTTACTGTTTGGCATTTTGGCAACCTGTGGACTCTGGGTGAAGGATTTAGCTGCATCCTCAAGTTGTCCTTTGTTCGACATGGGGGATGTGTTTCTGGCCAACTGTGGGTGACTTCATCACTGCCAGCCTGTTTCTGTGTGTCAGTTTATATCAGACAAAAATGTGATAAGGCCATCTTTCAGTAACTACTGTATCAGTGAGTTTTTTTAACTAACCATGTTCCTGAAATAAGGAAAGGGAAGATCTTTTAAATAGCTTATGTAAAGTTTATGTGGTTATTAGAGCTGGAGCCTTGTTTCTTTTGGGCAGATTCCTTAGGGCTTTATGCCACTTACTTAGATCAGTTCTGTGTGAGGGTCTTGCCTAAGGTGTTTGGTTCAAAGCCTACTTTTTCAGTGGTGGCAGCTATGGGTATGCCAAAGATCTTGGAAGAGCTGGGGGGAATTTTGGGTTGGTTTTGGTTGGTTGGTTGGTTTGCGGGGGCGGGGATGTTTTGTTGGATTTTTTTTTCTTTTTCTGCCATTCAAGCAGTTTAGGATTTTTATTTTCTTGAGTATTTTTGGAACAGATTAGGGAGCTGAGGTACAATCAGTTTCCATAGAAAAAGTTACATCAGCTGACACTGCTGGTCATCACCAGCACCAAGCTGTGGTTCATCTCAGCCAGAGGTTTCGCTGCACAGACATCAGCAGCTAGCACTGATTATACACAGGGAAGACATAAAGACATACTAGCTCTGATTCCTGTTCCACCAACACGGCTATAAATCTGAAGGCTCTCCATTAAAGTCAGCAGTGTCATACAGGTATGAGAAGTGACTCACTGCAGCCAGCCATGCTTAACTTGCTGTAACCCCAGCAGCTATTTTTCATGCGGGTCTCATTGCTTTGCCCATTAAACCTTGCTGGATGAATGGAGAGAAGTTTTTCTCTGAGAAGGGTGCTAATGAAGTACAGCTCTGCCAGCTTTCCCCACGCTCCCCAGGTGAGCAGAGCATCCTGCAGCAACTGCTCAGGGGCTGCTGTGTGTCCCTGGTGCAGCTTTCTGCAGGCAGCTCAGCTGCATGGGGCAGTGCTGAGGAAGCAGAGAAACAAGGTACAGGAGGTACCAAACAGGAGACCACCCTGAGCCAGAGCTGCCGTCTGAGCCCAAGCTGCCATCAAGAATTAAATAAAGCAGCCCTGACCCATGTGTAAGTAGGAGAAAAGCTCTTTAAGGCCAAGACCAGCAATGAGGTTCTCACTGCCCACTACTTGTCTCATTTGAAGGCCACCAGTGCTGTTCCTCCTGCTTGTGTTCTTCCTTCTGCTGTTCCTCCTCCTCCTTCTCACTGCTTGAGCTTGCACTGGTCAAGTATTGTCCACACCAAGAGAGAAGACATCAGCCTGTGTCGCCCCTGAGTGCTCCCTACCTTACACTTCTCAGTCAGCTGCCTATGGGCAGGGTTCAAATCTCTCAGGTTGCAGGGGGTCACTAAATTTAGACTTTGCATATTTTGGAGGAATGAAATAAGTCTTGGGATGCAGGAGGCATGGTGGCATCTTGCTTTCTGATTACAGAAGTCTTAACCAGAAAAATATTTTTCCAGCTGGAATCCTCTAGTGAATTAACTTTATGCTTAATTACAGGATGACATGGGAGAGCTTTCTGTCAAACTTACTGTTTCCCAGAACTGTGGTTTTAAAATAACCTATCATCACAATGCTGACAGATTGAAAGAAAAAAAAAAAAAAAGAAAACAAACAAACAAAAAAATCAGGGTCTGTCATTGCTCTGCCATTCTTGACATCCCAAGCAGAAGGACTTGGGGAGAATGAGTTTGTAAAATGCTACAGAAGTCAAGAGGTTTTGGTCTGTGTCAGACAGATGATAGTTTGGTGAACACTCAATCAGCAGTCCTTTCTCCAGGACCTGCATGCCTCCAGCCCACAGGCCCCAGCAGAAGTAAAGAGGATGCAGGAATCAGGATTGGTACCTTTTTTCCTAAGCCAAAGAAGAGTCACTGGCACATGGAGATGCAAAATCAAATGGTATGTGAAGCTTCCAAGGTCGATACCTGTCTCAGAGTCAGAAGATGAAAACATCCTTTTATTTCATTGCAGTCTACATGGGGAAATAGTACACCTACTGAGGCTGATGTCAACAAAAACGATTTCAGGTAACTTCATGGGGCTGCATGTGAAGAATGATATTTCTCCTCAAAAATAAAAGTATGAGAATCTACTTCTAAGTTAACATGCCATGCAAAATGAGCTGGAAGTCATTAAGACAATGAAAGAGCCTTTCAGTCTGGAGATGGGAGCCCTGACCAGCAAAGACCTACAGACAGCCCAGAGCAGTACTCTGGCCCTCAGCTGCAGTACAGGAAAGTATTGCTTCCTGTTGCTTATGGGGTTTATTATCGAAATATTCTTTATATCTGCTAGGAAAAGATAGATAACTTCCTGCATTTTGCAATAAGGTTGCCCTTGCCCAGAGTCATCTCACCTACATCTAAGCACTTAATTTGGACACCTGAAATTAGTGGTTAATCACTGTAGACTTCCTCTATAGAAGTCCTCCCCACACATCTTTGGTATTGGTGAAGCAGCCAGAGTGAGAACCATTTCTAAGGGTGTCCCAGCAGGTGCCTGAACACCTTTTTCAGGTGTTCAGAAAGGTCTATCCTGTATAACTCTCTCCCTGGAGCACTCCTATGTCTCACAACTTCTAGGACTGGATGGTGCAGAGAGTGATTTTGTGAACCGGTCCCAGCCATGAGGCTAAGTAATGTTAAGCAGTATATTGGCAAGGTCCAGACCATCGAAAGCTGTTTCTTACCCACTCCAGCTCATGAAGCAACATCTGAGGGCCCATTCCAAACTGGAGGACATTGAACAAGAACTAGGAGTTACCCTAACCTATGAGAAAGGCTGCAGCATCTCTCTGCAGCCCTGGGAGAGAGAGCACAAGGCAGGGAGTGACAGCCACTTCTGCACAGAAGTCTGCCGGACCCAAACACATGTTCTTTAAAGGCACCTTCTACTTTTTCTTCTTAGCAACCTGCTCTCAGCCCTCCTGCTGAGGATATACAAAATGCGCAGTTGTGGTCTTTAGGTACATGTCGTTTACGAGATATGTTGTCCTCTCTAGAGAACATCACGGTAACTCCTCTGCAATCTGGGGCCCGTGTCATACCAGTACGTGGCACTGCAGGACATAAACCACATCTACTGCAGAGCCTGCACAGATTCCTTACAATATGTGTAATGGAAATAGGTGAAATTCAAACAGTACGCTTAAGTATTTTTCTAGTCCACATTAGGGTTTTGTAGCTCTCCTTTATTTAAAGAATAAATTTCTGACACTTAAAAGAAACTAAACAACTGTGTTTGAAAGCTTTAACATAAAACAGCCTCAAGTCTGCTCTTTCTCTTGGGGAAATGTTCAATTCACTATTAAAATGTCTTTGTTGAGAATGTGGAAATGTTTGGATTAAATGTTATAATTACTTTCTAAAAATGGATGAAAAGTCCATGGGGTCCAAATATACAAATGCATGGAAAATGCACATGTACCCAAAAAAGCAATTAAAAAACAACTGATGCAACAAGTGTTTGGAAAGAAGTTAGTACCAGGGTCATCCAGGAAAGAACGTTTCCCAAAATGCTGAACCTCAGCCACTTTAACTAATATGGCACAACCAGCACAGGCTAGTGCATGTTAACAAATAAAAGTGAAATCAAGATTATTTTAAGGTTATTGTGTGATGGCCTTGCTTAAAGTGTCATCCTATAAGAAGAGGATTGAAATAGTTATGAATCCCCTTGGATCCATTACAAATCCCAAAACTGTAGTCATTTCTTATACCCTTGTTTCACTAAGTAAGCGGACAGCTCCTGGGTGATTAATTGGGCTGATGATGTTGGACAGAAATTATTTTGCCTGTGTGATTTTCCCTGGTATTTCTGTATTCCTTACTGTGTGCTTGGAGACCGCAAGGAGGAGGTGGGTATTCCATCATTTTGTGCAAGGGGTATGAGGTGTTAGCAAAGCTGTCTTACTTTGGTTGTTTATCTCCTCCTTGTAAAAACAGCTATGGCCTCATCCTTCTGGTTGTATGCTGGAACCTGCCTTAGAGCCAAGATTTATTAAAGAGTAACATCTGCTTGAATAAAAGAATGTATTGGGTTAACTGATGGCCCAAAGTCCAGCCCTACACAAGCTGCTGTTCAGCCTCATGGATTAGAGCCTAGCACCCCTGCACTCAGCACAAAGGTCCCCATGAAATCCTCATCTGCAGCACACCAACTTACAGACATCCCTGAATATCATAGAGTTAAATGCACTCCTTCATCCAGACACTTAATTATTTCCATTTTCCAAGTCAGGCTGCACATGTTTAGCTTTGGTGATTTGTCAATTTAATTTTGGAGCTGAGGGCGGGAGGCAGGGTGGTGACAGCTGAGAGCATGCTGGCACGAGCCCCAGCAGTGCAGAAGTCCTGGTGCAACGGCAGGGAAGGAGGGTCGCTCCCTGGCTCTTCATCGTGCTCTGGGGAGGCACCCACAGTGTGCAGCGAAAGGCTTTGTGGTTGTGTTTTACACCACCCCCATGCTGATGTTAAGCAAACTTGACATCGGTACAAAATGTCCCTGCAAGATGGGAGTTTTCAAGCTGTACCAGAGCTAGATCTGTATTTTCAACGTCTGTTTTCAAAGTCTCTCCCTGAATGCAAGGACAAATCTGACAACCTAGTTGTGTCAGATGTGTGTGAAGTCACTGGACTGGGTGCATGTATCTTTCCTGCACAAGTTAGTTATCCTAGCTGCTGAAGAAACCAGAGGTTGAGCCAAATACAAAGCAGAAATGGTCCTTCATATTGTGTTACTTGGGTTTTGTCCATAAGTGACAACAGACAGCATGTAAAACTCCATAGGAGCCTGTGTCACCCCCAGTCAGGTGGGGAAAGAAAAGTAAATAAAGGATGTTTTTCAAGAAATGGGATTTGCTTTAAAAATAAAGCAGGATTGATAGCTTCTGTACCATAGTCACAGTATTATATTCTGCTTTCTGTTTGCAGCATTTGCCAAGTGAAGCACAACAAATCCCTTGCAATTTCTGCATTGCTGAGAAGATGGAGACAGACAATGTTACCGGTGAAACCATTAGCACTCCAGCTGATGAACTATAGGAACCATTTGCTATACAAAATCTTGAAACTTGTTTTCCTCTTTGCTGGAAGAACTCTTGCCTTTGTTCACTGCCACCCACTCAAAGCAAGGTCCACTTCAAAGTTGCAGCAGGTTACCCAGATGAGTTTGAACCCTCTCAAGGATTGAGATGTCACTACCTTTCTGGGCCTCTGTTCTCATCTTTATCTTCATGCGGAAGATTTTCTCCTTATGCAGGAGAAATTACCTGTTTAGCTATTTGTCTACATTGGTTCTTGCCTTTCTTTGTTCACGTTCAAGACAAGATCAGCTACATTTTCTCTGCAACTCCCATTAAGTAGCTAACAATAAAGTTATGCCCCCTTCAAGCTTCTCTTTTGATGGCCAAACAAGCCCAGCTCCCTCAGCCTTTCCTCTCAGCCATGTGTTCCAGTCTCCAACCAGCTTGGTAGCCCCCTTCTGGACTCACTCGTATGTGTCCATGTCTCTCTTACACTGGGAAGCCCAAAAATGGATCCAGCACACCAGATGTGTCACAGTAGGGCTGAATAGAGGGGAAGGATCACCTCCCCCAACCTGCTGTCAAGGCTTTGCCTAATCAAGTCCAAGATGCCACTGGATTTCTTTGCTGCAAGGGCACACTGCTGGCCCATGTTCAATATTTTGTCCCCAGGATCCCCATGTCCTTCTCTACAAAGCTGCTTTACAGCCAGTGGACCTCCAGTCCACACTGTGATAGAGAGTTATTCCCTTCCAGCCACAGACTTTCTATTTGTCTTTACTGAATTTTACGAGGGCTCTTCCACTCCATGTCTCAGGGCTGTTGACATCTCTGAAATCTCCAGCAACTCTCTCTTGACCACAGAGTTTTCGCTGTAGAAAGTAACCAGTTTGGCCAGACACAATTTTCTCTTGGTAAGTCCTGTGGGGCTGGATTCCCATCACCTTTTTTTGCTTCAGATGCTGGATAAGGCTTCTAGGAGGATTTGCTCTATAATCTTCCCAGGAGCTACAATGAGGCTGACCACCTGCAGCCTCCTCCCTGCCCTTCCTGTCGACAGGAGTGATGTTTGCCTTTTTCCAGTCAGTTTCTGGCTTTGTCCATTTCGTGAAGCTCAGAGCCACAGCACTCCGCTCTCTTTTTCTGACTAAGGACCCAGCTCTGCTGAAAATAATTGTGTTCTTATGCTCTTAGAGGGCATCAGAGACCTCTGCTACAATATATTCAGCTACACAGCACAGGGGCAGGGTGAATGTTGTGGTGGGATTTTCTTTCTAATTCATTTTGCTTTACCAAGGGAAGAACTGTCATGGGGGGAAATCAGCTGTCGTGAATTAACTTGCTGTCTTTCTGGGACGGAGCATCCACTGCTATTCTTAAGGAGCAGGTAGACTATGCTCAAACCCTCAGTCCACCTCCATCAGTCCTTGCAGTCACAGTTTTCACACTGACATAGCTGTCACTTCAGGCACCAACTTTCTCTCATATTTTAGTATGGTTTTAAACCTTGAGAGAACTGCACCTGCATGTGAAAATGCAAGGCATATTTTGTTTCAATATTAAAAAAAACAAATTTACCCTTTTGGGTATTAAAGTAGATCTGGTAGAAACTGCTCTGAAGGTGTTAGACTGGGACTGTCCCCAGTGTGCTGGCCACCTGTCAGTGGGAAACATTACCATCTGTAATTCAAACATACGTGTGCAAGCATTTCCCACAATCAGAGTCTGCATGTAAAGGATGAACCTCTGTGCCTGTAACAGGTATCCTGTCGCATCACCTTTCACCCACAGCATCCTCAGAGGCAGTGGAGAACATGTCCACGTCTGGGATGGCCTCGAGTCACTAGCCATGGGAACAGCCTCCAGAAAACTAGTCTTCATTCACAGCAAAATCCTCTCTTTGTTACTACATAAAAAATTGTTTTTGTGGTCTCATCGAGAGGACAGTGGTCAACAGCTCAATTTCCAGATGGGAATCAGTGACAAGTGGTGTCCCTCAGGTGTCCATATTGGACCAGACATTTTAATGTCTTCATCAATGGCATAGACAGTGGGACCAAGTGCACCCTCAGCAAGTTTACAGACAGCACCAAGCTTAGTGATGTGGTTGACACACCTGAGGGATGGGATGCCATTCAAAAGGACCTGAACACGCTCAAGAAGTGGGTCCATGAGAACCTCATGAGTTTTAATAAAGCCAAGTTCAAGGTGCTGCACCTGGGTCAGGGCAACTCCTGGTATCAATACAGGCTGGGGAACGAAGGGACTGAGAGAAGCCCTGCCGAGAAGGATATGCCATATATTTGCTTGCTGGGAAGATTTATAACATAGTGGATAAGCTGGACAGCTTATGGGAGAGAGAAAATTCCCTGCTCCAAGAGCTTTCCAAGCAAGTAAAAGCTATAAAGCACCTTAATCTTCTTACATCTTGTGATGCCTTTTAAGGGCTATTCAAAGCCCACAATCAAGGAGCTGATTTTTATCTGAGGAGCTGGCACAACTTCGCTGGCTGGAGTGACATGAGCTTTCTTTGGCCCTGTGAGCTTCAGGAGAAAATAGCTTTTCCCACCAGCCCTGTCTATCATCTGCCCGGTCCTGCTGTGATATGAGACAGTACATGCAGAACCATCTTTGTAGTGCCAGAAAAATCATTGTTAGTTTCCCTGCTGACATTTTGGGACATGACACCTTCACAGGGTGGATCACAATGGGGTTTCCCATGGAGTTGCAGGAGGTGCTTTGTTTCAGCCAAAGCACCATTGAAGCAGAGTAACAAACCCAGCCTCCAGCAGGGTTGGGTAAGGCTTTAATCAGCCATTTATTCAGCTTATTAAAGTGACTGAGTAGCAGCAGATTTGCTGGATCTCCCTCCCCCCCCGAAATGTGAGCAATATGCATTTCCCAAGCCTCCAAGAGCTTGGCAGCCACACCAGAGCTCCTCTGCACTGCAGAAACCAGAGGGCTGGTACAGAGCCTGGTAGCATATAAACGATGTTTTAAGGTGAAGCACAACACATAGGGCTTGCTCTGGCACACAGCTGTGCAAAACCAATTTGAGACTGGAGAGAAACTCTGGGTGCACTGGATGTAGGGAGTGAGAAAAGGGGAGCTAGGACATTAATTCAAATGGAAAAAGCTAGCCTACATGAAAATTGACTTTGCAAAGTCTGCTTATTTGCACTTCCCTGATATTTCCTGTCCTTCCCCAAGCACAGGGTAAATTAGTCATTTGGATTCTGTGAGTTATTTGAGCAACATTAAAAAATAAATGACAACTCACCTCCTTCTATGAGGTTGAGTTATTTGAGAAGCAGCTGTTCGTGTCTGGCATAAGTCTCTCCATGGGAAATGATGGAGGAGGAGAGAGGAGAAATTATTGACCAAACTGTAAAAATTCCTAAGCTCATCACACTGGAGCTTCCTGGGGATGTCTCAGGACTTCCAGAATGTGGAGAATGGATGAACCTCACCACCTGAAAATCAGGAATGACAAGAGTAAGTCACACATAAAGCCAGCAAAAAGATCTTTATTTTGGGTGATCCTTCTTTCTAAACCCTCTGATCAACAGCAAAAACAGAAAAGTTCAGATTTCTGGAGTGATTAATAAAACATCAGTTTGAACCACCTCAAAATCTAGGAAAACTTAAGTGAGTTTTCTGGTGCTCAGATGTTGTTTTCCTCACTTCCAAGCACGAAACCTTTGGCTTAAAAAGGAGAATATAAAAAAAAAATCAAAGTAGATAGTTTACCAGGGTGCTAATAACTTTAAAGGAAATATTTCACTGTCTTCTCAACTACAACAAAAGGAGGGCTTGGACCAGATGCTGTAAATAGGAGCTGTGTATTACTCAGATTTGATCCAGGTTGTACAAATCTCCTTGCACACCTGCCCCAGTAAGTCCCTCTGAGACCCCTCAGTAAGCTTCAGAGACCAAAAGCATCTGTGGCATGGCACAGCAGTGCATGACAACATCCCTCTACAGACACCTTCCAAAATTCAGTGATGCTGTGCTCGCTGCTGCTGAGGCAGCAGGAGTTCATGCAAACAGATGCTGTAATCCAGCACAACGCAAATATTGGCAGAAGCTCGGAGAACTTCTTTATGTTTATTTATCACAAACTGCAGTGAAACCTTTCCCAAAGGCTCCTGCCAGCTGCGGGTGGCAAAGCCAGTGTGCACTGCGCGAGTTGCTGGCCTCATACTTGAGTGTACAACCCTCCACCTGCTCAGTCACAGATTCTAGCTGAGATCCTCCTCAAGGAACACAGGATGAGCATATCCCAGGCGCTCATCAGAAGCCACCAAACTTTGCTGGGGACAGCTTTAGGGTCACAGGTTAGTACCATATCAGGGTGTGCCCTAAATATGTGTGGGTGCTCAGGCCTTTCCCCTAGGCCCTTTGTTTTAGTGTATTTACAGATCTTTTAATCCACCTTGGGAATGATATTCTGGAATATTTATTTAAGAAATATGCTTACCCGGGAAATGCAAGTGCCATTTATCATGCCAGCCACGACTGTGTCATTGCCAGCACCCTTCCTGCTTGCTGTTACTAGCTAGCCCAGTCATCTACTTTTCCACATTTCTGAGTTTTCTGAGGCACAGGATATCTTCTTACATGACTTACGTATCTTCTTATGTTGTCTTCCCAAGTCTTGTCCAAGCAAAAATAATGAGTAATTATCTTTTTCAAACTCTAGAGACACACTTCAGAAAAAGTGTGGTCAGAAAAAAAGAGGAGTGCCTCATTTTGTGGGAGCAGCTCGCTTTCTCTCACCTGCCAGAAAGAAACTGCATTTCGCATGCGTACACATATTTGTTTGACACAGAATTATCAGGTTTTGCCTTGCCTTTATTTTCTTGCTATACAATTTGCTTCAGATCCTGACAGAACTCTTTCGGGATAAGAAGGTTTTTAGATGCAGAAAACAAAATCTGTATACTTTTAAAAAAGTAGTTTTAAGTGTCTCTTCCCCTGCCAACATATTTTTGATAGTGTAGCAAAAACTTATTCCAAATATGCTCATCCCACTTTGCAAATCTTGTGCAGTCAAATAACTGACAGCTGTTGAGCCAACTGTTTCCCATTTCAAAGAAAAAAACCCAAAATTTATTTATAAAAGAAAATGTCCAGTCAGACATTCTTCCCTTTCTGTTCCACAGACGCCTGTTTGAATAAAACCTCCTTGCATTACTTATCTGTGGAGCCCTCTCTGCTCTGCCCAAGGTTTAAGTACAACTTTGTCAGAAGTGAGACATAGTAAATAACAATACACAGTGGATCTGGGTACTGAGGTTTTTTTAGAGCCTACATATTTCGAGCCCTTGCCCTCTGTCATTATCTCCTGCACTCACTTCTCTGCTTCCTCCCAGGCCTCTATGTCCCTCCCACAGGCAGGTCATAGCTGCCCTGGGTTGCTCAGCAGAAATTCAGATCATGTCATGCTGTGCCACTCCTACTGGCCTTGGGTGTCAGTGGCCAAGGACCCCAGACACCCCCGGCACTCATCTCTACACATCTTCCTGGTCTCCAGGATCTTCACCCCCCTTACAGGATCTTCCTTCCAGTGTCCTTCTTTCTGAGATCACATCTTAAAAGGGACCCTTCTATTTTGGGGTCAGTTCTTCTATCCAGAACCCCAAGCCCACAGTTTTCCCAACTAAATGTCCATGTGCAGAAGCCCAGCATATGATCAGCCTCCTACCTGGTGGCTCTGTCTTATGACTCATTAATTGGAATATTCAGGTTGTGCTGCTTTTCTTTAGTTCTTATATTGCCAAGATTTGCAAGCAGATCATCCTGATCACAGCTAGAAAGTAATAAGTTTCTGCTTCAGTATTCAAAAGTTCAATTTTGGACAGTCACATGTTCATACATACATACCCAATGGTCTGCTGCCTGTTAGTGTTCATAGTTTAAGCTATTTTTCCCCCTACGAGAACTTTCAATAACATGTTCTTCCAGAGAATGGAAATTAACTGCAATTACATTTGCTAGCTTTAATTTCACTCCCTGTGATGAAATTGCTCGTATCAACTATTGACATTTTCTATGGATGATACACACATCGATATATCAAGTACCAGTGTAAGCAAGTTGTAAAAGCAACACTTTCAAAAGCAAACACTTTCTATGTTAGGAAATACATTACACAAGTTTCCATTCCAATGTTAATCTGCACAGATTGCATGAGGAGATAGATGCACTACACTGAAGGGAAGTGCATGGAAAATATGTAGGAAAAATCATGGGTTTATGCTTTTGATGTGTTTTTCAAAGACCATCAGTCTGCATGAACCTCTTAAGTGCAAGGCTTAGCTCGAACACAGTTCAGGAGTGCTGAGACATTTGAGACAACTTGAGAGAAGATGCTGCAGTTGATGCAAGAGGTAAGGACCTCTTACTATAGCACCTATAGGAAATGGAAGCTATTAGCAATGCTTGTGTGAGAGAGGCTCAGCTTTCATCAGCTGTCTGTGGCAGTAGGTTTGGAAATCATATCCACCTCAAGTCAAAGAGGAACACCAGGCAGAAGCCAGAAAAACCAGTGGTGGCTCCAACAAGCACAATGAAAGGCTGGGGTGAAAGTCAAGAAACTGGAAAACAGTTGGCATGCCAGATGCTGGATGCAGTACTTGGTTGTCAGGCATATACTGAGAAAAGCTGGCAGTCTGTGTTATCCAAATGAAGGAGTAATTTTCATTTGTTAAATTCAGCTTGTCTCTCAGCAATTGAATACTTTCCCACTCACCCAGTGTGAGGTTCATTCCCATTCTCTCAGGGATGGCTGTTGCACACAGTCCTAAGGCTCTTGCTTCACTGCCAAGCTGCTTGTTCAGCTTTGCTGTGGCTGTTACACTGCATGCCCAGACACATGCTAAGACCCAACACAATGGCACCTGTGAAAAATGTTCATAAAAACAAAGGAATTCATTAGAGGATGCAGAGGTGTGAGAACAGCAACCCTCTCCTGGGGTTTAAAAGAGGACCTAACTGATCCTGAAAGCATCAGCTAAGCCTTTACTACTTCAGGATCAGCATCTCCCAGGACAAAAGACAAAATGTAAGATCTTAATCTTTTGTAAGACAAAATACATCTTGGATCTTCTTGCTGTCTCTCATATAGACAGATGTAGAGTAATCTCTGGTTTGATTAGACTATAGGCCAGTAATGTTTTTTTGCCAGTCAGGCTTATGAACGACTAGAAGATTGTTCAGCCAATGCCTTTTCCCCCTCACATTCCAGTCTTTTCCAAATACAGCACCTCAGAGCACAACACCAAGGGCACGGTAGCTCTGCCCTGAACATACAGTCAGTAATGCCTGCCAGTCCTGATACCTCTGTAGAGCAATATACAAGGTGGGAGTGCACATACTTCCATGTACTGGAAGATATGGATGTGGTCATGTATGCTAGAGGAAGGAGAAAAAACATCCAGGGTTTGACATAAAAAAAGCATATGCTCTGGTCTTGACTTGCAGGTATCTGAATATACTTCTGTCCTGACGTGTTCCTGCTGTGCAAAGAACTATGTCTGGCACAGAAGTAGCAACTGATTGCCCACTATTGCATCCAGCCCCAGTGCCAGCATGGATGCTGATACCTTCTCTATCAAATGGGTGACTTTTCTGATGGAATAGTCCTGGTATTACAAAGTATATTATTCACACAACTACTAGAAAAGAGAGACGGCTGGGACATGATTCCTTGCAACAACGAGTAAATCTAACCTGGCCATTTAAAGCTGTGAACCAGGAGACAGACAAGACTTCCTTCTGCTGTGGAAGAACTGCAGGTAAGCAAGCAATGTCCTAAGAAATCGAAACATCTGTTTTTACTTAGATTTTGTGGGGTTTAATAATTAATAAGAGAAATAAAAAGAAAAGAAAGAGAGGTAAAGGAAATATATGGATGAAATTTGTGACATACACAATAAGGCTGATATTTTGGTGTATGCACGTCAAATGTAGTTGAAAATTATTTCAATTTAATAACATTTTA
Organism: Chiroxiphia lanceolata; assembly: GCF_009829145.1. Lineage (NCBI taxonomy): Eukaryota > Metazoa > Chordata > Aves > Passeriformes > Pipridae > Chiroxiphia > Chiroxiphia lanceolata. The sequence continues at coordinate 75,545,779 of NC_045638.1, read as the reverse complement.
TATTTCAAGTACAACTCAGACGGAAATATTCATAATCTTCTATAGTGGTGATTCAGGTGAAAATTAGTTTTTTATGACCGCAAAAAGATTTAAGTTCTATTACTCTCTTAATGAACTAGAGCATATGTCACACAAATTCTTGCACGCGTTATCCTGTCCACAGGCAAAAATGTGAACTTTGAATTTTTACTAGGGACACATCTAGCAGAAATTAGAGGTTTAAATTTTTCTAGCTGTCTTTGCAGTTCTTCACTTCATTGAAGTTTGAAAAATTCTAAAAAATTACAGTCCAGCCAAGGTCAGTTGTAACAAAGCATGTTATGTTTGACCTGTGCAGTGCTCAGTGCAAAGTGCTCATTTCACTTTATGTTAGTCTTTCCCACAAAACATTTGAAGGTGAAAGTGTGCCCTTAATCTTAGTTCTCTTCATGTATGTTTATAGTGGCCTGTATACAACAGTACTTGTCTGCATCTGCATTTATGAAGAAAAAAATTTAAGGGCATATAAGGGTAGGAAAAAAAAGGCTAAAAATAATTGTTGTTGTTTATAAAATGTCTTCTGTGACTTTAGGGGCTTCTATTTAATCCTGGTTTACATGTTCATAGATGGAAGTTACCGAGTAGAGGGTTATCGAGTAGGAAGATGATTCCCATAGACAGACTGCACAAACCAAGTGCGCTGATGGCTGCTACAGAATGGTGAGAGGAAATTCCTGGCTGTGTGTGACAAGCTTTAGCAAGACTAGAAAGCCCAGGAGTGTTCCACCACCCCAGAGGTTTTTTGCTGGATGCATGCAGGTCATGCTTTACACAGGCACCAGCCAAATGCTGCCCTTACAGAGAAAATTCCACGAAGCCATTTCTGTCTGTACTAGCCAACACAAGAAACTGATATGTGCTTGTTCTGGAAGCTGCACACAGGGCAGCTGTGGGAAGTGGTCATTTCTCAGCTGGACACTGGAGGAGCCAGGTCAGGTAGGGGTGCTGAGACTGGGGTGAGGGTTGCTACAGTCAGAAGGTGTTGCTGTATGTCTTGTGGGGGCTAAATGAGAAGATGGTCCTACAAAGAGTCTTTTCTTTACCCTTATCTTTGTTTTATGTTTGTATTCACAACCTTGAAATATTTCGTAACTGTTCTTTTTCACTTGGTCTTCATCTTGCTTTTCATTCATCCATCCATCCATCTATCCAATCCATCTATTCACACAACCTCCCAAAAAAAGATTCTCTTCCTCATGCCAGCATTTTTCTCTTTTGCAAAATTGTAGGTAGGAATGAGCTGCAAGGTGTAGATGCTCTCTCTAGTTCTGCCTGTTCCTACTTTCATTGAGACACCTTTGGTTTCTTGATGGGCAAAATTTCAGAATGGCCAAGACTAGAAAGCCTAGGACTGAAAGACACAGTACCTCAGCCCTTCCGAGGGGTCCATTACCCCATAACTCAAGGAGAACATTGCACAGTCATCACTTTCACTTGGATAGATTGCCTGGTTTGTGCTGCGTGTCTGGGAACATACCCAGGCTTTCTACCCCGTTAAGCACAATCCCAGCATCCTTTCTACCCTGATAGCACAATCCCAGCATCATTTTGGAGCAGAACAGCTAACCCACCCCAACCAGTCACTGGACACAGCTCAGGCAGGATTCATAATAAGCCATGTCAGTGCAAGCACTTTTTTTTTTTCACTGCTGTCCTCAGAGCCAGCACTGGACATGTCCCATGTGCCGACACAGACATAGGCCCTGGGACCAGAGGACAACTTGTCTGCTCCATGACTAGTCTTGTGGGAAAAGCTGTCATTGCAAGGAGGCACTAGGGGAGCATCTGTGAGGTTTGGGATCAATGCAGACTGACAGGTGGTATGCAACCACTCTGGGGAATGCTGATGGCACATGTTTGAGAAGAAGAACGTGGAAGTGATGTTTGTGTTTCAGGCAGGGTTACTGGAGAGCTCTGTGCTGGAAATACAGGCCTCAGCAGCTGAGTGGCTGTGGTTTGTTCAAACCTGGCAGCACAGCAGGTGACTTTCCTAGAGAGGAGCCTGCACCTGCACGCCTTGCTCTGAGGCTGGCGGTGGTGGGTTTGTTCCCGCTCCATTTACTCAGCATTCAAATGCATGCTGGGAGCAGCAAGCATCAGGCACAGCCAGCCCCTGGCATCCCAGGCTTTGCAGCACTGTTAGAGTGAGTGAACCCAACTGTCTGGGTCACTTGTTCATTGACTTTCTTTAGGGAAAGATGATTTACAAAATGAGAAAAGCGTTCCAAAGTGAGTGCTTCTTTTGCACTCAGCATCACAGGTTGAAGCTCCAGAAACAGTGCTATGCCAGAACCTGACAATGCAATAGTAAGAGTCATAAAAATAGCACAAAGGCATGAACTAACCTGCTCTCAAACCTCTTTTTTTAATGATTAATTTAATTTCTGATAACATATTTCTCATCTCCATTTCACTATTTCTTAGCTGTCTTGTTATGTAATAAAATGTTTCATTTGGCTATTTGCTGAAAAAATGACTCTAAAAACAGATTGTGAATGAAGAACAACATGTGCCAGTTCTGTCAAAAAAAGGAGACTCAGCTCACAGTTTGGCAGTCACAGGAGGAGTGACTGTGCCAAGGAGGGGGTCAAACCCAAAATAGACCCTGGTCTGAATAAATGTGTGGTGATGCCTCTGGGCCAAGCAGCTTGAGCATCTCTTTCTGCCTGCAGACCATCTGCTTGCCTTAAACCTGCAGTGTTCTGATTTGCACACATTTGCAGGGAGGGAGGAAGGAAGGAATGGCTAGTGGCTGTGTTACTGAAGGGACAGAATAGTTTCTGCAGTAGCACACTGCTATTTCAGGTAAGTGCTGTTACAGAGAAAGTCTTCCCTCTTCAACTTCATCAGATAAATGTTTTCTTGCATCTTCTCATTCTTCCTGAAAACCCCTCTAATGACCTCTCATATATCTTTCCCTGTATCTATAAGCTCTTACAGACCCAATGCCTCTTCCAGTTCTTTCCTGATACCCTAAATTACTGTTTGTCAATATTTCATGGTTGAGGCTGCCCACCTCCAGGGGCTCCAGCGAGCTTCACATTCTTGTTCTAATCTCCATGAGCCTTCAGCATATTTGATGGTTCCTCTGTGCATGCTTTGATGGCTCTGGGCTCTTCTGAGGCTCCTCTCATCTCTCTGTACAAAGATTTATGTTGCACTTTGATTATCTCATCTATCATCTTGCAGCCTTTGTCCCTCTGTTTTCCAACTTGACTTCAGTCTAATCTAAACAGTAAGATCTAAGTTCTTTGGAGCAGGACTTCTTTGGACAAATTCCTGAGTCACAGTGGCATCATTTTGATGCAGCATCCATTGTACACACATCAAGCAACACTCTGCAAAGGTACCAAAGACCAGAACTGCTGTGTGTGCTCTGAATGGGGCTTTATTCCCTGCTTCCTGAGTCCTGGTTTCACATTACAAAGACAACCCAACCCACATCGCGTAAGCAGCATGACTTGACTCTACATTGCCTGTCTAATGAAGCAGGGCAACACTTTATGCCTCTGCAGATACTTCAGTCACGACCAGGATCTCTTGAGGTGGCACAGGATGTAAAAAAAATTTACAAAAGGCTTGTATCTGTACTGGACAATGAAGGCAAGGCCAGCTGACCAAAACTGTAGCCATTTGCAAACTACTCTCGATAAATAGCTAGGGCTGATACAGACAGGCAAGTTGCTGTTCTCAGGGATGTTCCTTGTCCCTTTTCATTTCCTAGGAGAGGTATAGCCAGATTTTCTTTACTATTGTTCATCACAAAGATATTCAGCCTGTCCATGTCCTTCCCCAGCTCACCATTTCTTCCTATAGCAGAAGTACATTCTCTCATCTTCCAATTCCCTCTCATCATCATGCTTTTGTCTCAAAGGCATTTTTTTTCCCAGGTGAACAACCCTACTTTCCATCCTACATCTACCAAGCGATATTCTCCTGTTTCCCTTTTCCAGGCCTCTACTATACTCCTATTTTACATGTTTTTATGAATATTTGTAGCACGGCTCTAAGCATAGTCACTAGCACGCGCTTTCACCTGCTGCACGGGCATACACATAGGCACAGGTGATAGCATTCATGAGCAGCTTGGTGGGAACCTGGACAAGGTGCAAGCTCTGAAGGTTTGGAGAAGGCCTGCACACTGCAAGCTTTTCTGGTCAACAGCTCAATCTTCGTTTATCGCAAATTCAAGGCTCTTTCTGATGCTCTGTTGCAGGGATGAACCTTGCCTTGGGCATTATCTGCTTTTAAATTTACAACTGGATGTGAACATAGTTGGCCCAACAGTCAGCACTCCCACAGAAATGGCAATGCCCTTGGAAGACATGTCATACTGATGCTTCAGAGACCCATGTATGAGACTCTGTCGCTGGTGGGTCCCAAAGAATCCCATCACCCAGCCTTGTGAACCAGGCATGACCTTCACACTGACCTTCTCTGCTCCACATAGCAATAAGGCGCTACCCTTCAGAGCAGTTTAGCATCAAATTAATAAACCAGACCTGAGTTTTTAAGGGCTTCCTTGCAAAAGGGAATTTTACATTTCGTCTGTTACAGACAGAACAAAGTGTTACAACCCCAGGCAGTCCACAGTGGCTCTCCATGAGCCACAGAGTATGTTGTCAGGCCCAGGTACTGTGTCTCACACCAGTGTTCTCCTGGCTGGAAGGCCTGCCGCTCCCCCTTAATATGGCTGAGGCACTATGATTCATAGCAGTTTCTTCAAGGTGTTAACTTAAGATCCCACAATATCCAAACAGATTGGGCTTTCTCCAAATGATTTATTATTCCAACCAAAAATATTAAACAAGACACAGTATCTAAAAACAGCTGTGAGAAAAATATGGTTCCTTACAGAGTTTAATTTCTTTTTGCTTAAAAGAGAGGGCACGTGTCAAAGAAGACTAATACTCCCATTTTATTGTCTGCTATGACCCCAACATTCAGGGTCAGGTCTATAGATTCAAAGAGAAGCATATGTCAGTGGTAAAATAATTACAGAATAATGAAAATAACTTAAAAATGAAATGTACTGCATTTGGACGAAGTTCTAAGGTAGAAACCAACAAAACTAGCACTGCCTCAATTTTTAAAAATTGGTTTATACATTGGTATGGAAAAAGAAAGTGTACCATCTGTAACACTCAGCTCTTCATCCCAGTTGAAATCTATGGTTCAGAAGCCTGTGGGTTGTGGGGCTTGGAATTGGGATCATCCTGAAGAGACTTCTCAAGTATTTAACTGGTTTTACTTACTCAAGCAATGCTGTCACTTATGATGGAGTTTTTGGCTTCTGTGATTGCTACTGTGCTTCTTCTGGATTAATGTCCCTGCATGCTCACCTTGGCTGATGACAACGTTTATAGCCAATTCATTATAGTTGTTCAGCCATTTCTAGTGAATCAGTTTTATAGATGGGCTAAAAACTGCTGACATCCACCCGTAATACCGTCAAGGAACAGTTCTGCTCCATTATGAACTCAAATAGCTGAAATAACAGTGGCTTCTGTGGCACGATTCTCTAAACCAAAATGATTTGCTAATGAAAAAATGTCACTGGCTGTTTTTCCCAAAGGTTTATGTCAATGTGAAAAAAGGTGGATGGTTATAGGGCCTAGAACAAGCTGAAAGGCAGACCTCTAGGGCTGAGAGATGACTGACAGACACTTCGAACTAAGAGCAAATAAATGGCTAGTTGCTATTTGATTTCTCTCTGCTCAGAGAAACAGAGCTTCATTAGTTTCTGTAAGTAAACAGAATGATTTAACACTAAACCTCATGGTAGGGTCATTTTGTCCTCTTAAGAGAAATAATCTTTAACAGACCAGAATTTGTCTAAACATTTGTGTCATAAGGGGGATCATGCTGGTTAGCACTATTTATCTAAACATACTTCATTTACAACTGCCCAAATTCACTGTTCCTGTCATAGGTCACTGTTTCACAGAAGGGTGGGTGAAGCACCAAACTTCTATTCAGAAACCAGCTTCTCAACCATCATCACCCTGGGAGCGAAGCCAGGACCCACAACTAGAGCTGATATTTGTGCTTTGTACTCAGAAATTATAGCAGGTTGCTTTTCTAGGGTTTGAGGTCCCTGGGAAAATCTTACATTGTGATGCTCCCAGTCTTGCATTGTGAGTTCATTGAGTGGGCTTTGTTTCAAGGGCAGTCAGTGAAAGATGAAAACGCCCACGTGGGAATTTGTTTGGCACATGTCTTTGGAGGATTTGAGTAAAGTATTCACAGTCATATCCCAGAGTGGTAGATCTGCATTGATTTTTTTTTTTTCCTCTCCTCATCCATTTAATCGATTGAAATTCATAGCTGCATAATATTCTTCAGGTTACATATCATTTTCTTTGTTCACCTTATGGCCCTCTTGACACAGTGCAAGCTCTTTCTGAGCACAGTCATCATTAAATACAAGCACCATCTATTTTATTGGAGCTCATATTTATTTCACAACCTCAGAGAATTGCTGGAGAAATTATTGCTAACAGATACAGCCACAGAGGCCATCCCTGGGGCACCTTTCTGAGGACGGTTTCTTGGAAGGTTCACCTGCTGTTAAGGACCAGGTCTGGAACACATCACCACTCCTATCCACTTCTTAAACTTGTTCTTTTTGTTCTTTTTAACTTCTTTTTAATAAGGCATAGTTAGAAAATTACTTGGTTTATACTCCTAGGGGCTGCCAAAGATTTGAGAAAATCTGGAGGGGGAAGTTGATTTTGCCCCAAGGCAAACTCTCTATAAACCCCTCCCCAAACAAACTCACACTGACAGCCCACTCCAGGGAGATTTATATTTTCTCAAATGAAATTAAGAAAAAGCCAATAGTGTGAAATGAAGGCCAGTGTGGTACTTCCACACCCATTCTTTCCTTCTCTCTCAGGCTGTTGAGCACAGGAGAGGAGAGTGACAGGTACACTGGCCATCAGTGATGGACAGTGTTCATCCAGGGGAAATTCACCATAGGGATTTGGTCCTCTGGTATAGATACCTCCTCCTCTAACTTGGTTTCCTCTTGTTTAATATTTCTGAAGAAATAGTTTTGAACAGTAAAAATCTGCTATCGTATCTTAGCCAAAGTTCTCCAACATTTTTATGACACAGCACATCAAAGTGCTGTTAGGAAAGACGTGGAACATTTGGGGATGATTGATCATCCTCGAATAAATCTTCGAATGCAATTGCCTTCCCTAACTCAAAGAAGTGCTGTGGATGCTGCATTTCAACAAAAGTACTACGAGGGGTGATTTCAGGGTCGTTGCTTAGATAGGGCAAACCAGTCCCACTGCAGCCAGTCTCTGGGGGCCTCACAGGGGAGGAAGGTCTCGCCAGTGGTTAAGCTGCCTTTGGTGTCCTTGTGTCTCTCCCTGGGCAGTATCACTGCACAGGAAACCTCTGAGCAAATATCTGTCTTTGGTGGTTCTTCAGTGTCAATTCACCGAGATTACCTTTTCCAAGGAAACAAAAAAAAAATCACAGGAACAGTAAATACTGGAAAACACAAGCTAATTCCAGAGTAGCCTGAAGTAACTGCAGCAACAGCAGTAACAGTGGCAATTCTTGGATGGGGTAGGTAAAACCATTTACTTGAAGCAGTTGTCAGAAAACAGAAAGAGGAACAAACATGATCCAGCAGCACAGCCACTGCATAGTTTTATTTTAAAGTTAAAAGCAATGTTTACTTTAACACTGTGATTAGTGTGATTGGAGTTACCATGGGATATTTTCTCCAACAGCTGCAGCACAAATCTAGGAACTGAAGGAAACCTGGGTAGAGAAAAGGAGCTCCTGAAGTAGAAGTTTGTTTCCCACTATGAACATTTGAAATATAGTACACTAGCATATTGTTATTCTAATTTTTACAGACTATTTTGAATCTTCTCTGACTTCTCTGAGCGCTCTTTTATGCCACTGTAGGGATTATTGTGCTAATAAAAAAGCTTGCCATTCTCGTTGGAGTCCTTGAGTAGGAGATTTCTGCTTCTAATTGTTTTCTTACTGTTGGCTTTGAACTTCATATCTTTTGTGCTGATGTGTGCCTTGAAAGCCCTTCTCAGGGAATATAGTATTACTAATGTGAGATGTTGATCAGCCCCCATGGCAGGATGTTTATATACAGAGGAATGTTTTGATCTGTGCCTATAGCCTGAGTCTGGATTTTGCCTGGGTTAATTTGGATGCTGTTTTGTTTGATTCTGACAGATTGCCTTCACTGTTTCTTGGGTTTACTCCATAGGTTTAATGTCTTTGATTTATCAATGGCCAGAGAATCATATTTTTCCTCATTTTTACAGATTGTATAGTAGGTGCTATGTTGTCAGCAATTCCTGTTTAATATGTAGAGAGTTTTAAATTTATGAGCAACACTACTGCCCTTGCTCTGTTGAATTAATAGCAGATGCCCCTGAATTTGGTGTGTTTATATAGTATTTGTAACTTTTGATTAAATACAGTGCAGTCCTTGGGACATGTGCAATACTTACATTTGAGTGTTACCAAGCAACATCACATGATTTTTGTATCTCTGATAGTCACAAGAGACTGTGAGGTGCTGGCTCAAAAGCAAACTTGCTGCTGCTCTACTCAGGAAAAAAAAAAAGTTAAATTATTCCAGATTTGCCATGCTGGCTTGAATCCATGGTTAGGCTGGTCTGATCTGGTCTCCCCTGTCCAGCACCAGCTGAGAGCTGCAGAGGAAAACTGAAACAAATAAACTAACAAAATCTGAGAGATACGTAGGCAATTTACAGTGTGATTTACAAGATCAGAGCACTCTTTACTGACTTACAGGGATGGCCTGGAGCAGACAACTCTCATTACCTTTATTAAACTTCTAGAGCAGCAGATTGAAAGGAGTTCAAGTGAGGTGTGTGGCAGTTTGAGGGGGGTTGACACAACCCTTGAAGGAGATGGGGCATTCACCTCCTTGGCAGAGGAGGGGAGGAAGGGCTGGGAAAGGCCCATTTGGGCAGCATTGGAAGATGTAAGAGAAGCTGATGGATGCTGATCCTCCCATGGCTTCGCACATGCCTGTCGCTGAGGACATGCTGATCACAGAGAGGCGATTCTCCCAGCTAAGATTACTTAGCACTTTGATGATGAATAGATGTCCCAATGGATAGGCAGAGGACTTCAATGTACACGAGAATTGCTACTGTTGCTGGTCTCAGAAAAGGACCAGATGAAAGCTATTCAAAATACTCATCTTGCTCATCCTAGACATGCAGGAGGATAAAGGATGAGATACAGGAGATACAGGATAGCCCTTTAGTACTGTCTCCTCGAGCAAGGTGCACAGTCTGTAAAGAGTGATCAGAAAAACCTGGCCTGTGCCCCTGGGACCTGCTCTCTTGCTAAGTTCCCTGATGACAAGCTAATTTCTCCTGTACTCCTGGCTGTGGAGAATGCCCCACTAAGATGATTACTTGATCTCTCTTGAGAAGAGTTCTCAATTCACTCTCCCCATGAGCTTAGTAGGACCTAGAATTCACATCTCTTTCATCTCCCTGTCCTGATTCCCCAGATCCTGCCACACATCTCTTAAAAAATCTCCCCACATACATGCTGGACCAGCAAAAACACAATTATTTTTAAGGGCACCTGTAAGCTCTTTCTTGTAAGATCTTTGGGTGGGGGATGCCCAAAGTAGGGTACATTATCTTAGTCCAGAAAGGGATCTGATTATGGGTTTAAGTAGTTCAGTAATTCTGTCAAAGGAACCAGTTCTGTGCTTACTCCACATTGCTGGAGTAACCACAACCATTCATTGCTGACTTCATCCAGAGTGTTCAGTGTCTGGCAGGATCAGCTCTACATACTTGTCACAAGTATGTCAGCAACCCAGAGTCTGCCTCCAGACATTTAAGAAGAGAGTTTGAACCACCAGGGACTTAACAAGCAGGGTACAGAGATCTTCATCAGTTAGTGTTTCTGCAGCATCTACAAGAATCAGCAGGCTCTCATAAAACCCTTGTGAGATGAAGACATGATCCCAGAAGATCTTTCATCACAATTTCCACCCCAAAGGCAGTAAATTCCATCCTTTACATCAGTAGTGGAGCAACTCCTTCTGAATATAAATTAATGATGGGTTTTTTCACAGAATATTTGAAACTCTTCTAAACTGTCTGTATGCTGGTGCTAATAGTGTGATTTTACAAATGGCCTCTGTTGCTGTGAAGATAAGCCAGGCTCTGCATTAATGCCGTTGCTGCACATTCTAATCCAGCAAACCACCTCCAGCTCTCTCAACCTCCAAAATAGGAGCTGCCATACAGTTTTCTGTTCTGTCAAGATTTTTGGAGCCTTCTGGACAACAGGAGTGTCTCCTATGAGGACAAACACATTCCGAGTTCCTACTGGTTTTTTAGGGATTTTTACCAGCTAAGAACCTAATTTTGACAGAAGGCCTGCATTCCACTTTCTTTCCTCTTCTCCATCATTAAAGCATCCTGGACACAGAGCCATAAAGACAACATTTGTAATGTAGTGTTTTCTAATATCAATTTAATAAACCTCAGATCAAAAAACCCTAAACAATAACATATAAAAAAAATCAGCATATTCAAAGGCACATGTTTATCAGCTGTAAATCCATCTGACCCTACTTTGACCAGCAAATATATATGTGTAGCAATTAACAGCCTTACACACAGAAACAGACACAGAAACGCAGTGGAAGAACTTAGATCAAGCCACTAGTGCCTGCATTTTTCTCTACAGGAAAATCATTTAATACCACTAGTTAGAGGTTTCCACCAGAGCTAATGACATGGTCCATGCTGAGTCAAGAAGACTGGGAAATGTCTCTATGAACAACTTTCATATATTAATGCCACACATACAGCATTGAAATTGAGTATTTGTGTGCATATAACATCTGGTTCTCAACACCATTACATCAAGTGGCATCATCCAACCATTAGTCCAAGTGTTAATCCTTCTTCCAGTAGAAATCAGAGAACATGTGGAAGGGGAGAAATCCTTTGGGAAAACAAATGGGAAAAAAAGCTTAACTTCAAAATGTGTTGTAAGGTAAGATTTTCAAATGTATCTAATGGCAGAAGCAAGTACCAACCATGAAATTTAAAACACACATGAGGTAGGTTTGTGGGAGGTAGGTGCCAGGTATTTTGGGATTTATACAGAGGAAGACAAATTATGCCTTGAAGAGTGCCCATTGAGGTAGATAGGATGGATGGAGGGAGAGGGAGTCAGACAGGTCGTTAAGGCAGGAGCTGCCAGCTCCCAGCAGCAGAGGTCCAGGTGGCAAAAACAATTTATTTGGCTTACACTTGGACAATACAGTTCCCAGTCACAAGCCTGGTCTCCACAGGTACTCCCACAAGCTGCCTGGAAGCAACCTGGCCCACAGGGTGCCTGGGACGGAGGAGTACCAGGATGGAGTAGAGCACACACGCCACAGGACACAGCAGAGATGAAGTCAAGACAGGGAAGGAAGGGACATGGTGGGATAGAGCCCAATGTCTTCTTTGGTTGGATTTCATTTTCTTGTCAGGACAAAGTCCTAGTATAGAAAAGTTTTGTTCAACAGAAAACACTGAAGAGTATTTTATTCTACTGGCTGTGTGCCACCTGTAATCACAGTTGATGTCTTACAATGCCAGCATACAGCCTACATTGCCATTTTCATCAAGGGCTTCAGGTGTCAGACTTGTACCTGAGGAGTAGTTAGATTTGCCCCAGGTTTCCCCCTTTTCCACTTGTGCTAATTCAATGTGCTTGGCATACCTCCTTTCATTAAAAGATTAATTCCCCTCTTCATATCCCTCAGTTCCTGGCTGTGATTAAAAACGAGGATATTTTTAACGAGCAGTATTTCTTTTTTCAGTACTCTCACCTTTTCTAGGGATGATAAATGTTGCTATAGTGAGAATAAACCTTAATAAATAAAAATACCTGTATTTTATACAGGGACATGAATAATAATAGTACCTGATCACAACAATGGCAATAGGAGAAGCTATTTCAAGAGCACTGAAACCTGGCTACTTTCTATGGTCCTTTCCCATCCTACTTCCCCATCATCTCCTATTAATCCCTAATTTGCATGAGAGATGTCAAAGGATCCCTTTAGTATTTGTTTTGAACCTGTTATCTATGAATCTGCCTCATTCCTATTTGAATCTGATCTGGTTAAGCAGCTCTGCAAACTCCTGGGGCAAAAAAAAGTCAAAAATTTTGACTACTCAGTTAGAGTCATAAAATCATTTATGTTGGAAAAGACATTTAAGATCATTGAGTCCAGTCATTAACGAAGCACTGCCAAGGCCATCACCAAACCATGTCCTGAAGTGCCACATCTACCTGCCTTTTAAATAATACCTCCAGGGATGGTGACTCCATCACTTTTCTGGGCGGTCTGTTCCGGTCCTTGCCAACCCTTTCCATGAAGAAATTATTCCTAACTTGTAAAGAAGTACTTTCTGTTTTGAAAAGTCTTGATATTTAGAATCTAGAAAGTTACCATTAAGACTTAGAGTTTGCTTCCAATCCTTCAACAAGCATCCAGTCTGAAAAGGACCACAGCAACATAACTTCTTTCACAACCTTCAGTGTGGACTTTAACAGAAGCTTTTTGCAAATCCACACTTGCTGTACCCAAGTATGAGTGCACTCTTCGTTCACATGCTTCCTCTACCACCCTTCCAGAATACCACTGGGTGTTCACTTCTTCACAGAAGCTCTGTTTAGCTTCTCCCAAGAGAAAACGTTAACCCGTTTATTCAATGAGCCTGTCCTGCATTAGTGTTTTCCACCTTACCAGGGCTGGAAGTCAGAGTCACTGATTGATAGTGCCCTTTTTGGAAGAGTTTTGTGGATAGAAGTTTCACTGGAAATCCACAAGATCTCTTGCACAGCAGCTGTTTGTAATGAAAACTCACACATCTTGGCCCACAGTCACCTAATTTTTCACGGGAGCTCTTCAGCACTCTCAAGTCAATGCCATCCAATTCCCATGACTTAATAGGATGTAGCTTACTTGTATAGACCACTACACTTTGTATCTTCAGCTCAACCTGATCTAGCTCTTCTGACCTGTTTGCAAACAATCTGCCCAAGGTCTTCTATGGTGAAGACTGATGTAGAGAATTCACTCATCTTTGCTACTCTGGCTTCATTATGTGTAATTGTCCTTTTAACTTGTTGATCATCAAGTCCTCCTACAAGTTTCCTGACTAGCTCTTGAACATTTCTTTTGAAATTTCTGGGTTTGAGCTACTTGAGGAGCTTTTTGTTATCCCCCTTTTCAAGGCACACTTATTTTTTGTGTAGCTCTCTTGTTTTTCTCTTTACATTTGAACAGCCACATTTTATTTCTGTTCCCTCTTTTGGGTAATCTCTTCTAGTTTCTTTCAATCTTCCCTTTCATAGCTTTTGTTCTGATTCCAATTGAGCCACACAGTTTTCAGTGAATGGCTTCATCATCTTTTTACAAGAAGGTGTATGCTTGTAGGTTTAGGAGTGCAGACTCCGTGTGGGATAAACTGGCCATTTGTTTTTTTAATAATCACGTTACCTTCTAGATGCTCCAACCTCCTACATCATCGTGCTATATACTCACTGAACAATGTGTTACAGCTCCACATTCTCAGTCCTACTCCCTGACTCATCAGGCCCTGTGCAGAGCAACACACACCTGAAGCTGGAACTGTTGTGGACCAGAAAACTGAGACAGGTACAGTTGCTTGAATACTTCCACCTGAAACCTGTGAAATTCCGAGAATTTTTGATGGTTTTCTTTCCTAAAATGTGCTTTTGTGTCTGTTTCAGGTACAAGCATAGTAAAAACAATTACAAATCTTATAAACCAGACCACTGAAAAATTAGAAAGACTACAAGATGAGTTATTGCATTATCCCTTGGCCCTCCTCAGCACCTTTTACTTGGAAGATGACATCATCAGTCGACAGAAAAATTGATTCTCCATACGTGTGAATGATACAGAGGATTTTTTTTCTCTCATTAATATTCTTTAGCTGTGTAACTTTTCCTATTGCAAATATACACAGGTAATAAAAGAGGAGTGATAATGTATGCTTATCGTTTTAACATTCTAAGGGATTTTTTTACTGCATTTTAAAAATACAATTACTGTGCTCGATTTGCAGCTGCATTCGTATAATTAGCAAAGAATTACCAGAAAAGGTTGGTGTAATAAGGAAATTGAATTCAAAAAAATACATATGGTTTACAGGCAAGACACAATGAGGAATCTGATTAGTTCATGATTTATTTTATGCTTTTAAAGCTAAATGAATTCAAAGTATTTAGAGAGTGTTTTGTGTCCCAGAGGTCCTGTTAGGACTTAATATGGTCTTCTTATTTCTGGAATAGTCCTAAAGAAATAAGTGATATATCACAACTGTAAGTGAAGGAATGTTGCATAATATAAAAAAGTTATCAGGAAAATGGGACCAGCATTACTTGTCCAATAAATTATTTTTTGGCAAATATTTCATAAACATTAATTTTAATGTCTACATCCTCTGTTTTTATTTCCTAGTGATGGAGTTTTATGACTGTGACCTCAACAAGGATCTCTTTTGATTGTCACCCACAGTTGTTTGGCTCCGGTCTCTAATCTGTCAAAACTAAGCCTATGCCTGGATGTGGGAAGAATAAAGGAATAAGCCAGACCACTTCGTGAAAAGTTGTGCAAAGGACCAGCCACGACTTTTTACCTCTGACAGAACTGTAAGAGAATGCTATTTCAATTTAACCCTCAGGAGTGAGGTCCAGTGTATCTAACTTCAGATTAGACATTAGAAAATAAAAAAAAAAATCAGGTTCGGTTTAAGATTACCTATTAGAAAAACATCTTCACTGAAAGAGTAATTAGGCGTTGGAATAAGCTGCTCAAGGAGATGATAGATTCCTTGTCTCTGGAAGTGTTCAAGGGGCATCTGGATGTGGCTTAGGTATGATCATGGGCGTGCTGGGTTGATGGTTGGACTAAATGATCTTCAAGGTCTCTTCCAACCTTGAGGATTCTGTGATTCTGTAACTTGAGCCATGTTGCTCACCTGTCAGCCTTAGAGAACTAGTGATGGTCCCTCAGGAATCAGTCAGGAGGAACAGCCAAAAGCCTACAAAGCAGGGAGTGTGATTCACCCTCCAAAAGTGCCCATTTCTGTCCAACGACTATGAAGGGAGCTCATATACCAAACTTTAGATTCAGTCAACTCTTGGACTTCTGTCTTCACTTGAAATGGATTCCACCCAAAAGTTATCTGCAGTGCACATGCACATGCTGGCACAGCTTGCATCATGAGGAAAGAATCATATGCCACAGAGATGACAGAGCTATACAAACCCCACAAATCACACAGTATGAGTATTTTTTTGTATCCCACAGTAGAGTCTTGGCAGGTAGGTAGATGAATATATGCAGGTAGGCTGCTGGAAAAGTACAGAGCTGCCCCTCATCCCATCTGGCCTTAACCAATGGGTTCACTATGAATAGTTCACGAAGTGTACAATAGAGCTGTAGGAGAAGTCCAGCATCCTCCAGATTAAACCCATAAGCAAAGGCCAGATATGGTGTCAGATACCTCAATTTTCCTTTCCCATTTCAGTTTTTTCCTCAGATGTTGTAAAGTTTCTCAGAGCTGCCAGCTACAGTATGCCAAAAAAATCCTAATTTTGTTAAGAGAAAATTTCTTTATTTGTGCCAAGAAAACTGCATTTTCAGCAGCACTGAAAAACTTGGCCTTGGGACCAAATGATGAAAATGCCTTCTTCTTCTTACCACATCTGTCCAAGTTCTAGCAAATGATTTCAGGGCTCCAAAGGTTTGGATGTTCAAGGATGAGTGATATAGAAATACAAATTAACACACACATTTAAAACAATTATTTTCAGCCCTCTTTGCAATGGCAGCAGAATTATATTCTTTCCAAAGACAACTCTGGATCACATTTTTTTGTTATAACATACAGCATAAAGAAACTATACATTTAAGAAGATAATCAGGCTTAGTTGTACGAAATTTACAGACCTTTAAAAGCATTGCTATAAAACCATTATTTAGTGTTTAAATGAAAGGTATTTGTTGGTCTGTCTATCTTTTTGAAGAAAAGGCAATCTTAAAACTTTTCCTCATCAGCAGGTTTCACAGTAATGCAGCCAACTCATACATGTCTGTTGTAATCTATACTCAATGCACTTTTGTTTAATCAGGCTCCATTCCCATTCTCCAGGATGCTCTAGAGGCTCAGGTATCTACTGAGACCCTGCTTCAGGACCATCCTAGCCTAGAAGGCCCTAAGCAGTATCTGCCTGAATGCACAATCAATATGTACATGCACAGAGTGCTTTTACATCACGAACACCTCAACATTTTGTGGTGTTTGTGATGCATGGGAACTCATACAGGATTTCAGGGCATGGGTAAATCCCCTGCAGTAAAACCACTGGATTAGACTTGTTGTACTTTTTGACCCGTTTTGGGCCCCCAATTAAAGAAGGATATTGCAAAACTGTAGAGGGTCTGTTTGAGTACTACCAAGATGATCAAAAGAGGTAGAGCTTATGACCTACAAAGAAAGGTTGAGGACTTTTGTCTAGCTTCATCTGGTAAAAGAGAGGTTAAGAGGGGTCTAATAGCCCCCTTTGAAGGGGCAGTTGCAAGGAGGATGGACAAAAGGTTTTGGTAGTGGCAGATGTCTAAAAGTGGTAAGGCTACAGACTGAAGCTGAGCAAGTACAGGCTGAGCATTAGGAAAAATTCATCCACCTGGAAGGTAGTGCAAAACTGGAACCAGATACCAGGAGACTTGAAATCCCCATCTTTGGAGTTTTACCAGATTTTGCTAGGCAAAGCCACAGGTGACTTGATCTAGCATTGTTGACAGCATCACTTTGAGTGGGAGGCTGGAGTGGAGACCTGCTGGGGTCCTTCCCGCCAGTATGTCTATGAATTTACGAAATTAATTGCACAACCTGTATGCAATAGATCTTCTTTCAGCCTGGGGGCTCAGGGTTAAGGCTCCAGGGCATCAGTGCTCTGCTTGAACCTGGTGCTGTCTAGTCTGTCTTCACCCCTATTTTAACCTTCTTCAGCTTGCAAGGGCAGTCACTCAAATTGCTATTGAGATTAGCATTCAATCCTTACCTCCTGTGAGCATCCTTGGCAGTGTAGGAAAAGTGTGTATGATTTTACATATGGGCAAGCTCATGTCAAGGATCTGCTTTAATCTTCTGACAGTTGCTGGCCTGGCTGCCAGGGAGATCTGACTGTCCTCATTGCTCTTCCAGTGACTGTCTCACAAAAAATACATCTGGGATGGGGTGTCAGGTTGGGATTTTAGTTCTTCTTTGGAAAGGGCTTGAAATTGTGGAGTTTGAACCATGCACAGAAACCACTTGCCATCCATACTTCATAATTTGGTTATACTCACCAAAGCATTTTCAGCTTAAACAAGTTCTTCCAGGGAACCTCAAACCTGAAGTAAATTAGGACAATAAATGTGTATTTCTCAATATTTTCTGGGCAGATCTGCTAGTTAGTAAGCATACTGGCATCTGGAAGCTTGCAGGATTTATGAATGCACATTATCTCCACAAGCAACAATGATAACAGTGACCATAAATCCCTTCACACGATTAATATACCACAGAGTGCTCTCTGCAGTTCAGCATGCTCAGCAGAGCAGTGAAGGAAGATGAACATTAGAAGTATTGCTTTCCACTCATCACTGGCAAATTACCATAAAGAACTACCCCTACAGCAACAACAAAAAACCCCAGATGATTAAGTATTTGCCTGGAGACATATATACAGTCTGATCATTTAGCTTAATTATCTCAGAAATGTGATAAGTCAAAAGTATTGTCTCAGCTACAGTTACTGTGAGATTTCACTTTCTTATAATAAAGATTTTTACAAGTCTGGATTATTTTCTCTAATATGTTTTAATAGTTTTGAATAAAATTTGAAAAGAGAAACACAAATCTCTTTCACCATTTAAAGTTGATTGTATTTGTTTTACACAGGGGGCTAGAATCCTGAATACATTCCAGCTAAATATTTAACTTCTGTCTGCTTAAAATCTACTCTGAAGACAGAATCAATGTCTTCAGAGTAGATTTCCATCTTCCTTCCCTGAACTGTGGTTCCCCCATGCTGCGAGCATCTCAGAGGCAGCTGCATTTCCCCTGGCTGCAAAACTAGTCCAAGAACACCTCACACAGTACTTGTCAGAAACACAGGGGGGATGAAACAGGCTCTTGTTTTGACAGGCAGCATAGATAGCAACAGATTCAGTTAAAAATATCCTGAGATTTTCTGTTTCAAGGCCTTATTTTCAGCTGATGATTACTTTTTCCAAGTGTCCAACTTCTTTTCATCCTTGAATCTTTCCATTCTTTGTTGATTTCCTTTGGAAACTACCAGTCAAAACACAATGTTCAAAAGGGGCTAAGGAACTTCCCCCCTTTCCCCCCATATTAAAATGTTTCACATAGCAGCTTTAGCACTCTCCTGTGTTGCAGCAGACACCTGATGTTTGGAAAGGAGGTTGCCCTGTGCTGTGACTAAAAAACTCCCACAACTGATGGAGTCAGGGGCCTCTGAAAACCACCATTCCACCAGTGGCAGAACTTAACAGCTTAATTCCTCCAAAGCTCTAGATTTGCTGTAACAGTAAGTGATGTTGCTGAGGTTGAGCAAGACCCCTGCAGTCACCCCAGCACCCACCACAGGTCAATCTCCCATGGCTGCCCCTCCAAAACAAGGAGGGATGAATGAAATAAACCGTTTCCACCACAGCTGGAGCACAACCCAGCCACCCAGCTCCCCACACTGGGGTCCTGGTGTGAAAGCCAGAGTGAAACCTGGAGCTCCACTCCTTCCAGGGCCAGGCTCCTCCTGCAGGGCAGTCAGCAGCAGATTCCTACCTCCAGCCTCTAAGCCACATGGCTTCACTCAGCTGGTAAACTCTGCTAGACACTGCGCTACAGGGGGGAATTTCTGCTCCTTGTGGTTTTGTGAAAATAGGCAAATTGAAGAGTGAGAAAGAACCATAGAATACAGAATTCTATTTTATTTAGCTTCTCTTTATTTAATGTAACTAAATACTGCATCATAATGTACAAGCGGAGAAACTGGGTGCATATTGCTCAGATAACTTCTATTCTGATGTTTCCTAATTTTCCAGTGTTTAACCCTGCGCTCTTAATTTCTTCTTAATATCGCTCCATGGTTCTTTAAGGGACATGATCATGATAGCAGTATAAGTGTCCATAGCTGTGGGAGCATTTTAATCCTGGGCTATCATTTTTTGCATGCACTGGAGCATATAAAAATAGAGAGCACATCTACTGTAAGACTCTTCTGGCTCTCCCCATCTGTCACACAGTCACTGAAGAAGGAACATTTGAGGCCAGTCCACAGTCCAGGATATTTGAGAGGCGACATCTGAGAGCCCAGGGGAAAACTGGACACATAACCAACTGAAGGCAAGGGAGCAATACCCTGTTTTGTCTCTCCATCCCTCTGGCCCATATATATTCCACAGCAGAAATTCCTTAGTATTTTCTCTATGCATCACAAGGATAAAAACACATAGCCTACTACCAGCTTTCCCTGGGTTGTCACCCAGCACTAACAGTGCACTGAAGCAAAAGTATGGCTGTGTGAGCAACTGATTGTTTGATTTAGTAAATGAACTGGGGGTAACAAAGTCCTGTAAAATCTCAAATGCCACTTTAAAAAAAT
Source organism: Chiroxiphia lanceolata (assembly GCF_009829145.1). Lineage (NCBI taxonomy): Eukaryota > Metazoa > Chordata > Aves > Passeriformes > Pipridae > Chiroxiphia > Chiroxiphia lanceolata. The sequence continues at coordinate 75,525,985 of NC_045638.1, read as the reverse complement.
CACTACAAATCCTTTTGATTTGAATGGTTTATTTTGTTTGATCTGAAACAAGTTGCTTCATTTTGGTTTGGGTCATTTCTAATGAATGTAAAGATGCAGATCCCATGGGGCAGTGAGGAGATGGAGGCAGGTGGGTGCAACATTAGCCTCAAATTCAAACCTCATCCCTAGTGCTGCATTTCAAGCTAGGTCTGACTTACTGCCTGCCAGTTTCCCTGGGGACCTTGAGAAACTCAGCAAGGGGTTTTTCTCTTTCTACTTTTGAAAGTCTTCCACTTCATGTATGAAATATTGAAATTATTTGTTGGATTTGACAGGTAAGTACTCTGAACATAACTGGTCTACTCTGGCCTCCAATTTGATCAACATAACTGGTCTACTCTGGCCTCCATTCGGGAGGTCTGGAGACATCTTCAATGCTGATGATGCTTTTGAGAAAGCACGCAGGATCACTCTTGAGGAGAAAAGACAACGCAGAAAGAATCGTGCCTTGCAGAATATATCACCTAAGGAGTCTTTCTGCTGTGCCTTTTGCAATCGGACATGTCTATCTCATATTGGCCTTTTTAGCCACCAACGCACTTGCAACAAACGTGGGTAGAGCCCTTCCCAAATCTTCGTTCGTGAAGCCCAGCCATGACTCTGAACATAAGACTGTCTCTCATACAGAGAGTATTTAATAGTCTGGCACAATATTGACTAAACTCTCAGAATAACATAGCTTTGTTCATTAGCTGAGGGACTAAAATACTGTTTTGCAATGCTGGAATCATTGGTTGAAACCCTAGTACCAAAAGGGGCAGCAAAGGTCCTTTCAGTCCACATCTAGCTAAAGGCTAACGAGCAGTATCTCCTGCGTGGTTTGTACAGGGAGGCTGGATGTCCTTACAGGACCTGCATTAGTTGAACTTACTCCTGGAGAGAATTTAGCGGCACTTGCCTAGGCATCTACTACAGAGCAGGGTAAGACCATCTAAAGGCTCTAAATCCCTCTTCCTGACAGTAAAGGGCTGGACGGACTTATATCCCTAAAACTGAAATAACATCAGAGTGAATGAGATAAAAAGGCTACATGCAGAGTCAAAATAAACAGAGTATTGGATACTTCCCAAGAGGTAGGCCCTCGGGGGCAGGTCTCAGGCCCCCACAGGTTTTATGTGCTGCGATGAAGCCTTTTGGCCTCCAGGCATGGGCCCCAACTGGTTGAAGGTACAACGCTCTCCATAGTCACCGGGACATTACTGCTCGCAGTAAGGAGGGAAGACACAGCTTGTGTTTGTAGCTGGGACACTGCTGTCCTCAGCTTGGCATGCTGATATGGAAGGGGTTAAGCTAGCCTGTGAGCTATCATGCCAGAGGAGTGGACACAGGGAGTAAGTGCCATTTCCACCAGAGGGTCTGGAAACCCCAGCAAAACAGCCAGGTAGAGAGTATGAAACATCTAACCTCAGGTGCAAAGCTAAATCCACAGGGGCAGTGACTTAAAGACATGAGAGTTTTGTTCACAGCAACAGACAGTTTGGTCAACGCATTTCAGCATCACAAGGTTCCCTGTTGGGCACAGTCATTCACCAGGACCTAGTCTAACCTGTCAATTACTACTACTACTAATAGAGAGTTCCATCACACAATGAAATGGCCATGCTTGTGTTTCTGCCTTGCCTTCAATAACCAAACCATCTCAATCATCATTAGCTGAAGTAGCTCTGCACAGGATTTTGCTGCTCCCTGGAGATGTACTTCGAATTCCACTTAAGTCCATCTGTAGATACCTAACTGCTTTGTTATTGAGTTAACCTTAAATCCTTAGGAAGCCTTTAGACACTAAGGCAGTCAGGCAGTAATGGTTCAATAAGTTTTTAAATATATAAATAAAAATTACTCCAAAGACTGCATATGGTTGCTATTTTGCTGAGAATAAACTAAATTTTCAGCTCCAAAATAATGGTTTTGTTTAAATTAAAGAGCTCTGGTCTTTCCAGTTTGTGATTGTTTTCTTCTAAGATACAAGCCAAGTGAGTATTAAATGAGCCCACTGTGGAGAAGAGGAAAAAGTGAAAATATAATTTATTTACATAGTGAATGCTCCACACAAGGTTCATAAAAACAAAGCATATTATGAAAAGGGAATTAAAACTCATTTGCTTCCAGGTTCAGAGAGTCTGATGAGCTAATTAAGCAATGTTTTCTCAAATCCAATCCCTGAAGTCTCCAGAGAAGGTGAATAGCTGAGGGACACACTTTCAGACTACCTGCTCATTATTTTGTTCGCCTTCACAGCATGGCTTTGCGGCCTGAATGGCACAAGAGCAGTAACAGCCACCTTCCCTCTTTGAGATCCTCCCAGGAAAGTTAAGCTACCTTGCAATCATCTGGCATGTTTTGCAGTGGTCTGATGTGTGCCATCACCGTCCACAGGATAAAGCCAGAGCTGCTCAGCTGTGTTTCATAGGCTTTCTCTATTCAACAGGCAATGGCACGTCCCCTTTATCTCCTGGGTTAGGGGCTCGTAGCAGAAAGAGGATCTGTTTGACATTCCCACTCACTGGGATGTGCATCAGTATGCCAAGAGTGAAAAGAGCAAAGTCAGATAACCAGGGATCATTAACAGCATTATGGCAATGCAAGCAGTTATCTGCAGCAGATTAAATCTGTCAGTGTCCTATGCACAATCTGTAAGTTTCTGCTGAATAGGATTTGGTGTCTCCTTACTAAAAACATTGTTAAAAAATACTGCTGACTTCCAACAATGCCTACCACAGAGACAAGCTTCTCTGGCAGCACAAACTGGGACAATGCCCGGACAAATTTTATTCCGGGACTTCAGAAGAGACAAGTTTTGAATGCCGCATTACTTTATCTGAGACTGTTCCTACTGTTCCCAATGCTGTAAATTTCTTTATAATGTGTGTTTATCTAGCCTTACGTTTTTCCTAATCCACACATCAGATCCTGAGCTACTTAGATTTGTTTTCTTCAGTCTTGTACTTCATCAATTCCAAGTACACGGCAGGAAAAGACCAGGGCTTACAAACATAGTACCTTCAGCTTAGTCCTCTTCCATTGTTTTTTCCAAGTATCTGAATCAAACTATTTAAATCTTAACTTCACCATTTCTTTGAAATATAGATCTGATGTCATCCATGAGCCCTCCACATGAAGGGATGCACTGTATTTCATGATGTTGGCCAAATTCACACCGAATTTCCAAACCTGGAAAAAACCCCTCTGAATTAATTGAAGTAAACTCTTCTATGGTGTGTCCTCAGATTAAGGTTAAATTTCAGGATTTGGTCAATTTTTAAGTGACATTTGGTAATACTTCTCGAAAAAATTATCAATAAATGGAAGTAGGTTCTGTGTTTCACAGAAATGTAATTCTGAGACTTTCAATATGCAGGTCTAGCTTTAGCCTGAAGACACTGGAAGGCCACAGTTTCCTTGTACACCTAGTGTAACTAGTAGTCAGAGGGGAGATGGTGAATTGAGAGTATCCTATGGTCTTCTGAAACAAAACCAACCACATTGGCTCTGAAATGTTTATAAAGGTCAAGGGACTCTGACTTTTGTCTCTGTGCCTTTCTTAGGCTACTGTCAATAATAGTACAATCATTTCAGAGCTCTGTAATTCTTATTTGTGCTTTAAAAGCAAGAAACATTCCTTAAATGGTAGGGGCAATGTAAGAGTAATTTTCAAACTTCACATAACACACAGAACATACTTGTGGGAGCCCAAACCCAGCTTTCAGCAAAGGAAAACAAGGGCTGACAAAAACCTCGTGATCTGAGGGAGCTGGACCCTTCTCACAAGACCTGTTAAAGTTCTACCTCATGGATCAAGCCTGGCTCCAGCAGAAATCAGAAAAGACTTTTGAGATGATTGTATCAAACCATGTCTAAACCCCTTAATCCTTTCCCCCTATGTAATCTTAGTTGAAGGAAATGTTTAACCCATTCGGCAACGGTAGTAAAAACTTGTGTAATTCCATAATTAACATAACTCGTCCCCTTCATTAACATGTCCAGCCTCAGATGCCTTTAAAATAGTGTTCTTGTGTTCAATAAACTATTCCAGTTCCCCCATACTGGGATCGTGTCTAGCTTTTATTTTTCAGACCGCCACTCATACTGGTATTTTTATGAATCATGGATCAAGTATGCTTCCACACAGAGAACGGTTTTATATTTCAGTGGGTACACTTTTCATTCTGTGGTGCATCAAAAGTAATTGTTCTCTAAGCTTCAAAGCACTCTAGCACATTTTCTCCAACCATGTGCAAAATGGAATCTCAGAAATTATTGTGAAATTAACTGTTCCAAGAAAAATTAGTCTCCAGATACCCAAACTCTTCAGATTACAAATCCAGCCTTGTTCTAATACAATGAAATTTATTTCCTTTCATACAGGCTTCTAGAAAAGGATCTGATATATCAGTGGTTGGATATACTCAATTCAATAAATGTAAATATGAAAAGAATTTTTATGCAAAGCTTTTGTTGGCTTGTCACACTGGTGCATTAAAAATTGGCAGTTGCACCAGTTTCCTCTTTGAGAATTATTTTCTCAATTTAGATGTGATTTTACAGTCCTGTAAGATGTTAGAAAACAAAAGGAACCATTACATCCTTTTCTATCATAACATGCAACTCCCGGTGAAAAATAATCTCTCTTGCCTATACTTTGGTATTAGGAAAAAACAGGAAGATAATTTAGGCTGAGTTCAGATATGAAAGAAAATCTTCAGAATCTGCAAATCTCCTAAAACCCTCTGATTTTATTCATTCTTACTGTTGTCACAGAAACCCCACCAAACAGCTTTTTTCATGAGCTTTATTTGTAATTTATGCTCTTAGACTGAAGATGCAGGGGGGAAAAAATCTGTTCTCCTAACTCTCTACTAAAACTCCTTATACAAAACTGAACGTCAGCTCTGGCTTGGTAATATGCCACAGAAGAAAACATTTGAGTTTTCTTGTATGTATTCCAACAACACCAAGGAAATTAAGAGAAACCTAGTAATTAAAACCCACCCCCTCTTTCTGCAATGAGAACTCCGTTTCCCTCTGGGTTTTTTAAGATAAATTGGACCTGTTCCTACTTATTTCTTCTATCTAATATCTAGGAGGTATACACTTAAAAAGCTAGGAGACATGAAACCCACATAACGTAGTATACATAGCAGTGCCCCTGTGTATACATCTAAAAGGAGATGACTGGTTCAGTGAAAGAGGGGAGAGGGATGGATTTTTTTCTTTTCTTCAGCAAGGCATTCATTGCTGTCTCCCATAACATCCTTGTAGACAAACTGATGAGTTATGGACAACACAAGTGGACTGTGAAGTGGATTGAAAACTAGCTGGACTACTGCACTTTAAGGGTTGTGATCAGAGTCCAGCTGGAGGCCAGTAACTATCCATGTATCCCAGAGACTGATACTGGGGCCAACATTGCTTAACAGCTTCATTAATTACTTGGATGATGGCACAGAGTGCACTCTTGGCAAGTTTGCAAATATGAAATTGGAAGGAGTGGTTGATGAAGAAGATGGTTGTTCTGCCATTCAGAGGGACCTGGACAGGCTGGAGAAATGGGCACATGGGAATCTTGTGACGTTCAACAAAGGGAGAAGCAAAGGGGAGAAAAAGTCTCGCACCTGTGGACGAATAACTCCAGGCACCAGTACTGACTGGAAAGCAACTTGACAGAGAAGGACCTTAAGATCTTGGTGGATAAGGACAACGTGTCCACCTTTTTGTGGACAGCTATGGACCATTCATCCTGGAGAAAAGGATTCTTAGGGGAAACTTATCAGTGTGTATCCAATGGGAGGATGTAAAGAAGATGGGCCACATTTTCTCAGTAGTGCCCAGTGAGAGGACAGGAGGCAATAGGTACAAACCGAAATACAGGACATTCTGCTTAAATATAAGAAAGCAATTTTTTACCATGAAAATGATCAACCACTGGCATAGGATGCCCAAGGAGCTTATGGAGTCTCTGGAATGGTCATGGTCCTGGGAAACCTGCTTTGGGCAACAGTTTGGAATGGGCAATCTCCTGAGATGCCTTCCAGGCTCAGCTACCCTGTGATTCACTTGTGTCTTGATTTCCTCCCAGAGAGTATGACCCCATTACTCCAGGCAATATTCTCAGGCACAAGTTAGCACGTAGGCATTTTGGACAAACAGAAGAGCAAAGTTCTGGACAACACCACAAAGCAAGTCTGTTGATAGTGTAGATTTACCATAATTTAAACCCATATAAAATATAGACAAGACACAACCCAGCACACTGATCTCTGCACCTTAGACTCTAAAGTAATTAAGAATAAGTAAATGTATAAGGCTCCTAAAAGCATTTGATTTTCTATTTTGTACAGCAGAGCTCCCTCTATGCGTAGTAGGAAAGCATCTATCTCCCACCAAAGCTACTCTGCAAATCAAATGCAAGGCAGAGACACCTTACTTCCATCAGATCTCCACAGCAGTTCACTTCCTTGGGAAATTCTCAGAAATGTCTGTGTCTCTGCCCTGACTAGACAGAGAGCAGAGAATAACTAGCTCTGATAGAGGTGCCCACACTGGAGATGTCAACACAGATGAACTTCACCAGTACTGACTATAATTTGAGACGCCATTCTCCATGTAAGTAGCTCCTTAGCAGCTCCCAGCACAGCTTTCAGGCTCTGCATGCAAGTTTGTCCCACAAAAGAGCTTTGAATTCCAGGAGACAGCAAGGACCATGCAAGGGATGCTCATCTAGAAAGTCCCTTTCTTAGGAAGGCTGTCACTGTGTCTAGGAGGTAGACAAACATACTCTGGTGATAAGGGTGAAAATTTAGAATTAAACTTCCACTTACATCCTAACCTAATTTTTGATCCACAAAAAGTTTACTTCAGTGTCACAAAATGCTGAATCTACTTCAATTAAAACAATTACTGAAACATATGGGTTCTCCAAGCTTGCAAATGTAAGATACTAGAGAGTTAATTCCAACAAGAATGATAAGCCAACAAGGCTGTACAAAGACTATAAAGACAGCAAAACCAACAAAGTCTGGAAAAGGCTGAGCAAAATGCAAAACCTTTCCAACTGTCATGATCTTTAAAATATCTCCATTCTGTAATACTTGCTTAGCTTTGCATTTCTGGGGGAGAGTCAGCATGAAATCACATTTCATTCTGAGACTAGCAAGTGACAGTCCCTCCCATATTCCTGTCAGCAAGGAATAAATTGGATTAGTCTCAGACAGCTTATGGAGTTCTGAAGATGTAAACATATGCCAATAAGAAGTAACATAAGTCTCCAATTCAAACAAAGTAACGCACAAAGGAAGCCAGCAAGAGCCATACCAAACTTGTGTTAGTCATAATAGGCAGCTGCAGAACACAGGATGCCAGCAGATTTACCCAACCCCTGGTGACCATTAAAAATGTTATAAATAAGAAGGGCAAACTTGTTTTGCTGAACCTATAAATGACGTATAACATCATATGCTAGATCTTGGAAGGAAGATACGGGGGAATAAAATATGAATACAAGTCACCACTTTAATCTGATCTGTAGCGACTGCAACTTGCTGTGATTCGATGACCAGGCAGTAAGACATAGAATCAGATCATAGAATCAGATGGGTTGGAAAGGACATCTGAGATCATCAAGTCCAACCCTTGATCCATGAGTGACTGCGTCGTGTCTTCACTTTGTTTTTCAGCTGCTACAGGCATGCAGAAGAGAAACAGCCATTCTGGTTACTGGTAGCTGTTATCGTGAACTGGGATAAGAGGTTGACACTAGAAAACTAATCTGTGCTCTCACCTTTCACAGAGGTCAAAATCGGAATACACTGGACAAGGAGGGAAGGAATAAGATAATCTACTCCTGCTGCTCACAGTGGACTAAGGACCCTGTTTTTCAAGTTCCAAATTCAGCACCAAACAAACAATTCCTTCTGCCATCCCTAATCAAGAGTAATGTTAAAACAGATGCTACTGAATCAACATTTTCCACATTCTCGCCAGTGTAAACAGAGGGTAATGACAGGCAAGTACTGTATGTTATGTTACTAACATTTAATTTTTTTTTAATCTTGCTACCTGCTGCTCTGTCCATTGCAAATGGACAGGTTTTTCTGCCCTTTATTGGTGATCTGTATGGGAAGTCAACTCTGAAGAGTCTGAATAATCTGCAGGAGCAGTCCTGGAGGATACAACAGCTGGGTGGTGTTATTTGCTCCTAGCTATGGACCATATGTTGAGCAGAGTCTATGTACAAAAACACAATTCACTCCTCCCATTAGCAGCTGGGAAGAAATTGAGTTATATAGAAATGAACCAAACCTTCATGAATCTGCATGAAATCCACAATATTTATGTGCCTAGATGACATTCAAAGGGAATTATTTTGCATAAAGGCAAAAAAAAAATCTGTCAGAGCATGAATGCACAGAAGTTAGTATTTTGATTCCATTCTCATTTGTTTCACCAATGTTTTGATGCCAGAATGTTCTGTAATGATAATGCAGGGAGATCTAACACATTTGAGTTTGGTTGGCGTCACCAATTAAGAAGCTTTCAAGACTACTACAGTGATAGTGCTGTGCCTGTATGAGCCAGCATGACAGTTATTACAATTTCTGGAATGGCTTGCACTCAGTCTTTTTTACATTAGAGCAATTTCCTGTGAGGCAGAGAAAATGCTGCCCAGGACATCAACAGCATCCTTAGACCTTGAGAACAAAAAGCTCCACGGAATGAGCTGCTAAATAAAAGAGCCTCTGTTTTTGTTTAACAAACTAAGCTGAAAAATACATTTAGAGCAACAGCAATATCACCAGGTAGGAGGCTGTGTCTACAGCACTACAGTAAATACTCCAGGCTTTTCTAGCCTTTCTTCTTCATCTATCCTAGTGTTCATCTGAACAGTGCATATTTTGAAATAAGCTTATAGTAAAATTGATGTGAATTAATGTCTCTGTCAGACATTGCAATGCACTTTTCTTTATCAAACTTTCTCTTTGTTAGCAATCATCTTCCCCTGACAGCCCAATGATATTTTAAAACAGTGTATGCCACTCTGCTACGGATGGTAAACAATGTCATGTCATGTCATGTCATGTCATGTCAGGATAGATGGAGCATATAATAGAGTCAAAGAAGAGAAGGGTGTATCACAAGTGATGTTCCCTCCCTGGGACTCATTATTGGAGCCAGTTCTGTTTATCTTGAAATGCTGCTCAGGATACCAAAAACATCCTTAGACCTTAAGAACAAAAAGCTCTATGAAACAAGATGCTGAATAAAGAGTTTCTGGTTTTGTCCATCAATGATCTGGATGAGGAGATTGAGTGCCCCCTCAGTCAGTTTGCAGGTGACACGAAGACAAGTGAGACTGTTTATCTGCTGGCGGGCAGGAAGGCTCTATGGAGGGATCTGGCCAAGACTAACTGTATGATGTTCAACAAGATCAAGTGCTGGGTCCCACAGTTGGATCGCACCAACCTCATGCAGCACTACAAGCTCGGAGAAGAGTGGTTGGAAAGCTGCCTGGAGGAAAAGGACCTGGCAGTGCTGGTTGACAGCAGCTGAACATGAGCCAGCAGTGCCCAGGTGGCCGAAAAGGCCAATGGCATCCTGGCCTGTATCAGCAATAGTGTGGCCAGCAGGACTGGGGCAGTCATTCTTCCCCTGTATTTGGCACTGGTGAGGCCACACCTCAAATCCTATGTTCAGTTTTGGGTTTTTACTAGAAAGCCACTGAGGTGCTGGAGTGTGTTCAGAGAACACCAACTGAGCTGAGGAAAGGTCTGGAGCACAAGTTTTATGAGGAACAGCTGAGGCAGCTGGGGTTGTTTATCCTGGAGAAAAGGATGCTCGAGGGGACCTTATCGCTCTCTACGACTACCTGTAAGAAGGTGGTAGTGGGAGTCGGCCTCTTCTCCCAGGTAACAAGAGGATACGACCTCAAGTTGCACCAGGGGAGGTCTAGATTAAATATTAGGGAAAATTTCTTCACTGAAAGGGTTGACAAGCACTGGAACAGGCTGCCCAGGGAAGTGGTGGAGTCACCATCCCTGGAGGTAATTAAAAGACATGCAGATGTGGCACTCAGGGACATGGTATAGTGGTGGACTTGGCAGTGCTGGGTTAACACTTAGACTTGATTTCTAACCAAAATGTTTTTATGATTCTGTGATTGTGTGTTTGGAGATAGGGGCAGGAGGAAGAGAAAAACAAGAAAAGCAATTATTTATGGATTCCCAGAATAAAGAGTAAACAGCAGCAGCCATATCCCTGCTGAGAACAAATGAGGAATGGACAGCAGTAAGTAGACATCTACGGTATATTTTTCATCTGTTGCTCTGGATAAAATCATACAACAAAGAAAGATATTCCAGCGCTGGCTGATGAAAACTGACAACAGAAGTTTTAGTATACCAGTTCTGGCACAGCTATGTTTTGAAGTCTTCAGGTAGGATTCAGCTCAAAGACTAACATGGCTAAATTTAGAAGTGTACATGCGCACTAGCTATCTGTTCCCTTTGTTGTCAGTGGAGATATAATCAGATGGGTCACGGAACCCAGAGAGATATTCAGCTCACTATAAAATAGATAGGGACCTGCATGGCTATCTAAACTCCACTGACTGTACTGACCAGGGCTTGACTCTTCCCTACAGGAAAGCATCTTGAACTGCTCTTAATTATCCCACCTTCAGCAGTTATCCCAGCAGACAAGTGTCTTTCACAGGTCCTGTGTAATTTCTACCAGGCCCACGCAACTCTATGGGATACCTCAGAGTACCTAAATCATCAATAGGCACACAAATTTAATCAACTGAATTCCATCCTAGAGCTCCACTGCTGAGATATGAGGGTCAGATCCAGAATCCTGTAGACAGAAAGGTAAATAATGTCTTAAAAAATATGAAAAACAAATGTCTTCTTATTCTTGCTCCACTATTATGTATGCTTCAGCCTATGTTTCTGCATATCTACTTCCATGTTTTTCAAGAATTCCACAGAGCTTTAACTGTAAGTCATATTAAAAACAACACCATGTTTATTAAAGTATCACACATGGAAGAGGTTAATAACTAACAAGGTATTTTTATTTCTGCTTCAAATATAGTTATATTTGTTCCTTAAAAAAGAAAATGCAAATGTACTTTTATGCAAATGTAACCTTTGTACTTGCAAAAGATGAATGAAAAAGATGTCAGCAACAGTTGGCTTTATCATAAATTTTATGGCAACTAGAAGTTGCGCAGAAGGAAAGCGGAAGAGTTTTGTTCCAAAATGACCAAGGAAAGAAAAAAAATACAAAATCTATTTCTACATTTCATCATACAAGTTGTTAGTAAATGCCACTAGGCTTCATAGTGGTGGCATAGAAACATTTTCAGGGAGCACACTAGAAAGTAGCAGATCTGCCAAATATAGTGACATGTTTCTTCTGTTCCGCTTAGACAAAAAAAAGATTGTCAATTAGCACCTTCTGAATGTCATTTGGAATGCCAATACTTAAGCCATAGCCTACATTCTATCAAAAGCTTCAGCTATTTTCAAAGATCTCTGGAACTGGCCCCAAGAAAATAAATGTACCAAAACTAATAGGTAGGTCAGGCTGAGGAATTTAAACTCACTATGATTAAATCATTGCAATTTTTTATTGCAACTTCTTAGGATTTTATTGTGCTTGACACGCAATAATATTGTGAAAATCTTCATGTTTGTCAGTAGTTAATCAGAGACTCCATTTTTCACAGGGAAGTAATAGAGCAGCTGTGGATAGCCTGGCTGTAGTCCAGCTACAGGTGGAAGGTAGGCAGGAGAAGAGGCCTAGGCTTTTGGCATCTGGTAAAATTGCAGAGTTAAGGAAGAAACATTGCAAACAATTCATAAGTGGAACAAAATTAAGGGAAACCTGCGTAAGGGGATATCAGTCAGTCATTTGAGTTGGTAAGTCCTAGTTGGTTCCTATGCAGTGCTTACCTTATGGAAATATCTATGCAAATTCACTTCAATGCTTCGGCTGGCTTGGTACCCCACCAGAGGGGGTGAGGAATATTGAGAGAGAACCATAGTAATTCTATTTTAAGCCTACATTTGAGCACCAGCAGAAATCCAGAACAGCTAAAGCAGAGTGCAGCTACGAGAACCTGCACAGAGGGCAAAAGGTCAGCAATACCTGATGAAATGTCAGCTATATATGAGGTGTTTCATTGATTTTAAGGTCAGAAATAAATTTACAGTCCAGAGTGATTCAGAATTTCACCACACAATTTCCACTGGGAACAATTATTTACAAGGGTACAGAATTCAATTTATGTGGCCATTGAAAAGATATTGTGAGTCATCAAAATAGAGAAAGTAACTGAAGCTGTGTGTGCAAATTATGGCATCTAGAATTAGTCTGAACATAAGAAAGAATGAACTGAAAATACAGACCAGAGATGATTGACAGAAAGCATAAATAAACATTAAAACGATTTAGCAACATCTTAATCATAGATCTATTATAGCAGGGATACTTACAAAGAGACAGTTGTTAGCATTTTTACACTTATAATCTGGCAAAAAACTACCCTTTCAACAAAATATAGAAGTATGTCATGAACGGTAAATTATTTTATTTACTAGGGAGCCTTAAATGGACAACACATTGTTTTTCAAATTACATGCTTACATGTAAATTGCTCTACCAAAAAAAGACCAGGGGTTCATCTGGTTCAGCTGCCTGCTTCTGGCATCAGGACGCATAAAAACATGCCTCATAATGCACCTGGACTGCTGTGCAAAGCTGTCACAGCGAGAAAATCTCAAGCCCAGCCTGAGCTGCAAACGCATTTTACCTTCAAGTAGGAGACCAGTTCAATTCCTCCAGCACTCTTTATTTCACTTGATGCCTTATATTCTATTTAAGTCTAGAGTAGAATCTCTTAAAATCTGGAATCTCTTCTCGTTTAATTCCTGTGCCAGTCCTGGGAGGGTTCAAGTTTGCCTCTGGGACAGAGCAGAACAAATGAAGCCATTGTCACTGTGTACAGCACTTTGTCAGCATTTCACTGACTTGGAAGACCATTTACCATCACGGAATTAGACAAACCTATCACTGGTTAGGACAGTGCATGTGGTCTCTTTCAGTTCTGCATGAGGCTAGACCTTTTCAATGGTTGGTATTGCTTGGGCTTTTAACCCAGGTTCCTACTGTACAAGCAAGGTCCTCTAATATTTCATAGGGAGCTGCTCAAAACATTTTTGATTGCTTTTAGATTGTTTTCTGCTGAAAGCTGTACCTGGAAGTGGGGCATTTCAATGAAATATTCCCATGAGATCTTTCAACAGAAAAATTCCTACAGGTTTTGTTTAGACAAAGATAAACACCACACTGTGGTTTTTCTTCCTAGTGAGTTGTTTTGATGCATTTCAGTTTGATTGTTTTCTGTAATAAATCAGTGAGTTAATAATGGGTCCTACAGAACATAGAACTTGATATTAAATAAGCTGCACTTTGTTTAATATTGGAAAGCAGTATTAAAGGCAAACCATAGTTTGCCTTTAGTTGCCATAGATCATAGAATCATTAAGGTTGGAAAATACCTCTAAGATCATTTAGTTCAACCATTAATCTAACACTTCCAGGTCCACCACTAAGCCATGTCTCTAAGCATCACATCCACATGTCTTTTGAATACTTCCAGAGATGTGATTCCATCACTTCCCTGGGCAGCCTGTTCCAAAGTTTGACCAACCTTTCAGTGAAGAAATTTTTCCTGTGAAGAAATTTTTTGGCAAATTTTCATTTCCAGTGAAATGCTGAAGCTGTTCCTGAGGAAAAAACCAAAACCAAACCCAAAACAAACCCCCAAACCTTCAGAGACAGTAGATGCTGCTGTGCAAATCTGCACATAACATGTACAGATATGAGATGATATTCTAAGTTATAGCAGCAAAAATAGTAATCACCAGTTTAGGACACCGGAGCACAAATACTGGGCTGGACTCTCTGTAGAAGACAAAACAAAGCAAAGAGCCAAATTAGCCAAATATATTAGAATCTATTAGTAGGGGGGAAAGTACAATTGATGGAGAAAGGGTACACAAAAAAAGTAATTAGACAGCCTCATTCAAGAATTGCCTTTACTCGCCATCACCCTAACAGTTGTCTTAGCCACTCTTCATAACACACTGGGTTTGCATCTTTCTCTACCAAAGTAGTGGTATTGATTTCCATTGCATGATAAATTTTCAGATAAAAGCATTCAGAAAAAACTTATTTACTTCTCTGAAAATTGTGTAATTTTTCCTTCCTCCATTAGCAATGCTTGGCCTGGCTTATGTGTTTTGCTGTGTGACAGTGGCACTGTACAACTGCTGACCGCTCTTCACGTGAGGCAGGAAAATTCCCACCTCCCAGTATTGCCTAGAGAAAAATAGACCCAGACAGTTCTGCAGGCTCTCTCTGGATGTTCCACTGAAATGCAGAATGGTTTTAAACTCCAATTCAAAAATGCTTTTTTGCCACTTATGTACAGCTTATGCCTTCAGCCCCATGATCACAGTGACTTCAGACAGGAGTATTACTGGTCCTTGGCAGAAAACAAGACTTCAAAAAACAATGTGCTGGTCCTCAACTTTTCCTGTCCTGCAGTTAACTGTTTGATATTTGTCCCAAACAAGCCTCCTGAGTCTCAGTCAGACACATGTGGCCATCCTGGGCCAGGGCAGGCAGCCTGCCCACAGCGTGCTATGTGCGTGGGGACAGATCATGGCTTTGTGCTCAGCAGTCACTCAGGGCAATCAAGTCTGACATAGTATGATCACAGCTTGGGCTGGTCAGCCTCTGGTCCTGCCTCCTGCTCACAGCTGGTCAGCTCTTAGGTCAGGTCAGGCTGATGAGGGCTTCAACCAGTTGAGTCTTGAAAGAGTGGACAGAGACTGGACGGCCTCTTTGGACAACCTGTGCTCCTCTCTGATTGTCCTTGTGGGGACACATCCTTCTGTCCTGTGCCATCTCTTCAGTGATGCACCTTCTCAGGGGCACTGGGGTCTCCTGTATGGTCCATTGTCTCCCCAAAGCCATCTCTGCCTCAGACAGAACACACCCAGCTGTCCCAGCCTCTCCTCAAAGGGTCCATGCTCCAGATCTACCAGCTCAGGGGCCTCCTCTGAACAGCAGCTGGTTGAATGGTGTCTGTCCTGTACTGGGTGTGTAGATGTAGCCTAATAAGTACCGAGGGGAGGGGGATAATGACTCTCCTCGACCTCTGGCACTGCTCCTGTTCATACCGCCCAGGCTGCCATTAGCCATTGCTGTTGATGGGACTTGCTGCTGTTTTCTCCCCAGTGTGTTAATTCTAATGCTCTCGCCACACGATATTTTCTGCCATGTGTTGCAGTGAAGTGAGAGCTGGACTTCCTCTATGTGAGTACCAGTGGATGCCAGAGGCACACTTCCATTACATGTTCGTGCACGAGGAGAAGCTCACACACTAGATATGTCAGAGACAGCTGCCCAGGGAGACATAGGAGGCTGCAGAGATCCATATTGCTGGAAGTGGAACGCAAATTGAACCCCTCTCCAGGACCTCCCTCTCTGGCCAGGCTGAGCATGGTAGCACAATGTGGAGCATGTGTGGAGCCAGTGAATAGAGTCTCAATGATACAAGCGTTGTGTGCGTGGGCTCTGCTGGTCATTCCCAACAGGATCTCTTCCAGCCTCTGATTTCGAATAGTGGAGCCATTTAAGCACACACAGCAGCAACTAGACTGAGCAAGAGGACTGCTGGCAGGTAGGCTTTGTTTCTTCCAACTTCAGCCATATGAAAGTTAGGAGTTTAATTCAAGCTGCCTGTTGGGATCCTGCTATGCTAATGGAGAGAGAAAACCAGAGGAGGAACCTGAACTTATCCTTTCTGCCCTGTTTCAGGATAGGATGGATCATCTCTTGGAAGTGCCTGCCTCTCTCCAGTGATTAGAGACCAAACATGCTTAGATTCTCCTTCAAGTGGCTAAATTTGGATGGGGATGAGGATTCTTCAGCCTGTGTAGGAATAGTATATATTCAATGAATGAGATCTTTTACTATCACTGCAAAAATCAGAGCTCTGATGGGATCAAGGGAAACTCTTTGTCTCAACAGCGCTACTGTCTTTCATTCACCTTCCTCCCTCTTCGTTCTCAAGCAGTCTATTTAGTTTGCAAACTTTTTGAAGTGAGGACCTGGCTCCTCTCTGCTGGTAAAGCAGCTGGCACATGGTTAGTCCTGTACAAACAAACAATAATACTGCTTTTTAGAAGCAGGTGTTTAGAACCTGTTCTCAGATGGAAATGGCTCCATCTAATTTAATGGAACACAAATAATGTGTTACATGCAATTATCTCCATATGAATGTTAGACTCATTAATTAAAAGGGGACTTGGGGAATTCATTGCATGCTACATCAGCCTGGCCTCACAGGTAGATGTTTTCCATACAAATGACTACAAGTGTCAATTCTAGTCTTACTAACATCCACTGTGAAAATGTCACTGAATGCAGAGGGAGGAAGATTTGGTTCTCCCTTCAGAGGAATGACTGTGAGGATTCTCTTTTCCCTTTAATATGAGCTTAACTACAGGAATATTATTAGGCCAGTGAGTATGTCTCTAGATACCGATAATTTTCTTTGCTATTTTAAAAATCTTTAAAGATTGTGTATCGCTACTTGAACACTGATGATGTTTCTCTCACTTCATAGACAGATGATACAGCTCCTGAGCTGCTATGCTAACCGTCAATCAGTGGGCAGCTCTCAGACAGCAGAAAGCAAAGATGTGATAAAGGTGGTATTCATTCTGCTCATCCCATATTTCATCATGGATTTTAAAATGCTGACTAATATGCTAGCTGCTGAACTGGAAATGATCTTCCCTTTGGTCACCCATATAGACCAAACAGGTTTTTATTGTAATCAGACTCTCTAGACACAATGTTAGAAGATTGTTTAACCTACTGAAATTTAGTTAAACGGGATGAACA
Source organism: Chiroxiphia lanceolata (assembly GCF_009829145.1). Taxonomy (NCBI): domain Eukaryota; kingdom Metazoa; phylum Chordata; class Aves; order Passeriformes; family Pipridae; genus Chiroxiphia; species Chiroxiphia lanceolata. The sequence continues at coordinate 75,508,963 of NC_045638.1, read as the reverse complement.
ATGTGCTTTCAACATAAGATATCTGAGAAAAAATATAGTATGTATTTATATGCACACTCTAGAATATATAAATATAGAATTTCAATGTAACAGACTTTTCCTTTCAGCTGAAATCGACACTTAAATTTCCATCATCCCCAGCAGCCCTTCATAGACGTAGATATCAGACCTTTGGGTCCTTAACTTACCAATCATTTCTGTTTACAACTGCATTGACTTAAGTTATTAGTCATTAACAGCAGCATAAGTCAGAGAGGAATCAGAACTAGCTTCAATTTTCTGCTATGATTATGTACTGATTGAGAGCTATGGATGGAAAAATATGTGCAGAAACAGTGCTGCTGAAGTGTCTTCAAATTCACAATTTCTGGTGAAGAAACCTTGATAATGTTTGTATAGCCTGACAGTTTACACTTGATTTGCTTAGTGGAGAGATCTGAATTCTAATTCCGGCCATCACAAGTTCTGGTCAAAACAGGCTTGTCCTAGAAAAAAATAAAATGTTTTGAAGAAGCCAAATTTGTTTCTGCAATCTCATTTATTTAGCCCCATATTGTGTGCTAGGATCAAATGTTTTCAATATGGATGAAAATGCTCCAAGACATCATTACTGTAAACAGTTGCACCCCTTGATACTACACAGTGCTTATCCTTTTTTCTCATCCAGAATATAGCATATTTCATTAGAATATGAAGGGGAAACCCACATGATTTACAGAGAAAAATGTTTCAAAACCATGCAGAATTATTTTAATATTTTATGTTCTGTATAATAAGGTACGTTCAAAATTTCTGCAATTCCAAGCTCAGAACAAAAACAAATACTACAGTGAGAAAAAGCTCAATGGATGGGAATTCTGCATTTTGACCAGCTCTGTTAATAGTTCTGAAGTTCTAAGTAAGCTTAGACTGAAGGTCATAAAGCTGGGGTTGTCACCACATGGAATTTGAAAGAAAAAGGAGCCTGAATATTAGCAACTATCAACTAACTGGAAAGTTCATTACACTGGAACAGCATGTCAGAAAAACTTATGGAAGATCTTTCTCTTGTAGCACTGAATATACATTTGGATGAAAGCTCTTAGAAAGCTCTGCGACAGACAAGACAATCTGATAGATTAAGCCATCATAACAAAACATTTTCATCTCTGCTATCTGTCCCTGTCAGTGAAAATTAGACACTGTGTTTTATCAGGAAGATTAAGTTTGATCTAACTGCTGCAGAGCCTTTTGGAATTTCATAATTTCAGCTTTCAAAACTACTCAAGCTAATTCCAGAAATTTCCCAAACCTGAATGTTGCCTTTCATCTTTCAGAGGAAATTATTCTGAGTACTGCTTGAGTAGCATTTTCAGCTCTGTGAGTTTAAACTCACTGGAGTAATGGGAAATGTGAAATTTTTAACCTGAGCTAAGTGTGCTGCTTGAAACTTTACTCTCTGGGGTATGTTTCCACATACGTTCTTTTGCACAGTCTGTGCCAAATTCTCCAGTCCCACCACATTCTACAAAGGTAGCACTTGTACCAGTAAGAATGGTATGACTCCTGTTCTGGATTTCTGGTTTCTACTAACACTTCTTTAAGCATTTGTTTACTTCCATTCAAGCAGCAAAGCTATTTGATACACATAAAGTATTTTCTCGTTGAAATTTTAAGGATAATTCATTCTTTTGTTCTATCCAGTTCATATTTTTCCAGTTTCTGTGGTGAAAACCATGTGATATCAATAGTAAATTCCTTGCCAAAATTAAAATACATTCCATTCTCAATTTTTCTGGAACTCAATATGATTGTATTGTACTGCAAGAAATGAAAACTTCACTTTCTGATAACAAGAAAGTGTCAGAGGCCCCCAAATCACTTAATTTTTTATGGTTGGTTAGAGGATTCCATTCCCTGAAAACTATGATCTGGCCATTGCTTTCCACAGCTTTGTTATCTCTTTGTTGCATTGCAATATAATAGTAATGATGTCAACAATTTCGTTGATGAGGCATGTTAAATAAACAATGCACTGGATGTGACTCTTAGGATTCAAAAGATCACAGTCAGCACACAAGCTACATGTCCGAGATATCCTCAGCCACACTAGCTCTAAGAAACAAAGCAAAACTACTCTCACTCTAGCCCACTCTCTCTCACAGGTTTCCAATCTGAAATCAAGATCCCACATGGGTCTCTAAGGCACACTGCAGCCTGCACCTACTTCTACATCAAGTCTCCAGATGAAAATTCATGTCTTCAGCACAACAGAATTCACTAGGGCAAGAATAAAAACTCCTCTGTACAGAGGGGAAAAGCACTGTACCTTCTCAGAAGACATCACTGAATTCTGAGGTGCACTTGCACTGAAAGTAAAGGTAGTCCCCAGCCCCCCAGTCTGCTACTCCCAGGACAGAGCACATTTCTTTGACCCCGTCTCTTCTAAAAAGAGTCACACCTATGCATATCCATATATCTTCTTCAGGCATTCAAAATTAAACTACCATCTGGAAAATTTTCTTCAGTGGAAAGAAACAGAAAAAACACACTATAATTAGTTAATGCCAAAGCATTCACTGCTAGAAAGTACTGTGATGTTGAGAAATTAGCTTAGCATAGCATATTATAGCAAAGAAAGCAAGGCAGGGTGGTGTTTGGCTGATTTCAACTCAATTCAGAGAAATTATCCAGCTCAGATCCTCCCTGCATATACCTACAATCTATTTATTTTCACATTCTATCTTAAACTATCATGCACTAGCTACAACAGGAGAGTTCTACCCAAAAATTGAATTCATTAAGGAAACAAACTGCCCTTCTTACTATGCCTTGCCTATGTCAGTGACATTGGCATGAGTTTTAATGCTGTATTTATGAAATACTGACAAATTTTTTAAATCCAAGTATGGTAAAATACAAATACACCTGCATTAAAAATAGACTCCTTGTTTATGTGAAGGAAGATTATTATTTATCTGTTCAACTGCATCAGCCTTGAATTCGAGGAAAATGAAAGTTTTCAGATTAAATATTACTACAGTTATCACTGAAGCTATTACCTTTGTAAAATGTCATTTTGCACAGGTCAGGTTAGTTTTGCTGAGATATTTGCTTAAAGATCTACACTCTTAGAGAAATCATAGCACTGAAAAGTTCCCTGTACGTGGGCTGGTGTAAGAAGCCTGTTATCATAGACAGCTCAGTGGTGCTCCTGACATTTTTTAATAGCTGCTAAGAATAGGACACCTAAAGCCATTTCCTTCAGTTCCCTGTTTGGGAAGGCAGGGAAGTGATGACAATGATACAGAAAGCCATGAGAAGTCGCTTTCAACTCTGTTTTAATTGGACTTCATGGGCTGCAGCAGCATGGGCAACATTAAAGGTAAGAAAACACCCAGTATTATAGTAACATACAGCAAAACATAAAAAGGTCTGCTAAGATTGCCAGAGAAATAAAGATGAGCTGCAAGGGAAAGCAATGTGAGCAGGATGCTGAGCTGAGAGCCTACAGATGCGGCTTTCCTCTAGGACAGCTTGCTAGCTCAAAAACATTCACTTCACTCCCCTGTGTCCTGGATCTCTTCCCTGTAAATGGATTTAAGTGACCATTTCTGTAAAGCACTTCCAACCTAGTAAGAAACAAAATTATGTAAGAACTAGACATTAGTAAGTTATTACTCATCCACAGCAAATTTGTCATTCAATTTTTATGGGTTTCTTGAGACTACACTGGCAGTTGCTGCCAAACTGACCATGAAAGCAGGTAAAAAATAACTTTTCTTTATCAACAAAATGTTGGCCATGGAATGCTGTTTTCAGGAACACATTATTGACTAATTCCTGCACATCAAGCTCTGTCATTCCCCACCAGTACAACTTAGTAGATACAAGCAAGCACAGAGCTGGAGGCTTTGCCCTCTTTGGTTCTTCCTGCACTGCACAGTGTCATGCTTTCCTTCAGAGCATACAGAGTTGCTGAGTGAAACATTTACCTGCTGGGTCGAATTTTATAAGTTACACCCTCACATCTTAGATGTATCATTTGTTTAAAGTTCCTCTTATCCCCCTTTGACTCCATTTCTTCATCACAGTCACATAATGTGGCTCTCCCATCTCTGTTATGGATCAGGTTTCTTGCACAAGGCAAGGAGAAGCAGATATGGGACTGACCACCACAAGATTCCAGAAGGAGAATTCAAAGTATGGGGCAAGAATGAGATGAAGGGAAAATAAGAAAGGCAGGAATTACAGCACAGGGTACGAGGAACATAGTACAAGGATCCAGATCAGGAGAAGTCAGCTGTAAATGGAGACTAGGAATATGGCAGGGGAGGAATTTAGCCCAGAGGAAGCAACCCTTCATCAATTCAAAGTCACCGTGGTTGGCCAAAGGAAGCAAACTTTCCTCCAGTCAGCAGCCTCACTAGTTTCAATGGGACATGTAAAGTTAGTATCACTGTAGGCCCTGAGCTCTCCTTGAGTTATTTATTATCTCTAATAGTCTGTAAGGAGCAGGCTGTACCATCTCATAGTGGTGCTCCACAAAGATCAAAGTCTTTAGAAAGAATCCACCTACAGGGCTGCGGATTTTGGAAGGCAAGTCTAACCCACTTAGCACTCCGGGTGTGACATGAAAGCCTGCTTTGTCAGAGTAGGTGAGAGGAACAAGAGGGATTTCATTGTCTAGTAACAGCTGCTATGGGAAGCTGAAATATTAAGATTAACTGTAACTTTGGTTTTGACAATTAACAGCAGGACTTTTTCACTTGTATGACTTGTGTGCTTTGAAGCACAAGCACTACAGATAACCATGCAATGCACTGAAAAGCACAACTCACAAAAGAATTAGGAAAAGAAAATGCCCTTTGAGCAATGGAAAGGCTGGAGTGACTCAAGAAGCAAAATCATAGCCTTGTACCATTGGATAGCCAATTCAGCAAAAGGAAAGTAACGGGTACGAAAGCAAGCACAGTTTTTAACCACACCGAATGGAGCATTGTGTAAAAAGTACTGTGTGCCTCTGGGTACATTTAGTAGATTCACTCAGCTACAGAGAATAGAAACTCACTCAAAACCTCTTAATCAAAGGAAGTCAAGGTACAGATTTTGGGGGCCTTTCAAACCCTAAAATGCTCATCAAATGTTGACTATAAAGCCCACAGAAATGAGTGATCACCTATCTGTTAATCGGAAAGGATCCTCTCTCAGTTATACCGACACTTTACATCCACAGCGTTGGTTTTCCTGATGGTAGTGACACCTCCTTGTCCCTTTTTCTAGTGGAGAAAGCAGACACATCTCACCCAGCTCTGCTCTGCAAACCAGCTAGCTTCACATAGGGACCCCCTCCTAATGAAACAATTATTTTACTATGGAAGACAATCAGAAGAGGCAAACTCTCTGCCTCAAGTTGGTTAGCAAAGAAAAACTGTAAATTAACTTCTTCACACAGAAATCTCAGATAGAGTTAGTTAATTAATTCTACTTAAAAACAGTCCATTTCCCAGAAAAAAAGAGCACGGGCTGAGGATTCAACTATTAATGTCAAGAACAATTGCTGATATCTGCTACAAAGCAGCTCCTTAAAAAATATTACAATTCATACAGCAGGAAGAAAAGTGTTCTGATAGTCACTTTGATTTAAGTGACATGCACTCAATTTTTTATGCTGCCAGTACTAAGTGCTGCCTAAGATTCCTAAAAATATATCTCTCACCTTCCTAACTCGTGCAAAAAAAAAAAATCTATATTAGGCTTCATCTTGACACAGAAAATAAAGGTGATTATAGAAAGGTTACTCCAATTGGAATGGTTGTTCCAGAAGAAGTGCTTGTGCATTGACTATAGTTCATATAGCAAATGTCTTGACCGCTAAACATGACACAAAGCCTAAGACTGTTATGCACTAAATCAGTTTTGAGAATGAAGTAAAAAGACATGAATAACCATTGACAGGAGTTTAGAACACTTCCTGAGTGTCCAAATGGCCAATGTCCCAATGAAAAATAAGGTTAATTAGCAAACCAGCTAGAGGAAAAGAAAGAAAAAGAAAAGAGAAAGTAAAACAGAGATCACGATAGCAATGCAAATAAGCATATCCACATTAAACCTCAGAAATTTAAGAAAATTAGAAAGGGAAATGAAACCAGAAATACACTTCCATGGCCTTCAGACTTATGAACAACATTCTGGGTTTTAAGCATCTCAAGTACAATACAAACTTTTAAAACAAGTAAATTCTTGTGCTGTATATAAATGTTAGTCTTGGCCAATTATGAAAAGTAGGTAGAAGTGGTCAATAAATGTTTCCATTCTTCTTTAGGTAAAAAAATACATTGATATCAAATGATGACAAAATATTTTTATTTCAATAGAGCAACAAGTGACAATGTCAATCAGCAGTTAATAAAGTTAAATATTTATTTAAGCATATCTGTCTAAACTCCACATGAGAGTTTAAAGAAGCCAGCCCAGGAGTTCTCTGGTTTATTCATGCTGAGATTTTTGAGTTAGTCCTTAAGAAATGTGGATGTGCCTTTTAAAAAGCCTTGACATTCAGAGAAATAGTGTGGCCCGTGCACTAACAAACTTGTTAGCTTGACACTGATCCCCAAAAAAGTAGGAATGCATGTGACATACACTCAGTTAATACAGAATGACAGAAATTAATGCAGTCTTTGAATATCTGTGTGGATTTATAGAAAACAGATTTGGTGAAACAGCTGAATGAAATTTTTTCACTGATTTAAATATTTGGATGATAAAAAGACTAGTGTTGATGTAATAACAGCAAACTTAAGTAAACAAGCTGACTTAAGACTGCATGACATTTTAAACAAAATATAACCACACAACATCAACATGGCATGTATTATGTGGACTAAAGGCTGCCAAACCGACAAAATCTCTCAATTTTCCAAGAATATTTTAGAGAGATTTGATCATCATTTTTTAATATTTCAGAAAATGTCATAATGGGATTCTTTGACAGCTACTTCTATTTTTCTTCATTATGCTGAAAAAACAAAAGTAATAAGGATCCAATAGGTGGAAGTGGAAGTTAAATGCATGAGCAATTACCCATAGGAATGGCTTCCCAGGGCTTACAGTGGAGTCCTCCTCTATGCATATTTGAAAATTTCCAAAAATGTTGCTCTAGATCAGGCATACATTAAGTCAGTAAAATCCTATATCTTGTGGTATGAAAAACTTGGACTAAAGGATGGCCCCATCTGGCCTTAATTTATACATTATTGATGTCAGAACACATGCTGAGGTAAACCTGAACAGTGTATGTGGATCCCTAAACAGAAACACAGATAAGGGAAAAATTATCTAAATGAATTTTGGTGCTGGCTTCAGTGAAGGCAAGATTAAGCAACTGATAATCTATCTGCCCTGATCATCAGGTTTGCTGCATTGCCATGAGTTCCAGTAAGAAAAGGTGTGGATTCATCAGACAGCTTCATGCGTCTGCACATAGTCCCTGATGTCCCCTGGGCTCTCCAGGGGGGCAGGTCTGCCATGGTTTGAGATCTTCAAAATCTAATTCCCTAGCTAAAGCCCCCCTCCCACATCTCAACCCAGTGTGAGATGGCTTTTTTTCCAGACAAACACACCAGACTCAAAATGGGGGGAAGGGTTATATATTACAATGACTGTACACATAAATAAATACTACAGTACATTACATACAATCTTAGCTATCTCTACCATGACATAAGTATTTATAATGGATCAAATCTCTTCTCCCCTCCAAATAAAAGTCCAGGAGGGAAGAAGGAAAGATCCTTTCCACATTTAGGGCAGCAGCCTCTCTTCTGTCTTCCATGCAGCAGTTTCTTCTGTCTTCCATGCAGCAACTGTAACTGGACTCTGCCAGTACACACGAGGAGGGTATCCAAGCCCTCTCTCGCCCTTCAACTCCAAGCGAAGGTCTCACCTGTGGACTGCCAGCAGGGACAAAACTTGCTTCACCACAGGCATATCACGAAATGCAGGGGCATCTTCATGAAAGTCCCTTCCTCAGGGGATTCAAATTCCCCTTTGCAGAGCTCCGTGCTCTGTCTCAAGGCTGCTAGCTTAGCAGTAGCAGCGAGGGGGGCCAAGGTCAACCCCCCCGCATTCCTTCTCCGTCCCAGTCCAGCTTCAGGACGCCTATGAGCTTCTCAGCTCCTCTCTCTCTCCAGTGCTGCAGCACTCCAAGACTCCTCTCCTTAACAGGAGTCCATCTCCCTCCTTTCTTAGAGGTCTCAGAGGGGTATGGGGTTTTATTCCAGTTCTTACCCCATCTTCCTCTCTCCCTGCTGCTCTCTCAGCTTTCTGAGACAACTCAGTGTCTTCCTTACTCAGTTGCATGCTGTTTCTGTTGCTTCTCCAGTTCAGTTCTTATCTTCTGGCTTTTAGCCACAGTCTCTGGACGCTGCCGCTGCTTCAGGATCTCTTGTTGCTGCTCACAGTGGAGAAAACATCTCCCAGCTCAACTACAGACACTTAGCCCAGTCTAACACTGTTCCAAGTCTCTGCAGCTCCCCCCAGCCAGGGGCTGGGGGGCCCCAGAGGCCCCAAAGGGCTCCGAGCCCCCTTCCTCGTGGCTCCTACAACATGGCTACCTTCTTCTACCACCAAACTACAACTTTCTCTTCCATTTGGTTGTGATATGTTTATATTTTGCAGAAGCACTCATTGGCTAAAACTTCAAAACTTCAAGGGTCACCACCCCCTGGGGTTTTACCATTTTATAACTGCAGGGTGAAAAAATGTTTCCCCCCACGACAGGTCTCACAGAGAAATAGCCTGGATCAGACAGCAGCAATTACTAGAACAGGTTGCCCTGAGAAGCTGTGGATATGCCATCTCTGGAAGTGTTCAAGGCCAGGTTGGATGGAGCTCTGAGCAACCTGGTCTAGTGGAAGGTGTCCCCGCCCATGGCAGGGGGGTTGGAACTAGATGATCTTTAAGATTCCTTCCAACAAATCATCCCATCATTCTATGATTCCATGATTATCCTTATCTTTCTTTAATTTGCAACAGAACTATGGGTCTGGCTTGCCATTTCGAAGTTATAAAATATATATGCAGATAAATACATGCATTTTTACACAAGTAGAGCATTAAAGGAGCATGAACAAAATCAGTGCTAAAAGGGCACATTCTCACCTATGAGACAGGTAATGATATTAACAGGGAGGATTCTCACGAGGGCATGAAGAGAAATCATTTCTGCTTCAATACAGGAGTAATCCAGGGACAAAGATGAGTTGATGGATCATCAGACCACATGAAATTTAATCTTGTGTCCAAAGCTATGCAAAACTTATTTGTTCTTTATTTGAACCCCGAAGTGGGATATAAGAAATGCTAAGTCCACTGCTAAATAGAATTCAAAATATATCCTTGCTTCATTCAAAGAAATTCTCAGAAGTATTTCACCTTGCAACAGGTAGCACGTTACTGTGAAAATGAAAAGATGTTATCTCCTGGTGGCAGAACATATCTCGGACTACATTTTATGTGGCTGAAAGCCCTGTCATTGCAGTGAGAGCTGCACATATGGAACAAAGCACAGGTTTTTGACTCCTGAAGAAAAATTAAATATCTCTTAAAGCTAAAGGAAAGAACAGTATCATGACTATTGCCTGACATTCAGAAAGGGGGCCTATATTTCCTTTTGTCTGTGTGAATCCATATTAGCAGTGGAACTATTCCAATGTGAAGTCATGGGAGAAAGCAGTGAGACCCACACATGAGAAGACAGAATTAGCATATTTTAGTGAAGCAATCATGTACCAGGCAAGTGAAATATGAGAAAAAGAATTAATAGCAATTATTATCTCCAAGGCACTGTGATAACAATGGCATCAGTTCTTACAGCTGATTATGTTTCCTGGCTTCTACTGCAGCAGGGGAATTCCATCTCTACGTGAGCTTTTATGTGGTTCGAGGGCTTAATGGGAGCAGGTCATATTAACTACAAATAAATAATTAGATTTCATTTCTTCTGCATGTACCTTTTAGGTTGTTATTGAGCCTTAGCCTGGAGAAAAACTTCAAAATAAAAACTTCTGAAAAGTATTTGTTTATGGCTGTTACTGAATTAAAATCAATGTGGGCAGATACTTTAGGATTCTTATGCTTAGGTTTAGGTAAAACATCCAGAGGTGAACATAACAACCATATAATAATGCTTTCACACCATTTTTCAGCTGTATTTATAGTGGATGAGTTCCTAAGAATCGCAGACTCACAGAATAAGTGAGGTTGGAAGGGATGTCTGCAGGCCACCTAGTCTACCATGTTCAGAGCAGGGTCACCTACAGCAGGTTGCTCAGGTTTATGTCCAGTCAGGCTGCCTGACAAGTCGCTTTCCAGACAGCAGGCCACCAAGTTAATTCTTCTGCTGTTAATAGATAAACACAGTTCCACTTACTTCACCAGCAACTACTGTGCTTTAGAGTTTGACTATAATTTCAAATTATAGAGGATGTATAATGATCTCTAGGTATTCTAATGTTGCTCATGCAAATGTACATATTACTGTAGGAAAAGCAAGTCTAGATTAAATACTCAGACATCATTAACACTGATCAGATAAAACAGATAGCTTTTCTTTAATGAAGAAATATTGTATTGAATTACACAGAAGTTTATTTTAAATGAATGCCTCATTAAGTGTGAAATGGAGAAGTATTTATCAGCCTGCATAACAAATGACACAATGTGGAAGCAGACTAGCTTAATAAATGCATATTATTATTGTTTTTACTGTGATGGTACCTCATGCAAGTACAGTGGAAGAGGTCACCAGAGAGAGGACAATAGATAAGGAACTGAAGGATCAACAAGACACAGAGGCAATGTTACTCATCCAGTCACACATCCACAAAACTGAAAGATTAATCCAAATCTCCCGAATTCAAATCTATTCATGTCTCTGAAGCTACACATTTAAAAAGCCCCAGTGGAACAATTTTCTTCAGATTTTGTCATCGTGTTGCACTGAAAACACCCACAAGGAGGGCTGGATTTTAGTTCTGTTCCAGTGGAAACAAGCTAGAAATCTGTTTACGTTTGCCACAGTTCATCTGTCTTGCTCCTACGGCAGATTCTGATTCCCAGATATCCCAGGAAACCTGGGTTCGTGACCCTAATGCAACCTCCTGCATTTTGAGGTAGGAGCTCTCCTGAACCAACCAACCTGACACATCTGCTGAAGCACCATTACCTTTCGTGGAAAATTAAAGGAAAAATGAGATCAAGCAAAATCAAAGACCTGTCTTACTATGGGATGGTTCACTCCTTGGAGGTGCCTGTCTCTCTCCAGAACAGGGAATGAGAAAGCCTTGATGACTAGCTTAAACCACATCACACCTTTCAGGTGGCTAGATGGTAGCAGAGATGAACCCAACAGCAGGTATACAATACAGAGGTCTCCTCATGATTGCCAGATATTATTATAATTATGAACTGAACTTTCTGGCTATTATCAGCTAGAAAACAGTGTACAAAAATGCTTCAAATGACAGGTTAAAAGAATAAGGCAGAGGAGGAATAGCCTCATTGTTTTCTCATACCCACTTAAAGCAATTAAAAGGAATGTTTTGATCACTTCTCTTTCAGATTAACTATCCTTCTATTTTGAAAAGATCTTTTCCTGGATAAAGGAGATGATAGGAAAATTACCTTGAATGAATGCAGCATAAACTCATAGGAGCACTTAAATAAAGCATAATTTTTCACTTAAGTTTAATAGGTTACTGTAATTACAGATTACTTTTTTCAATAGCACTTTGCTTATATATGGCATGAAAGTCTGATCTTGAAGAAACAAATCAAATATCAATTCCCAGAAGCCCCACCTCCGTGTGCTGCTCTTCATCTCTTCTGAAAGATTTGTTTTGTCATCATCTCTGCACGTCACCAGGAGAAACCATAAAGGTCACCACAACTTCATGATAAATTCCTGTCTGTCATATTACAGCCTTGGGGATTCTTGCCAAATTCAGTAGATTTTAACATGTGTGCTCTGAACAACACAAGTACTCATGTAAATTTGGAAATATCTACCAGTTTAACACCTTCTTTAACTAACCAATATTATTGCCTTCCATGATTATTTGACAATGGGACTTCAGTGATCTTCTTCAAGTTTGTTCAAAGGACTTGTTCTTCCTCAGGTACTGCCATCTGTCAGTTCTTAAACCAAAAAAAAAAAGCTAAACAAAATCAAAAAAAATATTGCTAATAGTAAACCACTTGTCTGGTCATGTTCCCTTAGTTGTGACACACACACTTTTCAAAAGTATCAGTCAAATGTCACAGTCCTGGACCACCTCTGAAAAAGTGAGCTTTGGGAGTTTGGGGTTTTCTTTTAAATAATCTGTAGCATTCTTTTTCATGGAAAAATCATTTATATGGTCCTGTGGATTACATATGATGAGTTTTTGACAATGGAAGAAGAAAGGGTGCAAAGAAGAAGCTGTCATCTTGCAATACTATGTTGTGACAAGTCAGAATTTACAGGATTTATCAAAATAAATGCTTTCTCACACCAGGGGGAATGCTGGTCCTCTAATAAATAGGCTCAGAGTAGTAAACTGATGTCAGATTGCTGGGAGAAGGTGCATTACCTGCTTGAGTGTTTCCTCTGGTAGAAAAGGAGACCAGGGTATGGATCTGCATCTTCTCCTTGTACTAATGTTTTAACTCAGATTTCAGCCTGAAGTGAAAAGAGAAGTCAACCATGAATATCCTCAAAAATCAATGTAATCAAAGGCAGAATTGTTCACTGTCGTAAACAGAACAAAAATAATCCTGTCCGTGCCAACAGGCATGTAAACCAATGTCAGCTGGGATTTAGTAGGATAAGAGCTAGGACATGTAGCAGTCTGGTAGGTAGATGGGAAAAGTATACTCAGAAATGTACAGGGTCAGACAGCACAGCCTGAGGTCTGCTGCTGCCTACCCTACCCATGGCCCTCTGAATGTTAAAAGGCACTAGGAGGAACCAGAAACAAGCAGTTATTCTACCTGGTAAAATACTGCATAAAGAAAGGTCAGGATGTCAGGATGAGCAGAGCTGAAGCCAGACTCACCAGTGCTGCCACAGCACTGGATCTCCAGATCCATTCCTGAGACACGGCACAGCCTGCAGCTGACCTGAGCCAAGACACCGAAACGTATCTTGGAAGGACCAGGTCACGGAGAAAATCCTGGGAAGTGCTTGACATTGTTAAGAATGCCTGTATTAGGAGAGTCATGAGAGGGTAGAAGAGACTAAAGGGTGAAAATCATTAGGTTTAGATCATGAAGTTGATTTTTAAATGCACGATTTGCTATGCACAGTCTTTATCTGTCACATGAACACAGAGATTGACACAGTGGAAAAAATCAGTCCAATTCAATTATCTACTTGATGCTTCAGAGTAAACAGAATGATGAAAAAGTCTTTCTACGGCCTGTCACTGGCCTATGCATTGAAGCATAAAGATTACTAACTTTTTTTTAACTCATCCAACTTGTTTGTGGATGGCTTAATCTTCCATATTATTCTTGATCTCTTCTACCCTCTTGGCTCTAAAAAATTTACAGAAATTAACAAAATTTACTATATTTCAAAATATAATCTATGTTTTGCCTTTCACTTGAAAACCATTGCTCTCTACTCTTTTTGTCCTCCTTGGCAAGAAAGAAAATTGGGCAAAGGAATATTGAAATACCAGTGAGGGTTACTCAGGTCTTCCTCCGTAAATTACAGATAACTACTTTATTTTTCTGGTGACTGAAATCCAGTACCAGGAAAAATCTCCTGTTAATCTTGAAGTGATATATAAAATATTTTCAAATTGTGTAGCATCCCATAAGCATGCCTTTCTAGACATTTTAAGAGGCTAGTGGACTTTAATGCCTCATTTTGGAGATACCTAAAGATGCCTCCTTTTCAAAAAGCAATGACTTCTCCCCTCTATAAACTAGATGCTGTACGTGTTTGCTGAACACAAAAGACAGACTCAAAATTGATAAGAACTTTAAAATAAATATACAATTAAAAAATACAAAAAACAAAAAACAAAGATTACAACTACACTTCTAATGTACTGAAGCAAATTATTTCTCTCCACTGTACTGTTTCCTGGGTGTCACTTACCAACAGATATGCTTGTAGAAGATTGGAAAAGTACTCCTTAAAACAAGTAGTCATGTTCTTCAGCACAAAACAGCACCCAGCATTCTTTGGAAATAAGTCCTCCCAGGAAAGCCTCCCGCTGTGCTGGGCTCCTCTGAAACAGCTTATCTATTTGCTGAGACCACCTAGGAATATGGACGAGGAATTGAAAATGTGATTCATAGCCTATTCAAATAGATAGCAATTCCAACTTATTCCTACAGGCTCTGCCTCAGGATATTTAGCAAACAGCTTTTAGTTATTAGCTTGGCTTGTAGCTAAATTATTTATTCAACAGAATTCCTGCACACTGAATCCTTCTGCAGCCTGCACCCCATCTTGCAGGCCCTGGCCTTGGCTGGGCATCGGCTGCATATAACAGGAACCGAAATAATTTTGGGAGTACTTTGAATAAATTAACCTGCCACTAGAAATCTAACATCCCCTTTGCTCTTGCCAGTCTTTTTGATCCCACATTAAAAGATAAGTTGTTGATACCATTGACAGCTTTATTATTACTAAGTGACAGCATGTGTCAGAAAATCAAAAGAAAGCATAGCAAGAATATGAAAAGGCTGAAAGCAATAGAGACAACATTACTGTTGCCATGGTACAGATCAGCATCTAGTAAAGCCAGCAGGGCAGTAGCAGTGACAGCCAGTGCTCCGGCGGTTTCCTTGTCTCAGATAATTCTAATGAAGCGCCTGGAAAGAGGCAGAGATCATCCTGCACAGTGAGGACTCAGCAAGAACCATGCCGGCAGCTTATTCTGAAAAGTCAAAGTTGATGAGGAAGAAATGCTGAAGTCCTCCCCAAGCGGCAGGGACAGCCACTTAGTTACTTATCTCAGGGGCTGCCAATCACATGTGTTGGCAGTGGCTCTGATAAGCTACCAAATAACATTTTATCGCTTGCCAATTCTTGACCAGTGCATGGAGCACATTGAAAGAATAAGCCATTAAACACATCAAAAAAGAAACAAACACGCTTGGTGTTTGTGACTCTGAAGGCAATGGGGGAAAAGCAAGTCAAAAGCAGCTTGTTTTCCAGCTTCTGAGCTTTCCAAAATTCTTAATTTCAATTTTTCTGAAAGTTTTGCCTGCTTCAGGACATAAATATGTTAGAAAGCAAAAGACATAATTGATTTAATGTCAGTGGGAAATTACACCTGGATAAAAAGTTGTATCATGAGTTACTCCTTACAATTACTTTTATTTCCTATTATTATCACCTTTTGTCTATTTCTTGTTACCCCATCTCAGAAGTATTTCTTTCTATGGAGGAACATAGCAGAGTCATCCATCTGCAACAACCTTACCAGCTAAACAAAGAAGAATTATTATAGGAACAGGTGAATCATTTTATGCTTGTGACTGAGCCTCCCTGTACTCAAAACCATGGCAGAACAGCAACTTTCCTGCAAACAAAGCTGTGCTCAGAATGACTGTTTGAAGAACTGAGTATACTGCTTCAACCAAAGTACTCGACTCTAACACAATAACAGAGTAGTCTTTAAATTTATTCCTATGGGAATAACACATGGAGATGTTTCATGTATTCTAATTATATTTTTTTATAAAAGCTTTTACCAGAACAAATACATCAGCTCACTGGCAGAAACAGCACAAGCAACTGCCCAATATCTTTTGAAGGCACACAGGTTCACAGCATTGTGTTAGTTCACACCCATTGCAAGTGACCAGACAGAAGAGTATGCTTGTATTTCTGCCTCCTCATCTTTGACCTTTTCCTGCTCTTAATATCACACTGGTATGTCATGAAGAGTCACAACACTGTGAAGCAGATCAGTCTGAGAAAACTAACATGCTGGGCAAGACATGGTCTCCAGTTTTAGAAGTGCAGAAGCTAGAACAGCCTGATCCACCTGAAGACCATCTCCAATCTCTGCCTTCCAGAGTGATGAAGCACTGCTGGCAAAGCCAAAGGCCATTAAATCGTCCATAGAGCACCCCACACTCTCAGAGTGGGACAAGGGGCAACAGGACTTTTTAGCCTCCCACCTCCATGCGGGGGGAGGTGTGGTAGGACAGCCTTGTACACCTGTACACCACAGGGCAGGGTGTACCACAGCCCAGTCTCTTCCATCAGCCAGAAATTTTGTAGTGCATAGGTGTTCAACCATTGCTGCCCTTCAATTTGTCATTCTTGTGTTTCCTCTTAATATTTTCCTAACTACAAATATTGGGCCAAAATGCATTCTATTTTGCAGGCAATGCCTCTTCTTTGATGCTAAATGAAATTATACATGGCAAAATGAAGCAGAAACCGATCACTTGTCTCTAACCTGCCTCAATACGAAAGTTTCTCCCCAACTCTAACATTTTTTGAAGAGCACAAATAAGTAAATTTCCCATAAAGACCCATGTAACATAACTCAGAATCCTTCACATCTTCTTTGCAAATTCTGTCCCAGCTCCCAGTGTTCTGCAATGCCATCAGGAACACAGATGAGGCTCTGGGTATATACGTTATTGCAAAGTAGTTAATCTGCTTAGGGACCACAGGAGTTCTGATTATCACAGAGAAGGAAGGAAACTTTTGTAACAATAGAAATTTGGGATCATCACTTTCACTGGCATTTACAGAAGCATCACATGAAAATACAGAGCAGTTTGGACTGGCAGTTCAGTGTGTTTCTTCCATATTCTCTTTAGCGTTATTCATAGGTTTTGCAATCAAATGAATGGGGATCTTATTTCTATTATGTCATCAGATTGCTTCCACAGAGGAAGAGCTGGCTTTCAGAACCCAGGCCAGACGAAAAGTTATTTGGATTCAAATCCTTCCCCTCACAAGGATTTTTTAATCTTCAACTCAAGAATGATTTTTGAACCTACCTACCATGATGCCATTATCAGAACTCCACAGCTTTGAAAATATCCCTTTGGGTCAGCCAGTTGGAGGCATAATATGTTGAACATTCTCAGAATCAGCTAAATATAACTCCAGTATATGACTGAGTATTAGTAAATCATTAACCCACAGAAGGATGAAATGTTCTTTTTAATCTGAAATACAAAGAAAGCATATAAATATGTAGGTTTTTTCAAGCAGTAGACATTGGCTGTCCAGGGAGGTGTTGCAGTCACCATCACTATGTGGCATGTAGTGCTGTGGTCTAGTCGACAAGGGGGTCAAAGGTTTGACTCAATGATCTTGGAGGTCTTTCCAAACCTAAATGATTCTGTGTGATTCTATGAACTGAAAGTTCTGATATATCAAGAGTTTTGGTGCAACTTTGATTGGAGCACCATGTCCAGGTTTGGGCACTGTACATGAAGAAATAGTCATCACTGGGAAACTAGAAAAGAGTAGACTGGAAGAAACTCTATATTTGAGGGCATAGTGAGGCACTGGAAGAGGACAGATGAGAAGACTGTGGAATCTCTACAATCAGAGCTTTCAAAAAAATGTTGAATAATTAGGAATCACGAATTATGTAGACACAAATTAATCCTGTCTGAGGGATGAAAGATAAGCTAAACAGACTCTCAAAGTCATTTTTTTGATTTCTTTAAAATGCCAGAGTTTTATAAGACAGTCCACATACAGGTTAAGAAAAAGTCCTTCAGCATTTTAGTCAAGACAGGTTGCATAGTGTGGGAAGGAAAAACTATTTAAACAGGCTTATTTTTTCTATATAAACAAACCAAGAAAATGGCAGAGTCTACCCAACATCACCAGTCCAAAATAGTTTGCAACCTGCATCTTTGAGGGGTGCATAGGAAATTCGTCTGGACTTCACAGACAGAGACAGCCTCACTTAGCTCCTTCTCTAACCCGGGTATTTCAGCTGAGAAGTAGGATAAAGCGGGTCATTTTCATCTTCAATATTAACAATGTCTACTTAAAGCTTTTAACCATTTCAGCTGAAGTAGGACTAACTCAGACAGCTCAACAGTGGGTCATCAGTTACTTCCAGCTTCCTTTATGCTCACGGACACAAATGCCACACACCATTCACAGATTAATTTCCTTCTTCCTCATCAAATAAAAGCTATCTTTCTTTTCACGCTTAACTCTTTAATTAATAGATTTCTAGATATCAGTATCTAACCCCTCTCTATTAGACATGCCATTACTACACCATCTGATTGCTGTCTCAAGGGATTATGGCACTGCTGCATGCAGGAGACAACAGGAGGCAACTGACTGGCCTAGGAGCACATAGACTTCAGGCCATTAAGGGAAGAGGGTTACTAGAAATTACAGACATCCATCTGCCCTGGGACAGATTAAGGACTAGATTTCCTAGAAGCTGTTCTCCCAGAAACTCTCAAAATCCAACCCAGCAATCCATCAAGTTTAAGAGCATGCAAGCCAGCAACATGCTGATGAGCCAGCTCTCAGACTCAGTAATGACTCAATTCAAAATTATTTATGCCAGATGCATATAACATCAGCACAAAATTCAAATCCCCATAAATCTGGGGGAAAAGGATTCCAGGCAGGTTTTTTTAATGACATGTATTCGTTAATACCAGAGGGGAGAAAAATTTACAAACCTTGCTTGAGATATTGTTTCTACTATTGTGTAACAGAGATCTTCTAAAATAGGTGGATCAACGACTGACCTCGCAGATTACAGGACATTAACACCTACAGGCAAATGCTTTTTTGATGTCCCAAAATCCTTCCTTAGTGATCCTATTCATTTTAGCCAGCACGCTTTAGCTCATTCTGTGCAGCTTGAGCAACGACTTCATCCCTCCTGGGAGCTACACGGCACTAGTCTCTGACTCCTCAGCCTTCCCAACACTTTCTCCTGGAGGAAGAGTCCACAACAAAAAATTGTATCTAGTCTCTTCGGCTGCTCACCTTATAAGTCTCTTGCTTGGCAAAATGGCAGCTCTGATTTTAACCTTGACTTCTGAAACAGTACCCAGTTACCATATGTTCAGTACTTGTTTAGCTGTTCCCACTCCAACATTTGGCAAGTAAATCCTTCTCCAGTGATAACATGGCTCTAGAAAAAAACCCACAGCAATTCAAGCTTAATTTCTTGGTGTGAATCCAAAACATCTCTATAGGATTTCTCTGACTTCTCCAATTCATTTGATTCATATATTTTCCAGCAAACTGATGCCCCTTCTCTGGATAATACTTGTTATGGAGGAACCATTAGCCTGGTTAGGCCACTATTGACAGCTGTAATATGTTCACATAGTCCTTAACAGGGGAGACCCTACCATGCAGCAGGGCATGTCATGTAGTGAATATATTTCCAGGTATTAGAGAAGATGTGACTGGGCTACTGGGAAAGCTGGCAGGAGGTTGCAGGCTTCTGGAGATACAGATGATCCCTCCTGCAGGCTGGATCGAGCCTGCAAACTGCCTGGGGGCCTCTACTTCTCTCGAACCCTTCACTGGGCACCTCCTGGGCATCAATCCTTCTTCTGCAATGGCTTTCAATGTGACTGCCCAGGGAAAGTGCCTTTTCCCTTAGAGTCCCTGACTTACTGCTGAGCATTAAGAAACTGTCCTGTGTGTATCTCCTGTTAAGAAACTGTGTATGTGCTGGCTCATGGCATACACGCAATGGCATCACCTCTTGTTACAACAACCAAAGACTTGAGCCCAACAGTTCAGATAAACCACGACTTTAAAAGTATTTCCATGTATTGATGTTTTGTGGCCTTCCCTGACCGATGTCAAAACTAAAGGAATTGCAAATACAGGAATCAGAATCAAATGAAAAAAAAAAAAGTTGCAAATCTCAGAACCAGATAAACTGTCTCAAAATAAAAAACTATAAAAATTAAGCTACGTTCAGCAGAAGAAATTCTCCATATTTCTGTTCTAGGCATTTCCAACAGAACTGAACTGAGGGAAACCTATGATAGAGTTAAGCTATGCTTGGGCAACAGGAGATATAATAAATAGCAGACATGGTAGCAGAAGCAGTATTGTTTTTATATTGCCGTCTGGAAAAGCTTATTAGTATTTTTTCCATTTTGCAATTTTCCCCATAGCAGCATTAGAGAATGACACATACTCTACCTGTAGGGTTTATGAGAAAGGGACCGCATGCTTTCTACATGAGAAGATATTCATAGTCTTTGCACCATCAAATCAGCAGTTTCCCAACTCCATGTAACTTGTTGACCCAGCAAATACGTGTTCTGGACAGCGTACTTGCCAAATGCTGGTCATTGGGCTGTTAGTGCCCATTGTTTCCTGCCAAACAAAACTGAAGTATGTGCTTTTTTAATGAAATTGCAGAGAAAGACATGTTAGAGCTTTCCATTAAGAAAAAAATGGAGACTCTAGATGAAATCACAGCCCTTTATTCAAGCAGTATCACAATCAACTTGATAATGTTTCAGTTTTTCTATTACTAACAGCTGTGTATGCAGAATAAGTCCAAAATTCATGTAATACGGTCTTTTTTTTCCTAACATTTCATATGTAAATTGTTTCCAAAAGGCTTTACAGAAGTAAATATGTAGCTACAGGGGAAAACAGCAGAGTCTGAGAGAAGTGAAAAAGAACGGCAAAGAACTGGACACTAAAGAGGAAATAGATACAGCCTTGAAGGCAGTCACTACAGAAAATCACAGACAGAAAGACAACAGCTAGGGAACAGCCCCTGCATAAAAGTGAAGGAAAAGGTTCATTTAAGCTTAGCAGGAAGCCCAAATCTATGGTCTGACCTTGTATCATTACCAAACATTTCTTGAAAGGTATATCACTGGGAATGAGGGCTGCTCTCAGCAGATCAAGCTGTCAGGACATCCTTGAAACAAGGTTCCTGATGAAGCAGAGAAAAATTAAAGAGAAATAACTTTTCACATAATCCATCTAACATAAACTAATATAGGCAGGTGAACCATACATACATTTTTGCAGCAGTAAGTGAAGTTAATTAAGCAGCTGTGAACCCAGAACTGTATCTTGAGTCTACTGCTATCTGCGGGTTCTGTTCTTTGCCATATGCTTAAACAAATTAGATGAGATAGTAACAGAACAAAACAGTCTAAATTTACTATGATTGTCATTAGAAATACATGACAAACTGCTAGTAAATAGGTATTTCAAAAACAGCAGAGCAACACTAAATTAGATTTATTCAGCTATTGTGCAATGTTACATATAATTTAAGCATAAAAGGGAAATTCCTTAGCTAATTTTTATTATTTACATAGATATCAGTATATTTGGCAAAATATTGGATATCATTAACTGCTGCACATTCATATGGAAGTTGTTCCTGTCTTCCTCTTAACACAGAAGAAATTAGAGAAATTTACCATAGACATTTAAATGCACTTGTCTTTAAAATCTTAAAAGAAGAAAAGAAAATTCTTAATTTAGAAGAAGGGATTGATTTAAGTTATTTATACATGGTAAAGATACCCACTTTCACTGCAAAATAAATGTTCTAGAAAAGTCTTCCCGTATCTAGTCCAGACAACGATATAGTCAGTCAGTCATGGCTAGGCTTCGCGAACGAAGATTTGTGAAGGCACTATCCACATTTGCTGCAGGCACGCTGGTGGCTTGTGAGGCCAATACGTGATAGACATATCCGATTGCAAAAGGCGCAGCAGAAAGACTCCTTAGATGGTGTATTTTGCAAGACACGGTTCTTTCTGCGTTGCCTTTTTTCCTCGAGAGTGATCCTGCGTGAGTTCTCAAAGGAGACAGCTGCGTTGTAGATGATGTGTCTCCAGGCCTCCCGATTGGAGGCCAGAGTAGACCAGTTATGGTGATCAATATGGCCAAGGCTGAGATGTTGTTTCAGGGAGTCCTTGAATCTTTTCTTCGGGGCTCCTCTCATGCGGCAGCCAGTGGCAAGTTCACCATAGAGCAGGATCTTAGGGAGGCGGTGGTCCTTCATCCTTGAGACGTGCCCTGCCCATCGCAGCTGCGTTCTCAGTAACATGGCCTCAATACTAGTGACAGCTGCTTGCTCTAGTACAGATGTATTGGTCACAAAATCTGACCAGTGGATGTTAAGGATTGTACGGAGGCAGCGCTGATGGAAGCGTTCTAGGAGACGCAGGTGGTGGCGGTAGATGACCCATGATTCGGAGCCGTATAGGAGAGTAGACAAGACTATGGCTTTGTAAACACTGATCTTGGTGCTTTTCTTTAAGTGTTTATTACGCCATACTCTCTTGTGGAGTTTTCCAAAAGCATTATATGCCTTAGCTAACCTGTTGTCTATCTCTCCGTCGATCTTACCATCTGAGGAGATGAGGCTACCAAGGTAATTAAACTGTTGGACTGATTTGAGCTCTGATTGGCCAATGGTGATGTGGGGATGATGGAAGACTTCCTGAGGTGCAGGTTGATGGAGGACCTCTGTCTTCTTTAAGCTGACTTCCAGCCCAAAGAGCTCAGCAGCACCTGCAAAGCAGGATGTTAAACGCTGCAGAGCTGCTTCTGTGTGGGCAACAAGGGCAGCATCATCAGCATAAAGCAGCTCCCGGACAAGATGGTTTAAGGTCTTGGTGTGGGCCTTCAGTCGCCTTAGATTGAATAGACTTCCATCAGTACGGTATCGAATGTAGATGCCGTCCTGATCATCGAGGTCTGCTGTGGCCCTTTGGAGCATCATGCTAAAGAAGACGGTGAATAGGGTAGGAGCGAGAACGCAACCTTGTTTCACACCATTCTTAATTAAAAAGGGCTCAGAAAGTGTGTTGCCATATCTGACTTGGCCGTGCTGATCCTCATGGAGTGAGATGATCATTTTAAGGAACTTGGGGGGACAACCTAAACGTTCCAAAATCTGCCACAGACCTTTTCTGCTCACAGTATCAAAAGCCTTGGTGAGGTCGACAAAGGTTACATAGAGACCTTTATTCTGTTCCCTACACTTCTCTTGCAGTTGTCTGAGGACAAATACCATGTCTGTGGTGCTCCTGTTGGTTCTGAAACCACATTGACTTTCAGGTAGAATTCCTTCTGCTATAGTGGGTATTAGTCTGTTCAAGAGTATTCTTGCCAGGATTTTGCCAGCAATGGAGAGCAGAGTAATACCACGATAGTTTGAGCAATCTGATTTAGTACCTTTCTTCTTATACAAAGTGATGATGACAGCATCACGAAGGTCTGATGGTAGTTCACCGAGCTCCCAGCAGCGCACCACAAACTCGTGCATAGCAGTAATAACACAGATGCTACAGGGCTTTGGCCTTATATACATTTAGATTTCTGGATCTTAAAATGAATACCCTCTGAGTAATCATAATGCAATTACTTAAACAAGATTACTTGATTAGAATGGCATGTTAATATAAGAATCTTGTCATTTAGACTTTGCTCTCAACTATCTTTCCTTTTCCCTGGGTAATCATCATTACAGTAATGACAGCGATAGAGGCCCATATGTTTCTTTGTCTCAAGCACTGCTGATTGAGGGAGTGTGGTGCAAGTTAATGCATAATGAGCTTTACAGCACACTGTGCCAGATAAAGATGCCTACACAGAATTATGAGAGAGCAGCAGTGGCCCCCAAAAGCAGGGCACCCAGTGCATGGAAGGCTGCCAGCCGAGACAGGGGTACGGTTCAGTGGGGATGGCAGAACCAGCGGGCAGCGGGAGGGGACACACTTCACACAGACTGTGCCATGCAGTTGTTTCATGATAACCACAGATACCTACATTCATTAAGATGAAAGAGGCTAATGCTCTCTGATCGGGTATTAATGTGCGATGTGCAGGAATCACATGCTGCAGATGTCTCAGCCAGCACAAAACCCGTTTTTTGAAAGCTTGCAACTCCTCAAATGGAGGTAATTCAAGTCTGTAACCCACTTCTTGTTCAGGAGCACATTTTCCGCTGGTGCACCTGTGCTGATACCATTCTCTCAGGTGAGCGAGTCCATGCCAGCACTGAATGACTTGTTCAGCAGTACTGCAAGTTGGGTCTGCACCAAGACTTGCATCAAGATAGCCATTCCAGGGGCTCAACTTCAGGTGCAGGTGAGCATACCACCTGTATACACTTTTCATATCGAAGTACGAAAACTCAGTACACATTCCTGACCTGCACCTGTGGCTTCTGTCATACGGACCACAGTAAAGAGCACAGATTGAGAGCAGGGTTTATGAGAAGATCTGGTGTCGCATAATAGGAAAATCTTTGCAAAGCCTTTGTCATCTAGAAAAGTAAAGAATGTTTTCATGGCTGTATTTCAGCACCTCTGCAGCTATGCAAACAAACAAGTATCTTTTTGCTCTTACTGTCTACCCACAGACAACAGTGGGCCCTGTCATAAAGCAGCACAAGCTGTTCACCCACCTTCATTGCCTTGCTGTGCCCCTTGCAATGTAAGAAAACAGAAAGTGGTTGGTTTTTTCTTTTAAAGGCTAATCTTCATGTATCACTTCTTGATGCTGGATGTCCCTCATGTTGTACACTGTAATTTTTACCTATGCAATATAAATTTAATCCAGATTGTTTAGTAGAAAAATCCTGTGCACGGGTGGCAATGGTCATGGGAGTGCATACACATGCTGTGCTGTCCTGTATGCTTTAACAACTAGACAGTATATCCCCTGCTAATATTACCAAGATACCTTGGAAGCAAAAATACCTTTATGGCACTGCCCTTGTGCTTAAATTTTTCTCATGAGGAATGATTAAAAATTGTGCCTATGAGAAACAGAGAGAAAATAAAGAAGATTGGGAGAAAGAACCATTGCATTGTTAGATGAACTAAATTGCTTCGGGCATTTCAAATACTTTATTAGGTTCAATGTGTTCGTGGGAAAATCAGTGACTGACACATTTTCAAACTAAACATTGCTTTTCATGAATTTCATTCATGTAGAGAGACACTTAGTTGAAAATAACTTGGCCTTGGTTTCTTCAGAGGTGTTGAGCATCACTGTTTCACATTGACCTGAATCTCTGCTATGGATGCTTCACCCTTTTGAAAACCAGTTCCATACTGGCCATACAACATCTTTATTTGCATCTGAATATGTGTGCCTTGATGTGTAACAAATAATCAGATTGGTTTTTTCCAGGGTTCAAAAAAAGAAAGGTAAAGAATGTCACCAGAGTTCAAAGTATCACTGGTTTGATCCACATCTCAGTGGTTGATCTGGGAGAGACTTTCTCTTCCAAAGAGAAGCTGGCCTCATTAATGCTGACATTAATGCTTGACAGCAGAAAGGCAGGACTGGTTCCTTAATTTAAAGCAGATCTACTGATTACATTCATAAACAAGAAGGAAGAGCTGGAGTTTCTGCATGACCTTTATCCTCCCTCTTCATTTAAAAAAAAAAAAAAAAAAAAAGGTAAAATAAAACAATTCTGTTGACCTCACCACTGTAAGGTTTGTTGGTTGGGGTACTGCACTGTAACCACCCAGCCCATCTCCCTTCTGCAAAATCTATGATTGATTGCTAATGGTATTGATGGATTGACCTCAGTTTTCTCTTTCCAAGTGAAATCTTATATGCTGCCTGGAAAACAGTCCAATACCTTGTTTAATTGTGCAAGGAATAGCTTTGGGGTGGAGGCTGCATTCCTTGCCAACACCAATTGCCTTGTGGAAAGCTTTCTGGCTTAGGAAGCACTGAATGCTTCAACACCCATCACAGCTTTTCCTCTTCTTTCTTAAAAGACATTTAATTTACACTTGGGCAGGTACTTTAAATGGAGTAGGAGATCTTGCTGGGAAACGGGAGAAGATCTCCTTAAGAAAAAAAACCCAAAGCCTGTAAGAGCCTGTTCCGAAGATTGCAGATGATAAACCTCTATTTTTGGCATGACAGAGGGAAGTCAAGTCCAGCACTAGCAGAGTTTGCTAGTTCACATCACAGCTGACCTCTCTCAACAATATAAACTCAAAGCATATTTGTTGTTTCTGGAAGAATTATGTCTGACAGAAGAGCCATCTCTTGAAAATTCAGGGTAGCTATTCATTAAAATAGATGTCAAAAGCTTTAATCATGACCACTCAGCCAAAGCCTTCTTTCTGACAAAAAGCATTTTCTTTAATGATGCAGATAAAGATGACAGACTTGACTGATAGTTATTGTTCAGTTTCATGCTGTTAATATTTACCTTCATTTTACAAAATAGTCCTGAATTCACAGCACTTCATAGTTTCTGTGTAATGAAAATTACAGAGATTTGAATTTAAAGGCTTCTTTTCCCAACATTTCTTCATCTTAAAGGGAATAAAATCCTTGTGACATTTTGAAGTTATTTGGTGAAGGCTGGCCCTTCAATTCTTTGCTACAATATGAACAGAAAACCTAGCTCAAGGTAGCATCACTTTATTCAGTTTTGCTCCTCTACTCCTGCTTAAACTTACAGAGAAAGGGTCCAGTATGCTATAAGTCAGATCTGTAGTAAAGCAAGAGAGAACAGAGAGTCACAGAGTCAGCCAGATATCCTCATAAAAGTGCTTTAATTTCCAGGGCACCCCTTTGGCTGTTCAAGCCTTGTGATTTTTCTGTAGAAACCACTGATGTGTATAGACATTAGCAGTGCTTTCATTGTCTTGTTTCTTTGAGCATAAAACATTTCTTTAAGGCAACAGAAGACAAAACTTAAAGAGTATTTTTTCCATAGAAGTGCATCCATAGAAAGGATGTCCAGGGTCACTGGGTCTGCCTTGCTCTGCAGTAAATGTTCTGTAAAGACCTTCATGAAGTGAATTAGTTTCACCTTTAAATTTGCTACGTCTTTTGGCTCCGCTGTTCTTATTCCAGAGTCTTCTTTCCATTATGGCAAAAAATATTCTACTCATTTCCCACTTAATCATATTCCTGTAGCAGGGTAAGGAGTAGACTGGCAACTGAAGAGGTGGGAGAGAGTCTGTTAAACCTTGGTAAAGTGGGCTAAGGCTTTCCTTTCTCCTGAAGAGCACAGGAGGAAAACAGTAAAAAACTCCCCATCTACATACAGAGCCTTCCCCAGCACATAGAAATCAATGTCTTACATCACCTTACCCAGATCTGAAATTCCCCATCAAGCTATGGTCAGCCCTCCCAGTCACACAACTTAAAACCCTAGAGAGTCACTGGCCTATTATCTGACTGAAAGTTTCCCCTAAAACTTTTTTAGCTCTACCTCCCACAGCCCCACAAGAAGTGGCCAGCCCTCCCCCCACCTCCCCTGACCCACTACAGAAGCCAAGCACCTCCCCCGAGGTCTCCTGGTGCCCATCTTTAGCTGATCTTCTGGGGCATCTACTGTGCTAATACTGCAAAACTGAATTATTGCCTAAAGGACCCTCATAATTTTGTCTCTGTGATTTTCCTCCTCTCCTTTCAGCCACCTCCAGTTAAATTATGGAAAGCAATAATGCCCACTTTCTGACTTCAGTTCACTAGAAGAAACTAAGATCTTTTTATTTCTCTCCAAGAACATCTCCCCTATTCCATCTATCGTGCAAACAACTCTTCCCTGTGTCTGCTCCTCTGCAATTAACTCCTTGAGCATTCACAGCAGAGAGTAACACTCCAGGGGAGCGCTTGTTGGAGAGATTATATCCAATGGAAACATCTTGCTTTGTTCATCATGGGAACGAAATTGTATATTTCAAGGCTGTAACACAATTATTGTTCATACTGGTCACATGGTTGCTGCTAATTACATCCAGCTCTTAATAACACAGCTCTTTTTTTTTAGTCAGGTCTTTCTTAGTGACGAATTCCTACATTACTGCAGAAGATACTTTTCTATTACTTCCTAGCTACACAGTTCTGCGCTATGTATTATTGCCCTTCCTTTCCCCTTTTCTATTACTGCACTTTTGAAGAATATCCTCTTTTTCCTGTTTGACATATAGAGGAGCATTTGAAGTCAGTTGCTTCCAGCTTGCCTTTTCATAGCCTCCAGCCACTCCAAAAGCCATCCCCCAGTGATTTGCAGACCACAGGCCTCCACTTCTTGTACCCAGGGGCTGCTGCAGACTTGGAGGTGAGAGAAAGGAACAGATCTCTCTCTCACACTTTCTTACTTGGCACTTTCACGTTTCTAATTTAACTTCTATCATCTGTTCTCTTCTCTGCTAAGCAAGAAAGGTGATTGCATTGACACAGGCCATCTGTATACTGCAAGGTGTAAGAATGAAAAATCTTCTTCTGCCATCATAGAAAACAGTCCAAGGGAGTTGTGCTTTAGGTATTAGAGTCAAACTTGTCTTTGGAAAAACGTACATTTGGAGTTTCCGTTACCTCACAGAAGTTCCCTTCAGTTTTGTCCTAGTACTGTGCAACTACATTTTAAAAGAGGTTTTGGGATAACAGGTCTATTTATCTTAATCCTAAAAATAAACACAATAAAAACATTTTTTCTGCTTACAAATATCTCCCCTCTGAAACTACTGAAAGTCCCTTGCTGACATCAGCTCTGAGGAATTCCGGAGGCTAGTTAGTTAGATTTACATCATTCACTATTTAAAGTAGGGGAATTTAGCTAGAATTACACCAACATAACAACCCAAAAACTTTTAGGCTAATAATTTGCAAGCTCAATACTATATATTTAATTCCAGGAACTGTCATTTGCTCAATCTGTATTTATTTGCATTCTGATTTATCTCTTTATACTTACTTGAAGACTCAAGTTTTGTAAAGATGAACACATAAAAATAAAATGGTTGTTAGCAATGTTTTGCTTAAATGACCTGAAGAGTTTATTTTGAGAGAAGTAAAGATGGTTGGGCAAGAGGACTGTAGACCTAGGATGACATTTAAGGTGGCGTAGAGATAACTGTTCAAAGGGTGGAAAGAACATCACCAGAAACTAAATGAAAAACAAGAACCAAACGCACTATAAAGAAAATGAGGCAGATGGAACTGAAATAAACCTGAGAGGACAGGGCAGCTTTTGTACATCTCTTTCAGATACCTCACTTCAGTGCTAAAACAGCCCAAAGACACTCTCTCTCTGCAGATGCCATCAAAGCTGGTAGTAATGAAACACAAGCACCACGGGCCCTGAGAGAGATTTGGGCAGGCACCAGTATTACACACCAGTATCTGCAGCACTTCTGATTATAAAAGGATTTATTTCATAACACACCCATACAAGGCTTCCCCACATGCAACCTTTTTGAAGAGAAGGAATGAAGACTCTGCTAGAATGGCATAACATATACATCCACCATGATTCTTAAGTTGTTTGGCTTCATAATGGTGAAGCCTAGAGGTAAGAAAGGAAAACAAAGCGCCGGGAGATGTTTTCAAAGATGATAAATACTCAAGCACATAGTGATTGAATGAAAGAGTAAACCATTATTAAAAAGAAAACATTTTTTAGAATGCTTATTGTTATATGCCATTTTGAAAGGTGTCAGGAAAAAAACTCGTTTTCAAAAATGGAAGAATTCTTATTACTTGAGTAGCATGCCTAGGAAATAACGTTTGACTGAAGTAATGTGATATTACAGTATTTTAGAAGAAGGGTGAGTTCATTTTATTAATTAACTTGTAATTCTTTTCAAAGATCCTAATGCACTTTAATGTGATGCACATCAACAAAGACTAAACCTGACTTTACTATTTAATAAATTAGCAGATGGAATGTTCTATTGTTCAATATGAAAAGCTCCTATCTAACAAGGAATGCACAAAAGAAACTACACTGTCTTCTGCTATGTCATTCTTGAAAACATAGGTCTAAAAGAATTGAATTCATCAAAATATGCAGCAGGATACAGTTAAAAAAGAATGAGCCCATTCAGATACGACATAACAAATCCACTGAGAGATAATTTGGGCAAAGAGAACTAAGCTTTACTTCGTTTAGATGACAGAGTTCTGAGGCAACATTGACAATTGCAGTTAAATATCCCTATCACACTGTATTAAAAGACTACCTACGCTCCACAAACAACGAAATCAAATATGTTTGTGAACTTAATGTCTGAAAATTATTTTGTTACATCAAACCCCACATATTTCCTTACAAATGGTGAACCAAATCTGAGATACTTGTGGAATCTTACTCAAATGAAAAAGTAACTGGGCATTCATATGGCAATTCACACATGAACACTAAACAAAACATTTAAGACCAAAAATTATAAAAAATAACAAATGACTGAAAATTGTAAAAAGAATATGAAGAGCACTGAAAATAACTAGCTCGAGATACTTCTGGAAAAGGGAGTTCATAGAATTCAGTGATGCTGATGAATAAAAGTATGAGACAACTTAGTCATATGCAAGTGTTTACTCAGATTTTGGAAAAGGTAACATTATGGCAATCCTCCACTGGCCAGAATTATCCATAACTGTGTTATCCACAGTAACCCACGGGCTTCATATGTTCTGCTATTTTTAATCTTGTTCTCAAAACACTAAACTATCTATTTCGAGATCATAAAAAAAATGTGCAAAGTATGCTTGAGCTTCAACAGAAACTATTTTCAAGGATTACATTTGAAAAATTAAAATGTTTCCTATTACTGAAGAAACTTTGATAATAGGAGAGAATTTTCACAACAGTGCTGACAGTAATTATGGAACATGGAAGTATTAAGCAACTTTTTCAATTTATTTATGTCATGAAAAGTTTAACCATATTTTTATTTGGAAAAAAACCCAAACAAAAACAAAAATCAGAAAAAATATCAGAAGGATTCAGCTCATGAATCCTGATAAAGTCAAATTTAAAGTATTACAAATGCAGAATTTTGTCCACTTGGCTATAAAAAAATGTACAGGTGGAGAAGATGAAGTATTAGCTGAATTCATCTGGTAACAATTTGATAAGATTTATATGGGAGAACAAATAAAAACTCTTAAATGTGAAACACCAAGTGGCAACTTCAAAAATTAAATCCTAAGAGCCTAGAAATCCTTGTATGTGAAATTTTTACCACTGGCAATGTGAAAGTTTTTGAATCTATGTATTTCTCTGAGGTGTTCTCATTTAATACAAGTAAATGTCTTACAGAGTAAATGAGTGTGACACCTGTAACTCTCAGAGCAGCCACATTTAGGTACATGATTATGTAGCTCCACAGGAGAAGAATAACTTTCCATTTTTCATGTGTAGATAATGATGTCAATTACATGGAACCACTCATTATTACTTTCAATCTATGGTTCCTTGGGTTTTATGAAATGAATTTCTTCTGATCATCTGAATTTACAAGTTCCTGTACATTCTGGAAAAGCAGTCTCAAAATTTTAAAAAACCCTCAAATTGCTTTTGTTTGAATTATTCCTATTATACCTGGTCAAGAATCACTCTACAGTCCCTATTTGGATTTTAAAACAACTTTTTCAGTCAGTGGCTAAATGAAGTGGGTGAAACAGATGGTAGACTATATGAGGAAAACACAAAAATAGCAAGATGTAGAAGCGTTCACACTGGGATTGTGGAGGAAGTGTATGTCTCCAAATCCAAGAACCAAGTCAGAAGGCTCTACCTTATCATTGCCAAAACTTCCCCGTTGGATGAGTGGGACCACAAGTTCTCTTGCACACTGTGTTTTCGTTCATACCCTGAGTAGCACAGTGTAAGAGCTCAGTATCTTCCTTAAGCCCATTTCAGACCAGACAGTAGGCCCCTCATGCTGTCATTTCTACTTCCATTTAAACGCCGGTAGACAGAGTTGTAACTGTGCGAAGTTGCAGATGTGCAACTTCTGCAGGCATGTCAGAGCCTGAAACTGAGGTAAGTCGTGCCCCAGCTTCTTAGCAGGACCCTCTAAATAAGCAAAGCTTTTCATGTAGATTTGAAAGCAGTAAAGCATCTGGCTTGGTCCAAAGCTAGAGGAGGTCCATCAGAAAGCCCCATAAAGTCCACGGAAAGCCACTTGCCAATTTCAGTGAGATTTGGATCAGGCTTTTATTGCATTACTTATAGCTCCGGAATCCACAGGGGCAAAGAAGCCCTGCACGCAAATCCTTAAAAAAGGATATAGAAAGGGAACACCCTGTGATTTCTCATTCCAATTACAAATTTTGAAGCTAAGGCAAATAGTCAAAATAAATAAGTGTTTTCACAGCTGCTCATAATAGCTTAAAATACATAAAACTTGAGTTATAAGTTATTTTTCTATTTTAGAAAGGCATCATAACTTCCACCCCCACATGCATTTGCTCAGAGAGCCTGCTAAAAGAATTTGCCAAGAAAGGGAGTGCAGTGCCATCTGCTAACAGTCAAATGAGACTGGAGCAAGCTTAACCCATTTCTTAAAAAAAATCTTATCTTCATATTGCCATTAATTTATGCTCATCCTCTGATTTCATGTCACCTGTTTTCAGTTTCTGAATGAATCCTGAGGTCATGAATATCAGGGAGAGTAATAACTTAGGCAACAACATTTGGATTTGGCAGAGCTAGGTTAATGGTTGGACTAAATGATTCTGTGAAGTCAGGGAGGAAGAACACTAAGTGGGCAACAAAATATGCCTCCTCATAACTACAGGATTGCATTTACATTTTCTTATTTACAGTTGAAGTACATTTTACAGCCTGCCAGTTTTCAGTGTTGCAAGTCTCTCTATTCCTCCTGCTTCCTTTCAGAAGTGATTCTGTAACCTAACAGTTCTCATTGCCACAAAGCATTTCTTCATATCATGTGAGCATTTAGGATCACCTTTGACATACAGATCTCCTTTGTTGCTTACTTCAGAGAAGTTTTGACTATTCTGTATTATATAGCTGACTCTCAGAGGAAGGCAAGCTGTAGCCCTTCCCTCGTTGCCAAAGTTAATAAGACACTGGGCTCCGAATTTACCTATCCAGCATTTCCAAACAAGATTCCAGTGTGGAGCTACACTAGTAATGAGAACTTTCTTTTTCACAGTGGGAACCGTCTCACCCACCATGAACAGCATCCCAACTGTTCTGAGTACTGCTGATTTAACGGTTCTGGTTAGTGAGAAGGAGTCACGGGACTTCTGCTGCATAAAAAGAAGACTCCAGCAAGCTACACAGCCCAAAGCTACAATCAGATTCCTTCACTGAAGGAGATATTCCTGTACTTGTCAGATAAATAAAGGAGACTGGAAAAGTCTCCATTGTGTTTTGGTGAAGAAGAGTCAGGGGAGAAAGTGGGAACAAAACCAGACTCCTAAATATACAGCTAAGATAATGTATCTCCAAAACATCCATGTAAAGCAGCAAAGATGCATCTCCTTGGGGCCAAGATTAAATACATCATCTTCTGCATCTTTTATAGGCATGTAATTCTGAAGAATTTAATCAAAGGCAATATATCTTATAAGCAGATATTTCATTAGTACAATTAGGTATGGCAATTCTAATTCCTAAAAATTGATATTATGGTATTACATTTTAATATAGCCACATCAGGTATTGTCTGGTTATCTCTTACTTACACCCACTTTCTTTCTATAGTGCAGAAGCAGAAAATTTTCCCAAACTAATTTAAAAAATTGAGGGGAGAGAAGAGTTTATTTCCCTCACTGTAGTTCAAACATCAGAGCTCACTGTCACTCACCTGAGACGATCTGGGAAACCAGTCTGCTCAATAGCAACCTGCTTTTGTTTTTTACTTCACTAATCATAAATTTTAATAGCGATGGAGTCTGAAAAGATTCATAAACTGTATTTCTGAATTGTTTATATCCACACAGCTTATATGATATTCTCACATTTTCCTCATTAAATGATTACATAGGTGATCCAGACTAGATGGAATAGTACCAGAGGTCAGAAAGGTGACACAAGGAACAAAAAGGTTCCTCAAATCTTTGTTTTGATGTTTGAAATTTAACATACTCTGTTCAATTGATGGGCTTCCTGTAAAAGCTTATAAGCAAACAATGGATGCTGCAGCCTTTCAAACTTGGTTAGCCAGCTCATATCATGTTCATGGATGAGCCTTAAAAAGGAAAAGCCTGAAATGCCAATATTGCCTGAAGAATACGAAGACACTTCGCTATGTACATCATGTGATTTACTGGGATACATTCCTGTTGTTTTCAGTACTGTTATTCTTTCCAGTATTTCTCCAGATGAAAGCAAGAAGTACAAGCCTAAAATTTCAAATGCTCTTGGTAATTTTGTGCCCCATATTTTGGAAGTCATCTGGATGACCTTAGCAGAAAACAAGACACTCAAAAGCTAAAGAGTGGGTTTTTTTCATAAAATTATGTGTCTAGAACAACAGAACTGATTGGACTCTAGTTGGTACAAGTGACTATCTGGATCACAGCTTCCTTGCCAAAGGGTGCACAGTCTCCTCACTTGGCTTCACGGGCATGGAGGAGGGGCAAGTAAGCATTTGGGTACAAAGTCTTAGAGATGCCAAGTCTTGTACTGTGGCCTTGAACATGTGTCAGGCATTTGTTATGTTTTGAATCAAGAAAGGGATCAAAAAGGGGAATTGCGTGAAATTTTATGTATCATTATTTCTTCACTAGAGACTGAGGTAGAACTACATCCTGGGGTTGCTAGACCAACAGATGTGGGATTCTTGGATTTAAAGGTAACAGAAATGCTTTGCAAATTGGAGGTTTGTAAATCTTTTTTCCCTTAAAAAGATCACTTATCAACTCTACTGATTTTAGGGTTGTTCTTAGCTTGGTCTGTTGTAAAGAAGAAAAGAATGAAAAGCAGAAATTTACACAAACAATAGTTCTTGTGATGATAGCTGCAATACTTTGTCAGAGTTCAGGTACACAGAGAGAAGAAGTGAAATAACTGGAACTGAAACAAGGCAAGGAATAAAAACACCACAAATTTTCAAACACATTAAGAACAAAAAACATATTAGAGACCCTGCAGAGACAATAGGTGATGAAGCTACAACAGAAAGACTCAGGAAAAAAAAAAAGTAATCATAGCAGAAAAGCTAAGTCTATTTCTTAACTGCATTTGCTGGGGAAAGGGCAGAGGTTGAGGAGAGGATCAGAAAACTTTTGTTATGCTAAGCACATGGAAGATCTGTCTCAACCCAAGGTGTCAATAGCAGTAGTTATGGAGTGAAAAAAAGAAAGAGTGGTAACAACTGGATGGGACAAGACAATGGGAACTTGTGATTTTTAAAGGCACTCTCAAGGATAAAAAAGTCAAACCACTAAATCCCTTAAAACTGCCTTACATCCAGAAAGTAGCAACAGTTTTTACAAAGGTTTTCAAAAAAGATTTGAGGAACTATAAGCAAATAACCTCAACATTACACTGAGGAAATTAGTAGCAACTCTTCTATGAAATAGAATTAGCAGGTACAATGAGAAGATCAACAGAGTCTTCACAGAGGTCAAGCATCACAAATTTACCAGAATTTTCTGATTATACTTTAGTAAATGTGTGGACAAAGAAGATGCATTTGATATAATCTCCTTTCATTTCCAAAACACATTTGGCCAGGCTTACTATGATATATTCCTATAAAATCAAATTAAAATGGACAAGAGGAAAGCTCCTCAAATGGCTACATGACTAGAAAACAAAGGGCAGGAATATTTACTCAGTTTTCATGATGTGGCAAGTCACTATGAAGCTCTGGGCTCTGTGGCTTAGGGCCACACTGGTCACCATGTCTCTAAAGAGACAGATGATATGTGTAAGGGTCATCAATGTTTGGTAACAATATCAAGCTGTGCAAGGTAATACAGCTGCCAGCTGACTGCAGAAATGCAGAAGGGTATTACCACTAAGTGATTGAGGAAGAAAATGACAGATCAAGTTTGGTACAATTAAATCTAAAATTACACGAAGGAGGAAAATCATAACTAAGAGACATTTTTTGATGGTTAATACAGCTCATGTCATATCCCAGGGGTTGTGTCACAGTAATTTCCAACCCTTGTGTGTGGTAAAAACATCTGTGAAAATTATAAACACCCACCCTGAAATGGGAATCTTGAGTCAATCAAAATTACCTTTTGGAAGGGAATGACTCTTCTTGATAATAAGCCAGAGGCCTGTAGATGCAAGTGGAGGAAGAACTTGAATTGTTTTAGGAAAAAAATTAAGTAAGTGTTTTTCAGGATACTATGTACCAGAGCTGCAATCTGATCACTATATCCACTCAGTTCTCTGAAACACAGAATACCCTATTATTTCACAAATAATCAGTTAGTATCATTCTTAATAGTGTGAATTTCTCCTAAATACAATTAGAATGTTTAATAATAAACTGTATTATTTTCTCTTGTGTGTCTCTAATGGAAAGCAGTATCTTAATTGGACACTTTGGGACGTCACAAGTAAAACTTAAGCAAAATATGTAAGAATAGGGGGTGACTAAATATATCTCCTCTTTACTACCAAATAAGCACACAAAAATCTGATTCATATATATTAATTGTAGAAGCT
Organism: Chiroxiphia lanceolata; assembly: GCF_009829145.1. Lineage (NCBI taxonomy): Eukaryota > Metazoa > Chordata > Aves > Passeriformes > Pipridae > Chiroxiphia > Chiroxiphia lanceolata. The sequence goes on along the minus strand of NC_045638.1, from coordinate 75,472,571 downwards.
GCCAGAACCTTGACAAGATGCTCTTAACACCATATTTTGATGTTTTAGAGAAGCATAGGGACAGAAAGGACCACCAGAGCACCACAGAGTTCCTGCAGAGGCCAGTGCTTTCAGGTGATGTTAGCAGCAACTGACTTTCTCCATGGAGAAGGGAATCTGCTGATAGGGTGAAGACAGCCTTCCAGCTTGTATTTCCCTAAACACTTCAGGAAAGTCTTCAGGTCAGATGTGCTGAAGAACCAAGGGATGCTACATACGTACGAGAAGGTACCTTTGAGACGTGTTGCTGCCTGAAATTTGCAATGGAGGGTAGAAATGGTTTAGCCCCTGACAGTCATGTTAGGGAGAATTTAAGTAAGTTTAACAACAGAAGGAAAGTGTGTATGCCAGCGGCAAGGATATAAAAAATTTAAATGGCCAGCTGTTTTTCTTGACGTCATGATCTTCTCTTTAAGCTTTTAGACACACCTGTGAGTCCCCTTCAAAAGGCTGCCTCATGGAGGGAAGGCTGCCACTCTGCACTTCAGACCCTTCAGAATCCTCTGATAAACTTCATGAACAACAGAAATGACCAAAAAGCTGCTTGCCAAAATCTGGACAGTGGAGTGTCTGCCCTGGCAACTCAGCTAACTGAGACAGAAAAAGGAAGGCCAGCACCCTATCAACTCAACATTTCAACATGAAACAGCATCACCAAATCTCCCTTGAGGAGCCTGGGTCTTTTCTCAGCAGTCACGTTGCCCGAGCACTACCTGCAAGATGTAAGCCCCAAAACCCTCTCAGAACTGCACTTATGGGAAGCTAGCTTTGGAGGTACAGTCTTTGTTTTAGAGGGAATTGGTAAATTTTTTTCCTCAGTCTGACTACATGCCCCCAAAAGCCTTATTAGTTCCTTCTCTTCAAGAACACCGTGGCAGGAGTAATGTGCGTTCCCATCTCTAAGATTTTGACCTGAAGAACACCCAGACGGGGCTTTTCCTCTCACTTCAACAGAGAAATTCAAGTGTGAATGTAAATGAACTCAGGACAGGGCACTTAGGGTTTAGTATTTTTACTGATGATGAAAGGAGGTGGACTGACTTCTGTGCTGTCCATTCCCAAGGACAACTCATGGCCATGAAGGGCACATGTATTTACACACCATAACAGGTTGTGCCAAGTTAAACACTAGGACCTCACACTGGCCTGGGTGAGTGATATGGAGCCATGCACTGTTTCCTTCAGCAGCATCTGGAAATGTAGCTCAGGCAGGAGAAGAAGAGGCAGGGCTGCAGTAACAGGGAAGCATGACAACACTGTGTGTCCAGAGGGAGACAGCTACTCTGGCTCCTCCTCCTGGCATGCTATCTGCATGTTTGTTACATGTATACGGAGTAAGGATGATGCTGGTGTCTCTTTGCAGGGCAGTAGCTGCCTGGGACAACTTTTGCTATCTCACAAGAAAGGGGCAAAAGACTTAAGTACACCGTGGTACAACTATATACAATAGAAGCCAAAAGACCAAACCACTTCATGTAAATATGCACAGTACTGAAAAAGGCTATCCAAATATCCTGGGACCACTATGGGCTCCGATCTGGCTAGTCACTAGGCACATTTGGCCCATGTGGCAACTCTACCTCAGATATCCCACTGTGGTATCAGAGCAGGGGGATATGCCACACATACGTACCCATTGGATGAAGGTCGTAAACACGGGCTGAAGGGCAAGCCTGGGTGTTTTGGATCTGATGCTCAAAGTAAACAGCTCATGAACACAGAATCACAGAGTGGGCCAGGTTGGAAGGGACCACAGTGAGTCATCCGGTCCAACCTCCCTGCTCAAGCAGTGTCTTCCTAGAGCACATTGCACCAGGATTGTGTCCAGGCAGTTCTTGAATATCTCCAGTGAGGGAGACTCCACAAGCTCTGGGCAATCTGTTCCTGTTTTCGGTCACTCACAGTTGACAATGATGTTGTCAAGCACATTCTCAGAGCAAGGCGTGACAGATGCTTGGGGAGTGGGACCATGGGAACACATAACAGACATGGGTTTTAGAAAACAGGCCTCTTGTTCATCACTTTATTCCTTTTATTTTTTGACAGCTTTATTTCAAAAAAATACAGATTTTTCAGTACTCTTACTTCTCTCTCTGTTAGAGATAATCAAAACACGAAGCTGAGGTAATAGGTGTTACTTGGAGAAATTCAGAGCAGATACCACACCATCTAAAATCCCTTGTGCAGTTCTTTATTCTTTACTTTGGACCCTTTTCCTAACTGCAGATTGTATTTCAGTCTTTAGAGGTTTGACAGGTAATACCTATTTTTAATATGTGTCCATGGCAACATTTATTTTGTTAGAATACTGTATATGCCATGCTGGCAACAAATTGACAGTGTCTAAACTAATTTCAAAAAATAATAATTACACCTTCCCACATTGTCAACAAAGAGATCACTATCAACATCCCCAACCTTAGCTAATTACTCAGTCCACTCCTGTGCTTAATTTTGGTCTAAAACTAACCTCTTGCAGGAAACATCTAAGTGACTGTAAAGTCTTGTATTGTAATGCACTGTTGCACTAAAGAGTCACAAAAATAAGTCTGTACTGAAGTAAGAAATTAAGTGACTATGAGACCAGAGGACTTCACCAAGGATCTCAGATTCATATTTCAAAACCAGCATCAAATGACTTTTAACGAAAGCAGTGTGGCTGCATTCAGCCTTCTCATGCATTAATACAGTTGGAATAAATTCCTCTTCAGTGCTTTAATATTTACTTTCTTGGGCTATTTCTGTGATACCAGTGGGATTTGAAATGCCCCTAGCAATGGCCTCATTCTCATCTAAACAAAGGATAATTATATATGCTGATCGCAGAATGTGTTTCCTTCATTTACTGCCTTCTGTTTTGGATCTTGCTCAATCCTTGCATGGTCCAATGCTCTCCTCCAGGTTAACTCAGCCAAGAAAGGATTTTGTTGAACACAGTATATACAGTACTAATATACCGCTAATGCTTCTAAGTCCTGCCTAAATACATGCTATCTCCCATACTCCTTGAGGAGCATGTTTTACCTTCTTCCTGGAAAGCATGACAGCACGATTCCCAGCAGCAGAGTGACTTCCTTGACAGGTGAAGACAGAGATGACAGTCTGCTTCTTGTCAGGAAGATTCAGTACAAATTAGCAGATCATTGGCAGAGCAGTTCAATGAAAATTAATTAATTCATGTCCTACTCTAAATGGACATTGTTGCCAGTGACTTCTAAAACTGGACCACTCTAGAAAATATTCGTAATCCATAACCCTTCCTCCTCACTGGAAACTGGATACCTTATTAAGTATATCCTATCAGTATTAGACTTCAGTACCTTTGGCCTCTCAGACATCAGGTCAGGTAGAAAGGTGTCTAGCATCATGTTGAAAAGCATATTAATCTTTACTTGGATATTAATGAGGTTATAGAGATCTGATGTGTGATTCCAGCCCATGCCTCCAAGATAAACATGTGTAAAGCAGTTCAGTCATCAAGATGAGATGATTACAGAGACTAATTCTATCTGCCACACACCTGTCAAAGTAGTCCCATTTCCTCCACTTTTTTAATGAGTGCACCATTGGAAAATCTGTTATCAATGTTGTTATTATGCAAAGGTCACAGACTGCATTAGCATTTACAATACAGTGTTTTTTCCTAGAGGTTGTGTAAGTCAGTCACTTGCCAGACAAGCAAGTGAACCCATCATCTTTCTCACATTCACTCCTGCCCAGTCTCAGAGCAGAATCTATCAGAAGTCAAGTATTTTGTGAGCATCAAGAAGTCAGGATTAGCTATATTGCTCTCACCTTTTCTGCGATCCTCATTTTCTACAAAACATCTGCCTGTGGAGATCTGAAAAGCAGCACAGTTGAAATTATCTAGCTGTCGGCATGTCTCAACAAGTTTCTATATGTTTGTTTTCAGGATGTGATTTTGTGCCTGCCACTAAGTTCTCAAACAAATATCAGTGTTGTTCCCAAAGCAGCAGAAACTCTACTCAGAAGACAAATGGGAAGGAAAACACAACAGCTTTAAAGTTAACAATCTTTATAGAACTCAGGTCAAAGGATGATGGCATTCAGATCTTGATAATGAATATGACATTTTCACAGTTACATTATCTTCTCTAAATGTCAGAACAGAGTACTCCAGTCACAATATATCAGCGCACTCAGAGAGGATCTGCTCTTCCATTCCCTCACAGCCATTTCGCACCAGTTTGACTTCCTTTACATTAACAGAATTGTAAAATAAGAAATAAATTTTAAAAAAATGTTTAAAAGAGGAATACAGCAGTGGGATGGAGCAAATAATGATTTCTGAATTTCCATGGGAAACATTTCTCTAAGTTAAATATCTTGGACAGTTGTAAAGACGATTATATTTGAGGAAGAAATTAACTCAGCCATTCTCTAATATTTCAGACAGTACAATGTCTGGGGCTGTTCTCAGATGTAAACCAGAACTGACACTTTCCCTGGTGCTTTGTGCCTCTGTAAATGACCCTGAAAATTTGAACCAGACTTGCAGAAGGACAGCTACAAACTGGTAAGCAGAAAATGGAAAGAGCAAACCAAAAAAAAAGAAACAACCCCCAAAATATTGATTCAACCCCCTTCAGCCCTTCAGCCCACTCGATTCAGAAACTTTAGCCTTTCAGCTCAGAATACTTATTTAAAAATATCAGACAAGTATGGGTACATGGACAGTTAGAGGAACTATACTGCTAAGACCATCTCTCACACCACTTTTTGGTGCACATGCAAAACCCCTTAGTGAAGCTAACACAGTCTCTGGCTCCTTACCTTTATTTATCTTTGGCACATCACACTATTAGATTCAGAACCTGCAGTACAAGAACAAGGAATAAGAAAGGAGCACTGAAACTCTGGATTTCTGCTTGTTCCCACACCATCACCATGTTATTGTTATTGCCATAGCAATAACTCTCATAATGATATTTTTTACTTGAGTACCTTTTCAAAGGTATAACTAACTAACTAACTAACTATGTAACTTTGACAAACCTGTGTGTCTGCAAACTTGAGTGAAAAATCAAATTCTTGCAATTTGGCAGATGAGAAAGCAGAGAAAACGACAAGGGTGTGACAGAGTAACCAACTGAATATGAGCTGAGAGTGATTTCATTTTGAGGGCAACTTAATTTTAGCTGAGAGCAAAATGCAACCTCACAGTGCATTAAGAGACACTATACAGTTGTAAGTGGTGAAGTGGTAATAATTCAGTACATAGCATGTTGTCTGTTATTCATGTCATACAGACAAACGTTCAGAAAGCTGTTCAAATGACAGTGGCACATCCAGATACAGCTTTGTTGTTAAAGAATGAAAAGCATGATCTGTTCCATTTCTCTAATGGAAAGCAAACACAGAGCTTGCTCAGTCTGTAGGTATCTATACAGCAGAGAAACTCCTGAAGGTAGACAGATCTTTAAGTTCACAAACACATCATGAGATTCAGTATGTAGATATGGAAACTGGAGACTTTGGCCTAAAAATAAGTGGAAACTGTTAACAAGGAATTTAAAAGCTTTCTTATAAGTATGATGAGTTTTCTTTAATTTACAGTATTTAAAACAAACCTAGGTGCAGTTCTAAAAGCTTTTAACACTCACAGCAATTAAAAGCTAGCACAAAAGACAGTGAAGAATAGTAAGAGGGGGCTTTTTTGTAAATAACTGATTTATTTAATTCAGCACATTTAAATCATGCTTACCATAATTGGTAAGGAATTGCAAGGAATTTCAAAATTACAGTCTTACGGCTAAACATGTTAACGTAGAACATATTTGGGACAGTTTGACTTCCAGTTGACCATTCTCTCAAAGCCATTGGCTTCTCACATGTTCAAGAAAATCACACATTGCAAGCGTATTTCCACAACTGCTCAAATGTGTTTTCTCTGTTGATGATAACCACTAGCAATACAAATTAAGTACTCACATTATTACAGAGAACAAGTAACAAGAAAATGTCCATTCTCAGATGGGACAAATGGAGCAAAAAAGAAGAGGAAGAAACTCCAACCAAGTTAATCCTGGTCTGATAAAACACTTCACCTATCCAACAGCTGGATGCACCTCAGCAGGATGCACAGGTATGAGGGTTCAGGCACACTGAGATCTCACCACCAGAAAAGCAACAACTGTGAGCAGTATCTTCTCCCTGCTTCCATAAATAATGTGCATTGCTCTTGTACACTGAACCTGATCTGTTCATATTAGTTCTGCTTGGAGCAAATGGTAGTTCTGGTAGATGATGCCTTTTATTAGCCTAGTATCAAAATAAAAGCATTACCTGGTTTTTATCTTGTAAATATCATAAATTTTGGCCTTCAAATTTTTTTCTTTACAAATATTATATTACTCATATCTGCAATTCAACATACAGTGATGGATACAGAAATAAAAATACAGAAATAAAAAGAACTGGTAAGTACAATATTTAGTAAAATGCTTTAATAAATATTTTCTAACATAGCCATTTAGATCTTAATGGTATTATTTTGAAGTGTTTGGATCACTAGCAAATAAGTATCCTCGTATAATTTTACAGAAATCCCTTCTTCATCACTTTTTAGTAAAAAGGAGACAGGAACATACAATGCCTTGAAGCTTAAAGATCAGCTTTAACTGCATAAAGGTGGGAGGTTTTTCACACACTTTCTATTTCCCACACTTTTCATTTCTCTCATAATTTTTAAGATACCCATTTCAGCACCCTGGGAGGAACCGTCGCTCATACCGAATGGCAAAACTGCAGATCCAGTTTAGTTTGCAAAACCAGTTTGATCACTGCACAGCTAACAATAAATCTGACTGCATATAGCTGTGTATGCATTCAGTAAAACTCCCTTGTTAGACTGTCTTCATTGTTGATTCTGACACTCAACCAGCTCATTACCAAATTTATCATTTTGATAAAATGTTTTGTTCTAAATCCTCAAGTATCTGGGGAATGCTTTCAAGATGTTACATATTAAGATCGTAGGAGTAGTGAGACCGCAGACAGCAGCCCACTGAGAAAGCTCCTATAAGATCCCTCAACTCCGCACACGAATCCTGTGCTCTTCACGAGTCTGCTGGAGACAGCTACTGCTAAACTGCTGGAGAAAAACTCCCTGCTGCCTTACAGACAGGCAATTTTACATTAGCAGGACAAAAACCTGCTCCCAATGGATTGTCTGCTACAGGATTGATCTGACAATATTTTGTATATCTTTGTGCATTACTCACTTTTCTAAAGGGCAGTTAGTTCCTGAGTGGCTGGTAGTCTCTGGTAGACTCAGTATTTCGAGAACTTTTTCACCTTCATGCAGTAAGAAGTATGTTACTCCACTTGGAATTATTTTCTTTATGCTTCTATAGTTACTACTTAATATGGCCTGCTCAATATTACAAGGGTTTATATGGAATCTTCTGTTTATTTACTTTTCTTCCTGAACCTTCTCTCTCCTCCCTGTGTTCATTTTTCACCATGAATAAAACAGTTTCACATGAGTTATGTAAGATGAAAAAAGATATCACAGAGAATAAAAATATAGTAAATTTCTTAGTAGAATAAGAAAAATTAATCCAAAACTTTTGGGCAATAACAGTGATCTTCTCCTTACCCAGTCCAATCTTTGATGCCTGATATTGTGACAGTAAAGGTAATTTTCTTCTTCCTATTTTTTAAATGAAAAATCCCTGCTAAACACTAGATTAGATTAGATTAGATTAGATTAGATTAGATTAGATTAGATTAGATTAGATTAGATTAGATTAGATTTTGCTAGCTGCTAAATTTCTTATGTGTATTTATAAGTGGTAGGATGCATTTATGAAAATCCATCCCCTTGTGTGTTGGTTCTCTCTCCTGCAACAAGCTGAGTGCTGGAAGCCACAGTGTACAGCAACATAACAGTCTTTAAACTAGCTCTGAGAGGAAAGGCTGCCAAAGGAACGATTGTTTCAAAAAGATTGTGTCTTTTGTTTCTCCACAGAGATGTAGTGGAATGCCTTCTTTTCGTAGTTTTTTAAAAATAAAGCTTTTAGAGAAAAAAAAGTGGATTAATTCCCAATGCTTGTCCCTCCTAACCTATTCTACCTCCCAGTTTCTTTACAAAGGTCCTCTCCAGGGCCTTATGCACAGCAGTATTCTTGGGGTATGCAGTGCATTGTCCTGAGCTACGAGAGCATACTAAGTGGCTTCTATGCAAGCCCTATCAGCTCTGACAGCCAGATAGCATGTTGTTGGACTTGTGCATGCTCTCCTCATCTCTCCAGCACAGCAGGCCAGCTTTCTTGCTCCATCCAAGCAACAGAGCTCCCACCAGAAAGATTTTGATGGTGGAAATGCTGAGAGATGCTTTCTGACCTTCTCTACATAGACAAAGCAGGATACTTACTCCAGACCTCCCCTGTCCCTTAGGCTGAAAATATCCATCTGCTTCAACTCTGTCACACGTGGGAAAGCACTGCTCCCTGCACACCTGCCATCTTGTAATTTACAAATCAGCAGACTCACGAAGGGCCAGAGGAAGAGGAAACATATGTGAAGGTAATGCTATTAATGCTTTGTGGCTCTGTAGGACATTGGGTTACCACCTCTGTGTCTGGTTTTGGCTGTTGTGCATGTACCTCATCCCCTTCTCAGTGCAATAAAGGGAAAGATTTTCAAAGGAAATATTCCTAATCCCAGTCCCTCTAATTTTTTAGTTTATCCTAGTGAAACCTCTTTCTCCAAAACTGCCTCTATAGACACTTCAATTTTGCTGAAAGGACTACACTAATGTTGAAGTGCAGTCTTTGAAACAAATGCCCCATTGCAGGCTCTCACACATAAATTCTCCCATACAGGCCCTTCTGCCTTTCTTTCCATTGGCCTCAATGTGAGTAGAACTAGCAGGTCCGGGTGTAACAAGAGCAGAAGTGAATTAGACTGGGTAGCACATCTGGAGCCCAACTTGTGGCACCATAAACAGCCAACTAAGACAGTCATGTGGGGACAGGCAGGGAAACCTACAATTTCATACAGAACGTAATGGCTTGAATTACACAGGCCCACGAGAGCTGTGGCTACAGAGCTGAGCCCAAGCTAAAGGCCAAATGAGTAGACTTAACTTCCACAGCCAGCCACGCACCTCCTACATAATGCATGGAACTTTGACAGAGTACAGCCTTTCTAATATAATTTCTGTCTTGCTCTATTTCACACATTTGTTTCTTATTTTTCTAATTTTTTTCTAAAATTCAGGTAATTTTAAAAATTGGACAAAAAGAGCTGGAGTACTTCCTAATACATTAAGTTAAACAAAACAATAATGTTCCAAACTAGTGAAAAGAAATGCAAGAAATTAAAGTTCACAATGATAGCTCATTTTGAAAAACAATATGGATTGCATCCAATATAACTCAAGTTAATCCTTACCCAGGTTCTTTCATGCAAAAACAATCTTTACTTCAACTGGATCAGGACCAGTTACAAAGATTTGTTATTTTTGGTAGTGATCGCAGTAACTGTAGCAGTAAAAAAACAGCTTTAGTAATTTAAATGGCATTTCAAGCATTTTTAGAAGCATAGTTTATTTTTTACATTATTGAAAATTCATTAGTTATTCATTTTGTATTGTTTGAGGAAAGCTTTAAGAGCAGTTATATAAGATTGTAACTCAATATATGAATTACATGATGTTGTCAAAGTATAAACACATTCTAATATTAGTCTTTGCACTGTATTCCTTTAAATTCACGTGGCTTTACAGAAAGGCTTTCAAATGTGTGAGATGGCACAATATATATACGTAACCACAGATAAATATCAAGATCTCTAGAAATTCACCTATAACCTTTTTTTTATGTGTTAGTATTTTACATGGTTGCAGAGAGCTTCACGGACATGAGACCAGTTCATCCAACATTATTTTCCCACAGTCCTAACTCCTCCTTTGCTGGAATATCATCTTTAAAGTATATGAAAGTCATCTGGAATAAAAACTCTCTCAAAAGCAGTCATATTAGTGGTTCAGGAAGGGTATGTACTGGAGTGAAAATAGCTCCATTAGCAGTTCAGAGTTACACCATGGAGGGAAATGCTACAAAAGACAGAAGCCTTTAAAAGACAGTGAAGGGAAAGAAGGAGCAGAGAGATAAAAGTGAAGAAAATACAGCAGCAGACCAGATTTTCTCAGTGATTTGCAACTGCAAACAAAAGGCACTGAATATTAAAAGGACCTAAGTGTTTAGTTAGTACAGAAAGTCACATTCTCCATCTGATTCCCATGCAACCTTCCTACCAATATCAGTGGCTAAGAACTTAGTGCTTTGGGGAATTCACTGGCCTGGTTTAATAGTTCTGGCTGCATGAATTATGTTTTGCATAATCAAATTGTGGCATTCATTATCACGACATGCCAGAGACATTATATACATAAATGGGGTTTAAAATAATTAAACAGATTTATACAGAGAAGATCTATCAATGACTATTAAGCATTATTAATGTTCAACCTACTGATTCCAGAAGCTAAAAGGACAAACCAGGAAAAGGTGCAGTGTGTACCTCTGATGTTTCTCTGTGCACCCACTATTTACCACTACTTGACAGAATCGCAGATTGGGATAGGTTGGAAGGGATCTCTGGAGGTATCTACTCCAACATACCTGCTCAAAGCAAGGTCACCTAGAACAGGTTGTGCACATCTGGGTTTTGATTATCTTCAAGGAGGGTGACTTTACAGTCTCTGAGCAACCTTTTCTAATGTTTGACCACTTTACAGTAAGAAAGCTTTTTGTTACGTTCAAACAGAATTCCCAATTTTTCCACTTGTGCGCATTACCTCTTGTCACTGGATACCACTGAGAAGCCTCTAGCTCCATCATCCTTATTCCCTCCCATCGGATATAAACACTGATTAAGACCCCTGAGTCTTCTCCAGGATAAAAAGTCGGAACTCTCTAAGCCTCTCCTCATATGGAAGATGCTTCAAGTGCTTAATCATCTTCATGGCCCTTTGTGGACTTGTTCTAGTTTGTCCATTGTATTCCTGTACTCTTCCTTCTTGTCTTCCTAGCTTGTTTTTCCAATCCACTGCAGCTATCCCACCATGTTGCTGTGGTCACAATGAGATTTAACCCTGCAGGTAGATGCAGTGCTGTAACTCCCCCTGTTTGCTCCCCACGGAGCTTGCACTAGCATACAGGCACTCCAGAGAGGTACTTGGTCATGCTGATTTAGCAGCTTAGTTCAATCTTTGGTCTGATCCTGTAAAGTTACAGTTTTTGGTTTAGCACTCCTGCTGGTGGAATAGGGGAGGGAATCAGAAGGGTAAAAGTGAGAAAACGTGTAGGTTGAGATAAAGACAGCGTAGTAGCTGAAAATTAATAACAACAGTAATCATAACTGTAAGGAAAAAAACCAAAAAATAGAAAAATAAATCCCAAGACAGACAAGTGATGCAAATGAAAACAGTTCCTCATCACCTACTGACCCTGCCAGTCCCAGAGAAGCAACCCCCCTGGCCAACCTCCCCCTCCAGTTTTACTGCTGACCATGACACCACATGGTCTGGAACCTCCCTTTGGTCCCATGGTCTGGAACCTCCTTCTGGTCAGTTGGGGTCAGCTATCCTGGCTGAGTCCTTTCCCAACTCCTTGTGCACCCCCGACCACTCACTAGTGGGATGAGGTGAGAGGCAGAAAAGGCCAGCTCAGCAATAACAAAAACATCCCTGTGTTATCAACACTATTTCCAGCATAAATCCAGAACACAGCCCATATCAGGTACATGAAGCAATTTAACTCTATCCCAGCCAAAACCAGTACAGCTACTGTTATGAAGTGGTGCTCTGAGTTTCTGCCTTTTGCTCAATGTTGTAGGTAGTTGCCATAAAATCATAGGCAATATGTAGAGAAAAAACATTAAAAGGTTATGGTCCAACACCTTGCTGTAAACTAGGGTCAAATATTGTTCCTGGAAATGTGGTTTAATATATTCTTCAGGTGTGCAGTAGTTTCAAATATCAATTATCTCATTAAGTGCTTATCTCTCCTTAACATTTGAACTTTTCCACAGTATTTAACCTAACTAGTCTCTGCTTCAGCTAAAGTCTAAATTTTCACTGTTATTTGTGTTCCTTTCATTTTCTTTTCATTGGCTGTGCTTTCCTGTCCCCTGACAAGTCTGGCTGCTTTCCCTGGCACACCATTCAACCAGTCCATCTTTTTCTTCATGTTCTTCCCCAAAACTGGCATAAAAGAGCAGTGAGACCTGCCAAACAGAAAAAGTACACTATGGATCTTTCAGATGATACTTGCCTTGCTCACAATAATGCACTATTATGAACTCCTATTTACTTTGTAATTTCTAAACTGCATAATTTCAAAATCTTTCACAGAACATCTACAGACACAGTTTACATCTTAGTTGAGGACATCCACAGTGCAATGTCTGATGGAAGAAAGTGGTACTAACGGTCTTGGGACACAACAACATCTGAAAAAGGCTGCTACCTGCAGAACAGGTAGGTCACAGAGAAGATATGGCACAGGCAGGAGAGGAAATGTTACTTCTATACAGCAAAGTATTTGACTTTCCCAGAAACCTATTGCATCATTAAGCACCCAACCCCGAAGACTTCTGCCTTTCTCTGAAGTGAATCTAACTGCATCACTTTGCATGAACATAGTGTCCAATACCTATTATCTTCCATGTTATTGTTGAAGATAAGCCCCTGTAAATGAAATCTGTATGTCTTCACGTGTTTGTCACAAATTAGTGCAAACAACTTCTCATTACGAATAACCTGGTTTTTTCCATGACTCCTTATTGATGGGGCAGCTCCTCTGTTTCTTTCAAAGAGAAAATGTGTTCGGTCACTCTACTTTCTCTGGCCAAAAGCCAACTAATTCAGGCTAAGATCAGTGTGAAGCAGAGATCCTGTATCTCTCACTCAGTAGTATGCAGTTTCCCAAATGGGAGAAACCAATGATACTAAAGCAGGTTCACACTAAGACAAGTGAAAGCAGCACTCCTGACTCTAAGGGTTTCTAAGCATAAAGGCTGACCAAAACCAAGGATGTAACAACATTTCTTGAACTTTGTTTAAAAAGGTCTTCAAGTTTATAAGGTCAGAGGGAAAGATAAATATTTAAAAGTTAACATATTTAGCTACATAGGAACTGTCAAAAGCTTCCATATGCATATGGGCATAAGAATTGTTTCATTAAAGTGCTAATGCCACTGTCTTCTACTAGTCTTCTGGAAGTGCAACACTTCTCAAAACCAGACATGTCTAAGATATTTTTAACACAGTAGATTAATTACATTAAATTAGGTCACCTTGTCCTCTAATGAGTATTTTCATTTTCTCCTTTGATGCAACACAGAACTCAAACTTTCCTTCTGAGCAGAAGCTCCGATGAGTATTAGCATTGTAGTCAGAGCAAGGATAAAAGACATAAATAAAGGGAAATATCAGATACATTTGGATTCTGAAGGGGATTATGAATATTACAAAGACACTGTACTATTCAGGCCTGGAATCTGGAACTGAGCAGCTTTGTTCCTCCTAATGATTAGGTAGGTGACCAAGGTAAGATGTTTACAAATTCAGGTAATCTTGGAGGGAAATCCTTCTATGAAATTAGGTCTTCTGTTCCAAGGAAGAGTTATTACAGACTGTCAAACTCTTGCTATTTATCAGTCACCTGCAGATTTCTCTGTTGTGGACAAAAAAAAAAAAAGAAAACCTAATTTTAAAGTATTACAGTGGATACTTTATCCTAAGGAGAGAACAAACAGGGATATCCGTCAGTCTTTAAATCCCCTTGTTTACTGTACCACTAGACTTTATGTAATTTTGTTTTTCTTCCTGAAATGTGTCTGCCAGTGACATGAAATGATCACAATGTAATATCCTAAATGTTTTCATCATGTGTAATTATTTATTTTCATACCACTCTGAAATCCTAGGCAGATTGCCGACTTGATGATCATGTTTTCCCCCACAAAACACTTAATAGACAAGAGACAAAAGCCTTAGAAGGATCAGAAATAGAAATGTTTACATAACCTGCCACTTGAATCATCTGAAAGCAAGTGCTATATCTTATTAGAAAAACACAAACAAGCTTTTCGTGTCCATGGCTTTTTATTAATAGTTTGCCATAAACCTTTATCAACTAATTACAGTAATAATTACAAACAGAAAACACAACGAAACAAAGAAACAAAGAAAATAAGTAAAAGCCAAGCTGACTGAACTAATTTTTACTATCTTTGCAAAACCTGGCAAAAAGCTGACACGTAATTCCACTTAATGTTATTAATTTAATTGAATGCTTCTAGAACTGCTGCTATATTAATCCAAATTACAACTTGCAAATAAATTTACAGTATAGGTCCTATTTTTTTAAACTCAAAAGAAAGAAATCAGTAATAGTGTCACAATCCCTTTTATTTTTTGAAAAAAAAAAAAAAAAGCTATAAGGTGAATATTTTTTAAAATAATGTTCTTTAAATTCTCCTACCAGAACAACAATTCTGAAGCCTGCCATCAGAGTGGATAAAAACACATGATTTGTGGAGTATGAAGATGGTCTCTTTAATACAGCAGACTGAAAAATGCCCTTTTAGCTACTCTGCTAAAAGAAAGATACCCTGTAAGTGTGCTCCCTGTGGTCAGACTATTTTACCATTTGGGTTGAATTAATTCAACTTTGAAAAGTCAGCTGCTGGATGAGCATAAAATGAAACCTTTCCTTTTTTTTGTAGCGACTGAGACGTCAGGCACCCTCGGCACTTCTGCACACTGCTTCAAAATTTTGTCTGTAGTAACCAGCTGCACTTTGGTCTTTCCTCAGTCATGCTTGAAAGCATTTATAAATCCCATACCCAGGACATGGCTAATGTGCACGGCCAGAGTGCAAAAGAACTTGTACAGACTGCAGAAAAAACTCTTCCAGACACATTATTAGATAGCAGAACCATCTGAACAGAATTCATCTCAGTGAAAGGTTGTAAGGTAGGTGTCCCAGTCTCAGCTGTCTCTCTAAGTTACCTTTATAGTCCGTAGAGAAAAGCAGTAACTTTTAAGCGTTATTCATCGGTCCTGCTTTAGACATCTCCCTGAGAATGCAAAGACCGGTTTTCTAAAAGTGTCTTCTCTTCTTAACTAATACAAGAGGGTGGTCAGATGAATCATGTCCAGGTTGCACAGATTTAGGAATCCACATGCTTATAAACTGACCTTTGAGGTGACATAGCAAATGCCTATTACAGTTGCAGACATAATAATTCTTCATCACAAGTAGCAGAGAGCTGGTATTCTCCACTTCTCTGGGTTCCATGTCATTCTCGTCAGCTTACTCACAACTAATGGTTAGGCAAGTCAGTTTATACATAAGTAGGACTCAAAAAGGGCTGAAACTGCACCCATGGAGTGCTTGCAGGGAACCAGCCCCATTTGGAAAACATTATTCTGCATGGTCATTTCTGCTCAGAATTCGTATGGTCCTGGTTTTCTTCAGAGGGTCTCAGCTGGGTGACAAGGGGGAGAAAGTAAGCCAGACACAACATGCTTTCAAACCTTTCCTTGTGATGTCTTCAAGAATCTTCCAGAAAGAATCCAGTGAAGTCATGCTCCTCTTTTGCCATCTTCATTTCTTCCCAGTCTTATCAAAATAACCATTATAATGGAAAGCAACATTAGCTTAACAGTATTCTGTACAAGCTTTGGAACTCCTTTTGAAGCTATACCTTTAAATAATACTACAGGAAGCCTGGAAAATACAATACTCTTATTAGCTTCAAAAATTATTAAAATGCAGAGGCTCTTATTAGTCCTAAGAAGAGTTTCTACTGCTACATCAGCAGAAAACAAAAAACAAGGTAAATAAAACTAGGTAATATTTTCAGTAGACTATTTTGGGCAGAGATGAATACACTTTCTATCAAGCTTTCTCTCCTTAAGTCCTTTCTTCCCACCTACACCATCACAAACACCACAGATCTTATCTTTTACATTCTCAAGTAATCTCCCTCCAAGTCCTCATCCAGAAACTGCTGAGCCAACCTGTCTTACTTAATGATATTCCTCAACTGCAAACTCCATGCAAAACCCCACCTGAGATAGATTTTTTTTTTAAGCATCTGACAAAAACAAACAAACAAACCCCCAAACAAACAAAAAAACACACACACACACACAAAAAAAAAAAAAACCAACCAAAAAAAACCAAAACCAGCCAACTACACTTTCAAACCAATGCGTAGGCTCTTTTCTGGACTCATTAGTAAGTCCAGGATAAGAACAATTTGATTTGGGATTGTAAACATGTGTCCAGAACTCTTAGACCTATGACCTGCTTGGAAAGACTGAAAACAACTGACTACGGATGAACTGATCAGCTTTGCCTGGAATGTGACTTAGCTCCACTTCATAAATACATGGAAATATACTCTGAAGAATTTCTAGCATTTCTGAGTCTATCCTACAATTTTCCATTATTTTAACTGAAGTCTGCTTGAAAACTTTGGATTTGTTTTTCTCCACACTCCAGTCACTGCTCTACCACTCCAATCTGGCTGTCTATGCTGTTCAGTTTAGAATAGGTTTCACATTTTCCATTTAGAACTCCAGGGATTCCTGGAATATAGGCAACTTACAGGGAAGAGCTTCCACACATTGTTTCAGCCTGACAAGTGTGACTTAAAAAACTGAGAAAATAACATGGAGAGAAAATCCAGCAAAGCCTTTCCTTCACAGAAGACAGACACTGGAAAATGCTCAAGTTTTTTTATCCCTTGATCAAGAATACGTCATAAATTTTCATTATATGTTCTCTAAAATGCTACAAACTTGGGGCACATTTTAAGTATTTATGAAAAAGTTCTTGTCTGAATTAAATAAGGTGCCAGAACAACTACCATATTGGTCTTCATGATTCCCCACTGCATTCCATCAGCAAGCCAGCAGCCTGCATTGGAAAGATTACATCTTCATGTGAAAGAAGATTTTTCCCATTCTCAACTCAAACAGTGTCATCTTTGCTAAAGTCAATGTATTAGCCAATATGTTCATTGGAATGTTTACCCAACCAGGCAATACACCAAAGCTCAAAATGTATTTTAGTGATGCTATCAAACAGATGATGTATAACTACTTAGTCACTGCTAACACAAATGCACAAATGCACTAGTCACAAATGCCTTTAAGCTATGTATTCAAAACTAATCACGCACCTGAAATAAGTATATGTATGTTAAAATTTTATTGTTTGTATACTTAATCATCTTGTGCCATGGCTGAATTTGATTCTCCAAAATCACAGTATTACCATGTAATATTAACTCTGTATTAAACCTTTATTAGATTCTTGGGGTCAGAATCCACCAGCATGGAAACAAAAGCAAAAATATACTGGTCCATACAAAGAGACAATTCCAGATGTGGCCATAAGTGAGTGTTTAGAGCAAACATATAAAAATAGGCCAGTATGGAATGATGCTTCCCTAGTAAAGTCTCTTGCTATGAGTCCTGAAAGACTAACAGAGCTATAATAGACCATGTGTGCACCATCCTTTTTAGCCACTTTTTAACTACTAATTTAACTACTAATTTATGGTCTAATTCATGGACCATAAAATTGACTGATCATATTTTAATACATTTATAATCCTGTAGTAAGTACTTTTTAGTGTTAAATTATGGACTGTTTTCAAAAGTGCTTCTTGCTTAATATAAGTCTGTCATTTTATCATTTCATCAGATGCCTTCTGGCTCTTATGTTTCTTAGAAGGAATGAACAACTGTGCCTGTCCATGTTCTTACAGAATACTCTATCCTGTACTCTGTCCATCAGTGACACCCGTTTAAGAGTTATAGCCTTTTCTTACAGAAATCTCTGTGTATTTCTAATTATTCACAGTGATTTTTACCTTCAAACACAAAGAAGAAATGTGTATTTTCCTGGAAGTGATTTGGAGCAATTTTTCCTTACGCGTGATTATCAGCTTCAATTTTATGCTCAGTATTATATGAATGTACTAAAAAATAGCTTTTTCATCAATAAAAGTTTTTAAACACACATTTCAATTAGCATCCCAGAAAAAAGAATCAGAAAAAAACAGATAAGTACATGAAACATGAAGCAGACAGCTATACCAGCCGAAGTAAACAAAAAGCCTTTTTGTTCGTTACATTTTCTTGTATTTTGAAAGGTAGTGAGACTTAAAATACAGTGGGGGTTTTTTTGTTTTTTTTTTTACTCCACAAAAGTTCTGGGTATATTAATGGTCATGTGCTATATAGACAGCAGCAATGCTTCACACTCTCTCAAATAGCAGATGTACACTGCAAAAAAAATGAACGATACAAAGATAATTTCTAGGAACAGCAGGCAGAAGAGGCATACAATCATATCTTTCCATGAAACCACAAATACAGTGTTTCTTGGACTTTTAATATTATACCTTGTGTAGACTGAAAATTAGAACACTCACAATCTTGAGAATGTGCCCCATTCACTTAGCAGTCACTTCAAATTTAGATTCTCCACTTGTCACTGATTTCATTCCTTTTTCTTTATGCATGAATAACACAAAAACCTTAAGACACAGAGTACCTTCCAGTAAAATACTTTATTTTTCCTAGAATAGGCAGAATTAATTTGATAGTAATTACAATGACAGGTATTGGAATGGATGTGCCACAGGGTGGTAATCCTGTTCTTTATAAACAACATCACTTTTATCAGTAAAGCAACATAATTCAGAACCAATAGTATGTGATATTTTTCATCCTAAAAGCTTTTCCAACTCCTTTGTCTTCAGTTTTGGAGAAAATATTACAAAATAACCAAAGTAGACAAGGGGAATTGATGGTCAAGTAACTAACTAGCTCAAGAGATCATACAAGGAGTTAGTGGAGGAATATGGTACTAAACTGCCATTTCAGTGGTCTTAATATCCAAGCTCATAACCCTGATACAAAGCCTTATGAACTGCAGAAATAACCCATACTCTTCCTTCATCAATATCCATTTTCAATGCATTATGAATTCTAACTAGTAAGTCCTCTAAATGCCTTCTTAAGAAATCAACAATTTTCTTACATATTGGTTATAAAAAATGAAGAAGCTAGTGGTTGTGTCTTACACAGAGGTCCAGTAAAGGACACCAAATCTGAGCAGTCCAGGAAGATGCTGGGAAGTTTATACAGACACACATGGGAAATCATATTTGCAACACTCTGCTGTGAAGGGAACCTCAGTGCATATTTGCACCTTGAACTGCTGAAACTTTGTGTACAGGCACTAAAAGAATACTGCTGATCTCTTCACTTTCATCTCGCATAGGTGATTAAAAAAAAAATCTTCTAACAAATTTGTTTCTTAACAAAACCATAATTTGATGGGAGTACTCTTTATCATAGGAAAAGATCACTGCATTTATCCCACCTTCCAGCAGGGCCTACAGTGCATAGCTGTTGGCTTAGAAATACCCCACAGGAGAACTGAGAGGAGAAATGTCCATTTCAGGTGAGACATTCTGACTACCCATAACCTTTGCATTCAAAGTCTCAATGTAGGTGATGAACCAAACATTCCTTCAGCACGTTTTCCATATGCACTCTCTATGGATACAAGAGGCCATGCCTGTTTTCCGGAGTGGTTATGCTCTTCCTAAGCCTTTGCTTCCACCACCTCCACTTGTGACAGGCAAATTTTCATCTTTGTCTCTCAATAATAAACATACTAAAACGAGGGATGCAGATGCAATATGCACATAACTACCTTGGATTCAAATAGTTCTGACAGCATTAACAGGAGAAGATGACACCGTGAGCCTCAGTGTACACTGTAAAGTTTAGCAAGGAGCCTGGTTCCCCAGGTTACCATGTCTTCACTCTCTTGCAAACCAACTCCATAAACATACCTGGAGCAGTTCTTTCTATTCATGAGCAGAAATACAGCAATCAAAACTACATGCAGCCTTGGCAGCATAGTGTATTTCATTATTTTCTGCAATGTTATATTCCACAGACTATGGAATCACTATAAACTTTGCCTATCATCTCATTTGGTTTCTGAAAGCAGTGGCACAGAGAGCCATTCTGGTTTTTTCCTGGAAAGTTTATAGTAATTCTGGACTACACAAGCATGTATGCAGCTGAAATACTGCCTTCCAAAAAGCACTGCTTACCATTTGTCAATGTTGGGTTCACATGTTATTCAAATACTGCTAGTCTCCTGAAGGCTTCATGAACCTTTAGTATTTTTGAAGCTGTGTTCTGAAATTGCTTAAGCAATAAAGGATGACCCTAAAGTTACATTATATGATAGGCTAAAAACAAATAACAAGCCTGCTCACCAGCATGTTCCTCTTAGCTATGTGTTTAGACCCTAAAAACCTAGACTTCCCTTGCCCCCTCCCTCCCCCATTATACTAACTAAGCAACAATTTACATTCCAAAAATTTAGACAGGAAAGAATAATTCATCAATAATTTCAGACAGGATTTTTGCTGTGAAACCAAGCCTCTTAAAGATCTAAAGAACAAAAGAGAAAGCTTGGTTTGCCTAGAGACAGAATTTCATCTTCAGTGAGACTTGAGAGTGGCTGATCTGCGAAAAAATTTCAACATCTTTTATACCTCTCCATACACACAAATGTAATTGAAAGACCCACAAACAAACTTCAGTGCCCACACAGAGGCTTCAGTCAGATCTCACAGGATAAAGCAATCTCTCTATCTGATACTCATTTCAGCACTGGAGCCCAAATCTGTGCCTTGCTACAGACATACTGAGTTCCAGAGGTTGAAAGCTAAGTTCGGAAACAGATTTTCTGTTTGTTTAATAAGTCTTTACTTCCAGAGATCCCTACTTATACTAAGTAACCAAGGTGCACCGTAGTCTTTTCAAGAGTAAATTAAAATTGGGGATACACACACCTCACTACTGGACCTGGAGAGATGGTGCTTCTACAGTCTCACTTCTGTCAGGCTTCCAGATTCAGCAGCTGAGCACAATGGAGAAGGCTAACTCTGATTGCTACTTCCCTACATGATAAATAGGGATAGAATTTAGATCAAAAAGTACTGTGTTATGCTTACAGCAAAAAACTTGAGGGGAAATTTTAAAGGATGAAAGCTTCATTCAAGCATTAAAGGTGTCTTATCAAAAGTCACAATAATACTTTCAACTAAACACTCTTATCCCTATGAATTTTCATGTCATATTTTTACTGTTAATATATCTGAAAACAGACTCAGCAGATTTCCTACACTGTGCCTAAGAGAGAAAAAAAAGATTCTCTAGAAATAAGAATCAGTGTGAGTTCAGTACCAGTGCCACAGAAGTACGTAGGACCAAAACTGTCCACAATTACATTTACAGATTTTTTGTTTGTTTTAACCAATAGGGTGGATGAGAAGAAAGTATCTGGCATACTTTGCAAATAATTTCATTCATAGAAAACTAGATAAATAATAGCTACTGAATATAAGCACCCAATAACCACTACTAAATGGTTTTTGGGTACTGCTACTACTAAGCCCATGTAAGAACAGCCACTGACTGCATTGTTAAATGCAAAGGTCGAAGGCTCTCAGTATGAATTATGAGGGAACTAAGTGGTTACTCAACAGCAACTTACACATGCAGCTCACTGTATGGCACCAGAAACATTAGTGGCAATATGAGAAAAGGGTGAACACACACCTGGGATGAGGAAAAAAGCAAAACCTACCCTTTCAGCAACAGCACTGGTTTAGATCAACTTTAACTGGTCATAAAAAGTCATTTTAGCCACAGTGATAAAAGCAATGTATTAACTGAAGATGAGTAAGCAATAACTTTCAATTTTTGAGTGAGTGTTGCCATTTACTACAGCTGTAAAAATTAACTATTTATAATGATAGAAATTTCACTGAAAAAATACCAGCTGCAGTGTTAGAGCAGAAATTTTGCACATTGGGTAACTCTAGAAATCACAAACATGTACGTCCTGGCTAACAAAAATCTTGATCATCTTGAAGTTTAACCTCTTTGATAGTGTAAGTAACCTAAATCTGTGATACTTCAGAAAATAATTATAAGTATTATGAGCCAGAAACTGTGGGCGAACAGATTAAGCGCTTTTCCCTCAGGTATCAGTGTCTCTCTTTTAGACCACCACAGTCTTGAAATTACTTGTCTAACATGTAAACCTCCAGCTGTTAATGCCATGTAATTAATGGAATTGTACTTCCAATACATCTGCACAACTCCTACCTACAAACTTTTGTGAATGTAGCATTTGGCCCCACCCACAGTAATATAACAGGTATCCTTCCTTTTCCAAGCACACACGTAAGCCCTCATGCAGCATTTCAGGGAAAACCCTTTTTCTGCTTAGCACAACCCTACTACAGGAAAAAAAATCCAGTAGTGATGACATATCAAATAACCAAGATATGCATTTGGAGAATCCATCATCTAAATTAAAACAAACAAACAAACAAAACAAAACAAAACAAACAAAAACCAAACCCACACCTAGCCAGTTTTAGTGCATTTAGTAACTGAATTTTGAAAGCAGAAATTCTTGCTGACAAAAGACGAGATACAGACAATGAGAAATGAGGATGCATTATGCATTTGAAGAAATAAGAGCTACCTGGAAAGAGTATCAAGAAAATATGAAATCATAAAATCACAGAACCTTTTAGATTGGAAAAGACCTCCAAGATCATCAACCGCACCTGGCTACAACCTCCTTTCAGGTAGCTGCAGAGAGCAATGAGGTGCCCCCTGAACCTCCTTTTCTCCAGGATAAACACCCCCAGCTCCCTCAGCCACTCCTCATAAAACTTGTGCTCCAGACCCTTCCCCAGCTCTGCTGCCCTTCTCTGGATACGCTCCAGCATCTCGATGTCTTCCTTGTCATGAGGGGCCCACAACTGAACACCAGGATTCAAGGTGTGGCCTCACCGGGGTCGAGTACGGAGGAACAATCACTGCCCTGGTCCCGCTGGCCACACTACTGCTGATACCGGCCAGGATGTCATTGTCTTTCTTGGCCACCTGGGCACTGCTGGCTCATGTTCAGCTGCTGTCGAACAGCACCCCCAGGTCATTTTCCTCCGAGCACCTTTTCAGCCACTCTTCCCCCAGCCTGTAGCGCTGCGTGGGGTCGTTGTAATCCAACACATGTTTTCAAACTGCATTTGACCACGATTTTAAAATACAAGGGCAGCGCTCACACAAAAGACACCCCTCTGTTCAGCGGTATCTTTCAAACGCCGTTTTTACCACGTCCAAAGCTGGCGCCGCGGCTGAGGCCCACCCAGGGTTAGGCCATGGTGCCACCTCGTGGGGACTCACATGAGACACACCGACTTTCACACAGCCTGCACTTCGAACAGCACCCGATAAAATTAAGAAACATCGGTAACGTTTAAAATTACATTCAGAACTCTAACCGAGACAAACCTTCCTATCATTTCCCTTTCCCTGCTACATCCACAACAGGTCTGCCATCAGCCACCCCGCATTCTACCCCTCAGCTGTACTCATTATGTTCCTAAGAAACTGTTTATGAGTTAAATTTTATGGGGGAATTAACACAGAATAAGGAAGATTAAGACAAAATTTTGGATGCATAAGCCTTTCCTCAACTTGGAAGTAAAAGAAGCAATTTCCAAAGCTAAATACATTTTGAAAAAATATCTTCATTGCAAAAACTGGTTGGAGAATCTGAAAGATGACTGATATTAACAGAATAAGGAGAAGGAGGTTTAGCTCTTATAGGACTGAAAGAGATGGTTCATTTGTTCCTTTCTGAGATACATTATTTACACGCTGAATCAGCTTGAGGATAAGGTCTGGAAAGTTCCAGCCCTCACAAACAAAGCAGGCACATTCAAGTGTAGATAAACAAAACCAATGCAAGTTTGTCTGATTTGGGTGTTTTACCAAAAAGTAGATGAGGGCCTAGCTCCATAAAATTGCATAATTTTTAAACTTTACTCCTATTTTCTTCATGCTTTCTTACCCATTACTCCTGAAATTCTTCTCTTGCCTTTTCAGCAGACAGGACTCTCCTCTTTTGGCTCTTTTCTTCGCAGTTACTGTTTGCCTTGGCCACACCAACTACAGTACTCCCTGCTATTAAGAAAACCTTGAGCAGGGTTTGTGTAACCTGTCAAACTCTACCTTTATCTGAGTCAATAAACATGTAATAAACACTCACTTAGTACATTTAAAATTATAGATGCAGAGTAGATCCTAGCATTACTGCACAAAAAGTGCAAAAACATGAATAAACTGGGTTTTGTTAGTAAACTTGTTTCTTGGAAAGCTGGTCTAGTTCATGAGTTGGCATGGGTCTAATAGTTGCAGTGTGTCTAAATATAGGCTTGCTGCCTGAAGTGTAGCAACAATTTACACACCAAGATGAGGTATTTCTATTTCTTTATTCTAGTCTGCGCAAAGCAGGAAGCTGAGTGGTAGCCCACAAAAGGCTGGCAATCATAAAAACTTGACATCATTTATACATTTCAGCAAAGAAAGAAATCAGGGTTTATTGGCTTCAAGCTACATCATTGTTACTTATTAGCATTCTACTTTCTACTGGTTAAATCACTCTCTCTCTTCTTATGCCCATTAATCCGCATGCTCAGTCACTCTCTTCTCTTGAGTTGGTGGGTTTGGTGAGTTGGTGGGCACTGAGTCATGGTCGAAATCTCCCCCTACTGGAATTATGCTTTTCCCAGTTGGAGCTGATTCCTGCACAATTGCTGAGTTGGCTTTATTAGTTTCTTCCTTTTTTGGGGAGTTCTGCCAAATGTCCTTGTGGCTTATGAATTCTGCATTCCCTGTGTCCACCTGTCAGTGGTAAATCCTTGTCCCCAAGCTTTGTTAACCTTCTCCTGGGTCTGAGATCCTTGAAGTGTGTCAAACCCTCAGCCTTAACAAGGCAATTCTACCGACAAGAAATTTATCTTTGTAACACCTGGATGTCAACAGGGGAAAATCCATGTATTTCTAGTTTTAAAACTTAACCGTTTTTTACTAAGTGATTAAACAGATAGCTAGAGAGTATCATGCTACATTTACAACAACCAAAACACAAGTGGTAAAACACTCCAAAAACATCTCTTACTTACTCTGCAAGTAATGGAAATGCACATAGAACAAAGTAAGCCCAAAGCATGAACTTAATGGCTTTTAGCCCAGTGTGCTGGTTTGGGCTAAGGTACAGTTGATTTCCTTCACCAGTATGGCTGGCATGGGCCTGTTTTGGATTTGTGCTGAACTGAATGATAATAATATAGAAATGTTTTTGTTATGGCTGAGCAGTGCTTAGACAGAGTTGAGGCCTTTTGTGCTTTTTGTGTTGCCACGCTGGCAAGGAGACTGGGGAGGAGACACAGCAAGAACAGATGACCCCAAATGACCAAAGAGATATTCCACACCGTATGACATTACGTTCAGTATTTAAAGAGGAAAAATGAAGGACGATCCTTTGGAGTGCTGGCATTTGTCTTCCTAAGCAAACACTGCGTGTCACGAGGCCCTGCTCTCCTGGAGATGGCTGAACACCTGCCTGCCCATGGGAAGCACTGAATTAATTCCTCGCCTTGCTTGCGTGCACGTGTTTTGCTTTCCCTGTTAAACTGCATATAAACGCACGAGTTTTCCCCCTCCCGATTCTCTACTCGATCCCTCTGGCGGTGGAGTGAGAGAGCGGCTGCGTGGCACTTGATTGCTAGCTGCACTTACACCACTGCACCCGAGAAACACACTCCCTCTAAGGGAAGCCCTCTGCTCCCGCAGCACAACGTCGAGCGACCAGGCCGGGCAGCGCCTCCATTAAGAGCCGCGCTTCCCCTCTCGCCCGGCCCTGATTGGCTGCGGCGGCGCTGAAAAGGCCCCCGATTGGGCGGCTGCCTTGGCGCGCTGGAGGTTCCGTGAGGCAGCGTGAGGAGTGGGGTCTCCCGTTCGCTGTGTGCGTTCCGCCGGGAGCAGCGCAGCCCCGGCCCGGCTGGCTCGGAGCGTCCTTGGGCGGTACGTCCTGCTCCGCCAGGCACCTGCGGGAGCGCCCCGCAGGGCGCCTGAACCGGGAGCGGGAAAGAGCACCTCTCGCGGAGTAGCAAAAAAAAACCCCGAACAAACAAAACAAAACACCCAAACAAACAAACAAAAAAACCCAAACCGGAAAGGGTGCGAAAGGAGGAAAAGAGGGTAGGACAAGAGAACAGGGCAGGTGAAGACGGTGAAGTTGCCGGGTATAAGTAAATCTAGAAGGGAGACCCAGGTGGCCAGATAGCAGTCCTTAAGGAAAGGAGTCGGGGTGAGCAGACGTAGTGGATTGCGAGCAGGGTGTGGTTCTGCAGCGCGGAGATACTGCAGTAAGAAGTTGTCCTTTGGAGCACACGTGCTGTGGAAGGAGGCTTGAACACCAGGAGTGGTAAGGTTGGGGTGGAGGAGCTGGGTAGTGCTAAGCAGACCACTCTTCTGTTGCGTTTGAAAGATTTGCTTCTCAAGGAAAAACTAGCCTTTATGATCGTCGTGTCCGTCTCTTTAGTTTTGTACCTTGCAAAGCGATGTGAATCTGTGATGTTGGCTCAAGTGATGAACTGCCTTATATTGTAGAGAATTTGTCATTTCTCTTTCCCCCAAAGTCAGACGCCATGCATAGAAAGAAAGAATTCTACTTGTTGGATGAGAGTAATAAAGAACTGAACAGAAGAAAAACGAAAGCTGTGAGGTATGTGAGTTTTTGAGACTAGTGGCTTTAAAAGTTCTGACAGTATGTTTATCAGGAAATAGAATTGAGAAAATGTAGAAAATAATGGTTGTATTCTGCAAAACTGCAAGTGAGTCCATTTTTTAAATGTATGTGAGTAAAAATACACAGTTTGTGAAAAGTTTTAGCATTTGTAGTAGGTTCTTGGAAAAAGACATTTTAGTTTCAACTTATTGAAAAACGACTTATTAGGCTGCTTATACATTATACTGATGTGAATGTACTTTTACAAGTAATTAAATCACTGTTAATCTATTCAGTGTGTTTTTAGTTAAGTAACTAGAATTATTGTAATTAAAATTGATTGTATAATAATTTATTAGTGGTGGTTGCAGTTAGCTGAAATACTGCATACAGAGAAGATGTAGTACTACTTTTATGTATGATGCATTCAGTATCGTAGAGCTAAAGTACATCTCCAGTTAAGAGGATGGCAGATTTTTTGTTGTATGGTGTGTGTGTGTGTGTTTGGTTAAGTGCACCTTCTTCATAACTTCATTTGGTAAAGTGGGAAGCTTAGTTCTAAAAGAGCTGAAAGTCAGAATTCATTTTTTATTGATATCCCTGATGACTTAAATCTTTACTTTTACCTCTGAAGGCAATCTCCTAAGCTACTAGAAGAGGATTTTACAGAACCAAATCAGAGAAACAGTGATTTGTGTCATATGTCAAAGGCTCTGAATGTGGAAGGTGAGGCTTTTGGATCTTTTATTTCCAGCAGGTTTTTAGTATGCACTCTTTACTATTATTTTGCATTTTATATGGTCTGTGAAGGGTAGTAGATGTACTGCCACCTTTGAATAACACATTGGTTATTTGATGTATTTCCAGTAGTTAGGGAGAACAATCAATACCTTTTGCTTCCTCTCCTGCTCTTTTTCTTGACAAAGCTATTGACAAGTTTGTTCTAAAAAGAAACCTCATTTTTGTGGGATTTTCTGCATGAGTAGCTTTTTTCCAAGATTTTGTTGAATACATAGTATTTATGGGTTCTTTATGAAACAATTTTTTTCCTGTACTTTAGGTACACTTTTAGAATGTGTGGTTGCTTTTGTCTTTTTGCCTCGTATGTTTATCCTGTCCTGAACGTAGTAGCAACATAATACAGCGAATGATGCAGATAATACCCTGATCATTACATGCAACTCAGCCTTGTGATTCCCAGATAACTTCTCTATCTATTTATCTGGACTTTTATTCCTAGCTTTCAAATTCTGTCAGTAAAAAAGTCAGTGCTCTGATTCGTGTTGACTTGATGAATGCTATCTAGAAGACTGCTCCTGTGATCGTGTATTTCTGTTATCTCATGGATTAGGATGCCCTACAGGAGTTTTCTGTGCTTGCTTTTACAGCATTGCATGGTGATGTGAAGGATGAAGACACTGATTTTTTTTGTTTCTCTTCTACAGAAGTAAGTTTGATCTAAAGCTTTCTGTTCACTACTCAGCGTAGTGGTATGGAATACTGATGTTACAGGATCTTGAGTGTGATTAAAGTAAACGCAGGTGCCCTCTGAGCTATAAGGGTCTGCACTTTGACCACCTGCTTGCCCAACATTTCTCATTATGCAGTGTTGTTGTGTGGTGCACATGAGACGTCCAAAGCCTGGCTTTAGGAAGGTATTTTTTTACAATTCTAATTAGTGCCCCATGTTGCCAGCTGTGTTCCACCCTCTTGTCTGCACACAATGTACGAGAAAGCAACTGATGCATATGAACACTTTGTCAGCTCCCCCATAAAGACTTAAAAGATTTAAAAAAAAAATACAATTTCACTTTGCCCTGTAATACACGAATTATGAACATACTTCTGTTTCTACATTTAATAAAATGTAGGGTGAGTCTGTGTTACCAATAAAATGTATGTGAGTGTGTGGTATGATATGCTAATGCCATTTGTTTCACAGAAATTTGTATTTTGGACAAACATTAAGTGCTTTTTCTTTAAATTTATGCAAAAGCTAGAGTGTTGCCAGACTATTTTTGCCTTATGAAATTCAGATTTAGTATTTATTGCAAACTGCAGATGAGTCAAATCTTTGGCATTTAAACTCTGCAATTAAACTTTATTGCAAAAGTAATTTGTAGAGTCTGGTTCAGTAATGCAATATTACTAATTTTGCATAGTAGTGGGAAAAATATTAAGTGCAAACAGGAAATCGGTATTGCTTTTACTAGGAGTGTTTTTTTATTTATTACAAAGGTGCACTTATAGCTACAGAACTTCTGCTTGGAAGCTTTTTCCTTAGATCTTCTTAGATCTCACAATTTAATAGCACTTGTTTTGAAGCTTTGTCTAACTGAAATGAGGGGCGGGGGTGGGTACTGAACGGGAAAACAGGTTTATAGAATATTTTTTTTTCTAGGACTTAGCTGTAACCCTGTATTTGAACTTGCTGCCTTTTTCTCTCTGAATCTAGACCAGAACTTACTTTAAATTTGGGCTGTGTGGTGGCAACTCAGAAAAAGCAGCAAGGTAAACTTTTATTAAACTCTTTTGATGTATTTACGTGTCAGACCGGGAGAGGACTTGAGCAAGTAAGCATTTCCAGACATTTTCGTTGGGTTGATTTTTTTGTGTGTGTGCGTGTTCTTTAAACTTTACTAATGTGTTCTCAGCATGGTTATCTAGTGCTGAGGGAGCACATTGAGTACAAATACGGTTTTATTGAGAGGCAACAAGAAACAAATTGGTTTACCTTGAAAACGTGTGAAAGCTTTAAGCACCGTGGTAAATCATTGATAAGGGTTCAGGGGGAGAGAAATGCCAGGCTGTGGTAGTAAGGACTGTACCATTAAAACGTCTCCTTCCCCCGCCCCTTGCTGATCCCACTGCACCTTCTGCTTAGGTAACCAGTCACAACTGTATGAAGATCGATGCCATCAGTGTTCTGCGGTGCTGTCATATCTAAATTACATTCACTTGCTTATTTGTCTAGTCGAGGTGAACCTGAAAGAAGTCTTAAACTGGATGTCTTTTTCTCCGTTGCTGTTGAGATTAATGTTTGTACAATGGAGGATAGTCCCAGATAATTCTTTCAGATCTGTTACATAAAGGACCTGTTCTGGAAGGAAGATGTAGGAAATTTATCTTCTGAGTTTGGCACATGTAGCGTGCATTGCTAACCTTGCCCAAAGTGGAATACAAACTCAAGATTTCATATATGGTTGTTGATCTCTGCAGCAGTGCTCTCGACATCTTCTTAGTCTGTCAAAAGGAACAAAATGAACACAGGAAGAACAACACAATGCTTCCTTCCTGGAATGAGGCTGCTTTTATGTTTTTGTGAAAGTCTTGTCAGGTGTTGCAGAAGAACAAGCATGGGTGATCATACAACTGAATTTAATAGCCTTCCTAACAGGTTGCCAGTAGACAGTTTTGATATCATCTGTTGTGTATTCTAAAGATTTTAACAGTACAATCACTGTCTGAAAACAAAAGGTTTGGGCAACAAATGAAAAATTAATCCTGGAATGTTAATAGGCGTGCATTTACTTTCAGTGAAGATAAGAATCACTGCTAACTATTAAGGTTTTGTTAAACCTTGCAAAAATTGTAAAATGAAAAAAAGTTACTTTTAAGAGGATTCTAGTAGAAAGCAAATTTTTTGAAAATTTGCATATCAGTGTGAATTCAACTGTTTCAAAAACAGGTGTGAATGCATTTAATGATAAATTTTGAAATGCGTATTTAAAGTGTTTGTAGAAAGTTTGATATTTTATTTAAAATGCGTGGGTTTTTTCCTTAAAAGATTTTGATTTGCAGGCCCTTCAGTCACAATACTGAAGAGAAAAATGTTCATCGCCTGTTCTCTTCAAATGGTGGGCTGAAGGATGAACCAACTCTAACTCCATCAGCTGACATGGTGTGTTAACAGAGAATTTCCTTATATTCTCACTTGTTGTATTTGTACATGCATGGTTAATACTGTACTTCTTAAAACACAAACCCCTGCAGCCTTTAATAGTTATGTGCTATTATTCCATTCTGTCACCGAACTGATGTGCAGCTACAGTGTTAAAATAACTGACAAAATGAGTGCAGCTCAAATCTCTGAATAGGATCCTAGCTGAAGAGTATTAGTTCTATTCATCTGGCTGTGAAAATATGTATTTTGAGTTTAGCTTTTCTTATTACATCCCAGGCTTTACAATATTGGGTTTGGTACTTCTTTTTTAGGACTGCAAGGCTCACGCCTACCTCCTTAGGGCAATAATTCAGGGCAAAAAGGTTGTTGAACAAAGGGATCTGTCTTTAAACATTCTATTAAATTTCCTAACCTGGTCTTTCTGAATGAGGCTTGTGAAGTTTTGGGCCAGGGGAGCTAACGTTGTGGATATTTTAATATGACAGAGTAAACTGGAAACAAATGATACATCCAATGCCAGTCATGTTTTCTTCCGTGGAGGTTGTCCTGTATGCTGACCTTGAAAGAATCATAGTGTGCAAATGTCTGTCATGGTTTCTTAGGTGGTTTTGTTATAGTGCCCATTAAAGTTTGAAAATGATTGTCTTGCGTCAGCCTAATACTGGAAGCTTACTATGTTTTTGGGGTTTTTTTTCCCCAAATGATATTCCTAAACGTTATACTTTTTTCTAGGCTGCAGTATTCCCATTCTTCAGTCTTCCATGTTTTCTTTCCTCTGCATTAGTAATTTTATTTTGCTTTTCCTTCATGTACTTGTCATTTTGTGTGTGTGTTTGCAAGTAAACTGTGTGTATTTTAAAACACAGTTCTAGAATGTCTTCCATAAATACTACAGTGTAAATGTTCTCAGTGAAATTCGGGTGAGCTAAGTATTTTGGGCCTGTTGGCCACTATAGACCTGCTCAGAGTCTTAACACGCATCAGTCAGCCACAGTTGCCTCTATCAGAATGGCAAATGTTTACAAACCATCTTGTCTTTTAGTCACACAAGCAACTTTGTGTTCATTAGCAAATCTTTCCTCAGGAGAACAACACTGGACAAGATATTGAGGAAGCTTTGTCCATAGCTGTTTGTAATCTTGGCCACTTCCATGAAGCAGACAAGGTGGGTGAAAATCACTTAAATAAATCATGAAATATTAAATCATATCCTTTATTGAAGGTTTTTGTTACGAGTAGTCACACATTAACATGCTATTTAAATGTGCTTTTACTGCTTTTTTTTTGGTATCTCTTTTGTCCTTTAACTGTTCATGCTATTTCTGTGAATATACAGCCTTAAACTCCAGGCTGTAGCCTAGAGGAGTAGTCTGTAAAGGAGTACACAAGGTAACTTAAAGTTAATATGTCAATATGAATACTTAGCAGAACCATATGAAGCCAGTCTTTAAATACTAAGTTTGTATTTCCTTGGATCAGGGTAAAATTCAGCATTTGTTTTTGCTCTAGCAGCTCTGCTAACTTTCTGCTTCTGCTGTGCTTCTTTCTGGATTTAAAGGCAGAAAAGAAATTATATGGGCAACAGGAGTAAAAATGATAATGGACAGAATATACAAAAACATGTAAATCAAGTAGTACATTTTTATGCACAGTATAAAACATAGGGAGAATCCTAAAATACCAGATAATGCTGTTACTAGGTTTTGAGTAACTTTTGAGCTTCATCAATTATAATTATTTAAACTTTAACTCTTATTAAATGTACTGTAGCAAAACTTGCAGTTCTGTGTTTGCCACTTATTTACATTTTATTTGTATTGTAAGATACACGGGTATATAAGTATTTAATGATTCAAAAGCTTAGTTCTAGTAATCATGCTTTAAAGCTTGTTCTCCATTCCCTTTCTAACTTCGTTGCAGTGGCCAATCTGTCTGTTAAGCAAAGCTATATTGAATTCATACTGATATACTAATAGCATCTTGTAAAAATGTACTATTTCAGCAGCTCTAATATAATAACTCATGGGTACTACAGTGGTCTTGCAACAGCTTTTCAACAAAGATTGGAATTGCCAAAGCAGTGTTGCATATCTTTTTCCATAGTCTTTTCATTAAATGTAACTATAGTGACAAAACTGATGTTTAGCCAGAGGAGGAATTTTTTATTTTATTTTCACTTTATGCTCACAGTGGGTTTTAAAAAACATTAGAAATCTCAGCGTGCTAGTTATCTGTGCGTGGTGCTATGCTTGAATGTCAAATAAGGAAAGTGAGGCAGTGGGCCCAAGATCTACCTGTTTCTTGCCTCATAGACCTAAAGGCTTCAGTTGAGGAGGTTCCAAACAGTGCCAGCTGACTTGAAATTAGAGAAAACAAAGGGCTTTAATGAGCTGTAAGTGGTTTAAGTGTCACTCTTTCTGTGGAGTATTAATCACCATCTTACTATTCATTGCTTCTGTCCTGAATTTTAAAAAAAGCCATGTGAGAATAAAATCATGAATAATGAAATAATAAATGCATGTTTTATCATATTGAACAAAATAGATGCTGGAATGCTTGGAGTTGAAGGTGAAGCACGAAAGAGACAAAGTTACAGAAGCTGCAGATAGAACTGTTGATGAACTTATTACTTTCCTCTCAAGGTAGTAATATAGTTTTGTAGTTTGGCACGGGTGAGCTACTTTTATCAAGAACCTGTTTCTAATTCAGGTAGAAGAATTCTTAAAATTTTAGTCTCTTGTACCATTATTTCATAATACCTGGGTTTAATTTTTGCACAGTATTTTTTGCCCTTTCATTGTGGCATCTTGGAGCTGGTTTGCATGGTTGGAAAACACTAACTTATGCAGACTCTACTCTTTAAGAAAAAATAGTCATAATGTTAATTTTCTTAAACTCAATTTTGAAGGTATTTTAATAGTGTCATTAGTGGAGGATCAGTTTAACAGCAGGAATAACTTTGGTTTTTTCAATTCACTTTCTGCAAATTTTCAAGCTGATAGAAGCCTAAGGACACTTCATTTCTTTGTTTTCAAAAATATTTGTATCTTCAGATTTAAGGAAGAGAGAGATGTCAAAGCTTAGGTTACAAGAAGAGCCTCCGAGCAGGGGATCTGGTATCTTAAGGGACTGAATTGTAAAATCCAGTTGTTTAGTTTTCAGCTCAATGTGTTTGGAAATATCAGGAGGCTTAAATGGCAGAGTGCTTCTGACATTTGATAAAAAAATATTTCTCTAGAAAAGTGACTTTTCAGTGTGAACTCTTAACTTTTGTTGTTCCTCCAGTTATGGAGTATGTTTCCCATGCTTCTGCTTTCCACTGTTTGGGGAAGATGATCCGATGTGTGATATGTATCCACTTTGTGTTGTGGTATGACTGGTAGTTGTGTGTTACAGTTCGTTTGAATCTGTACAGCTGAGTGCATATTAAATTCTGAAAAGTAATGTTTTTAATACAGGAAAAGGAAATTGTTTGCAGAATTGATGGAGAACATCAACGACTATAGTGCTAGTATTGCAAAAGCTAAAGAGGTCATTGAAGAGAAGAAAAACCACTTGATTGGTGCCATTAGGACTGTGAAGGAATTAAAACTCTCCCATTCTCTAAGAAACTGTTGTGATCTCGCTCAGGTACTTACATTCTTGTACTGTGAAATAATTTATTTTCAAGGAATACATTCAAAATTGGATTGAAAGTGTCTGTGATCTCAATTTGCTGACTTCAGTACTGATGTTTTTGCAGTATTGTATTCTTACTCCACCTTTACACATCTAGTGACTGATGTGATGC
The DNA here is from genome assembly GCF_009829145.1 of Chiroxiphia lanceolata. Classification (NCBI taxonomy): domain Eukaryota; kingdom Metazoa; phylum Chordata; class Aves; order Passeriformes; family Pipridae; genus Chiroxiphia; species Chiroxiphia lanceolata. Next base: position 75,438,091 of record NC_045638.1, on the reverse strand, counting down.
AAAAAAGGTGGTTCTTGCCTTGAAGAGCTTGCTGTCTGAAACAGTAGATGGAGGGGGAAGACAGGCAAACTATGACACAGTACTGATCAGTGAAAGGGTGATGTTTTCAGCAGTTCAGAAGTCTCTCAAACCTTTTCCATTCCAGAGCTCTCAAACCTTTTCCATTCCAGAGCTCTCAAACCTTCTCAGAGAACTACTCCAGAATTAATAGCCACACTTTCCTGATCTTCTTGGTCCCAGGCGTTTACTTTCATTCTTCTTCCCCATCATATCTGCTGTTCATAGAAGCCCATGCTACCTACCATGCTGTATCAGACCAAAGATCCATCCTGTGAGGTCTCCTGTCTCTGACAACAGAGAGGAGAAGATGCTTGGGGAAGCATCTAAGAAACTGAGCATTTAGTGAGTCTGGGAAGTTGAAGGTTAACAGTCTTAGAATCACTAGGATACATCAGGGTCACTACACTGAATAAACATCATCACCTTCTGTCATAAGCTTGTGCAATACCTCCTTGAATGCCTTTGTAAAGCTTGTGGCAGTGTGCATGGGTGTGTTCATATATGCGTTTTATTATATGTAAGTGTTCATATGTCATGGCAGTGAGATTCACACTTTACTATTTAAAATGAGGTGTATATAAAATAACTCCCTCTGTTCTTTCACAATGTGCCACACAGTTATTTGATTTGCAACCTTTATAGCTCTTGTGTTGAGAGAAAGAATGAATAATTAGTCTCATTATTCTTTGAAGAAGTGTGCTTTTCAAAGTCAGGTGCCCTGCATCCATTCATCACTTTCCATATGAAGAAAGTGAGTCTCTCACCTGACCCAGAAGTCTAATCCCTCCTTTTTTTTCTTTCCCGTCGTTTCTTCCATCTTAACCAGTGTGATTTTATTTTTTTTTTTGAACTGGCACCTGCCACTGTCCTCCCATAGACCTGTCTTCTTACTTAGAAATCACTTTCTTCCTGTTGAAACAAAAGGAGTGTCTGATTTCTACTTCTGTTTACATACTAACATTACAGCATACCAGCCATTAATTCTTGGCAAGGTAAGAAGATCTATTGGAGAGTTGGCTATCAGCTAAACTCTTGGGGTTTTTTCCATAAAATTAAAGGTGTCACATTTTGGCTTTGTCATGTTGTAGGTCACGAGAATCTGTATAATCTGTTTTCTGTGTAATGGAACCTAAGATTGTATTTCATAATTTCAGGTTATTTATGACTTAAAGTTGCCAGTTGAGGCTGAGCTCTCAAGAGTGAAGAGTTTGAAGGAAAAAATATTTTCAAGGTAAATGACTGAAGCAGGGAGATATATTGGGGGGCAAAAGGATGCACCAGTTATCTTAATTACAAAAACTGTTCATGCAACAGTTAAACAGCAGAAATTGAACTTCTTCAGTTGCAGTTTACTGAAAAGCTACTACTTCAGACATCAGTATAAACTCCTAACTAGCAATACACAATAGCCTTCATCTGAGGCATCAGGGAGAAAGCACATATGTCATGTAGTCCAAACATCTTCCAGCAAGCAAGGACATCCTGAATGAGATCAGGTTGCTCAGAGCCCCATCTGTCCTGACCTTGGACCTTTCCAGGGATGTGGCATCTACCACCTCTCTGGACAACCTGTTCTGGTGTTTACCCACTCTTGCTGTAAAAAAATTTATGTCTAGTATGAATCTATGTTATCTTAGTTTAAAACTGTTACCCTTGTCTGAGTGCAACAGCCCTGTCAGAAAATCTGTGTGTGATTCCTTCTGGAAGGTGCTATAAGGTCTTCCCCAATGCCTTCTTCTCTCCAGGCTGAAGATCCCCCCCCTCTCTCAGCCAAATGCCTCCAGGGATGGTGACTCAACCACTTCCCTGGGAAGGTTTTTCCAATGCTAGACAAAAATTAAGATGACTCCTGTCACATTAGTTGAGTTCTTCAGTTAGAATATGGATAAAGCAGTCTTGAAAAAGTGGTCTTTTACCAAGCTTAGGCCTTATCTACCAAGTCACTACTTTGAACACGATGTCATTGAATCAGAATTTCACAGAAGCCTATTTAAATGCACAATGGCAAACTGTCCCAGCTTAGAAGAAAACTAAAACCCTACAAAATCCCATCTTTCTGCATTGGTTAACTTTTTAAGAACTTCAGCCACACAGGGAACCTGATGAAGGATGAATATAAAGGTCTTGCATACCTTGTTCCACTCCAAAATAACACCAGAGGTATTAAAAATCACAACTAGGAGGTGCACAGAAGTTGAGGCACATTCTGTAGACATAAAACATTGTAGAACAAAGAGTAGGTGCAGTGCGTTCCTGAAGGGGCAGTGGGAGAGAAGCACGGATGACTGTTCAATACTGTTTACACTTCAGTTTTTATAAACTGTCAGTTTTTAAAACTGGACAGCAAAGGTAAGGATTTGATTGAAAGTATATTTACAGTTCTCTTAACCTAAGTGTAAAGACTTTACCACTTTTCATTGATCAAGAAAATAGTTATTAGTGTACCAATAAACAGAAACATACATTTTGGACTTTAGTTATGATTTCGCTCAGGAAGAAAAGAAAATTCTTTTTCTCTGTGCAGTATAATTTATTGAACTAAACTGAGTATAGGTGTGAAAACAGTAAGTGAATGTTGCAGTACTTTGTGCATGAGGGAGGATGCAAAAGGCAAGAGAATTTTCAAGTATGAATGTGAAGATAAATGAGCAGCCAAATCTGTTGTTCATAGGAGTGGAAGAAATAAAACGGAGTATGTAATTAATCTCTTACTGTTCTGAAAAATACCATAGATCTCAAACTGTCAGAGTGATTTAGATATTCATGTCACCTTCTGTAATACTTGTTCTCTTCTCTTGGGCTTATTCCTGAACAGTTACGAGATTATATCTTCAGTGGAAAATTTGGGCAAGATTAAATGGGGAATGACAGAGAAGTAAGTATTTTTCTTATAAAAGAGGATAGGTACAGTAGCTTACTTGTTCTTCTAATGGTCAAGTATTTATTGGAGACTAAATTAAATAATTGTATATGCTTATAGAATTCTAAGAGTATACTGAATCAAAGTGAAACTTTAGATGCTTAGGTCAGCATTCCAGTTAGTCCAATTTGTGTTTCAGTTTGCCACTTTGGTTTTTCTTGTGTTTCACCCACGTATGTTTTGCTGTATCGCTTAAGTTGTCCAGATTTTTTTCATGCTGAGTGATTTTCAACTTTGCTTGGCATGTAATAATACAGTCATAGAATCACTTAGGTTGGAAAAGACCTTTGAGATCATTCAGTCCACCTGTAAACCTAGCAATGCCAAGGCAATCCCTAAACCATGTCCCCAAGTGCCATGTCTACATGTTCATAATACATGTAATAGAGATGTTTATCACTTCAGCATATGAAAATTATTTCACATAAGTGTAAATAAATCTCTCAAATGAACAGCAAATACTGAAATTGTGGTATTTTCAATTCACAGTCTAAATTGCTTTTATTTTATTAGTCCCCTTTATTTTTTTTGTCTTTGACAAAAACTTGAAAATAAGAGTTGCTGTGAGGACTGTTGTAGATAAAACTGATTATGTTAAGAAAGGCTTATTGCATACTCTAATATTTGAAAGTTCTACAGATGAGGATTAAGAGTATCTGTACACTATTAACATTTTGTCAAATAGTTTGTATTTGTACTTGTGCTTTCTGATCATCTAAACAGGGCTAGCTCATGCAGTTGAACTGTGCCCGAGAATATGTGCTGTGTCTGTGCCAATTCTTTTTAGGTTTCAGAGATCATGTCACTGTTTTTGTTGTCTTGGTATTCAAAAACTAAATGCAGTTTATTCTTAGCAGCTCTTTTGAGGTGTTTTCTTAACATAGTGATGTGTTCTCGATAAAACCTCTGCTTTGACTCGTGCTTTTCTGGAAACAGACTGAATTATATTAATTTGTCTTTAAATAAAATTTTTCCCAAATGTAGCGAAGATAATGGGCGAGACACGTTTATCCTCGATGACCAAGAAGAAGTGCCTGATGTCATAATAGAAGAAATACTTGAAGATGACTTGGAAGGCAAGTTTCTTAATACCTGATGCTTTCAATGTTCCATTGCCAAGCATGATGTTATTTTTGTGTCTTGTATTATGTTGTGTGTTTGTAGTTACATTTGGCTCATACAAATTCTTTAATGATGTCTGTTTCAGTTCCTTTGAGCAAACACCTTTTTTTTTTTTTTTGTCCTCCTGTTTAGCTTAGTGAAAACTTGCTCACAGTTTCTCTCAGAGGGCTCATGAGTTCCAGTATCTGCCTTGATGATTCTTTTTGACTCGTGGTTGTTGCAGTCCCCTTCAGAGTTTCTGACATTGGCTCCTGGAGAACCTTTTCCGTCCGTTCTCTCAGCTTACCGAATCTTCTCCCAGGCCATTGTCCTACGTTAGCTGTCAGTAACAATTAGGTTCCTCAGCTTGTCAGGTTTTCCCTAGACTGTAATAGTTAGAGTGTAGCTAACAGGTCCGTGGAGGGATCTTTCCCCTCTGTTAGGCTCTTGGGGGACTGAATCTGGAGTACTGTGTCCAGTATTGGACACTGGAGTACTGAAAAATCACTGTCCTATTAGAGTGAGTCCAGCAGAGCCTACCAAGCTGGTGTCCAGGAGGTGCTCAGAGTGTTAGAGGTCTTTTCCAACCATAATGATTTTATGATTTTACATGTAAGACGACATAAGTGACTCATCGCATCATCAGAGATGGTGACCACGGATGATCCAGAACAGTTTGTGTACGTATTGGTGAAATCTTTGAAGTCATTCAGATGTTTTATTCAGATACCATCTTATCCAGTAGAAAAGCCCAGGAGTGATCTTGCATCTGTTCTGGAGGCTGCATTTCCTAAACTTGGAAGCACAGTTCTACACACCTGCTCAGAGGGTTTCAGGTGCCATACTCTTTATAGTTGTTTGCCCATGATTTGTTAAGAGTTCAGCAATAGGCGCAGAGGTGGCAGTGCTCAAGGATGCTGCACATCTCTGCGTCTGGTGTGCCCTGATCAGTCATGCAGCTGACATTGAATTTCGATTATGATGTCCACTCTTTGCAGGAAGCTTTGTGGTGTAAAATACTCTTGTAAGAATTGGGTTGCTGGCTTCTAAAACCCTCTGACCTTTGAGTAGTTTCAGAAAGAGAAATCTACCTTTTGTATCACCAGTAGACGGGGAGGTACCTGCAGTACAAAAGATTTGGATACCTAGTCACAAGTACTGCCTTACATAGGGTCATCTCTTTGCTAACCATCTCTGATCTTCATACATTAACACTAATTAACTGTACAAAAGAATACCTATTCTTAAAGGTAGCAGTCTTAATCTCTAATTTGCTATTTCTCTGTTGGAATACAAACTCTGAATTACCTACTTAAATTCAGGCTACCACTTTGTGAGCAGTGACAGAAGCCTTTTGTTTTGCAGGGTAGTAAGAGGGAGGTAGTTCAAAAGAGCAATTTCATCAGTAAGCAAACATGGTAATAGTTTGAAACAAGTGTGAGCAGACTTGTCAGGTTAAAATCTGTTTGAGGTAATGTTGTTATGATTAATGCAACATCAGCCAAATTGTATGTCTGATGATATCTGTTGGAGTCACTTGGAGGGTGTTTGATAACTTGTTTTATGTCTGACTCAGGTTTGACAGAATTAGTGTTGGTAAGCCATGTTATAAATCCAAGCCATTTCTATATTCGGAGGTACTCACAGAGGAAAGAAGCTTTGGCGTTGGAGAAGAAATTGGAAAACTTCTGTTGTAATAAGAGTTCGTATCTCTGGCCTTCAGACATTTTGGAACTAGGTAAATGGTTAATTTTTAAAGGTCTTCATGGCTTAAAATACTACCCTGCAATATGCATTCCTTAGTGTCATGCTCCTTTTTTTATTCTCTCCCCTGCCCCTTTACATAGTAAAGCAGTCCTTATATGTTCTGGAATCTACAATTAATTGTTTTAGAGAAACATTGTACACGTGATTTGGTAAAGTAGGCTTTTATTAAAACCCATGAACAAAACCAGTAGAATTAAAAAAACCTGCAGTTCTTCTCAACCTCAACAAACTGAGTATGTTGAGTAACCAGAGCAGTTGAAACACCTGGCTGTGAACTTCATGTTTTCCAGCATTAGGTGGCAATGGTTAACTGGTAGCTTTTTCAGTATACAGCTTGTAATGATGAGCCTAATTCTTTAACTATGTCAGTAAATCAGCTTTCTATCATGCAAGCAACATTCCCTTCTAGTGGATATGATTTTTTTTTTTTAATTCACTGAATAGAAACCATTCTAGGAGTAAAAATAAAAGGTAATAATACGTTGCTAAATCACTAAAATTATTTTCTAATCCACATGTTGATAATGTTGCCCACTTCTAGAATGTGTTTAGAAAACTGATGAAAAGTATATCATAACCTTATATATGAATGTTTTTTTGCCACTTTACTAAGAGGTAAAGAAAGTTTGCCAGAAATGACTTCTTAATACAAACCAAACACTTCCTAGCCTTATGAACACTGTGTAAATGAAGGTGGAGGGAATTTCTAGTGGCTCTTGAGACAGGGTTTTTACTGTCTGTCTTTATTTTAACAATAGCACTTTTACTATGTGTGTGGAGAATGGGAACAAGGGAATACTATGTATAACTGTAGTAATAATTCTAGTGTGAAATGCTTAAAAATACTTAATTTAGCCCTTTTTATTTGCTTCCATATAGGTGCTAGAACTTTTATTAAGAGTAAGGAAACTGGAATGTGGTGCCGTGGAACTATCACTGAACTAATTCCCCTAGAAAGTAAAAGTCAGAGGAAGCCTTGTGGTCCAATAAGATACAAAGTGTGTGATGTTGCATTGCTGAAAGTATTCCTGATTGATGTTGGAAGCTCTGTAGTTTTAACTTTCTCAGGGTATGTTTCCAGAGAGAGGTTTTTGTCTACAGTTGTTGTCCTTAACTGTTGTTACTCAAGAAGATCTCTGCTGAGAAACAAGTCCTTCCTCAGCTTCACACAAGCAGATAACCAGATATCCAAATGACACTAATATCCTCTACGTACGTATTTCCCACAGGAAAAGTGGCAGTGTATTTAATTACAGAAGTGTACCAGCCTTCATACATTGAAATATTTAACTTAGGCTTGTGTTGTAAAAGAGAGCATGTGAGTCCTCAATGCTTAAAAAAAGAAAGAAAAAAAAGAAAAAAATTATTTCATTGAGACTTTCTAGTTCTGTTTCATTGACATAACATTATGCCAGGTGCTGCAATAATGACCTCTGTTGTGAATCTGGGGTTTGGTTTGGGGCTTTTCAGGTGTCGGGTTTGATTTTTTTAAGTTCGTACTGCATTTATTCCCATTGAACATTAGATGTGATCCCACTGAAAGGCCTGATCCTGCTGCTCTGCAAACTATTGAAACAGATGACATTTGTCTGTTTGTGAGGAAGTCTGATCAGCGTATTGAGGCAGAACTTGCAGCTGTTCCTCCTTTAGCAGTACGGTGTTCATTGAAGGATGTTGTTCCCAAAAATACAGTAAGTACAAGCCACTTGAAGTATTTCAGGAGCTTTTTTTCCTTAAGATTTATACTAAAGAACTTAAATATGCAATTTATTCCACTATAAACAGAATTAAATTTAAGAGTACAGATGTAAATAGATGGGTTGCACTGCTTTTGTTGGAAAGGAAACGAGCTTATAGCAGTCTGTCTTAAAAAGCCTCTGGGTTTACAAATATGTATTTTGGGCTTAAATCTCACTACTCTTAATTTAGACCTGTTCTTTTGTCCAACTTAAAAACAAATTCCAGAACTGATACTTTTATTTCATGTCTGTCTGATAATGGTATGCAAGTAGTAACTTACAAAAATCATCCAGAGAAGAAATGGCTTCAGAATTTTTAAAAGAATCTTTTCAGGGATTGTCCTTTTCTTAATTAAAACTTTTTGCCACCTATTGAAAAGGGTTTGTTCTCTTTCAGTATAATAACAAGTAAAGTACTGTCAGTCTTTATTCCATTACAAAGAAAAGGATAATATTGCAGCATTATTTTCTCCAGTATTCACTTTTTATTAGGTTTCCTTTATTTTTGCCGCATTCACATGGGAATGAACTATGTCCAATACAGCTGTGTATTTCTGGCAGTATCACTGCTAGTCGGTTTGGGGTTTTTTTTTACCAGAGTGATGTTGACTGAAATAACTTTAAAGAGGAAAGATCTGGAATAATTTTCACAAATGTGGGTAAAATACCTTCCTTATATGTGCTTCCATTTTCTTCACACCTAGAAGTCTCAGACTTGCATAATCAAATGAGAAATGCATTAACTTGATCCCAGAGAAATAAATTCTGACAGGCTTTGAGGTAGACAAAACATCATACAGGATGTTGTGGAGAGGAGGAATGTGTAAATTACCTAAAGTATATTGTACATTTATGTAAAGACATAAGAAGGTAATAACCTTACACATGAATTGGGAGAGCAGAAATGTAAGTCATGAAATGAAAGAGCATAAGACAATTCTAGTTGATCTGTCAGAACAACCAGAGGGGATTAAAACTTGAGTCTTCGGAGGAAACATGCTGGAAACTGCAGCCCTTTGATCTGACTCAGTTTTATACAGTTAAATACACTTATTAATCCATCATAAAAAATTCTATTTAGTGCTGTCCTAACTACAGACTAGACAGTCTAACTGTGTTCAGTATTTCATCTGTGCCTTCTTACTTGTATTTTATTTTTAATTGCTATTTGTATTTTTTGTTTTAACATTCTCTGACATCTTCATAACTTTTTCTTTCTAACACAGGGTGAAGGTTGGGGAGAGGAAGCAAAGAAAAAATTTTTAGAACTGGTAAATAATAAAGTTGTTTCAATGATCGTATTTAGAGAAGAGGATGGTGTTCTCATTGTGGATTTGAGAAAACCTCCATTCAGTGAAACAAGCAGTAACATACCAGTGTCTCTCAAGGATGCATTAGTTTTCTTGGATTTGGCAAGGTACGTGTTTTCCTTTAGTTTATGCTCCCGTGCCATAATTGATAATGGAATAATGCTTGCAAAGTGAAGCACACAGAGAAAGGTCATTGTTTATTTTGAGCATAACGAGTTATGATGGCTGGAGCAGTGGGAGATAATTTTTTACTGCATTTGTATTCCTTAGTTAATTGCTTTTTCTTTTGAGGAAAAGGAAATCTGAAAGAAAATGGTTTGTCAATGTGTAGTGGAATCTCACCTTTTACTTTATGTTCTTTTACAATGTAAATAGTACACTACTGCATCCCAAATAAATACTTTTTTAGGAACCAGCTGCCATATATCATATATCATTGTTTATATGTTACATTTGTGATAGGACAAGATAGAGATAATGGACTCTACCAACTTCAAGAAGGAAAGTTTAAGCTATAGATATAAACATGAATCAAGTTACTTTTATAGGACCATTTTGTGGGTTTTTTTATGAATATGAAAGGGTTCCTTCTCAGTTAAAGTTAACTGAATTTATTCCAGATTTCATTTTGTTTACCTTAGGTTTAGACTACAGCTTCCCAGTCAATTAGAAAATACTACCATCTTGCACTACAGTCCACCTAATATTCCACAAGAAGGAGAAGAAGTCTTTGTAGTAGTTTGTCACATTAATAGTCCAAGTGATTTCTACCTCCAGTTGGTAAGTTTAGAAATAGTGTCTTTTTAAATAAAACCAAACAGACATTTTAATGTTGAGCTACTTGTAGTCCACACTAAATAAGCTGTAACTTCCATTAAGTTCTGTCACTCAGTGTTAGGATTCCTAGATTTAACAAATAATGTTAATTCCTGCAATCCTAGTTTTGTCCTAGATTAATTCCAGGAGTTCTTAGAATACAGGAAAGTTGACATTTTTTGCCAGTTATGTTACATGGTTAATTCCTATGTGTGTATGCAGTGTTTTACTGTTTAGAATGGTGATTGAACAGGGCAATACTCAGCAATTGTTAGGCTCTTTAATTCACTTCATGTATTCAGAACCACTTTTTAATTTTGTGAGGAAGACGAGAAAGTATACTACTAGAAAAAAAATAACCCTTTAAAGAGCAAAAATGCCATGAAAAAAGAACATCAGGTATGTATATATGTTTTGGGGGTTTATTTTATTTTAGAGAGAGAACCTGGAATCTTTTCCAGAGAAAATTCAGGAGTTATATAAACATGACTGTGGAGAAGACTCAGAAATTTTCTACCCAGTTGAAGGCCAAGCTTGTATTGCAAAACAAGAGGATGGGAATTGGTACAGAGCACAGATTGTAGGTGAGGTATTGATTCTTTCACTCTAATGCTGGGTTGCGAAATCAGTTGTGCAGCTAAATCAGAGTCACACACTGGATATAAACAGTAACAAATAGCCATTGTTTTTCCTAAGGATTCTGGTACTAACAGGTTCATAAAGTCAGCAGTATTATTTCATATTCTTTTGCTATTAATAGACTGGTTATACATCTGCTTTGTTTTTTTAAATAAAAAGAAGCGGTATAGTTCATTTTCTAGAGACCGTTGAAATTCTACGATATAATTATTTTAAATAATATTTCACTTACTATTACAGTTTGAACTACAGATTTGGCTATTATAGCCAGCCCATGAGTGTATGTAGTGTTGGTTAATAATTCTCTATAGTAATTCCAAAGGGGTTGGGGAGGATGTGCTTATGCTGACCTCTGTGTTGCCTGTATGGGAAACGTGGCGTGTCTGTATGCTTACATGTCTACTGGGCATGTGTTTAGTGTGCCAGTGTCTCATAAAGAGGTTAGGTGTTAGGGGACCCAAATGCCAGCACTGTCACTTCAGGAACCTGAAATGGCTGGCTCTTAAAGAAAATTTTGTATTGAACTATTATACTGTGTGAATGATTATATGGTGGGAAATTTCAGTTTTGCTCTGAATTTCTGGTGCTTTAACTTGCATCAGATAACTATTTTTTTGTTCTAGTAACTTGGGTTATTTTTCTCGAAGGGCTACCAAGTTGTCAAGAAGTTACAGTAAAGTATGTTGACTACGGCAGCACTGCTAACTTACCTCATAAAGACATACGCAGAGTAAAAGAGGAGTTTCTAAGCTTTCCAGAAAAGGTAAATAAGTGCTTGCCTGGATTAAGCACTCAGAATTTTGCTGGGGTTTACGATGTGACTGACTTAATATGTTTTGGGTGTACATCTTTGCTTTTTAAATAAAATAATTTTTAAGGCTTTAGAATTCTTTGAAACATGAATGAACACAGGATTGGAAAGTCAAGCATTCAGAAGGTAAGAGTATCAGAAATGAGGTTGCTTTTGCAGCTTTATCGTGTTGCAAGTAAGCATTGATAAGGCAAGGAGAAGTAAGCTCTTTCTATTGCAGCAAGCATGTATCTGAATTTGAGGTTCATGCTCAGCTTCTGGGAAGAGTTACCACTACTAAAGCATGTAGTGGTAACATGGAACCAGAAGCCAAGGTCATGCAGTCTTGTATGAGTGCAAAGCAAAATCTGTGATTCGATTGTAATGAGATGGTCCTGATACATATGTGATATTGGATGCATAATTTTGGGTTATTCCTCAGGCAGTCAGGTGTAGGCTGGCTTGTATTGAGCCTTTTAAAGGGACAAATGAGTGGAACAGAGAAGCCAAGAGAAGATTTGAAGAAATTACTGAAGATAAACTTATACTGTGTTCGGTAATTGGTAAGTTATCAGAGTGTATTAATCTTTCTTTACATATTATTAAGTTGACTTAAATGTAAAACATCCACTTACATATTTAAAATAGTATTTATTTGAAATGCTTATGTTCATACATGTTGGAGGTACCCTGGAGTGAGTGTCTAAACGTGAACTAACTGGGGGAGATGTAACAGATAGAACCTCTGACAAAACCTCTCTTTGTCTTCTCTTACACACAGCGCCAGCATTAGTTGATAAAAGTATTCTGGTGCATTCAGATGGGCTTGTTTCCATAAGTACTAGCTATTCTTGACACTTCCTAACATCATTAGTAGCAGGGAGTGTGAATGTTGCCACTCTAAAACATTGCCCCCAGAAAAAAGGAATTTCAGATAACATACATGCCTTAGTAGGATTTTTCTTAATACTGTTTATTGTTCACATGCAGCTTGTTACTTTTCAGCCCCTGTTGGTTTGGAACTCACAGCATAAATGGAATTAAATGTAGCAGTTGGTTTCTTTGTACAACAGTGTTTTGTAATGATTGTTGTATTTTCAGTGAATTTTAGATATGTGCAGAGCTAAGCCTCTACATATTGTTGATGTTCAGAATTAATTATTTTATATATCAAATGTAATTTTACAAAATTCTGTCTTCTAGTACCATTTATTGTACCTGTAAAATGACTTTTTATACTTTTTATACTGTCAGTAATTGGCACTAACTATGTTTATATTATTAATTCACAGAAATTTTAGATAACAGCATCTTATCTGTTGAACTCTTCAATTCCTCTGCTAATAATGGGAGAAAGTTTAGTATTAACTGCCAGCTAGTTGAAGAAGACCTAGCATCCTACATACCTGGGTAAATACACTGTTCATGACTTAAAGTATTTGGAAATACTGAATTTGTGTATCAAAATTACTGGCCTCTGTACGTCACCTCCAGTGGCTGGAATTTACCACATTTGTGATAATTGAATTTACAAATCACATTTATCTGGTATAAGTTAGAGTGTAACTCTGCAGCTTGATAGTTGAATTCTCAAACTAAGTCTTGACTAACATAATGTGTTGAAGTTGTAATTGATTGAAAAGTTGGAGATTAAATGTTTTCATCATACTTGTACTGTCCTTAAGTACCAGATCTTCCCAAAGTGTTCATTGTTAAAGTTCCCATTCCCCTGTAGTAAGAAAAGAAATGTGTTTGTGTAACCTGCACCTAAGGTAAGTCATCTCTTTGGAAGGTCTGTTACTAAAAAACACTCAGGTGTTTCTTCAGCTGTGGTAGCAACAAGAAATATTGGGAAGTGTGTTGGGGATAATGAGGCTCATAAGGATATAACACTACTGCATTTAATCTGCTGGCTTTTTATAGATATAATCCCTGGGCTGTATTCATGAAAATCTACGATTATTCTTCCATTAAAAATGTTTGAATACTGATGGAAATAGATTGTTCAAAAGGAAGTTTTTATTCCAGAAGGAAATTCCTGTATTTGCTTTTTTCAGGAGGAAGCATATAAGTGGATTTTCATCTCTTAACTCAGAAATACAACTGAATTGTAGTAACACTTAATTCTTGAATTTGTCACAGCCACAGTTTTTAGTAAGATTTTTGTAAAGTTAAGCAGCTTTATTTAAACCTGAACAACTGAGTTGTTTTGTCACTGTCACTAAGGTATTTTGTTGTGTTGCATCTATACTTAGATGGCTGCTTCCAGCCTTCAATCAAGTGTATATCATTTTAACATAAGTTGCTGTGTAACACTGGTAACTTGACTAATCTTGATTTTTTTCGTCACTTACGCACTTCTCCTTTGGTTTGAGTGGGGAGAAAATGAAAGAAGCAGGAGCAAGAAAACTCATGGGTCAAAATGAAGGCAGAGAAATTGCTTACCAAGTACTGTTGCAGGCGTAACAGAATTAATTTAACTAGTTATTACTAATTAGCATAATTGTTCGATTTCTGATTCAGGCATTGGTACACAAAAGACAAACATCTATAGCAGCTACCCTCCCCCTTCCCCTGGATCAAATTTACTCCAAGCACCTCTTGTCCCCCTCCTACGCTCAGGTTACACTCAGTCTCTTCAGGGAGGCAGTGAGCAGTGCAGGGGGTTGGGTTCAGGGCACAGCAGTTTATCAGTGTTGCTCCTTCTTTTTGTCTTGTGCTTCAGCATGGACCCTCTACAGGCCTCTGTCCCTCAGGATTGGGCCTCTTGCCTCACAAAATACCTTCTATTCTTAGGATCTTGGGGTTCCCTATGTTGTCTCGTCAGTTCCTCCTCTCTCTCTCCTTGGTGTTTTCTGCTCTTCATTAAATTAGCAGTGCCATCAGCTTCACTGGAGGAAGTGCTCAGCCCTGCCCTGTGGAGGGGGTGTTGCAGAGCTGGGTCTGCCATGGAGCAGCACACGGCCTCTCCTGTCACAGGTCGCCCCTTCAGCCCCTGTTCCCAGCTACCAACATAACACCCAGTGCACCGTGTTTTTTAGTTGGAATTATGTTCCTGTTGGGGAGCAGGGGCAAAGGGGTGGTTTGTGGGGACTTCTGGCTTGCTCTGTTTTCCGTTGTGTGTGGGTATCTAGCTGTTCAGAGGTCATTTGTCACTCTTTCTCACTGAATTTCCCATTTGTGAAGATGTCTGTGAAAAGGCAAGACTGGATAATGTAAACCTACTGTAGGTCATTTAGAGTCACACTTGTGGTATGACTACCTTCCATGTTTAATGCAGTTGAGGGATACCCAAGTCTCCTCTAAACTAGCATAATGTAAAGCAAGAGAACACAGTGCTCTGTTAAAGCTGACTTGCTGATAGGCAAACATCAGTGACCTTACTCTTATGTTGGGATAGGAGGTAGACCATACAGAATTCCAGAATGAAACCTTGGAGTCTGAAATCCATTCCAAATTGATAGTCTTTTTCCTGATGAATCTGTGATTATAATGCCATTGTGGAGTTACTAGAAAGGGGGTTGTAAGGCATGTAACATGTATTCCACTTGGGAGACTTCTCTGTGGCAGATTGTCTCTGTGCATTTCATAGTTCAGACTAGTTGTTCACAAGGTAAGCATATTTCTGAGCTAGGGTGTGCATTTCTTTCCTGGTTCTGCAAGTTAACTGTTTTACCCAGCAGTTTCCAAATACCTGCATCAGGAAGATTCATGTAAACTTCCGATGTAGTGGATGATTCAATACTTAAATACAAAGGAATTTTCTCTCTGACAGAGCACTTCACTTTCTTCTCCTGAAGGAGAAGACAGGTGGTTAGGTCTCTGAAAAGAGAAAATAATTTCCTCTCAGAGGCCAAGTAATGGCCAACAGTTAAACTCAGGCTTGCTGTCTCCTTCAGTCAGTGATATTTGCAAGAAACCAGTTCTTTTGCATTAAAGGATGTTTCTTCAGACTGCAATCCGTTACAGTCTCTAGGTGGCATAATCCATGCAGACTTGTGCTAAGGTGGGCTGTGGCTCAAAATACACAGCAGGCAACTCTTGATTGCTGCTGGGCTTTATTTTATCCAATCCACACAATTTAAACAAGTTTTCGTCAAGGTATTGCCATGACTGTGTTTCATCTAACACTCTACTTAGGAAAGTGCTGGTACCAGTTAATGTTGTATTTTTATCCTTAGGGAATGCTAGAAAGGTAAATGTTTTGCTAATGTTAATATTCCTTACTTCTGAAAGGAATATTTACACATTGTAGGAGTTGAATGTTGCAGCTTTTACTCAGGGACAACATTGCTTTAGAGAAGCATGATCCTAGTAATTTGATATCTTTTAAGCCAAACACGAACATTGGGGTTCAGCTTTCACTGGCAGCGTGGAATGCATAGTGTTTCCATGTGACATAAAAATGTGCAATGAAACCTTCCAAAGGAGGAAAAAAAGTGTTACTGTCGTGAGAGTTTCATAAATAGCATTTATAAATGTTTGTGTTTTATTGGGATTTTTTTCTGCTTTTTAAAGTTATGATTCTTGTCACGTCAAAATGGGATTATCGAGTGATTTTCACTTTGTTTAAAATGTGTTTAAACTTTCCACTCTAATTATTTTGTGCTCTTTACAGGTACACCAGAAGTACTGCAGTAGGGCCCAATGAAATATGGGATGATCCTCTAGAAGAAAATCCTAAAAGCTCGGAAGTTTTAAATCCTGTAGACATGGAACCTGTGGATGAAGGACATTTCAGATTGGTTTCTAGCAAAGAGATACATGGGAGAGTTAGTCACGTTGTGTCTCCTAGTAAAATTTTTGTACAATTGCTGTCATCAGAAAATATACTGAAAAGGTACTAAAATTCAAAGAACTTTTCTTGAGTTAAGATGTTCTTACTACAGAGTGGTTAGGTGTATAGTTAGAACAAATTCTGAATAGAGTTGCATTTGACACTGTACTTTTTGAAGGCTGCTGACTTATGTTCCTTTGTTGAGGAAAGCATAGGAACAAAAGACAAGTTGGCACTATGCTGTAGTTTATTAATACTTCTGATTCCGAATTAAGTACATGATCTGACTCCTATTTCAAATCAGTTTTAATGTAGTAAGTATCGGGGCCAATGCAACACTGTCCAGAAAGATTGAATCTTTTTCTTTCTTTTCTCTTTCCCATTCCTTCATTAGAGGTCTGGTTAAATAATACCAGTATCCTAAGTCATAGAATTACTATAGTAGTAGTAATATTTTTCATCATGATTCCAGTAAACTGTTAGGAAGTTTGAAGAAAATTTCTAGACATAGTGTTTCAGCCATCTTTTGGTAGATATTTAGGTAACATTTAGGTAGTAGTGCCTGCTGTTTGAAGACAATTAAGTGGACATGTTGTGACGTACCGTAAGTTGCTTATTTTCTTATTTATCTTTTTACCTTCTTGGTTGTAACTACCTAGAGTTCCATTTAATTAGTCATGACGCTAAATGAGCACCATGCTCTCAAACTGCCAAGAGAAAACACTGAATCTTTCAAATAGGGCTATATAATGTGGTCAGGATCGCTCAGATTAATTCCATGGTTTAAGAAAACATGGTAGGTTTACAGAATTTTAATCAGGGTGCATGTGTTTTGTAGCTCCCATTTCATGTATTTCTGTGTCATGAAGAAAAACTACAATACTATGTGTCTGTTAAACAGCTGCTCAAACTTTACTGTATGCTAGTTAAACAGTGATGGACTCAATAAGCCCTTTATTCATTCTGTAAAATTTTACCACTAGAAAAGTCTCTTTTGAATGTTAGTTTGCAGGAGGAGATGGCTTCCATTTACAAAGAATCCCAGCCACAGTCTGTGAAGTGGGAAAGTAGTATGCACTGTGCTGTTTACGTACGTGATGTGGGACAGTGGCAAAGAGGTCAAATAAATAGGATTGTCTCCGAAACAAGTGCAGAGGTAAACAGGTTTCATGCCTTCATTTCTAAACTTGTAAGCATTCATTGATTAAAATAAGGTCATATCTTTGCTTCTTACTTCTGTGTTAATATTTTCTCATATGGTCTCTTGCTTTTCTGGAGAGTTAAGTTGTACGTTGCTGCAAATAAGTTGATTGTCTCATCAAAACTCAAATGCCTTTAGCAGGGAACCTGGTAGTTGAGGAAGGCTCAGGAAGTAGACTTCCTGTATGTGTACACTAAATTTTGGAACATGGTTCAGACTCCCAAGATATAGTCTTAATAATTTAGATTCCAGAAGGTGTGTGAAAATGAAGGTCACAGTAATTCAAACTTAACGATCCTTGTTAAAAGAAGGTGCCAGTTGAACCACATGCAACACCACAGAAACATACGTAGTCGTGCTGTTGCTTGAACCCTAAACTGGTGGTGATGCACTTTGCCATGTAGGTATAACGTCTTCCAGAGTAACCTCTCACACAGTGCTGCTTTAAACGTATTTTGTTACACCAATTTGAAAATAGTGAGCATCAGAAAAAGCATTTTGTGACTAGATACTTACTTGCCTCAAAAATAAGAGTGGCTTTGTAATCATACAGATAATCTAGGACGGGGTTACCATTGGTTCTCTACACCATCATTGGGTTATGCCCAGGGGTCTTCTTAGTAGGAAGCATAAGTGAGAATTCCTGTACTTCTGGTTTGCAGCATCTGCTTTCTGAGCCTAAGAGCCCTCAAAAAGCTATTAACCACATCAGAATAAAAAGCAGGGGTTGAAGGGGAGCGATTTCAGCAATTTTTGGTTTTACAAAAGGTCTGTAAATTCATTTAACCCCCTTTGAGCACATTTGTGTGGTTCGTCTCCTTGCTGTGCTGTGGTAGTCATTTGTATTGTGTGATGAAGATTACCAAGATTCAACAAATGGCTTTTGCAATGCTTGAAATTTTTTTAACCTCTTCAGGCATGCTTTGAATTGTCATTCCTTACAGATAACTCTGAGAGGTTTTTTTCTGTTTGATTTTGTTTCTTGCCTGTAATAGGTAGTACTTTACGATTCTGGAGCTGAAAAAACAGTGGAGATCAGCTGTCTAAGAAAACTTGAGGAAAGTATGAAGATAATTCGGACATTAGCAATAGAATGTTCATTGACAGATATAAGGTAGGCTTTCCCTTATACTGAGTTACAGCGTTAGAAACTAATGATGATATAATTTATTTTCCTGTATAAGCACTGATTATCTAAGATTTGGATGTGGTTTCCTTTTTGAATAAAGAAGAAATGGGGTGGTGGCTGTGATTTTGTTTTGTAAAGGTTTGGGGGGTTTTTTAAGGGTTATACTACATAGCAGTAAAACGGAAACTGTGCTGTAGAAATAAATAGTATTTATAGGATGAATTAGAAAATAGTGAACAGATTTATTTTACTGAATTGTTTTTCCCTCGGCTGAGAATTTGAGATTAATCAAATCTTACAAAACTGCATAGAAGATCTCTTCTAGACTGTTAAGACAGGTGTCATACTTCTGGAACTTGTTGTCCTCCTCACTTTAAAATTTTGGGGTTATACTTCTTTTATCCTTCCTGTCATAAAAATCGAGAAATGAATAATCATTTCATTTTACTGTTGATTAATGGAGATTGTGGGGTTTTTTCCCTGACAGTTCAGGAAGTTTGGGAAAAAAAAAAAAAAGAATTCTCAGTAAGGGGAAGGGTTTATGGTTAGTCTCAGGAGATGCCAACTTCTCTATCATTTGTTCTGTGTTAGACCAACAGGTGGAAGCACACAGTGGACAGCAACAGTGTGTGAATTCTTATCCTCTTTCCTAACCGGAGTACAAGTAAAAATAATCATACAGGTTTGTAATCAAATCCAGTAGTATTTGTAAAATTTCTGCCAGGCTGTCTGTTAATTTAGTTTTTTTCTGAATGATTTACTCTTAAAAGTCCTGAATGGAACTTGCTTAGATAGCTGTTTGCTGTAGGGAAAAAGCTATATTCTTCTTTATAGGAGAAGGTATTTTCTTCTTTCTACTCTGTTTGTGTTATTCACCAGAGCATTAGAGCAGTTTGGCTACCTAGTGTGGAAAGAACTTAGTCTTAAATATATTTAGTTACTGGAGAATAATATCTGTATTTTTGGAATCACTGGGTGCTGACATCATTTATGGACAGATAAGCAAGATGCTCAAGTTGTTGGTGAGAATGATTTCAGCAGTTACTATATTAGTTTTCAGGCATCAAAGACGGAAAGAATCCAGTGGTGTTTCAACGTCATTAGTAATTGATTTCTTTTTCCCCTCTATTAAAAAAAAGTACTAATTTAAGGGTTTGATTTGTTCAGTGTCTGTTGGAGCTGCCATTGAGGTTTTACATTATGTAAGGAAATAAAAGCAGTGATGAGTGAAGTTACCCACAGAGTGGGTTTAAAGCTCATGCTGGAGGAAAGCAAGTGTCTGGCAGCTGATTCTAATAAAACAAGGTGAAAAAGCAAGGTTGTATTCTGTTACTTCCTTTTTAATGCCATGTTCATAATAGTTGGTAAAATTTTGGGAACTGTCACATGGATTAAATTTTTGTCTTCTGATGGGGATGTCAGTTGTTCAAGGATGTCTGATTTGCAGTCAGTACCAATAAAATGAAAAATCTACCTGTAGTTTAGAGGAAATGTATATTGTAATGTGTTGTCCAACTCTCTCATTTTTTCCAGGAAAGTGATGGGGCGTGTGCATTGCCTGTGAAAATTCTTTTCAAAGATAAAACAGGAAAAGTGATTGATACTTCTGAATACCTTATTGAACAGGGTTTGGCTCTTAGAAGCAGAAGGTTTGGATGCTTTTATATTCTTTCAGATTCTGATATTCACACTGGGATATGCTAATGAATAATTTAAAAATTTGGATTGTCCTCTACAGCATGTGTAGCAACAGAACTCCATCTTCAGTGAACTTATTTGAGCATAATGTTATTTATTGTATCCACTGCACATATCAGTTCTCTGTGTTGGTAGACAAGATGTTTGACAGTATTTTAACAAGCATTTGTCACCTTTTATGTGTTTGTTTTTTATTTCTATTATTTTATGCTTTGACACTTCTCAAGTTCTTTGTCAGTTAATATATTAATATGATTTGTTTGAATCTGCTAGAACTAATTCAGTCTCCAAAGAACATGTTAAAGTATACATAGAGCAAGAGAACACGCAGCTGGATGGTTATAATTCCAAACCTGCATGTGCAAGAAACAGAGCTGTTCCAGAGGAGAACATCACTGTTTCAGAGAGTGAACAAAAACCATTCAAAACACTGCCTCATTCAGGAATGGATGAAACATATAAATTTCCTGTTGTACCTGAAGCAAAAATTTTTCAAGCCATAGTGAGTTGCATTGGAGGTGATGGAACTATTTATATAATACCTAAATCATATGGTAAGTTTGCGTAGAGGAAAATACATTTGTCTATGAATCTGAGCACTTTGGTGTATCAGAATATACTAGATGTGTGTTCTAGTATACATGTGCTGAATCAGAACACAGTTCTAGAAGATTCCTGTTGGAAGGGGTGCTGTTGGGAGGTGTTGTGTCCTTGGGCATAGGGGGTGAGGGGCAGGTGCCCCTCTCCCATGGGGAGAGGTCCTGCAGCTTCCCAGCAGAGGAAACCCAAATCCCCAGGAGGTGTTGCTCTGTCCTTAAATCAGCTCTCCTGTCCTCCCACCATCCCAAGAAATCCAGAAAACCCAAGCATTTGGATGGGTAGTTTACTTGCCTTTCTCCTCCTGGGTAAGGCGGCGAAATTGTGATACATTTTACTATTAAAGTAAATGAAGTAACTTACTTAAAGTAACCAAGATACAGTCATAAAGATTCTTACAAATTAGCCTGATTCTGATATATTACTGGATGTTTTCCTTCAGTTTGAGCTCAGTACCCAGGTTCCTTGGTCTCCTTATTTGTATTGTGATAGATTCTGTACCTCATAATATTTTCTGTTGGAAATGGGTTAATTTTTATGTGACAGATGCAGTGTCAGTCTTCAGTAGCACCACTAGTATGTCATGCTTTAGAAAAATGTTTACATACAAGAACATTTAATTTATGGTTTTTGCTCCACAAGTACATTTAACTACTAGATCACACCATAAAACTTTGAAATTCAGAGTACAGGAACCCCACTTGTCCAGGACTGAGTTGTTCCTGCAGTTAGTGCTGTAGGCTGTACCCACAGCAGAAGAGGTTCTGCTGGACACCTGCTTTGTGGTGTTTCATGGTGTCCTACCACTGTCTTTGGGAGTCTGATGTCTTGTTTGTGCTTTGTATGGCTCTTGTATTAGTCCTGCCAAGGTGTTGGATGCAAAATTTATAGACCCTTCTTCTCTGAGATGAGAATGCAGAATTAAGGGCTTCAGAATTAGAAATGCAGTTTACTTTTTATTTTAAGTAGCAAGTTGTTAACATTTACTAGATGTTGAACATACATATTGTATCAGTGTTGGAAAATATTTTTTGTAGCAGCATGTGTATTTTATGTTTATATATGTCTTCATCTGAATCTTCTGGGTTTTTGTGATGAAAATATTTTGTATGAATATGTTATAGACTATTTTGAATTTTTTTTTTTATTTCCCCCTCACCCAAGAAACTGCACTAAGCAGATTGATGACTGAAATACAAAATACCTTCAAAGGTCTTGGTCTTCTGATACCCTACTGCTGGAAAAAGGGAGAAGCTTGTGTTGTAAGAGGATCAGATACCGTGTGGTATCGAGGTAAAGTTGTAGAAGTCTGCAGTAGTACTCTCCAGGTAAGTTTGATTATATGGGGGAGGAGGGTGTATGAATGTGTGCATATGTATGTTAAAAAAAAAAAAAGGCAAATAATCCAATCCCCTAAACTAAACTTAGGATCCCACACTTTTTCATTCAGCTGACCTGGCAATGCAGATGCTCCTTTTGCTTAAAAGTGTGATTACTTCCCTGAATTTTACATTTATTTTAAAGATGAATTGCCTACCTGTTCAAGTTGTCATCATTTTCCCCATAGTTTTCCAAGTAATGGTAAGCTTTCTTGAGTAAAAAGCTACCCTTGGTCACCTGTAAGTAATCCTTTTTGAGTTTTTGGTTCTTTTATTGTTCATACCACATACAGAGTGCTTTCAAAACAATTAGGTTTAGCATCCCCCTGCCCTGTCCCCACCCAAAAAGTTGTGGCTATCTGTTTATTTTGAATTCTTTCTGCTGCACAGATATAGAGCTACTTTTTCTCATTAGTTGTTAATCTTACCTAACCTCAAGTCTGCTCATGATTTTTTGAGTGTAGATTTGCAAAGTCTTGACACTATCCTAGTTCACAAATTCTTGCAAGAGAAGTTTAGAAACTGAACTTCTAATCTACCATACCAGTTTTTAATGCTTTCCTTCATTTCCACTTTGTCACAGCACCTACTTACCATCACGCCATTATTTTTTTCTCTAAAAAAGTGGATGCTGTAAATGAACACTGACTTCCTCCTATTAAACTTTACTGAAATTATTCCTGCTTTTTTAAGTTAAGCTTTGCATTTCATATAGGTACAGTACATAGACCGTGGTTACATAGAGAGCATTCCTCAGTGTCATCTATACCCAACTACATTTTATACTGCTATTCCTCCATTTTGCATCCCATGTCAGCTCTACAAGACATTACCGGTGAGTAATGGCAAATTTGAGTTAGTAGGTAGCTACTCACATCAATGCACTGTTTAATCATAGAAAGGTTTAGACTAGTTGCTGGTATTTTTTCTTGCCTATACAAATTCAGAGAAGACCTGATGAGTATCATTTCAGCAAGGCAGCCTTTTATCAGGAACAGACAGATGGCTTTATGAAGGGACCATGCTTCAAAAGCAGCTGTCATTGGAGTTAAAACCTTTGTGAGACAGGACACTGCAGTAGTTGGCAGGGTGATACTCTGAAGTGGCAATTTGTTTTGTAATAGCACCAAAAAGTAAGGCCTGGATTTCTTAATGCAGAATGACCAGAAAATCATAGATCTTCAAGTCCTGCAAAAGTATTTCTGTCATTCTGAACTCTCCTGTGTAGGAAACAATCTAAGCTAATACCAGTGAATTGTTTCAGGGGTTTTTGTTAGTAAATAATTGGTAGGTAAACAACATCTTCACATATCATCATACCTTGCTTGATTTATATGGTGCATTTAGTAAATTTGAATTACTGAAATTACTAGCTTACTTTTAAACTTACTTTTAAAGAAAGCCCTTTTATTGCTGGAAGCAGTTAAAGAGATGAAGAAAGACTGCAGCTCCAGCCAAGGCCAGGGGCGTTTGCACTATCTGTCCTGCTGGTGCAGACCTCAGACTGCAGGAAATGCCTGGACCTACCTCCTGGGGCCGGGACAGGCAGCAGACCTGCCTGCAAAAGGTTTGCCCATGTAGAGGACCTCCTGCAACAGGTGGCTGAGCTGCAGGAGGTGGTAAGAGGTCTGTGTAATGTCAGGAAAGCTAAGAAGGAGTTGGATAGCTGATTTCAGGTGCAGTCTACAGTGGCCCTACAGCCAGTGGCTGAACAGCCAGAAACTCTCCCAGTGGCACACAAAGGGGGGGGGGGGGGGCAATAATGCAGAAGAATGGAAGCTTGCAATGGCAAGGATCTGCAGGAAGCAGAGACTTCTCCCAAAGTTCAAGGTGCACTCGTGGAACTGCTTTGGCACTCTTGCAGGCTGACGAGGACAGGCCTGTCATATCAGCTGAGTAAGGCAGCACCATCTGCTGCCCGTGCAACCAGCAGTGCAGCTAACAAAGAGTGATGAGTGACAGCAGTGGGTGCTCTCTAGAGAGGTCTGCTACTTACTGGGGGCTCATATCATGGACGTCACGGGGTGACTGCCAGGCCTCACACCATTCACTCACTATAACCTGCTGCTGTTTCATGTTGGCCCCAGAGATACAGCTGGGAGCAGTCTGAGGAGTACCAAGAAGGGTTGCAGATCACAAGAGCAGTAGTGAGGTCTGTGGAGCCCTGGCAGTTTTTTCATCTGTCCTGCCTGTGAAAGGGAAGGGATTTGAAAGGGCCAGTCCAGTCTGGTGAGTTAAGAAATTGTTATGGAACTGGTGCCACAGCCAGGGGTTTGACTGCTTGCACAGTGGCACTTCCTTTGAGAAACCTGGTCTGCTGGAGGCCTCTGGGGTCCATCTGTCAGAGAAAGACAAGAGCATCTTTGGTCATATAGGCTTGTCAGCCCTGGAGAGGGATTGCAGGTCAGCAGGAGAGCATCTGAAGAGCACCACCTGTTGGAGCAAGTCCAGAGGAAGGCAACAAAGATGATCAGAGGGCTGGAGCACCTCTCCTGTAAAGAGACTGAGAGAGGTGGGACTCTTCCGTCTGGAGACGAGAAGGCACCAGGGAGACCTTATAGCACCTTCCAATATCTAAAGAGGACTATGAGAGAGCTGGGAAGAGATTCCTTTCAAGGGCATGTGGTGACAGGAGAAGGGGGGATGGCTTCAGATCGGCAGAGGGCAGGTTTAGATTCAATATCAGAAAGAAAAGCTTCACTATGAGGGTGGTGAGATGCTGAAACAGGTTGCCTGGAGAAGTTGCAGAAGTTGCAGATGCACTGTCCCCAGAGTGTTCAAGGCCAGGTTGGGTTGGGCTTGGAGCAGCCCGGTCTAGTGGAAGGTGTCCCTGCCCACAGCAGGAGGGTTGGAGCTAGATGATCTCTAAGGTCCTTTCTAACCAAAACCATTGTATGGTTCTGTGAAAGAGCCTGTTGGATTGGGAAGCAAACAGATACTGTGGGGACTAAAGGAAGTATTTCAGGTATTGTGTTTTGCTGTCTCTTGTTTTAGATTAATTCTTTTTCTTTGGATTATGCTTCAGACAGTCGTGTACACTTACATTATTATGTACGTAGTAAAGGTTAGACTTGGCAAGCCTCATCTTTCTAAGCCATTCCACAATCTGAAAATTGTGGGTTGGTGTTGTCACATAAATTTTAATGCACCAAATAGCAGATAATATTTAAACGGTTGTAGACAAATCAGACTAAGGATGTGTATTTTCAAATAAGTTTGTTTAATGATAGTCATGTGTTTTCACATGGTTTAGGAATAGGAAGAATGTTACTTATCAGCATCTTAATGTATGGGTTTCTTGCTTCTCTCCAAATAGATTGGAAATTTTTGGCAGCAGGATGCAGTAGGTTGCCTTCAAGAACTACTTACAAACGAAGAGGTTGAAATACATGTTGAGGTAGCTTGCTTTGTTCATAGATGTGGAAGCTTATTTTTCAGGACTTTTTTTCCTTTTAACTGGTATTAAAAATAATATATGAAGGAACATAGTAGTAAATGTATTTCTTAGACAAAAATAAAACTAAACTTGTTTCTCCTGTGACTTGACCTTTATTATCGTTTTCAGACCTTAAACGTGTCCCTTAGAGATAGTCACATTTTTTCATCCTGTTTATATTCTTGTTGTCATTCTGACAAGTAACTTAGGTTACTTGTCAGAATGCAACAAGTTTATGCAACAGCATAAATTCTTCTAAATTCTATTTTAAGTGATTACATTTTGACATAGTTAAGTAGGGGCATGCTTAAATTTTTATCTTAACTTTATAGGGAAACATAATCTTCATTGCCTGAAAACAAGCAATTTCAAATAGTTTAATTTCTAATAATAAATAGTGAAAGAGAAAGGTTTGAATGAGCAAACATGGGATAATATTTCAGTGTTCAAATGAGTAGTTGATGCTGCCATTCCAGAGCTAGATATATTCTCATTTGTGTCATAACTTACCTTAGTAGCCATCCTGACTTGTTCTGTGTCTTTGATGAATGAATATGGTGCATGTCAGCATGAGAGGTTTGAATTTCCTGGTCACTATTTCTAAAACCTCAATCACACTATTACTATCATATACCTATTTTGTCTTGTGTAAACAGAAATTACCAGATAACCCATGGGACAAATTGTCCATCAGCCTGTATTTTGGTGGGATTTCGCTTTCATCCTTCATGGCACACCAGAAGTACTGTGTTGCTGAAGATTGTCAGGATGTACAAAAGCTGGTGAGACTTGCATGTGTGCATCTCTTTCAGTGTTGTTATTCCAACATTAAAAAGATTACTCAGTTTCTTGTGACCTTTGAGGATTGATCTGTACTGGTTTTTGATGTAAACAGCAGTGAGACAAATACACAGGTCTGCAGCATAACAAGTGTAGATACAACATGTTGATAAGATTGTATGGAATAGTGGGTTGCCAAGAATTTGTTCCTGGACTCCATAATGAAAACATATTTTTGCATTTCTGTTTATAGTCCAGTTAGTTTTTGTGTTCCTCTAAAACCTAAAATGCTAGGATAGGTTAATATTTTTATCACTTGAAGGGATTAGTGTTATTCATAAAAGTATATCCAAGGATGGAGATAATTCAAACTAAATTGAATCAGATATTTCTGCATAAACCCCGTGATTTCTAAGGGAATTACCTAGGTTCTTTATTCCAAATATCTGTTGTTCTTTAGGGAAGGGTTGAATTTTTCACCTGTCGTCATTGTCTTAAATCCTACATAAGTAACTTCTTTGTATTTTATTTATATTTTTTTCTTGGAATCTGAGGATCAGGTTTATTTAAATTGCTAAGACCGTTACTTCATTTTTCTCTTAGTTCTGTTTAAGCCTGCCAGTGTATTTTTCTTTCCAACATACATCATTTCTTCAGAAGATAACTTTACAGTAGAGCACGCTGCTGTCGCTGCAGAAACTGTACGTTTTGTTATGCTGTATAGGAGCATAATAGGAGCTGCATTCATGACCTGTGATCCAGCTGAGCTATGTGCATAATTTAATGCACCAAGGTTTATTTTGTTGTGAACCGAGTGCATTAATGACACGTAGAATTTCAGACTGTAAAATACGTGGTTCTAAAAGAGGACACTATGCTACTGAGAAAATATGTATCTGTACTTTACAATATCTGTTGCCTTTTTGAAAGAGTGATAATTGTGGTGGCTGAGTTCATTTATTCTTTGCCTCGCTCTTAAGGGATAACTTGCTCTGGCAAACTGCAGGAACACAGGGGCATGGCATTTAGGATTATCTGTGCTAATTAATTGCTATGATTTTAGTTTTTCTTTATAATTTTTTTTCTTTAAACGGAATACATTTTTAAATTAACAGCAGTCTAGTTACCATGTCAGTGTGTTCATATCATTTCAAATATATATTTTTTGTTTTAAAACTGTTAGTTAACTAGTTCTCTTATCTTTTAGCTAAAGCTTTTTAAAAAATACCTCGTAAGTGTTGAAAGGAAAAGTTGAGTAATATTTTTTCCATCAAGGACACATTGTTTATTATTATACACATTCTTAGGTAACTCCTTTGAACCCAAAGTCATACCAAAGCTAGTTTCCATTTTGTTACTAAATGTGATGCTCAGCTGAAGTCTGTCTTGGTCTAGGTGCTCTTTGCAGGAGACGCTCATGTTTCGCCTTCCTATGTGTTGCCACCACTACCTGTTCCAGGAGATATCTTTCCTGTCAGAGTTTCCCATTTGGTGTCTCCTAAGGAGGTAAGTCTTGTAGACATCTTGCATATGTTGCAGTCCCATCAAGCTGGTGAACATGGCTAACAGTTTTAGAGCATTAGAAAGGTTCCAGAATGGTCCTGAGTTATTGATGCAGGTGGTTGTGCAGGGCAGGATCTGAATGAACTCTTAATTGAAATACCTGTATGGGTGGGGGCAGAGAAATACTAATCATTTCTCTAAAAAGGAGCTTAAGAGTTACTGTGCTTCTGTCTGGTACTTACCCTGCATAATAAGAAATTAGGTCATTGGATTTTAATCTGGCAGAACAATAGTGATTTTTGTGTAAGCCCACGTGATTTTCTGTAGTTCTAGTAGTCTCCCAGACAAAAGGCAGAATGTAAAGTGCATTGATCAAATACAGGATTCCTATGTGGACTTTGAATGTTGAGTGATGAAATAGAGAAAGAAGAAAAGGGAGCAAGGATGTGCTGAACCTTTCAAACATGGGAACAAGTAATCTTTTGATAATTGTTGATCACCAATGGAATTCGAAGTTTCTAAGTCATTTGCAAGAATTGTAACATGAGGGCCTTTTCTTGGAGTAGGTTTATATTTGCCTTGATCCTTCTGAGAACCTTACAAAGCAGTCTGCCACAGAGGGAGCTGCCAGCAGTGACTCAGAGAGCCTTGATGAGGCCCTGAAGTGGTGCAATAAAATTGTGGAATCTCTTCCTCTTCTAACAAACTTTGAAAAAGGTACATTAATGTGTTTATTTTCCCTGTTGCTTCATATGGATGTACCAAAAGCCCAAATTTCTTTTTGAAGAATAGGAATATTTGTATTTCTATGCATCTTTAAATAAAACTTTCTGAGAGTAAGGAATACCACCACACTATAGTCATATGATACACTATAATAATGTTTTTACTTTTCATTAAATTGAGGCTTTTGTGTCATTCTCATTCACTGGAAAATGGTGGACAGAACTCGATTCTGATGACTGTTAAAGTTATGAATTGAGTTTTGATGACATTTGGTAGTAATAGAACTTTTCCCTTAAGGAACCTGTCACTGAAGCTGTAACTGTGAAAACATTGTTATTAAATATTCCAAAGACAAAAGTTGTGTATGGAAAAGGATGTAACCAAGGTTTAGAAGTTAACGTGAACCCTAAGGAACATGACTTTAATTCTGGATTTCTCCATTTAGGCAAAAAAATGGGCTTTAATTCTCATCCACAACCGTTGGGTCTAAAATAGCTTAAAGAATGTGGGTCTAAACCTTTGTGAAGAAAACAGTTACTGCTAATACTTGGTTCTACTAACAAGTGAAATTCTGGTTCAGGTTTTAAGCAGCATCTGCCTCATGTCCTGCAGACTTAGGTCTGTTCTCTTACAGATCAGTCTTTTTACTAACTGAAATGTGCGACTGAGTCCAAGTTGAGAAGTTTTAACATTAAACTGTTTGGGTCACTATCTTTACCAAGCAATTTGCTGTTATTTTTCATCATTGCCGTGTGAGGTAGAGAAGCTTGACTTAAATTGCGTACTAGTGATTGTGAATTAGAGTTCAGAGAGAATTGGAGGATGCATAGAACAAAATCATAGCATGAATTTAAGAAAGAAAAGGAAACTTAGTCTCTGTCTTTTTCTTTTTACAGAACTACCTTGCCTTGCAGAATATGTGGATGGCTTATGGTATAGGGCAAAGCTCCTCTCTATTGTACAGCTTATCCCTGTTCAGATTCTGGTTCAGTTTGTTGACTACGGTAATTATTTAGTTGCCCCAACAAACAGGTAAATATATGAGAAAAAATGCATGTCAAATGTCTGTGTATGTATATATACACTTACATTACTAAATATGTACTTGCAATCATCTATTATTATTTATTTTTTTATAACTGCATATATATTGTTTATAATTTAGCGTTGGATTCCAGTTGCAGAGAAGGTGGGTTGGCTGGTTAAATAACTTCTGTCTGCGGAGCGTGGGGTTGTGCACCCGCTTCTGTCTCAGGTTGTTCTGAAAAGCCCATTATTATAAGATCAGATTTCTCCTTTATCTCTGCTTAACCTGTGAGTAGGCTCAGGAGTATAATCTGCTTCTGCACCCAAGAAGCTTACTCAAAACAAGGTGCACAAACAAATCCTCTGATCCTGTGAGAACTGCAGTCTGCACAGGAGATAGCTGGGGAATAAGATAAACAGATAGGGGAGTATCTGAGTGGGACACACCCTGCCCTGCTTGTGTGGAAAATGGAAGTTCAAATCCCTGTTCTGTTTGGTGCTGAGCCACACTAAGAACTGCTCCTGTGCTGACACACAGATGTCAGCTGTGTGTATCAAACACCCCAGGCTTTTAGGGTCCCCTAAGCTTGTATAAATTTCTCATATACGCATGTATATATACATATATATATACACACACACACACACACACAACACAATGAATATATGTATGTGTGTAGATAGTACTATCATACACCTGTATATAATACATATATATAGTGCATATGTACATATTTTTTATATGTACTGCTTATTCACACTGACTTGCTCTTGAGTTCATTGTGGAATCTACACATCCTTGCTGAAGACAAAATGGGATTTGAACAATTTCCTGCTTCACGTACTGTTGGGGTTGTGGGAGACAGTGTGTTTTATTTCAGGGTTGCATTTCCTGCTCTGCTTCCCCATTCCTTTGCTTCTGGGATAGAGAGATAGAAGAGTGGGGAGATGATAATACAGACCCAAGGTACCTATTTCCAGTAGTGTGTCTAGACCACATTCAGGCATGAAGCACTTTGTACCACAAAGGTTTGTGGAGCCTGCACTGAGATGATTTGCACTTGGATTTCTGTGCTCAGATCTTTGTTAGGCACTGGAGACTCCTCCCCAAGTGCTGTGGTGGGGAGGCAGTTTGTGCCAGGTGGGCCAAGAGGTCTGTAGGATGCTGAACTGCTTTGTAATAATTACTGTGCTAAGTCTTTACTGTGCTAAGGCCTGGGCCTGCCTGCCACAGGAATTGTTCAGTCTGATGCTGGCATGTTACCATAGAGCAGGGAGTCTGATCCCAGTTTCCACACTGTAAACCTACTACATGAACCATTCAGCAGTCTATCCTTACATCCTTACTGAGAGCTGAGTTTGACAGGTGGATTGTTGGGGGCAAACACTTCTCATTTTTGTTGTAGATTGCGTCACTTACCTTACTGTCTCCTGAAGTACCCTGTTCAGGCAGTACGAGTTCTCTTGGCTGGATTTAAACCTGCTTCGGATGACAAAAACACGAAAAGAATTCCTTATTCCCCAGAATGGAGCCTGAATGCATTGTGGGCTATGGTGGACTGCGTGGAAGGAAAACATCTCTCTGCTTCCATACTTGTGAGAATCACTTTTTTCTTTTTTTGTCTTTTCTTTTTTCTTTTTTTTTTTCCCCTCCTAGCTCTTGCTCAGCCTAAAATTCTTACTAGCACTCTAATTTTTAAGTATTTATTTTACTGTTTACCCTCATAATTTAAAACTGAGAACCATTTACTTTGAAGAAAGGAAATGATGTGGTGCTCTTTCTAAACCTGCAGTCAAAAATTTTTTGAGCATTCCTGCTGTTTTAAAACCAGTTTTATTTACTTAAAAACGAAGTACTCTCTGTATATTCACAGTTCCATTTAAGCAGTGAGTATAGCCAGTAAAATAACTTTCAGTATTGGTTAGCTTGAGATTTAAATCTGTTACTGTCAACTCTGTCAACTTTCAGACTCTTTCACCAGAGGTCACCATTTCTTTGTATGGCGATGACAAAAAACTAGTTCATCTGAAACTGATAGAAATGGGACTTGCAGAGTTGGATGAGTGACATGTAAGTACAGTGACTATGAACTACAAGTTCATACTATTCTGGAAGGATGATTTCAGAAGTTTAAAGCAAAGTATAAACTGCCAGTAATGTTGACAACTAGAATTTATTTTTAAAAAATCCCTTCTGTCCACTTTCACTCTGTTAATGAAGTATTTAATATAAAACAAAAAGCTGTTAAAAAAATTATTTTATTTATATGCTATTACTGAAACCCACAGTTACAGGTTTAAGTGTACTTGTTTCAGCAAGTACTGAAACAAAGAGCCCTAAGGTGATACAACATAAAGAGCTTTTGCTGCCAGTAACTGAAGAAGGTAATTTGCAGATATGTGGCCAAGCACTCTGCCCGTATGATAAAAATTAATTTTATTTTAGGCATTTGATCTCAATGGCAGGTGCCAGTGGTTACTCAGGCAAACATCCGTGAATGACATGTTGATGTCCATAGATCTAGTCAAACATGGAATATTTTTAATTAAGAGCTTTACACTGTGTTATCCATAGAGAACAGCGGAGACTTGGATTTTCAGATTTCTTGGCTGACTCTCTTATCTAGTATTTTTTCCCTCCCATTTAATAAGCACTCTTCTAATAGATGTTTACAGATAATGTTCCATACATCCTTTGATCTTGAAATAGTGAAACTTTATATTCACATCTCAATCTTTTTTGACCACGGAGTCCTAAGTGTTGTTCTGTGATACCCTTTTCACAGGAGTAGGTAGAACTAATGTACAGTGGTAAAGAAACAGATAAAAAGCTGATGCTAGGTACAGTTGTTCTAGTATCTTGTTAGAAGACTTGAAGGGAAGATGATAGTTCTGTTATTGTGACGTAACTCCTCCTTGTGTTTCAGGTTTATTTGATGACAGACATCTCCAGCACCAGTCTAGGATAGGGAGCAAACAGTTTGGGTGGGGGAGCACTACTGTCTTTATTCTGAACCATGTTTGCATTGTTGCTGTTTTCTGTTTCTGTTGTTACACCTCTTTCACTTCAGAGTTCAGGGAATAAAGTTTGTTCAGCATGCATCTGAAAGCTTGTTTTCCTTTACTGCTACAGTGTGTAAGGTTTCTTTGGCTGTCTCAGTTGTACTAAATCTTCTACATGCAAAGCTCAGCCCCTTTCAGTCTCCCTGTGGAAAGTTTTGTTCTAGATCATGGAGGAAAACACATGCACAATGAAGACTCCACAGCCTCTCCAGGCAACCACTTGCAGTGCCCAGTCACCCTCACAGTAGAAAAGCCTCTTACTGTTCAGAGGGAGCCTCCTGTGCTCCAGTTTGTGCTCACACACACATATCCTTACACATCTGTATCCTCAGGCTCCCATGAAAGAAAGCAAGGGTACAAAGCTGACCTTAGCAGTGGTGCCCAGGTGTGCTGTGAAGGCAGCTTACCAGGCTAGACAAACAGTTCTCACTGCTTCCCCATGAGTACAAAATGGCATAGACAAAGTAAGAACAGAGTTTGCTTTCACTGAGGAGAAAAGGGAGGGGGAGCAGAAGGGACAAGATGAAGAAAGTGAATACCTTCTACTGTGCAAGAGAATGAAATGAATTTTTCACCATCCACAGAAATGGAATTGGAGCAGCCAGCCTGGCAGCAACCCTTTTCTAGAGTAAGTACTGCAGAATTTTAAAAGACAAGTCAGCTTAAAAACATCTGTGAGGTGAGAGAACTGGATGAAGATGACCTTTGTTAATTTTCTGGTGTTTCTGAGTAGCTTGGAGAATTAACTTGTCCCCCAGTCTCAACCTGTCCTAGCCTTATGAATATAGATGAGCAGTTTATAGAACAGATTTTGTGGTCTGCAGATGCTGTTGCCTCCTAACTGAGAGATGAAAAAAAAATATTAGGAAGGAAAACAAATAGCCTAAGGCTGACTGAATAGGAGTGCTGCCACTCATTTACTCTTTTAAGTCAAGCAGTAAGTAAACTGACACCCAGGCTCTTAAATCTAGCCACCTGCTGTATTTCACCACAGCAGAGGTTAAAACAGCATGACTTGGATTGAGGAATCTTCTCTTAGATGTCTAAAATAACGTAATCTACAGCTGTTAGATTTCCTCTGACAGCTGATTTTAAAAAACAGCCTTTAAACTACACATGGCAGAATACTGAATCAATAAACTGCTCCTTAAAAATTAGAATGGGGAAAAAAAATTGGCAAAACTCTGATGTTGTAGCACTCACTTAAAAATAAATTTATTTTGTAAAAACTATAAACAGTATATACACAACAAGCTTAAAGGGTTATTGCTTCTTGTTTACAGAAATGTACATTATTTTTGCTGATGTCTTAACACTTCAGCAGTTTTGACACTGCTACAATTTAGTGTCCATGATAATATTTCCATCCTTGTCCTTTACTCTGACTCTTCCAGAGCCATACTTTGTTTCCTGCTGTCCATTCATGTACACAGTCTTGACAGAACCATCTGGGTATTCCCGTCTCTTGAACTGTGATGTATGTAGTTCTCTCTGGCCATTATTGAACTCTATAGTTTTGCTTCCGTCTCTGCATTAAAGGGGAAAAAAAAACAACCAATACTTTGTAAGGATCATACATAGGCTTAAGATTAATCTCAGAACAGCAATTGTGCAAGCCTAAACAAAGGAAGAATTTTAAGAAGTACAGTATTTGTGGAAAAATCCGTTAAAATATCATCGTAGCTGGTCATACTCAAAAACCTGTTTCTGCAAAACTGACATGGCTTCTTGTGAGCCTCTACTGCTCTTTCTCTGCACTAAATCCATTGCTGCAACAATCCAAGAAAAGTTTAAAACTGGATGTTCTGAGCACTGCCAGTCAGACCCACTTTCTAGTCATGTTCTCCTGTGCTTTCTAGAATTACATACAAATCAGAAAAGTCTCCCAGGTCGGGACAATACGCTCAGGCATTCAGGCTTTGTCTCCTCCAGGCTACCAAAAGAAAAGCCCAAGACTCAAGCAGTAAGTACATGTTCACAGTACAGTACATGTTCACAGTACAGTACATTCAAATGTAAACTGGTAGAACTAGATCTGTCACCATATAGTGCCCCTGTCCCATCCCCAGGCCAGGGGACCCAAGAAGGGAAAGCTTACGGCTGAACACGAACAATGGTACCATCTGGAAGGATACTTTCTTCTTGTCCATCTGTAAATAAGTTCTTAATAGTTTGATCAGGGAAGGTAATTTCCTTCTTGCCATCAGGATAATGCTTCTCTGAAATGTATTTTGAGACAAGATACTTATTACACAAATACATAGATATCTATGGGCACTAATTCTGACAGGGGGGTTGGATGTTTTCTTTACCTATTTGTCCATTTGAAAACTGCAAGACTTCTAAGCCATCAGAGTATGTAGTATGTGTAGTCTTAGCATCAGCATAATAATAAATCTGCAGAAAACAGTTCAGATTTAATATAACTAGTAAGAAATTTTAAGTGTTTCTTTATATATATTTAATAAATATTTATTGAAAAAGGCTGAAGATGCAGGATACGTACCACTGTTTGATCAGGCATAACCTGTTTCACATCCCCATTGAAGAAGGTTATAGTTACAGTCTTTCCATCAGAACCCACTTTTTTCCATGTTCCATTGGGAAAAAATACAAGGTGACAGCCATTTTTCAAAACTTGCTCAACCTAATGAAAACATTGCAGAGAGGTCAGTATTGAGCCATCACATGTAGTCATTCATTGTTCACAACAGCTGTCTTCCTGAATTTCAGAGTGCCAAGCTCTTATTTTACCTTTCCATCAGGATAAGCAGTTTCTCTCTCTATCTCTTCACTGCCCATATATGCAGGACCAGATGGTAGTGACACATGAGCTTCATTAGGGGAGATGTCCTGAGATGACAAAAAAACTAAATCAAGCTTTGTATACATTTTTTTTTTCCCCAGGCTGACAGGTATTTTAGGAAACAAGGAGCATCGTGGGAGGAAGACAAGTGTGGGAAGGCATAAGCACAACCTGGAGTTTAAGCAACTCCTAGTATAATTCAAGTGGTAAAACAGACTCAGCCTCAGCAATAATTGGTTGACCCTGGTCAGCTGTAGTCTGAACTAAAATGGAATTCAATGGTGTGTTGTAGCATGGTGCTCAGTTTCCTTAAGAGATCCACATTAAGCTATGAAATGATGAAGTTCCATAAAGCCTGAATGTTACCTACAGCAATTAATGTAAGAATTAATTCAACTACTTACAGGATCCTTGCACAGTTGCCCTACATGGAGCATATAAACACCCATCTTTTTTAAATTTCTTAAAGGGTAACACATTTTGCAAAATTCAAAAGAGCAGGAGATTATTAGTTTATTTTCTTTCCTGAGCCAAAGAATAATGCGTCTACTAGATATAGGTAAAACACTCTTCATTGACTAGCCATTTTCTGGTATGACTGTAAAAACTGAACATAAGAAGGTGAGTCAACAGCCTTATCAGTCACCCTCCAGATACTCATTTAAATACAAATAACATTTTCTTTTAGGCTTTTTCCTCCCCCTTAAAAATCAGGACTTACTACCATAAAAGTCTTAGAAGAATCTTCTAGTGCTGTTATTGTCTCAGAGTTGCTTCTGTCCTTAGCAGGTCCGGATGCAGGTGTTCTAGAAAGTTTTCCTGCTCAGATACATGTAACAGTTAAATTGGACACTGAAATTAAAGTATGGTTTAAGTGTTACAATTATATATGAGGTCAAGTTGTACAGGACACCTCCATTTCTTAAGTGCAGTAGTAACTGAAAGCAGCATATTTATTAAACGAATCAGCATGTGCCAATAAAAGAATCAGTCAGTACCATTGCTTCTTGTGTCAGCAAGAATCTACAACTGAAGAATCATTGCAATAGGCATAAACACACTTTCTTGTCCTATTTCATCTCTGTAGATTTACAAAGGATTCCCTCCCCTCCCCCCAGGAATTTAGACAACATTTTTAGTTATGCCTTGTAATGAATAAAATAAGATTAATACAACCTTTTTAACAGGAACTGATCAGCATACTTTTCCCATGTCTCTCCTGTCAAATTACCAAAATAAAAACACCTCCAATTCTGGAACATACTTCTCTAACATGTAACATGATGGTTGGTTGAGCTGTCAGAAGTGTCAAAAAATACCCTGCAGTTACTTTCCGTTGATTATTCATTAGGAAGGCAAACAGGCTTTTACTCCTAAATGTGAACAAGGAACACCTGCTACAGCATTGCCCATATGATTATAGATCCTGATAACAGAAGATGCAGAAGAGACACAGCAGTTCCAATGCTCTCAACACAGTCATGTAGAAGTTAAGAAGAAATTATTCACTGGGAGGGTGGTGAGACACTGGAACAGGTTGCCCAGAGAAGCTGTGGATGCCCTACCCCTGGAAGTGTTAAAGGCCAGGTTGGATGGGGCTTTGAGCAACCTGGTCTAGTGGAAGGTGTCCCTGTCCATGGCCAGATGGGGGAACTAGATGATCCTTTGAGGTCCCTTCCAACCCAAACTGTTCTATGATTCTGTGATCTAATCAACAGCTTGGAGAACACAAATGATGAATCCCATTTTGGATTACAGAAAACGCCTTCTGCTATGCTCCGGACCACCAAATATGACCAGAAGCATTCTCATTCTGAGATTGGTCTCATCACAGCTTTATCCAGAATCCTACCCTATGCTCAATCCCATTACTACTTTTGAGGTGGTGATGCACTCCACAAAGCAAAAATTCACATTAGTTTTACTTTAAAGACTTAACAGAATTCTCTGATCAGAAAAACATTTTTACCTTTTGCCTGTGAATAACTTTTGCCATTCATTTTGCTGCACCTCTGTACTGGAAGAAGCAGAGATGCAGTTTGACTTTTGGAGCCTCTATTTGGTAGACACTAAAAGAAAGGGAGGTTTATGTGACATAAAACTGTTCATACAGCATCAACAAAATTTATTGACCATATGACATGAAAGTTAGTGGAAGCTTTTTTCACCAACTATACATTTTTGAGACTTGGTCAGCAGAAAGGCTTATGTGATGTAGCCCAAGCTGCACTTTGCAGCTCTTCCTCCATCTGCTCCCTCACTACCAACAACTAAAGAATGTTAATTTGGTGCAAGCAATCCAGAATAATAGTTACAGTTTCAAAACTTAATATAACTGCTTTAGACAGTTGTGAACTCCCTGCTTTTTGTGGCTGATCCTTAAGGGGCAGAAGGTCACAGGTTAGACCCCACCAATGATTTTTCTCTTATAACTGCATAATTTTGAATTTCTAAGATGAGCTCCTCAACCAAAGGGATGTTGCACATTGTGAACATTCACAGTTGGAAAGAATGTGACATTAACAAAATTCTCTGTCACCACTACTGTAGTCCCCACATTAGTAAATTAAACAGCTAAGTTGTAGCTATTGGAATCCAAGTATAGGACACAAAACCCATGAGTATTCACACAGATATATGTAAACCAACCACCAAAATTAATAACGTACAGATTCTGCTCTTTTTAAAGCCATCGCAGAGTTTTCTATTTTCCTCTTGCTTCCAGCAGCTTCTGTTTTCTTCCAGGCTTCTAGACGGAACTTCTCCATAATTTTGACTTCTTCTCTTAGCTCCAAATTCTCATTTACTAAAGCTTCTATTTGATCTTTCAGGCGCCGATGGGTAGTTGACCATTTTGCCTCTTTTCGTTTTAAATCTTCCTGTAACTCTGCAATCTGTTGTTTTAAAGCCTTAGAAAAATGCACATTTAAAAATTGAAGAGCTTTCATTTTTTAATATATCAAAATATTTTTTTAATTTCTAATAGAAATACAAGCACACAAAAAAGGCATAAGAGTAGAAAAAAAAGTAAGGTTAACTTAGTAGTGCAGAGGGTGAAAGACAGAAGTTTTCTTCCCTGAAAGAGATTTACTTTAGACTACCAACTTTATAAGCTCAACTTCTATCACAGGAATTGTTTTTATTGCTCTCTTGGCATCCTTTACACTTAAAAGATTGGCCAATACAAATACACTTGAGACAGAAACATTAAATCATTAAGGCTACCCTTGACAGGGCCCTTCAAAAATCTTGGCACAGGAAAACAAGGGAGGACACAGTCACACAAAACACAGATAAATCTGCACAGCCAGTTCAGTCTTTTGAAGTAAGGAAAATGTGTAGGGAAGGACAAGGGAAATCCCTGTGTGGTGTTTAATGTGACTTGTCTGTACATCTCGTACACGATACATCCTGACAAGGAAGGAACAAACCATCTCTGATACCAGAAGATAAAAAATGTAACTCTGAAAATTGTAGAAGATTACTACATCAACTGTACAACAGTTAGAATAAAATTCCTGTGCAGTTCTACTTTGCATTTTGATCCACTACCATGAATAAAAACTTACAACTTAATATTTTAACTCTGGTAATTTTGTTTCAAAGTTGAAGATCATTCTATCACAGTCACGAGCAGTTTTTACTACGGAAATGTGACAAAAAGATTTGCTTGTTAAGAGCTTTTGCCTTAAAAACCATCAAACAACCTTGTGAAGACTGTAGTTTTCTTCCTCAATTAGAATGATTTAGATTGAAAAAAACCTTCAAGATCATGGAATCCAACTGTAAACCCAGCACTGCCAAGTCCATCCATGTCTGCTACCAGTTCCCATCTTGAAATCACTAGTAAACTTTCAACCAAGTTACAACATAGTTGTTGACTGCCTTTAATTGAATTTCCATGTTCCTGTGTGGACTAGAAGAATAATACGTTCTTATACCTGAATTTCATCACGTTCTTTTTTATCTGGAATTGCTCTAGCTTCTGCGGTATATTTTTCAAAAACTTTGCGCTCCTTTTGCAGTTTTTTCATTTCCTTTTTTTTATATTCTTCTATTTCAGCCAGTTCTTGGGCTTTCTGCTGCTCAAAGTCTGCAATTTCTTTCCTATAATTATGAAACAAAGTTGTTGGTTTAGGCCAAATCTACTTCAAATCTGGATTTTAAGAAAAAAAATGAAGACTCAGTATTTTGTGGTCATTGATTCCAACCCAACATCTATTACCTCCAGGAAGACTTACCTATAAATGGTATTACTTATTTAAGGAGTAAGAATTATCACACAGTGTTTGAAGTCCAACAATTTATATTTTTATATCTTCTAGTCACAACAGTTATCCTGAATTTAGAAAAGATTTGGCTAAATATTCCATTCCTCTAAAAGTACCAGGGAAAAGAATCTGCCAATAGCAGAAGGTCACAAATCAAACATCAGCCAAAGACACAATACTGTTTCCAAACAAAAGTGGCTGTGGTAGGAACAGGTGTGCCACATTTAAGTCATCAGAGGCAATTATTCTACTCTGTATGTTGCTTATAAATGCCCCAGTACAAATTAAAAGATTCTCAGTTTGTACAAACATGCAATCCAAAGCAAAAGCATCAGTCACGTTAGTGTGAAGATCAGTTCTGCAAGACCAATTTAGGACTGTGTTATCCCTCAGAACAAAAGTACACAAATTCTCTCAAGTATAACTTTTAATGGTATCATATTAACCTAGCAGAGGTTCTTAATACTATAATTTCTGTCTAAGTCTCTTGACCAATCTCCACTGTAACTGATACACATGAATTGTTTACCAGTGCTGTTAGTAACTAACTGGACATCGTGATAGTCTGCAACAAACTATGTAAGTGAATGCAACCCAAATGTTTCATTTAAAAATTACCTGATATTTGCCAAGGCCTGCTCTCTTTCTTCACGGAGTTTACTTAGAGTTGTGTTTTCAGCTCGGAATCTCTCTATTTCAGTTTCCAATTCAGTGAGTCTCTCTCTCAGTAGCTGGGATGGAACAGTATTTCCTGTCAAAGCACAGCCAGATGCACGTTATCTAAGCAGCATCCGTAAGACTGAAGAAAACAATTATCACATACCAGCTTAAAAATTGTAAAAAAAGAAAAATAATATTTTAGAGACAGTAGTAATATTGTAAACTCTTCTACTATTCAAATAACACAGAAGTTAAAGTTTTAAAGCATTCTGTACTATTTACTGAAGTACCTCAAATATTGAGTAGATCTATCGTCCCTGTAGTACTTTTAAGTATTGAATACATCGGTCATCTTCATAGAACTAACATATATTTGGAACTGGATGTGAAGGGCTTCACATCAAACCAGAGAAATAAAATGAAGGCATAAGGGTATAATGAATGTACATGGTAAATGTGTATGTACATGTGCACACTATATATAGGCACCAGTATGAAGGCATATCAAATAGGAAAATTTACAGTTAAAAGTTTTTTCAAGTTTTACTTACAACGTCTGCTCACACTCAACACTGATGTGAAATCTCTTGCAGAGGCTGATAATAGGAAGGTTTTTTGTGGGCTTTTTTGCCATCCCAGTTTGCTGTTCAGCCCCTACTTAACAATCCTGCGGTTTTAATAGTCTGAGTATGCAACATAAGAGCCTAAATATTGATGTTGCAGTGTAGATAGTTGCCTCGTTCATCCTGAAATACTCTCAAATTCTGTAAAAAAACCCCTACCCCTCTTCCTGCAAACATCTAGCAGGTACCTTTAAACAACCCTACACAATCCATTCTCCAGAAAACAATAAGAAGAAGTAGCAGCTTTCCTATGAATCATAGAATATTCTGAGTTGGAAGGGACCCACAAGGATCATTGAGTCCAACTCCTGGCCCTGCACAGGACAATCCAAAAAATCACACCATATGCCTGAGAGCATTGTCCAAACATTTCTTGAACTTTGTCAGGCTTGGTGCTGTGACCACTTCCATGCGGAGCCTGTTCCAGTGCCCCACAACCCTCTGGGTGAAGAACCTATTCCCAGCATCCAACCTAAACCTCCCCTGACACAACTTCAAGGCCATTCCCTTGGGTTCTATCACTGGTCACCACAGAGAAGACATCAGTGCCTCTCACAAGGAAGTTGTAGACAACAATGAGGTCTCTTCCCAGTCTCCTCCAGGCTGAACAGACCAAGTGACCTCAGCCACTCCTCATATGGCTTCCCCTCAAGGCCCTTCACCATCTTTGTCCAGGAGGATACTGGGAGAGATGGTATCAAAAGCTTTTCTGAAATCCAAAAAGATTACATCAACTGGCTTATCATAAAAACCTAAACAAAATCCTAAACATTCACTGGAGCAGCATTTGAAACCAAGATCACAACCTTTCAGACAGAAGATTTAAATGGGAGGCTGCACCTTCATGCTTTCACTGAACAACTCCATGTTTTATGATAGCAGAAACACAACAGCTTCAACAGGAAGTTTTAGAGGCAGTCCTCCACACACTGTAACCATATAGATGAAATCAACTTGGGCAAAGCAAAAAACTGAATATGGATTTCCCATATTCCACATGAATTCTCTAGATACTATACTACACTTTGATAATATGGACAGGGCTGCCACTTCCTTGTATTTTATAAGAGGAACAAGCTAACCTAGCAGTGCATAGCATTAACCTACTGTAGTGTAAATGCACACTGTAGTGGAAAGGGAGGTACCACTTCATTTTTGGCTTGCCTTTGATACTTTCCTTGATTCAGAAACAGAGATCAAGCAGCTCCAGATCACGTTACTTCAATGAGCTGATCTGACAAAAAACTAGCCTCCAGAGGGGAAAAAAAGAAAAACTAAATAATAAAATAAAAATAAAATGTTTTCACAAATTATAGTCATTCTGCAATCTGCATAATCATGAGACCTGGCATCAGACACGCAACCAGAGATGTAAGGGTAGAACAGGGCCATTCCCTGCAGCAGAAGTCTGTACTTACACCCTTTGGTGCAATGTCAGGTTGCAGCTTAAGGGCTAGAAGGAAAGACTTGTAATATATGTCCTCTTCAACATTTCCTACCAGTTGCTGTTCTCTCACCTCCTGGATCCTGTTCCACATTCGATTTGGTTTCACGTTCCAAGCGACAGCCTGCCTTCTGTTTCGGTTTCAGTGAAGGAAACAGTTTCATCATCAGGTTTGATACAGGAGGTCCATTTGAATCACTGTCCACTGCAGACTCTTTGGACATTTCATCTGCTTTCTTTGAGGCAACTTTTCTCTTTATTGCTTTATCTGGGACAGGTGAATCATTCTGTCCAGGAAAGTCCATCTGCGAAGGTATTTTAGTGTATTTTTCAGGTAAATCACTGCTAACATAATTTTCATCAAGATCACTCCATGTTCTTTCATCATCAAATTCAAACTTACTCCTCCTTAAACACGACACACTTCTGTGATCGTCTGTAGCTCTTCTAATCTTTTGCTTTGACAGTGCACTGCAATCTTTGTCTGACAAGCCAAGGTCAGCATCTCCATTTATGCTTTCTTTGCTGATGTCTGTAACAGAACTTCCACAATCAAAAAATTCCGGATCACTTTCTCTATGGCTCACAAAGGATGTCTTAGCATCCTTGTTGTCATGCTTCAATGTGGCCTCAAATCTACTCTCAGAATCTGTAGTAGTATCACCGCTGCCCTCATCCTTATCTTCATTTACAATCCAGTGATTACTTTTTAAAGCAGGAGCTGTTTTCACAGAAGAAGCTGAAAATATCACATTGTCTGTTTTATTCAATGGATCCTTCATTCTAGAATCTGCTCCTGAATTTGAGACTGAGTGCATAACTGGGCTATTATGTGTATTTTCCTGTGCTATGCAGTCTGCCCTTTCATTTTTCTCATTTGTGGGTTGGCCAGCCAGCAACTTTACTTGCTGCTCTTTTGCCTTTATAGGGGTAGAAGACATTCTACGGCCTTTTAAAGTTTGCAGATCTCGATCCAAGACCCTTTGCACAAATGAGGAATTACTTGAGAAAGATAATTCATCTGCAGCTTGTTCTAGAAACAAAAACTCATCTAATTCTAGAGTCTCTTTTTCTTTTTCTTTTTCCCAGTTCTCCAGCTTATTCTGAAATGAAATTTCAAAAGATAGTTCTGAATCTTTCACAGGGTGACCTATATTATGTTTAGAATTAGAGAAGGCACTGGCCAGCTCTTGAGACAACTGAGACTTTTCTGTGCCAGGCAATTTGTTTTTGATTTTGCCAGTATTAGACTTAGCAAATTCTACTCTGTTCTCTTTATTTTCTGTTTTGCTATTAATTTCTGATGCGTAATAATCTCTCATCTGTCCATCATAATTTTTTCCTGATTGCATTTTTGTTTCTAATGGCGAGATATTTTCTCCATTGTGATTCCTGAGTACCACCGTCTTCTGAATAGGGCAATGTTTTGCTTTATTGGGGTGGTTGTATTTTTTACATGGTGCAAAAGGATTTTCAGAAACCAGTTCTTTGCCAGGAGGCATAGTTTTCTTCTGTGTTTGTGATCTGTCCACTTTAATAACATTTCTGTCATCTGAAGCCCTTTGTTGAAGTTTTGAGGTGTTTTCTCCGAGTTTTGTTATTTTAGATTTGGCATTAGTGAATCTTGTTAAGCCTTCTCCTCTTTTCAGGAAGGGTCTTTTGGTCACTGGTTTTTGAACAGTTGATCCATTTGTCTCCTGAAAATGAGTAAAGAAAAGTAAATCACAAAATGTTAAAAAGCTCCTCACACAGTATGAAGATTTCTTCAAATAAACCTCACATTAGAGTAGGAATTTAGATGCTACATTCCTACTGGATTTCTAAAGACTTAAACAAGTGGAGTATTTGACACTTACTGTTTTATTTTTAGGAATGCAACATGTTAGCTTTCAATACCAGCATGTACCCTGTACATTTTTAAGCATCTATCACATCTTGACACAAAACAGAAAGAAGAATAAAGTTTTTAAAAATATTAATAAATAACCTGCAACTTCTGGTTTTGCTCCAGACGCTGCTCTTCTAGTTG
This sequence comes from Chiroxiphia lanceolata, assembly GCF_009829145.1. Taxonomy (NCBI): domain Eukaryota; kingdom Metazoa; phylum Chordata; class Aves; order Passeriformes; family Pipridae; genus Chiroxiphia; species Chiroxiphia lanceolata. Next base: position 75,393,801 of record NC_045638.1, on the reverse strand, counting down.
TATCTGTTCTTCCAAGAATTCTTCAAAAGTCTGTTTCTTCTCATGTATTGCAGCTTTAATAGGTCTAGTGTAATTAAAGAAAAAAATATATAAAATAAGCCTATAACAACTCTTATAATTCTCTATAAAATAAATTTGTTTACCATCACTGCTATTCAAGGACCTAAGGTGTAATTGTATAAAAGATAACAAATCATGAGGTGTTTCAGTCATTAGGTTAATCTGAGAAATGCATTTTAACACTATGTGTTTATCTTTTGAGAAACAGTTTATCAAACCCCTGCAACAGTTAATACACATATATAAAATATATTGTATGCAGGTTTTGGGTTTCTTTCACTGCTTTTCTTAATGACCCTTTCTTTTGGCCAAATCACCAAACTTTCACTCGTAGTTTAGCCACACTCCCAAGCTCTACAGTCTCACCTTCCCACTCAGGAATGCTACTAAGATCATGTTCCCTATCTCCCCCTTTGATACTCCTCCTCCTTCACAGGAGTACTGGGTCTGGCTGGGATGCAGAGAGCTGTTTTCATAGCAGCCCATATGGTGCTGTGTTTTGGGGTTGTGACTACTACATATTGATTATATATGAGCTTTAAAACAATGCCAACTACTACTGTTATTCTATCAACTCCATATACAAATCTTTTACCATACTGTAAGTGGGTTGACTTGGTTGGAAGCCAGGCACCCACCAAAGCCACTCTATCACTCCCCTCTGCAACTGGACAGGGGAGAGAAAATATAACAAAGGGTTCAGGAGTTAAGGTCCAGGGGAGATCACTCACCAAATACTGTCACGGGTAAAACAGACTCAAAGCGGGGATATTAATTAAATTTATTACCAACAGAATCAGAACAGGATAATGAGAAAATAAATCTTAAAAACATCTTCCTCCACCCCTCCCTCCTTCCCAAATTCTACTCCCTTCCCCCCAACAACACAGGGAGATGGGGAATGGGGCTTATGGTCAGTTCATCACAGACTGTTTCTGCTACAGCTCACAGAGAGAAAGCCTTCCCCTGCTCCCTGTCTCCCACAGGAGACAGTCCTTCACAAACTTCTCTAATGTGAGTCCCACAGGCAGTTCTTCACAAACTGCTGCCACATGGGTCACTTTTCCACAGGGTGCACTCCTTCAGGCACAGGCTGCTCCGCTTAGGTTCCCTAGAGGGTCACAAGTCCTAGCAGGAAACCTGCTCTTCTAGCATGGGCTCCTCTCTCTACAGGTCTGCAGGTCCCTGTCAGGACCCTGCTCCAGCACAGGCCTCCCACAGGGTCACAGCCTCCTCCAGGTATCCACCTGCTCCAGCATGGGTCTCCTCCACAGGCTGTAGGTGGATCTCTGCACCCCTGTGGACCTCCATGGGCTGCAGGGGCACAGCTGCTGCACCATGGTCTGCACCACGGGCTGCAGGGGAACCTCGGCTCTGGTGCCTGGAGCACCTCCTGCCCCTCCTTCTCCACTGGCCCTGATGTTTATACTCTTGTTCACATGTTCTCCACTCTTCTCCGGCCGCAATTTCATTTGCACAGTAACTTTTTATTTCTTCTTAAGTATGTTATCACAGATGTGTCACTGTCATCCTTGATGGGCTCAGCCTTGGCCAGTGGCAGGTCCATCCCGGAGCCAGATGGCATTGGTTCTACCAGACACAGGGGAAGCTTCCAGCAGCTTCTCACAGAAGCCACCCCTGTAGCCCCCCACTACCAAAACCTGGCCACATACATGAGAAGGCTTCTGCCACAAGCACTGTCATTAGTTCTTAGCCATATACAGACATTTCACAGAATCACAAAATGGTTTGGGTTGGAAAGGACCTTAAAGATCATTCAGTTCCAACTCCCCTGCCACGGGCAGAGACACTTTTCACTACACCAGGTTGCTCAGGGCTCCATCCAAACTGGCATTTAACATTTTAAACAATCTTAACTCCTGACTCAAAAGTCACAGCCTTGCACTCCTCCTTCATGTTACTACTTTTAGCACCTAACAGTGGATAGGAGGTTGTAATAAACTGGGAACAATAATTATAACTGCTTATATACTGAGCTATACTAAAACATGCTTCTAAGCTGGCATTACCCCAGGTTGCACACACACCTCTTCCTCCAATACACAACATCACATCTTTTACAGCACAAGCAATTTCAAGCAAGAGTATCCAGAAAAAATGAATCCTTGGTTGAGAAAGCTACATAAATTGCGAGTATCAGACTCTTCTAATCAGGACTCAGAATTCAACCAAACTTGTGTTATTTGATAAGAACTGGGTAAGCATGGTCTGAATTACCTTTCCTCTGTATTAGTCCGCAAATGTTCACCTCCGCTGCAATTTTCAGAGAGATCTGCAATTCCCACACATAAAGAATCAATGTGATTATCTTCACTCTCCTTTAATAGTTCCATCTTTTTTTCTGGACACCACATGTTTTTTCCTATGAAAGTAACAGAATTTTCTTTTTGTCCCAACAACAAATCAGTTTTCAGCACATACTTTAAGCAGCATTCAGGTCAGATTAAAACCAGAAGGGAGCTTCATGGCAATGTCATCTTAATTCCTACACAAAATAGCCCTAAGATTTCCCCAAATTAATTTTTATTTGAATTTGCACTTTTTACGGGAACATCCAATTATGCATTAAAAAAATTCCACATTCTTTAAATAATCCATTCTGATTGTTTATCTTCTTTGCTATTGTTAATGTATGGCTTAAAAAAATAAGTGAACAAATTTTGATGTCTGCTCTGCTGAAGAGCTCTCTTATCAAGCTTCTATTTCCCACATATGTATGTATAAATTGAGAATAATTTGATTTTTGTCTCATACTGCTTTTAACAAAGCTCCCATGGACAACAACAGGAACACTCTGAGGTCTGTAAGCTGTCAGTAAACCAACCAATAAATCAAGTAAACCAACAAAAATCAGAAGATCTTCAAAATAAGCAGTATAAAATTATGCTCAGTAACTACAAGGGGAAAATAACCCACCACCAATTTATCTTTCTATAAATGACTAACCAGTAATGTATTTGTCTTCCTTGTTGTTCAAACAATTTGGCCTTTTCATAGGCACACATGGACCTTGCTTTTCACAGGCAGACACTTCTGAAAGACTGTTCTTCAAAGATGAGGTGCATTCTTTGTTGTTCAACTTTGGTAAAGAATCATTGTCTTGTGTATATGAAGCAACAATCGGAGCATGAGTTCTGTCTTCAAAGACATTCTGATATCCAGATGATGGCAATTGGTGTAAAGTTGTTAAGCCTGATGAATGCCCAGGTCTTAGCTTTTGACTTTCAGCTGTTAGAGTATAGCCTTGAAATTAGAAGAAAAAAATGGCTGTCATTGTATTTGTATTACAACACTGCTGTTCCACAGGAGAAAAGAAATGGTACTGAGGAACAAGATTGATCACCCAGCCTCCATTCTTACATTACTGATCAAGAATAAGTGATTAGGCAATCTTGCTTTTGTTGTCCTAAGATAAGCCCTAAATGAATTGTCTCAGAAAATTATTTAAATCAGGTTGAACTGATAAAAATACCACTGCTCAACTCTAAAAGCTTTTTCCAGCCAAGAACTGTCCCCTCTCTGTGCACACAGCAAACAAGACTGGAAAACTGATACAAGTGTTTGTTTTCAAATACAGATCAGCTTTCTAGTCTAGTTCAGATCATTACCTGAACACGATGTGCGTGAACACAAACACTGGGGAACTTCATTTGGCTACACTGCAAGTTTAAAGCAATCAAAAGTACTGTGAGAAACAGCTAATCAGAAAGGAAAGTAACTTTGGTTTACACTTTATAATTAATACGTGTACTTCAAAACAAGGGCTCACATCATAGTGCATATTGATCAATTTACAATTACAGCTGGCATTTTATAAAAACAGGATGGTATTCCTTCCACAGCAGCACTCAATTTTTCAGGCACTGAAGCAATGCAACATTTATCTTTGACTAATCAAGTCAAAGATGAAGACTAATCAAGTCTTAAGATGAAGAACACAGAATACACTTTAAGATTTTAACTGGAAAATGAGATTAAATTTTTCAGTTTATTCAAAGTACATCATGTGCTTTTTTTCTCAACTTACCAAGAGCTGCTGTCTGGCCAGATACCATGCTAAGTAGCTTCTGCTGCTCTTCCATTAGCCATTGAAGTTGCTCCATCTGTTGTTTCTTTAGCTGTTCCTGTTTCTGTCGTTGCAATTCCTTCAGCTTTTCAAACAAAAAATTAAATGTATTAGAGGCTAGGTTTATTTAGAATGTGCCACAGGATTAGCAGCATCAAGACAGCAGGTATTTATTGTTTTAAAGATGCTCCATTAGGCCAGTGTAACATAGAGAAAATTAAGAATTTTTCTATCTAAGAATACACATGCTATTTCCACTTTGTGCGATTAACAGTTCCACCAGTCTTTAATTGACCAATCTGCAAAAAATAGAAATCAGAACATTCATTTCTACTGCATGGGAAAAACATTTCAATCCTGCTCTTTCAATGTCAACTTCTACTGTGCTGTGTTTTTATTAAAGTATTAAATACTTCATAATAATTAAAGCTTTAGAAAAAGTGGACTTTATTCTTTCCTCTCTCCAAAGTCTCAGTTACAGTGAACAATACTGATGCAAAGGAACAAGAGAGGGGAAAGAGCACTGAGCAACATTAAGACCCATGAAGCTACTTGAAAAAAAAACGAATTAAAATGCTGATTAAATTCAGTAATCCAATCTTCATTTTCTTGTGCAGCAGGAGTCCCTGGTCCTGCCCCAATACCAACTTTGAGGGTCATATGAAGGCAGGGCATTCTGCACGCTACCAAACCACAGCAATGGGTGGTGAGCCTCTGTGTCCATCTTTGTATCTCCCACGCATACACATGTGCTAGTTCCAGCTCCTCCAAAGGAAGGGTCTGATGAATTCCTTCCACAGATCAACAACTGGACCACAACTGTCATTCAACAGGTAAGAAAAAAAATCCCCTTGAATTTCCCTTGTAGTCCCAGTATAAACAGAAGGCACTATGCAAGTAGAAGTTGTGAGCTAGTGATCAAGATCCAAAGATCACCTGAGTCTCATCTCCAACCCCTTCACTTACTAAATTAATCATACCTGTTTCGATAACAATATCCTCAGAAAACCAAACTGAAAAAAATCTCATGCTGTGACAAGCATCAGATTACTTTTTTGTTATAGATTGTCAATAACTTTCTAAGACAAGAGACTTAAAAATTGCACTTAAGGTACCAATTAACCAGCTAATATTTGTCATTTAGCCACTGAGTGATACTGCTGACAATATTTAAAAAGTGAATAAATATTTTCCTATCATGTAAAATACAGGACAAAACTAACTTTTATAGCATCTAGAGACACGCTCGCTCTCTCTCTCTCTCTCTCTCTCTCTCCCTCCCTCTCTCCCTCTCTCCCTCTCCAGTCGAGTGAACAGACACAGAGATTAGTGCTGATGTAGCTGCTGGCAGAGTGGACAAGGAGGTAAGAGAGTTCTTAATCCTTAACAGTAAGATCTATTAAAGTGCTGCTGAACACTTTCAGCTAACACAATTTGTATCTAGTAGTTGGGAAGAGCTATAAGAAAACGTACAGACACTTACAGTGGATTACCTGACATTCTTGCATTAGAAAAAAAAGGTAAGTAACATCACAGCATTATAATTCCAGATCTTTTTGTCCTGATGTCTTGGATACACATTCAAAACTAACATCTCTCTTCATCTAAACGGAACCAGGTATATCAGTGTTCACACCTACTTTGAGAACTAACAAAAGACGTTGCTATAGATACAAGAACATACAACTTCACTACTTGTGAATACTTGTGGTGAAATACTACCACTGTAATGACCAGCACCCCATTTCCACAGCTTCAAGTGAAGAAACAATGGGACATTGTAAAACTGTGTGTGCCTTTAAAGGTAAAATGATTTTGAGAACAATTTAGCTTTAAACTGGAACCTGCCCCACCTGGAAACAATGGTAGTTAGACTCTGTAACTGCACATCATGAGGAGGACAACAACTTTTATGTACACATAACTGTAACTTAGGACTTGCTCTTTAAGCTTGCTGTAGTCTATACATTGCAAGGAGTTTGCTTACTTCCAGATATGACAAATCATCTGCAGGAAAAAACTAAATCTTAATGGATGTACGTCAAGGAATTCATTTACCTGTTCAAGCCTTTTTAAGAGTGGGTCACTGTAACCGGATTTTTTCTGACCATCCACTTCACCACAGACAAAGTCTGGTTTAGAGCTTTCCACATCACATGCTGCTGCTGGAAAAGATGTTCCAGTGCTGTATTGCTGAAGTGTACGAGAGCTGCCAGACTCTTCACACAGGGAGTCATCACTTATAGAACAAGTGTCTGAAAGATGCAACACTTCGGCAGGTAAAGATGTGATATTTTCAGGTCCAGGTAACAGATTTTCTTTCTTGCAGTTCAAAGCTGTAAAACTAGGATCTAATAAGACTCCAGCACGGGAACTATTGAACATCCAATGTGCAATGAAGTTCTGTTCACCACTCGGATTTTCAACAGTTGGCATCTTGTAAATGGTACTCCACTTTCTTTGCTGATTAGCATTAACATAACAATATTATGTTATGTAGGGTTAGGACAGTATAAATTTCAAAGTTCCAGGTACTTGGACAGTTATCCACTTTTAGCACCTAAAAATTAAGCAGATAAACAAAATAAGAAATCTACAATAACAGATTCCCAGTAAGCTACCCTCTTTTAACCAATCTGGTATATTTATAAAAATACATCACAATCAATAGAAAGCATTTGGACAAGAAGTAACAAACACTTCCTGTGCAGAATATAAACATAATCCAACTCTTAACCGTCTTATTTGAGTGCAGTTAATATCATTTCAAATACTACAATGTTGTGTGTAATATTCTCTTCAGTAGTACAGAGAAGGATTCAGAATTTCTTTTAAACACTTGCAACAAAAGAAGACAGGTGATGAGGTGAAAGATTTCCCCCACAGGACGTTCATATTAATGCAAAGTTTCAAATATGCCCGTCTAAATACAAACATTTTACTACATATATTTCAATTCAACTCTATCATTTTTTTGTATTCCTTTGTTTCTCATGGAAACTCTACAACCGTGCTGCCTGTTAGCTTCTTTATCGCAAAAACTTTCTTTTTTTTTTTTTTTGTAATCCATCCAAAAGGAAGTTTGAAGACTGCAACATATCCTACAAGTACCATCAACCATGAATGAATTCAGGTAGGGAGGAGACTCAAAGTGACTTCCTCACTTAGGAAGAAAAAGAGACAGAACTGCTGCCGATGACAGTGTGGCAGCAGGAGCCGGGCCACTCAGCCCTGCTATCTCAAACTAGCCGTCGGGCAAGTAACTCTCTGCTTGTGCATATGGTGTGTCAGGGGAAACACAGAGGAAAGAAGGGGCCAGGGGACAAAGGACAGGCAACCACAGCAGCCCAGGCTCAACAGTCCTGCCGATCAGGAAATAACTTCATAAAGCTTCCTTGTTCCCAAGGGATCAGTTCATGTCAGCTCTCACTTAAGTTTCCTACTGTAAAAAGGCTTATGCTTCCAAGCAGAGTTTGAAAGCACGACTGGGAGAAACAGCGCAATTCCCTTATTGAGATGTTTTCCGACTGCCTTCTGTTTTGTGACGCTACGGGAAGTTTCCCAGTGAGGTGCAGATTCCTGCAGAGGCAAATTCAAGCCCTCAAGGCCCACGGTCTGTTTTACCCGTCACCTTTCGGACACCCTCTGGGGGCCGCCTGCCAGTCTGAACCTTCCCAGGAAGTTCACGGCAGCAGCACCTTCAGGAGGTGCCAACCGCAGGAGCCGGCAGGGATCAGGCCGACCCGTACCGGGAAGGAGAGGAGGGACAAAGGAATCCCCGCAAAGCTCGACAGTGGGGAGACGAGCACAGCCACGTTCCTCAGCCGAGCCGAGGGGTCGGGCCCGGCGCCCTCCTTCCCTCACGGACACGGATACCGCCCTCACACAGGACGCCCTAAGTGTTCCCACAGCGCCCGCTGCTCTCCCGGCCCCGAAGCACCCACACCGCGACAGCTCCGACCCGCAGCCCCTCGCAGGTAGCGGGGCGACAGCCCCAGCCCCAGCCCCAGCCCCAGCCCCGGCGCCGCTCCTCACAGTGGTCCCGCAGCCGCGCCGTCCCGGCCGCCAGCCCTCTCCTTCGATTACAAACCTGCCGCCATCGCACAGCCTCCCGGCGCCACAGGCGGGCACCACCCCGGCGCGCGGCACGCTGGGAGATGTAGTTCAAAGGCCGTGGATCCGCCCTGCGGCGGGGCCGGGCAGGCAGGGGTTTGGGACTACAGCTCCCGAGAGCGCCGCGGAGAAGAGGCCGTTAATAGGCATCAACAGCGAAAGCTCTGCCCGGCTCCTGTCTGGGGATGTCGGGGCGGGAAGTGGCGGCGGGATTCGCTCCGGAGCTGGGTTGCTCCGGGCTCCCGAAGGCGTTCCGCGGGTCCAGGTGACTCTCGGGTCCTCCCCGATGACAGCCCTTTGTGGGGCGGAGCGGAGTGTATCTTGGGTCAGCGCCTCTGCTGCTGGGGTGAAGCTGCCGGAGTGAGACTTTCAGCGTGCTGTTCCTGCTGCTACTCACACATTTTAAACTTGAAATAGCGGCAGGAACGCAAAGATAAGCGGGCAAAAAGCAGCCCCCGGCTCCCCGACGTTTTGTGCTTTAGCCATGCTTTTACTGAGCGAAGTTAGTGTTTTCCTCTAAACTCCAGACAGGGATAGAGCATCACGCTCCAAAATCGTGGGGTGTGTCTCCGGCTGTGTCCTGGTTCCGCAGCTGTTGTGGGCAGATACAAAACCGAACTGGGTTGTACAAGCCCAGAGCAGCCCTTTCAGGTGCGTACTATGAGTTTTAATTTCTGCTGTTTCTTTCAACAGTCCCATAGGGCTCTTTCTGCCATACCTCCTATCATTTTTCCTGGACTTCTGTTTGGCAAGTTATGGAATATACTGTCTACATGATTGTACTCAGACTGGATTCTGCATTAAGAGTGATAAGCTACTGTGCTAGACTATAGAAGGATTTGTACTCCTGGCTTTCTAAAGCACAGCATCACATTCAGTCCCTTTGACATCTCTAGTAGGAAAATACAATAGAGGAGTGGTTTGATTTTTGGGGTTTTTTTCAATTTACTTTTCAGGACTACAGATTTTTCATAGTCTATTGTTGGATGATAAAAATTTATTTTTTGCTCCCTCTCTGTGCTAAAAATATAATCTATTGCTAACAGTGGTGTTGAGTTTGTGGTTTGATCATGAAGTACAAGCTTGTGTGCTTGTGTGAAATCCTTTTGAGGCTACTGGGACCTCATGGATCTCCACCAACATAAATTAAAATTGTAAGAATTAAACCAGTGATAATCTTCAGCAGTTCCAATTTGCGTAACTTCCTTATTTGATGCTGCAACAACACAGTATTCCAATTATAAGAGTGTTTATTAGCAGTTAATCAATTCTAAATACATAGATTAAATACAGTAGGTTTTTATTCTGATTTTGAATTTTGGAAATTTTGCCACTCAAAAACACTGTCAACGAAACACTGCTAAAATTCCTTAAGTTTCTCTAGGATATTCTCTTAAGTGTTCTCTGGGGAAACAGAAGAGAGGCTACTATCTAGTGATGGCATTAATTAACACTAAAGGAGAATAGGGAGAATCTCCCTCACTGAAGGGAGAGAAAAGCTTCTGGGGACAGGCTTTGAACAGGTTTTAACTCAGATTCCTGCTCTCACAGTTCATAGAATCACAGAGTATTCTGAGTTGGAAGGGACCCACAAGGATCCTCAAAGTCCAGCTGCACAGGACAATGCCAGGAATCACACCATGTATCTGAGAGTATCACCCAAACACTTCTTGAACTCTGTCAGGCTTGGTGCTGTGACCACTTCCCTGGGGAGCCTGTTCCAGTGCCCAGCCACCCTCTGGATCAAGAACATTTCCCAGGTGTCCAACCTAAACCTCCTCTGACACGGCTTTAGGCCATTCCCTTGGGTCCTATCCCTGATCACCACAGAGAAGAGATCAATGCCTGCCCCTCCTCTTCCCCTCATGAGGAAGTTGTAGACTCTGTGAGGTCCCACCTCAGTCTCCTCAGGGCTGAACAAGCCAATTAACCCAGCAGCTCCTTCTGGCTTCACCTCCAGACCTTTCCCCATCCTCGTGGCTCTCCTTTGGATGCTGTCTAATAGCTTAACATCTTTCTTACATTGCAGCGCCCAAAACTGCACACAATATTCAAGGTGAGGCCGCACCAGTGCAGAGCAGAGCTGGACAATCCCCTCCCTCAACTGGAGGACACTGCGAGAGACAGTTTCAAAAGCTTTACTGAAATCCAAAAAGAGTGCATCAACTGGCTTCCTTTGATCAACTAGGTGGGTTACCTTGTTGTAAAAAGACATGAAGTTTGTCAAGCAGGACTTTCCCCTGTGGAACCCATGCTGGCTGTGACTGATGAGTGCATTGTCCTGGTTTCTTTTGTGTTAGCAGAGAGTACTTTATGCCAAAAGTGCTACTAATGAAAAAAAAAAGAACCCAAACCAAAACAAATGCCCTTTGATGTACTATCTACCTGACCTAAATGCACATATTATTACCATTATAGAGTTGCCAGTTCTATCAGGTATATAGTGTATACAGACATAGATAAAATTGTGTCTGATAGTGTTGATTTTCCAGGTTTACTGAAACCCCAAATTCAAACGAATTATGTTGCTCTCTCTCCTTGACCAACTATTTCTTATTTTTTAGCTAGTAACTTATGTTATTCCACAGTAGCTGGCCATCTGATTCCTTTTTTACTGCACTGCAGAAACAGTGCATACATTGAAAATCAAATAGGTCATAGAGTGAGAAAATAAACATATTCCTTAGATGAAGTATAGGTAACATGCTCTAAATCTCACCCTAAAATTACTTTAGGCTACTGTGTTTTGTTGGAGGGGGTTTTTTTTTTGAAACCTTATCCTAATCATCTCCTCTCAGCTTGGGTCCTTGATAAATTAATCAAACCATAATCTTATCTTAGATTTTGAAATGCTGATGTCAGTGCTGTTTAAACGTTTCTTCTGCATTGTTACTGTCTCTTGGTTTATTCCATGTCCACACTACAGGGGAATCTTTCTGCGAGGTTGATGCAAAGGTTTTGTTGATTTGTAAAGGCTTTGATGCTATTTGACCAGTACTAATTTTGAAGCCAGAAGGACCTATTGGGTAATTAAGTTCTTTGGGTTTAGTACTAAGAAACTAGTAAAGAAACTGTTCTCATAAATGTTTCCTCATTTGTACATACATACAGCAGAAAAATGTGAATTAGTAAATGAACGCAAGTACTTCAAACAGCATCTGCTTTCCTCTTTTTTTTGCACTCTTTAATGTAGATGTTGTTTATTAATAGAAGTAGGAGGACAGAAGCTTAATCAGAATTTACAGTCTATGTGGAACTCTCATTAAGCTAGAGAAAGGTCATTTTTGCTCCAAAAGGCCTCCCCAAGAGAGAGGGCAGTTTCGTATCAGATGTTTTTGCCTAACACCAGAAGTGCTTTCCTTTCACATTCACTTTGAACAAGCAGTTTCTGATTTGTTCTGCCTCATCCTGTGAGCCCAGGATGAATTTGGAGAGGTCAAGTATTCTAGAGGGTCAGCTCTGTCCAGTTATCTCACAAATAAAATTACTAGGCCTTAAGTCACTGTGGAAAATTTACATCATCAAGTAGGTTTTTCAGATATATAAATAGAGTAAAAGTCTTTACCAGTGACACTGATACAAACCCTCTGGATGAGATATGGACATGGTGTACTGGGATCCAAACTTTCATTAGTAAAAAGAATTTATGACCTGAATGTTTTGATTTACAAGCATATGTTCTCTTCACGCTAGTTACTAGCAGTGTGTCTGCACTAGCAGTTTGGGTTGGAGGAGTGATGCAATTTTAAGCCAAATCAAGAGCTGCCTTATGTTAAGTTCTCAAAGTGGTTTTGAAGTTTGCCTTTCAGAGAAAACTAAACTGGGTACTGTGCTTCAAATAAGTTTAATGGGGGCATTGTTTTTGGCTTTGTTCTGTCTGAACCCACCCAGTCACAAGACCCTCTAGCTTGCATTTAACACTCATTTACAGCTGCCGGGCTCCGAAACCCAAGAAAGCCCCATGACATGGTGAGGAGCTCATATACTATATTAAGAAGTCAGTGCTCTATGCAGTGTGCTCATTTACCCAATGATTATCATTCTAACCAGCTTTTAAAATAACTTTACACTCCTAAGCATCCAGAAAAACAAATATATTGATAATATATTTTAATCACTTAAACCAGATGCTGTCATTATCTTGTCACAAATTCCACTCATGCTTAAATGAAACTTCCTCAGCTTCTCATATCTTAGCATAGTTTGTCACAAATGACATGAAGATGATTTTCATTCAGGTTGTTTTACAGACAATTTAGATTGACTCTGCTGAGAAGAGCAGCTTTCATCTCCCCCCTGCCTGCCCATCACTTCCACTGCTACAGTACTTCTTTGTGTAAATTTTTGCTGTAGATTAGAGGGTGAATTCTATCTGAAAACAGATCTGGATTAATACCAGCCTCTCAGTTTTGGGGGGTTTGTTGTTGTTGGGGGTGTAGGATGTGTTTGCTGCATTGGTTTAGTCTGGATTACTTTTCCATTGTTTTTAAATGTTGTGCTGCAACAGTTTTTTTTTTTAGTATTTGCAGTCAGTGAGTGGAAACATGAAAAGCAGTTTACGTTCTTGAAAAGGAGAATTATTTTATAATGGTTCAGTGTGAAAGGGGGACTGAAGGAGAGGTTGTTCCAGTCAGAATTAAGGTAATTTCACATTACTAACAGCGGGTATTAGCAGCAAAAGATCAAGACAAGAGTTTGCACTTAGTTCAAGCCATAATTTTACTGAAAATGTAGGTCACACTAAATTTTCTACGTAATTAAACAAAATTAATAGATCTGATTAAGAGATGTTCTGTGTGGATTTGATTAGCATGCTGATAAAATGGAATTTGTTTTGGAACTTCCTAGATTTGCAAAGAATATGAGAGACTAGTCAGGTAGACAGTGGGAACAAAAATTTTTGCAGCCAAAAAAATACCTTTTGTCTTTTAACAAGAGGGCAGTGGCAATCCTTGAAAACTGTGTGTTCATTATTACAGTGAAATTCTTACACATTCAGGAGAAGAGCAGGCTGAAAGCATCCACGAAAAAAAGAGTGCAGTAGTTCATTTTGTGCTTAATCACGAGGTGAGGACCAGATTTATTTCTGAGATCTCAGTAGGAAAATACCAAGTGGTGCAGGTGTTGTAGACTGTTAATCTTGTCTTCATGTAGAGAAATAAGAACTGTAGAGATTACATCTACATTTTCCTTTTACATTTTTAATGCATGTGACTGCAGCACTGAAATGTCATATAAAAAACGAAGAGCTATATTCTCCCTTCACGAAAGAACCAAGGAGGTTTTTTCCCTGGCTAAAATTGCCATGCTGTTTTTCTTCTCTCATTATCAGAGAGGGGAAATTCTGAATAAGAAAATGCATCACTGAATTAGATTTTGGTTATGTTATTGTTAATGCAAGCATTTGATTACAGAGTGAGGAAAAGATGTTTGTAGAGTCAGAAGTCTGTGATATTGCAGGGGTTTTTTAATTTAAATATGGATTTTTATTTTGAATATACATTGAAAATGTGGCACGGGTAGGTCAACAAGCCTGTTTGCACGATATACACAGCAATCAGTGGGTTGCATCAATACTGGCACATTACATGTCTAGGAATGCTGCTAGAGACTGTGGCTGGCTGGTGTGGCTTGGCCCACACCTAAACAAGTGAACCCCCTTCGTCCTCAGGCCTGAGTGTTTATATCCAACCTGCCTAATGGGAATGATCATCATGATGTTTTGTCTCCCAACCCATACCCAGAAACTGGGAGGATATGAATTGGCAAAAGTTTGAAGTATGACAAGGAACATGCTAATACTTTAACACTATGAGCATTCACGTGCCAGTGACTGGGAGTTATCTAACATTATTTAACTTAACAGTGGAGGCATAATACCTTGTTACTTCTGCCACTCAAAAGTGGCATTTATTTACTCCTTCCCATAGCTAACAATTGTGGCAAGCTCTTAAATATTATAATATTAGAGCACTTACCTCTAATCCACCTTGGGGAGATGGTAATGTTTTTATTACCTATTCATAAGTTAGAGAAAACAGATATTATGCTGAGTAAATAATGTTTTGGTTGCATGTGTGGAAGGCTTGTCATCTTCAGAAAGTAAAAATGCCACAAAGAAAAATTAAAACAGCAATTCCAACCTTACTGTTATTGAAGGCAATGAGAAAAAAACTGAGTCCAAAGTAGGGACTTAGGTAAAATAAAATAAAAATTAAAGATGTATTTTGATACATCTATGTTAATATTTCTGTAAATTAAAAAAAAAAAAAACAAAAAAAAACCCAGCCCATTTCCCAGTCTGTTTCAGTGACTTCTGGAGATTACTCTCATTATCTTACTTATGTAGTGGAAGATAAAATAATACAATTATTCTTTCTTAATTTTCTGTATTCTGTGTGTATGAATTTACAATACTGCCTTTTTTTTTTTTTTACCTTTACCATTTGCCTTGAAAATTGATTTTCCACTTTTCCATCTGAGTGTATACCTACAGTCTGGCTTCTTAATACCTGCAGCACTCCTGTCAAGTCAACAGACATTAGTATGGCTCAAGCATTGTGATTTTTTTGATTGGGGATTTTTTGATTGTTTATCATCATAATTTTTTTCTTTTCTTGGTTCACAGAGGTTTTTGCAATCCAGTCCAATTTGTTGTTTTCAGAAGTTCTAAGCACCTCTTCCTCATGAAAACCCTTGGGAGAGCTGAAAAATCAAGATAACTGGGACTGCTTTTTGTTGATTTGGAAGCAGTATTGTTATAACTGTTTCTAATTATTGCATTAAAGGAATGAAACCAGCTCCAGTGCTCTGAAACCTGTTACTAAAGTGCAACTTTCACTTTTAGAGCTGGCTGTTCAGTCATAGGTAGGTATTTAGTTACTCTGGGGGAATGTACTAAAAGTTACACTTAGTCTAAAAGTCCTGATGCTGAAGGATATGACTACACATATATATCGTAATATGAAGTCAGCAATAAGGGAGGAATTAGCCTCAGGCTGCACAGGTAGCTGGCCAAGCTATTAAAAAATTGACATGTAACCAGGCAGTGAAAATACCTTTATTGTGTTGCTTCCATAGTTTTTCTAAAGAATGAAGATCGAAATCTAGTTTTCATCTTCTGGTTCACACTAGACATTCTGGCCTGTTAGTGCAACAGTTTGTCTGGGTGAGATTTCATTTTGCAAAACTTTTTTGTTGTTATTTTCCTGCCAAAAAAAAGGATTTATCTTCATATTTTAGTTCTTTCTTTATTATGATGTTTCAGGCTATGACAGTACAGTATTTAAGCGGCATACATAATTTTAATTACTCTGATTCCATTCCAGGTTTTACTGTGAAAATGAGGAATACATTACTTTTTCTTCACACCAAGATTTTGAAGTTGCAAAATACAGTGTCCTTGAAAAAGTAAGCCTGTTATTGTGAGAGAATGTGGGAGGATCAGTAGATGAATAAAAGGTTTACAGTTTTATACACATCAACGGTAACTCTTCTATGTTATAATATACTGCAATTCAAAGGGGAGTATTGGAAACTACTTGAATCCTTTCTGCCTTCCGGTGCAGCCTAATTCTACCCACTTAAAACTTTTTAATTATCACTGTACTGTTCTCACCAAAATATTGCAATGGAATATATTTGCTTCTGATAAGATATATGCTATCATGGCTGTTGAGTGTTGAATCTCATTCAAATTTTAAACTTTTTTTATTAGATATCTTTCAAAACACAAAAATTATGGAAATGTACAGCATTCAGTACAGTGAAAACCTGGGGGGAGCTTCTGCTTGTTACTATGAAACAAATAATGAACAATTCTACTATTCTACAAGGTTCTAAGTGGGATGAAAAAATAAATAGGGCAAGGGGAAGTACTTGGTGCAATATCACATGAATGAAACATACTTAGTTGGGATTCGTGGGGCTCTTTTTATGTCTGAATTTAGGTTAACTCCAAGGAAAGCAAAGATTTTGTAGTTATTGAATCCAGTATTCCCAAGAGCATTACAAGTTTCCGTGTCACCTAGATGCACAGTTCAGTGCATCAGTATTCCCAAGAGCATTGTAAGTTTCCATGTCACCTATACACACACTTCAGTGCCTCAAAGGGAATGAAGGTATGAACCACCCATTGATCTCACCTGTTTCTTCAGAAGCTTTTCATTCTTCTTTGCAGGCTAATACTTGGATACAGATAATACGAGGCCACTCCGTTAAGCTTTCTCATAAAATGTTTGATTTATAGTTGGTTCCTCTACTCGGTGTGTTTGCTTAGAACATACTCAAAATAGCTGCTTGGGGACTTGGCAGCAACACAGTGTGGATGCACCTGCCTTGTATGCATATATTTTCCTGGCAATATCTAAATGGCATGCTAAATGACATATTCATGACAGACAGAAAAGCTTGTCTTGGGGGCAGCCTAAATGTATTTTCAGCATAAAAGTTATGTATACACACTCTGGTATAGCACTTGCAGTCTGTGTCATTGTAACACCATTAGATTGTAGTCAAAGGAGCTGTATCAGGGATGAATTTGAAATAGTTCAGTTTATAGAACAGTTTATTTCAGCACACATTTAGGTGAAACTGTCTTGTCACTGTAGGGTTTCTATATGAAGCCCTGTCCTTTTTCTTTGTGTTCCATGAACCCTCATGAAAGTACTGTCTTGTTGGAAGCCTGTTAAATCACAACCCAGAAGGTAAGTGGAGATTGTCAGCTGTTAGAGCAATGTCTGGTAACACTCTTTTTTTCTGATTTTTTAAGTCTCTATATAGTTCTTTTTACTAACTTTCCTCTTTCAAGAGAAGAGTACAGGACTTTGTTGCAGACTTGAAGAGCAAGGATTTCCTGCTCAGAGAAACTTTTCTACCACAAGCAGAATCTTTAGCTTCTACAAAATTGCAGAAGACTTGTACAACTTGCACGTTTACACCTTTCTGTCTTTAATGATTTGGTTTATGTCCTCTAGTGCTCTCAGAAGCTGTGCAGTTTATGTCATATAAATAAGTAATGCAGAATGTCCAAACTTGTTTGAGAATAATTTAATGGCACCAAGTTTAATGGGAGGCTTTGGAGTTGTAGAACAGCGAGAAAAAGCCCAAGTAAATGCTTTAACAATGATCCTCAGAAGAACACGAGAAAATCTGTTTTCACAAATCTTTGTAATGCGTGAATTGCACTGATTTTCATGGCCTCTCTATTCTCCTGTAGCTTTGTTACTCTGATTTTTTTTTATTTTCACAGGAATAATGTTTTTCTCACCAGAGCTTTCTGAACTAGAGTTCTAGTGTCATCTGTTAGAGGTGTTATAAACACTGGCCATTTTGAATCATCTGTTCTTTAACCAGCTATGTGAAAAAGGTGGCTCAGGTCTGCAGACTATTATGTCCATATACCTGATAGTACAATCTAAGGCCTGGATAGTTTACTAATTGAATTAATAAACAAAATCAGCCTAAATTATGTAAGTTAATTCTTGTTACTCTGTGAGAAGGAAAATATAAATGCTACTAGAAGTAATTTTTTCCTAGCAAACATGTATGTTGTGTTTTCATATTGGGATTTGATACTTCTGCACTTCAGCAAATCCATGGAATCACAGAACTGTTTAGGTTGGAGGAGACCTTTGAGATCATTGAGTCAAACCATAAACCTAACTCTGCCAAGACCACTAAACCATGTCCCTAAGTGCCATATCTACACATCTTCTAAACACCTCCAGGGATGGTGACTCCATCACTTCCCTGGGCAGCCTGTTCCAATCATTGCTTCAGAGATTTTATCTCAAATTTTGCTTTAGAATTGCGACACCAAAAACATGCTGTACTTCTCCAGGGCAGATGGTTGTCCTTTTTATTTTATAGCAATTTACATAATTCTTAGGATTCCTTTCATGAGATAAGTCATGTAAGATAATAGTCGCACAAGGCAGTTCATACAGCAAGTTTCAACCACACTTCAGTTAGACATTCTCTGATGATGAAAAAGTAGTTTTAATTATGGTCCTTGTCTCCATTATCAGATGACACATAATTAAAGCACAGCTACTGTTGAAGGCCTTTGGACATTACAGCTGTTATTACGAGTTATTCACCCTTTTGTTAAGTCTATGGCTCATTTAATCCCACTTTCCCACATACCTCAATTCTTTTATTTTGCTAACTAGACATTGCAGAGGATGTTTATTCATGTAATTTAAATTCCTATAAGGTAACAAACAGCCAAGAAAATCACTGTTTAAGATGAGAGTTTTGCTCATCTCTGTTATCACTGAAGGCAAAATTATCTTAAGATTGTTAGTCTTAAATTTGAAGAGTTTGGCCACTAGAAGGTCCCCAATTCTAGAATGACTTTGCCTAAATCTTATTACATGAAACTCGCTTTTGATGCTGTTCCTCAACTGATGTATGGTAGAAGAATATTCCCTCTCTTTTTGATGTAGAAATAATACACATTTATGTAGGTTCTGGTGACTAAGTACTACATTAGCAATTTGAGTAAGTGTACTAAGAAACTGTGGTGAGTATATTGCATAAATCAGCAAAGACACAAGGAAACATGCCTTGTGGTAAATGCTTTTTATGAAATGCAGTTGTTGGGATATTAAGATTCCTAACATATTTCAGGTGGATGAAATTTGATAAATATTTGGTAAATAATGTTCAATCATTGGTAGCTTTTTCAAGAACTGAACCATTTCAAGAACTGAAACATTCTGTATCTCAGTGCATCAATCTGTAAGAATACAATAAAACTGTTTTCACTAACTCTTCCCACTTATAATTAATTTACAAGAGAAATAGCATTTGTATTGAAAGAAAAAAAATCTCAGTAAAAAAAACACTCATGATAATTAAGAAGTGGTATGCTGTTCAGTTAGATTAAACCTCCATTTTTTTCCAAAGGCATTTGAGAGACAGAGACTAGTCTTGGATAAATGCTGAACTGCAGTAAGACAGTGCTATGCAGCCTCTAGTGTCAACATTTTACTAGCTGTTGCCTGTGGTTCATGTAAATTAAAAAGCATTTTGCCTTTTTCCTCTTGCCTTGAGAGGACAAAATAATAGAGTATTCATTGCTGTAGGTTGCACTTTATAAGTAAGGCTTCTACTATGTATTTTAGGATGAACTGGTGCAGTTAGACATTTAGTAATAAATTTATTAACCTCTACTTTCTGTTATTTCATCAATGCATTAAAATTGACAATATGAATCAACAAGATATTATCTTTGAATCTGATTTATATTCCGTTTTGTTTCAGGAATGTTATTTTACCGTCTCTTTAGCTCTACTTGAGGTACTTTGCAAATAGCCCAGAATAGAGGCAGAATAATATCCATAATATAGTGTGGATATTGCACTAAAAAGTTTATTTCAGTGTGGAATTAAATGATCTATTTTCAGTATTTATGGCTTTGCTCTCTTTCTCCAATTTAGCTTTCAGTTTGATAATCTCTTCTTTTAAAGGTGAGCAAAGCAGAAGGTATTTTACTCCAAGTAAAGAATTTACTGGATGAGGGAGCTGGCAAAGTGGCACTACAAGAGATGATGATGGAATTCTATCAAGTTACACATCGCAACACTAAAATAGAACATACAGGTTCCAAAAAGTTATCTAGAAGGCATGACCTGTGTCAGGTAACTTTTCCAGATTGCTTATAAGCCCTGATCTGCACTGTGCCACACCGGTTTTAAACATGCTCACTAGCTAAATTGACAGAATACTTTGTATAGCTGGTCATGGGCTGTCAGTTTAAAAAAATAATTTATTGGAATCTTATTAATAGACTAACGTTCATTGAGGGAATTCGGTGCTTTGAACAGGAAGACTAGTTGCGGTCCAAATGGTGACAGGAGCTTCCATTGCAATCATTGTGATGGCATCTTCAGCTGCATCAAATAAGAATCACGGAACTGTTATAGTCATCCTCCAGATGACCCTAGCAACTACTCCAGCATATACATAATCAATTTCTATTGATTATCTTAAACTATATGCAAAATATATCTAAGCTGTTTTAACTACACGCACAGACTGTTCTCTGTACCATTTCCTTTCCTGCATATGAAGGAACAGTTTCTAGAGAGTATTTAAAATTACCAGTCTATGTACATCTTGGTCTCTGGTTGTACAGCACCCAAATAGGAAGAGCAGAGCAGGTGACAGTGACTACTGGTGACAGTAGCCAGGGTCAGTCTAGATGGCTTTCTCGTGGTGTCTTGTCTGCAGGTCCAAGATCAAACCAGAAACTTGAGTCCACAGGATCTGAGTCAAAACAGGGAGGGTGGAAAGCTGGATGCAGACATGTTGGCAACATAGTTCAGCTGAGAGACCAAGGGTAAGAGCCGGAGCTCAAAGGCATATCCTGAGCAAAGGAGAGGCAGGAATCTGCTGAGTCTTCTCACAGCTCTCTTTCAAGACTCCACAGCAGCACTGACAAAGCAGGCACTGAGCCCAAGCACCTCTGGAGAAGTGAGAGGCAGGCAGGGCTCTGACAGCTACGTGTTTCTTGTAACTACAGAGCAAACTCAAATTTCCTTATTTTACTGCAATTATAATGTATATTCCATAGATTCTGCCAGAGATACTTCTTTCTTTTTGCAAAGGATAACCAGAAGTTTTGCCTTGCTGGAGATCAAATAAAACCATTTCAGCCTGCAATTGAGGTGGAAATGGAGCAAGAGAGCAATGAGACAGTCACAATGTCATTTACAGCATGAAAGTAAGAGATTTTTCTGTTTGTATATTGACTTGCTCCTCGAGTATCCTAAATACTTATCAGAACCCTTTTTTGAGTACTTGTATGAAGATGATATAATAAAAAATAATTTGTAGTTTGTTTGTGAATGTTACCAGATTAGTGATTACCATCTGGCATCTGTGTAGCATCTGTTTAACATATTTACTATAGGCATAATTAGCAACAGCAGTTGCAACTCCTTCTGTCACAGTGTGTTTCAAGAGAAGAAAAGAAAGTACTTTTGCATAAATCATCAGATGGTCTTTAATTAAAATGCAAGGTTCTAAACAAAGACCTTGTAAGAGCTTAAAGAGCTATCATGAACTCATGATCCCTTAGACAAACAGCCTACAGCTCAGCAATACTACACAGGTTTTTATAACAGCAACTGAGTGTTACTTTTGTCTTTTCAATTGAATAAATAAATGTGGGTCATTGATACAGGATTAGTTTCAATCATCCTTCCCAAATGTATATTTCAAAAAAATTCTTGTAAATCTTTCATAAGCTCTTTGTTTAGACTATGCATTACCAAATGCAAATCTTTTGAATCCTTTAAAAACTGGTCTTCAGGACAGATTGGGAAATCCTGTCCCTCCGGAAGGTGTTTATCTCAAGGCGAGGATAATAATGGCTTTGTAGCACAGATGGAGTATGCTATTTATTGTCCTTTTTCATAACTCAGCCCTGAAAAATTAATCCATTTCTTAAGCAGTCTTTCATCAAAATGCTATTTAGTGTTTAGTTAATTGAAAAAAAAAAAACACAAAAAAAAGGCAATTCAATCTCTAAATGAAGGCAAGTCTGGAAACTGAGTGGAAACATTTTATATTCTTAGAGATGTTGAGTCAAACAAGTGCCTAAAGTTCTTTGGTCAGCGAAGAGTTTGGCTTTATTTTTAAGTCTCTTTCTGCCTATGTGTAAGCAAGTGACTATTGTAGAGAAACTTCCTGCATTAGTGTACTCATTCTGTCCCCTTTTGGTTTTGACTTTGGTTAGACAACCTAAATTAGTTGTCACAAGTGAAATATCAATCAATACAGAAGAACTTGCTATTCTAACCTGAAAATAAGTTAAAAAAAGTTACCCTAGCAGGCTAAAATAAGGCCCAGCTTGTTTTTTAATACATGGGCTCTAAGAACACGTCTTTCCCAATCACAGGGCATAATTCCACAGTCTCCTACCCTTCCAACTGCATTCTACCTGGAGTAGACTCAATCATGCTGAAGATATGGCTTTACTAATTTCTGTCACTTGTGTCTCTGCACAGTAATCTGTATTCAGGGATTTCAGTGTCAAAGTAGCTTCATAAAAGCAAATAATATTATTTTACTATTATAGACATATTGCAATGCTGACTTCTTTTGTAGGTAATAGCTTGACACCTCCAGCTCTGCCAGTATATCAAATAACTTTTAGAAGGTAATTTTTTACTCTTCTTCTGGAAGAGATTTGATTAATGATTTAGGTAGCAAAAGTTCTCCATCTCCCTATATAATTCTGGAGATATCTATTTGTCAAGCACTGATGAATATTATACCTTCATTTCTAAAGTATAACATAGGCTTTAATGACGTCATTAAAGCTAGTTTGTGGTTTTGTTTTGGGGTTTTCTTAGGATATTTTTGTAATAAGTGTTGGAAACTAATCTTCAAATTCTACAGTTGTGATCAAAAACACCTACATCACTGAACTGACTTTTTAGAATGGCTGTGTCACCTTTCATTGGTCTGCTTCTGTGTCGCCATGGCAATAGGACAAAGAACTAAATGAAGACATATTGTTAAAACATAGTCATAAAATAACATCTTATTTTGAAGCAAAAGTTCTGTGCCTATAGGAATGGAGTTACGCTAGAGTTACATTGTTAAACTCAGTAAGTTTATGACTGTTTTCCTTTTAATTTCTTGTCTTTTGTTAGAAGATAATTGTAATCATTCTTGTCATAAAGCAACCTAAACACAAACTTAGGCATGCTGTGGTAGGGTAAAAAGCCTCCTAACTATCTCTGAGGGTGTATTTGCTCCTGCAGGACTTGGAAAGTTGTCTTGAGTTGGCACATTAGATCTCATATTTGGAGTTATCTGCTGTGTCTATGCTGATGTTTCTCCTTTGGCTTGCAGAGACATTATACTATCTCCTTTATGAAACAGAAGCTGAGTGTCTGCTGAACACTCTGCTATTATCCTTCTCTGCTTCAGGGACAAGGTTGCCCATGATGGCCCCTGAATTTTCCAGGTGGAAGTGGAGGCCATCTCTGCATTTAAATGCTGGCACAGAGCCAGAGATGGTCCTTTTGGTCCTACTCCCTGTGAGACCACACAGACATATCATACACCTGACTGTTTAACAATCATATCTTCTGCTTTGGAGCTGTATTATATTGAGCTCTGAACTTCACTGGGACCTTGGGATGGAAACATTCAGCTTCATCTTAGCTGCTCTGACACTCAGATAACAAAGCTATATGATTAAATGAAGTTAAGAGTGACATAATAAGAGAAAGAAGCTCCAAGGCAATAAACCCATCAGGAATGACATACAAATATTTCATAGGTGGTGCAGTTAAAAAATAATTTTTTCCTTTAAAAGGTTTCTGTTAAACAAGTAAAAACATAAAAAGTAAGTTGCTTTCATTAATATTGTTGTCTGCTTTTATTTTATCACTGCCTTCAATGATTAAATGAAAACATTAAAATTTAATATTTATTTATATGAATTATTTGATGGTAAGTGGCATTGTCAAAAAACAAGTTTAATTTCCACTTTCACTCTAATCTGGTTTTGTCCAGGTAGGTAATATCATAGTGGAATAACTTTTAATTGTTATACTCTTTTTCTTCACTAAATACTCTTTTTTGTCTCAGAAATATTTCTTTTAGTAAGAATTTAATATAAATTCCCAAGTCACAAAACTTAATGAGACTATGATCTTTATTTTTTCTTAATATCACTGCACTTAATATTTTAGGCTTTCTTTGCATTTGCATTTTAAATAAAAATTTACAATTATCTGGCATTGTGATGGTGCTGGTAAAGTAAGATTTCTTGGAAACTGAATTCTCAACCAGTCTAACATGCAATGCAAGGTGCTAATAGCAGTAAATGTGTCAAAACTTAATGCTATTCATATTTCTATATTAAAAACCAGAAAAAGTGCTTTCCATGAGCATGTCCTAGTTTCTTCACTGCTCTGTCTGCAAAGCATGCACAAACCCACGTCTGTTACAAGTTTCTAAAGTTATATTTAATTTTGAAATAGTGTTTCCTATTTTTAAGTTGCTTTTATTCCGTACAGTTACTATTGGCTAGTAGAAACATTGTACTGATAAGCTAAAGATTTGATGCTATTTCTGCCATTTATGAGGAATAAATTAAATAATAAGTTCATACACTAATCCAGTTGTAGAAAACAAATTTAAAATTGTAATATAACTTGATTTTTAATGTTAAGGGAAAATTTAACTAGAAAACATGAAAAAAGTGGGAAACACTTCAGAATAGTTACTGTGTAAGGATGAAAATTGAGTATCTCTATCTCACTCTTTTCAACTTCAGATTCTAGAGGGAGCAGCACAAAGATATCCAAGTTAGTTGCAAACTTGTAAATATTACATTAATTACATAATATGTTTTTCTGGCTGCAGGCTGGTTCTTTCTCCATATACTTTGGGGCTGTGCATATGTACTGCATGTTTTATCTACAAGCATCTTAAGGATAATGGAGATGTGGCTGTAAATAGAAAATAATTGCTTATAGGATATGCAGAGGATACACAGATTCATGGTACATTAATAATAATTGAGGTTAAGACTCAGAATAGTTGAGAATATTTATTAAAATGGGCTCATGTAATAAAAGTGCTGTAAGACTGACAAATGTAAGGCTACAAGTAGATGTAATGATTGCAGCCCTGCACAAATCCATTTTAGGAGATTATATCCTGAAATACAGCGACTACCAATAATCCAAAGTTTATTACTCACCCAGTTAGTCAACAATCTGGAATGAGCATGGTAAAAAAAGCTAATATGATCCCAAAGTATACAAGTCAAGAAGTGGTGAAGAGAGAATATTATTTACTGTGTTGGGCAAGTCTGACCAAAATTGGCAAAATGCCAATCAGAAGACCTTAAAAAAATAAAAAGCAAACCAAAACAAAAAACCCTGCCTCATGGTCACACATATCAACCTCTGTCTGCAAACTGGGAGGTGATTCCATGATATTAAATGATATTTTGTGTCTTTTTTGGTATCTTATTTGTATTATTAGATGTATCAAGTTGATTTTTAATGTTATTACAGAAATAAACTAAGAAGCAAAGTCTGGAAATTAAAGCTCCAAAAGCAAAGAGCTTTAGCAAACATGCAGTTTTAGCAGTGAGTTTTGGAACAATTAGCCAGGGAAAATGATGAACTCACCTTCTCTGAAATCCAGTTTGGCTGTCTGTTATAAAGCTTTGATTTATAAAATAAATTATTAGGTTAAATGAGATAATTGGCTAAAATGCTATGTAATATGTTATAGAGGAGATCATGTCAAATGACCTCATGATCCTTTACAACCTTTTAAGCTATGAATACCCCTGCTGAATCAACATGGTTATTTTTTGGTTATCCCAGGAACAGAAATTGTCTAACTAGTTTGGTA
Organism: Chiroxiphia lanceolata; assembly: GCF_009829145.1. Lineage (NCBI taxonomy): Eukaryota > Metazoa > Chordata > Aves > Passeriformes > Pipridae > Chiroxiphia > Chiroxiphia lanceolata. Next base: position 75,368,141 of record NC_045638.1, on the reverse strand, counting down.
TTCTCCACTTTGATCCAAAATGTTAAAAAGGACAGGAAACGTAGCTCCTTCTCATGGAGATGTCATGGCATGCAGATTAAACACCATCTTCCCTGGAGTGCCATTCAGGTTTTTTTCTTTCCTCTTTATTTAGTGGATTTTCCATGGATATGTCTACTGACATGCCATCTAATATTAAACACATTCACAGTTGTCCAGATAAAATAAAGGTAAATTAATTTCACTGTAGCTATGCCTCTGTCTTGGCAGTTCTGCCATGTATTTAAAAATACATCCTAAAAATTTATCCTGGAAAATACTTATGCCTCATCTCTTTAGCTTTGTGCACTATTCATTCTGCAAACAGCTTGGTTCTCTGTTTCTCTCAGATGAAAATTTCTGTTGCGCTTGAAGTCTTTCTGGGTTTGCTATCATCTTATCTAAAAATGCATTCAGGAAAGTGATATTTTAAAGAATGTAATACATGAATAGAAAGTGTATCTTGTAAACTTCCTAAAACCTTTTTGGGAATAAGCTTTAGGACTACCTCTATTAAATCTGCTGTTGTCATTCCCTGTCCTCACCAAATAAATAATATTCACTGTATTGTTATTAATTAAATATTTAAATATTAATTAAATATTAATTAAATATTTAAATGCTTTTTTTCCCCTCTTCTAGAAAACAGACTGCAAAATAAGGCTTTGTTCTAGATATGTAGATTTCTCAGGTCTGCCTCCTTCAGAAGTGGGTAGAGAAGCATCCCAACAAGATGACTGACATGATGCGTAGCTTGTACCGTTCATGAGGCAATACTGAATATGCTAAAACAAAATAAACAGGAACAGTTTAGTTTTGATGAGTAAAAAATAAAGAACAATTTCACACTGTGGACAATTTAATCAGTTTCATTAAGCTGAGTATTCTCCAGAAATTAATTTTCTTTTCAGTTGCGTCGAATCTTGAGGAGTTTGTTTTATCTTTTGCCTCATACGAGTAAATGTTTCAACACATTGTCCAGTCATTTCTGTTAAATCATGGGGGGTTTCTAACTATTGCACTGCTGTTTGTATTTCCTAGAAACGTGACTAGTGTTTGATACAGATGTTGCATTTGCAGCAGTGGACGTGAACAAACAAGTCATGGCTGAGACTGGAACTAAATTGTTTCAGAGGCATGCTATTGCTATACTAATTAAAAATAAGCAATTTATTAAACTATTAAATTCGTAGGACTGTATTTAGTATTTACACACAAATATGTATAGAATCTGTCAGTGTTTTATTCTAAGGCATCTGGCCTTCTTAGATGATTTTGCATTCTGCTGTAGTTATTGCTGCTGCACTGATTTTTCTCAAAGGTGTTTGAATCTTTTTTCACTAATAGGTGAAAAAGACTCAGCTGGCACTTCTAACGCTCTGGAGCACCCACAAACAGAATCCATCTGTGCCTATGTCATTACCACCACTGGAAAACATTAATAAAACGTTAGGTAGGAAAGGAGTGTGTGCTTTCACTCACAGGAACTCCTTGACCGAGAAATACATTTAAAACTCAAGAGGATATATTAAAATATGTGATTCCAGGTTATTATTCTTCCACGTTTTGTCAAATCCCTGGCACTCCATTGTGATAAACTGAGAAAATGATTCGGGCTAATTAAGAGAAAACAGTGTAAGGTCAATATGACCTGGAGAGAGAAAAGAAAAACAAATCGTAAAACTTAATTGGGCCCCTATAAAGAGATAAAACAAGTTACCTCCCTTTTACCTTGTGTAGGATTTATAGTGAGAGAATTTTGTTTAGTTAGCTAGATAATAGCACCTTTCTTAAAATTTATAACTTTGTATAGATAACAAGCAAACATCTGCTGAATGTCTGATTTAACAATATACTATGGATGCTTATAGATAACATTCTTGTTAAGAAATATCTGTTGAATGTATGACCTAACAATGTGTAATGTTTACACTCATGTACCTAACAATGTGTAATGTTTATACTTATGTATAATGAATATTCATGTAGTAGCTGGAAATAAATGTAGAACAACTGTCTTCTTTGGGTGTGACAGGCATTGGGAGTTGTTGAACCCCTTCCCTGATCACCCAGCGCTGAATTTACTTTTATCATATAATAAATTCTGATTGGAAATTGCCCGACTGGGTTTCAATTTCTCACACCATTATTTTCAGTTCCTTTTTTTTTTTGTCTCTTAAATAAGATAAAATGCTGCAGAGGCTAAATGCAGAGTCTTCACATTACTATTCTGTCCATCCAGTGTTGGAATTGATTAAAGTAAATAAAATGACAGATAAGATTTTCTTTCTGATAATGATGTCTTTTCTTATTCTCCCTTTTCTTCAGAGTTGCTTAGTTTAAATGTATTAGTTTAGGGATTTCTTTCTGATGACTGCATTAATAGAGCAATTCCCCCCAAGGAAAGGAGAAAGAAAGAGATTCTTATTTGTGCTCAGAGGGCTGGAGCACCTCCCCTACGAAGACAGGCTGAGAGAGCGGAGGCTGTTCAGCCTGGAGAAGAGAGGGCTCCGGGGAGAGCTCACAGCACCTTCCAGTACCTAAAGGGGGAGTACAGAAAAGAGAAGAGTGACGTCTTTACACGAGTAGATAGGGCAAAGGGGAATGGTTTTAAACTAAAGAGGAGAGATTTAAATTAGACATTAGAAGAAATTCTTTGCTGTGAAGGTGGTGAGGCACTGGAACAGGCTGCCCAGGAAAGCTGTGGATGCCCCACTCCTGGAAGTATTCAAGGCCAGGATGGAGCTCTGAACAACGCGGTGTACCGGAAGTTCTCCCCTCTCCCACAGCTGGAGCCGTTGGAACTGCATGATCCCTCAGCTCCCGTCCAGCCCCGCCCCTCAAGCTCTCCCGTTCCCGTCCCGCCCGTCTGCCGCAGCGCAGGGGGCGCGAGGGCCTCTGGGCGCGGGGCCCCGCCCCCGTGCGTCACGGGCTGTCGGCGCGGCGATTGGCTGCGACGGCCGAGGCCCCGCCCTCCCCCCCGCGCGGCCGGGGATGTCGCAGTTGCTCTGCGTCGTTGTCGCTTGAAACGCGGCCCAAAATGGCGGCGGCGGCGTCTGGCGGGAGCGGAGCCCAGGCGGCGGCCAGGATGGAGGGGGCGAACGGAGAGGAGGAGACGGCAGCGGCCGCGGCGGCCGAGGATGAGGAGGACGGGGAGGAAGACGGCAGCGGGGTGGGCAAAGCGGCGGGTGCCGGCGGGGAGGCTGGCGGCGGAGTGAGCGAAGAGGAGGAGGAGGACGTCGAGGACGAGGACGTGTTCGAGGTGGAGAAGATCCTGGACGTGAAGACCGAGGGGGTGAGTGCGCAGATCTCTGACACTGGGCGGAAACCACGCGAAAACAGTAACCCGTTACAATTGTAATCTAAAACTCGTTGTGCACAGCTTTTGCGAAGAAGTTCTTTGCCCCTTACTTCAGATTCAGTCTCCTCAGCCAAAGCTGTACCTTTACTATTTTTGTTTTTTATTTTTGTCTCTGTTGTTAAATTGCTCTTGGCTTTTACGGCTGAACTGCAGTAGTGTTTTGATTGAAATGTTTGAGAGCAGACATGGACAAGATTGAATATAAAGGAGAATTTAGAGGTGGTTTCGAGATATGTTCAGTGAGACCGTATTCACTGGGTTACAAAACGCGTGAAGACCTCCTAAAATAAGAGAGACTTCTGTCAATTAAAATAACTAGTTGTAGTATCTTTGCATTGTTTAAAGAGAAATACCAGACCTTAATTTCTTTCTTTGAAAGCAACCTAGACTGGATGAAGTTCTTAAAAAATTTCCTAAATCTCAGATAGAAAAAATAATTAATATAGCGGGGTTTTTTTAAGATTTTGTGTCTGAAAAATTTTTATTTTAACTAATTTATGATTTTTATTTTAGGGTTCAGTGAGGTACACGATGCTATAAAATTCTGCCTATTTCGTCTAAAACATCAGAGTTTTGAAACCCTTAGGTTGGAGAATCTTCAGACCAGTAATTTCTTAGATGTTTGTGGTGTTCTTATGAGATATGTGATGTACCTTGACTGAAATATGTTGATGGCTTAAGAATGTTATGCTTCTGGGGTAATACAATATTTGTAGCTTTACCTGTATGCAGTGTTGGTCAGCATAAGTCAGGCTTGAAAACAAGAGGATTCGTTTTTTTCTTTTCCTTTACCCCCCTCCCAGCGATGGAACCTAAAATCTGTAGGTTTAGGTGGTGGTGAGGCATATGATTTCACAGACTTTTAAAGAGTAGCAGAATACATCAAGTGCCATCTCTTGAAGATGTCTTTGGCATTTGCTGGTGAAAGGGTGTCTTTGCCTCCATGCTCTTCCAAGCGGAGGTTTCCGAGCTGGTTCAGTGCAACAAGGTTCACTCAGCATGTGTTGATTGTGGTTTTGTGGTGTGAGCTCCAAATGCATCAGGTCCTCTCTCCATTGCTCTGCAGTGGGCCCTGTGTTACTGTGCATCAGAAGTACAGGACAAGGCAGTAACTCATGCCCATTCTAACTTCCAAAACGGCTGGGAAAAGCTGTGTGTTACCCTTCGGTGGAGTATGTATTACATAACCTGCTTTAGAGTAGTGGTTCCCAGCTTGCAGATTCCCAAGTCTGACATGAAGTCCAAACAGGTAGACTGGGTTGGCCATTGTCCAGTGCAGCATCAGTGTGTTCCTGTGTCACAGTGACAGGAGCGTGGGAGCCACAGAGCACTGTATGGAGATACACTTTTCAGGCACAGTCCTGGTTTTGCTGGACCTTGTAGTAGTGGTAGGATGAGAGACTGCACTCCTGGGTTGGGATTGCGCTGGGGAGTTAGACCTGGGGATAAATAAAACATTAACATGTCCTACTTAAGAGAACAAGCAATGAAAGTTTGAAAATGTATTTTTTTAGTATATCTAGAAAGCTTTTCGTACTGCACCACAGTTGCACTAAAACAACAGGCTCCAGAGCAAATTGTGATATTCTCCAGTGGAAATGGGTAACCTTAACTCTGCTGTTTAATGGCATGGTGGTACCCCTTTCCATAGGAGTTGGTTCTAGCCCATCACTAGTTCACATAGAAGCTACAGTAGTATAAAAATGCTTGGAAGTGTTCTATTATTTCTAAGTGAAATAGAGGGGAAAAATAACAATATTGAGTAAAATAATGTTGATAGGCGAGTGTAAGGCTGCCTGTGTATCTTTAGTGTGATAATTAATATGCTGTCTTCATTTAAGCTGCATTTTTGTATCACTCTCCATGTATGGAATGTAGAGTCATTCAGCAGCCCAACAGTGTTATGTTTCTATTAGACTTCATTTTATCCAGCTTTCTCAATTAATTGAAAAGGGACTTCTACCTCATTTTGTCCCTGAGTTGCAAGGGTGTAACAGTAACTCTGCAGCTAACAGAAGTCCTGCATCTGAAATGAATAACCCTGTGCCCCAGGGCTAGAGGTGAGAGTCCAGCTGGCTAGGAAGAAGATTTGAAGGAAAGGAGCTGGGAGTACCAACAGACAAGTAAGCTGAACATGAGTCAGCAGTTCTTGCAGCAAATAAAGCCAGCAGCATCCAAGAATGTAGCCAGAAGATTGAGGGAGATGATGCTTCCTCTCTAATCAAAGTGCCTGGTTTACTGTGTCAAGTTCTGAGCACCCCAGGGCAGAAGAGACATGGGCGTGCTGGAGAGGAGGATTATGAAAACAGTTAGGGAGCTAAAAGCTGGGTTTGCTTTGCCGTAAGAAGAGAAGAATCAAAGGAGATCATGGGGGTATCTGTATCTATGTGATGGGAGGATGTAGAGAGGACAGAGTCAGATCCTTGTCAGAGGCACAGAGTGAAAGGATGAGAGAGACGGTGGACACAAGCTGGAATATGGGGAAACCTGAATAGATACACTGACTGGGCAGATTTCTGAGCAGCCTGATCTAGTTAGTCCTGCTTTGAGAGGGCATTTTGCTAAATGTTAAGTATTTAACTAATGTGTCTGAATATAGGCTATTTATTTATATGTCTGTGAAACAAAATACAGAAGATTGTAAGTAGAGCTGATTGCTGAAGTTTAATGGCTTGTATATACACTTGGTCAAAGGTTACTGATGCTCAGGCAAAAAATGTATGGGTATATGGATATACATTTAACAGTAAGTGCCAAATGGCAGTTCTTTTGAGTCTTTCTTTTTCCAGACTTAGTTAGCAGTGTAAGGTCTTTCAGAGCATTATCACTCCATGTTTGAAAGAAAGCCTCTCAAAGGTGCTTTTCTCAGTACATTTGCTAATAAATTTATTTTTAATGGTAAAATACTTTCTAATCTAGGAGAAAAAAGTACAGAGAGACTAAAAGGTGCAATTTTATTCCTCAGTGAAGTTAAATACTGTTGAAACAATTGGTCTCGGCTTTTTGTATGTAATCTTTTACCAAAATCTTTGTAATTAACTCCTCTGAGATGCACACACTCAGATTTTTGTCTGTGTTTAATTTGATCTTATTGGTGGTTTGTTCTTTTTCCGAATTGTTGGTGTTTCAGTTTATAAAAAATGGAATTGATTACAAGTATAAATTATGAGTTCCAGTATAGAATTAAGTGAATGGTGTTAATTCATTAGAAATCTTATTGTTTTATATAAAGTTCTTCAGCAAAGAAGAGCAATTCAAGCTTGAAATATAAATAGAATACATATTAAAACTTTAAAAAGAATAGTTTCATAAGTGTCAGACAGTCCATTTTGATAAAGTGACCGGGAATTTGTGATGTACATTATAGCTATGGTTCTAAACAAATGTTAGACATTACAAGTATTTTGGATAAAACTACTCCAACTACAGAAACACTTTACAGCCTTCTTAGTTCAGTATGTGGTGCAGGTGGAAATAATTCTGGGAATTCTTATCTCAGCATTGGGTTGAACTCCCATCACGTGGCTTACCATATACACAAAATGATATATCCACAAAGATCCCCAAGAATTAAGTAGCTGATGCAGTACTATGCTGTGTTGTATTAAATGTTGTGTTTTTTTCTTACAGGGTAAAGTTCTCTATAAAGTACGGTGGAAAGGTTATACCTCTGATGATGATACTTGGGAACCAGAGGTTCATTTGGAAGACTGCAAAGAAGTGCTGCTTGAATTCAGAAAAAAATTTGTGGACAATAAGCCTAAACCTGTTAAAAAAGACATACAGGTGTGTTTCACCTTTCAGTATCTTACACTGAAGATGTATTCACTGTCTAGGCTCTGCTAATGGGAGGATGAAGAAGGGAAGACATTTGAAATGTAGAATTAAGAAGACTTAAGGAATCTCTTTCATCTGAAACGATTTTGTTTCTTGTGAAACTTAATGTTACTGCTGTTCTCTGGTAGGGATTTTTCTTAACTGACAAGTTTGCTTGTAGACTGAATCCATCCAAACTTTATTTCCATTTTTAATGTGACTATATGAAGGATGTATGGCCATTCTGGTTTGTTTTTGACAACGTGAATAACCCCTTTTCCCTACCCACAAGGGTATTGTCTTGTCCATGAAGCTGGGTGCACTGCTCCCATCACCCTCCTGCTTTCTGTAGCAGATAGATGAATTTTTACATGTTATCATTTAAGTTTGGTAAGAAAGGATTACAGAAAAATTAGTTGCAAGAAAGCAGTATATGGCTTTTTCTTTTCTCATTTTTAACTGCTCAGTCGGTTTGAAAAAGAAGTGTAAGGATCTTTTTTGAAAAATGGTACCCTGCTTCTGGGAAACTTAGAGGTAAATTTTACGGGATCATATTAAATATTTTTGATGTAAAATGGGTCAGATTTAGTTCTGTTCTGGAATCTGGTTATTGGATGTATAATTGATTGTACTTGACTTGTTTATGTGTTCATTCTTATCCAAGCAGTTAGTAATGTAACTTGGTGAAGTAAGCTAGAATTGTATTTATGAAGTTTGCAATTTGGCAATGAGGAATGATCGTGGCAGTGACCAAAAGATTAAAGTGCTTAAAAATTTACTTTTCCCAAACATGACCGCTACCAGTTTTGTAGACTTTGCACCAAAATGATAGTTTATTGGGGAAAGAAATATTTTTTTTTCTTTACCTTTTAGAAACTGTCTCTAAACGATGATATATTTGAAGCAGAATCTGACAGTGACTGGCAAAGTGAAACAAAAGATGATGTTTCACCAAAGAAGAAAAAGAAGAAGTCAAAAGATGTAGAGGATAGAAGTCCAGATGACCTGAAGAAGAAAAAGTCCAAGTCAGCAAAACTCAAAGAAAAACCCAGAACAGAATGTGAAAATTCCTCAGATGCTTTGGTTTTTGATTCAAAACCAAAAAAAAGGACTTTAGAAACCAAGGAGGACTCAAAGGACCCAAAGAAGCAAAGGAAAGAAGATACTAAAGAAACCAAGAAAAAAAAAGGTGAAGTTAAAGATTTAAAAATAAAAGCTAAAGAAGATTATAAAGAAAATAAAAGATCACCGAGGGAAAAGCATGGAGATACTCAGCTTGACTCAGAATCAGGTACTCTAGATGATACATTTTCTCAAGGAACTGATAATGAAAGCTCAGACTTAAATTCTGAAAATAAAGACGAGAAGCAAAAGGTGATAAGCAGGGAAGAGAGATTGGAACAAGAAAGTGATGAAAAAGATGCCATTGCTGATAGGCAGCTTGATGGATCAGCAAGTAATGAAGATGATAGTATTGATGTTAAGGTTAAAACAAAGAAGAAAAAAAATCAGAAAGAAGACTCTAGAGAGGAAGGTGGAAAAGTGGAAATTCAGGATACTTATTCAGAGAAAAAAAGCATGCACAAAAAACAAACAAGTCACGAAAAAGTACCGGGAGAGTTGGAGAAAGTGTCACCTGCTCCTTCACCGGTGCAGAAGGGTGTGAAATTAAGTGCTGATGAAAGGGTGTGCAAGACCATTGATTCACCTGGGGAGGTAAGCAATATTAAGGTATTAGGGTGGGTGTTGAGGATAAAATCAATGAACTTTGAGGTACAGATACCTCAAGCAGTGACTGTTTGGGATGGCAAAGACAGAAGTACAAATTGGAAAGGTATTGAGCTGCATGAAGCTAAAGAAATGCCCACTGCACAATGCATGAGAGACTAGAGAATTTCTGGATTCGGAATGCTATAAAAGGGGAATGCTTTAGGAAAGAAGGGTGTATTTAAATAGGAAGGGATAAATTTCTCCTCTTTGTTATGCATTCTTAGAATGAAATCTACTGTTCTTTCAAAGCATGCTGTTGTTTTGAGCTTTGTTCCTGCCCACCTTCAACAGTTGCCTCAGTTTCACTTTTTTTTGCTTGTGTAGTAAAAGATACAGTCTTGAGCAACAGTCCATTCAGCACTGCACAAAGTGCACTTTTGAGCTGAAACACACGTTTGATCTCTCTCAGACACTGACCATTCTGTTATACCTTATGCAGTAGTACCTAACTGAAAACTGGAGTGCTGAAATCACTTCTAAAACCAAGACTCCAGATAATTGTGCAGCAGTCTTGTGTCAGAATTCCTGGAGTACTTGTAGAAAATGTTTAGTTTCATAAGAATTAGAAATGCTTTACCTGTTGTAAGAAATGGGGTAAGCAAATACCATACTATTTGTTTTTCCTTATTTAATACAGTAGTGTTTTAAGAAAGCAGTGTTGTGAAGGTGAAAGAAAAAATTTGATGGAAAAAATAAAATTTTAATGTTTCTGGGAATATAACTTCTTTCAACTGCTTCAGACTGTTCTAATACAGTTTGCAGTTCATAAAACATTGGCAGCTCAGAGAAAACTCGTTCTGATTTAAGAGGATTGTAGCCAAAACTTCTTGATACTTAATGGATTATATCCCTCTTCTGAGGCCATGATTCTGTGGTGGGAAGTTTCTTCTGTGGGTTCAACAGCAGTCCTCTGCTTATGATTGTGTGTATGGAGTAGGCCACCTTTAGCATAAGTAAGTTCATTTGGGGATAGAGAATTCCATGGCATAATCTCAGAGTAGAGCTACACAGAAGAGTGTTTTTGCAGGGTCTTAGTGGTGAAAGCTCTTGAAAACAAGCAAGTACTATGAGGCATAGCCCAGTTTCAGAAGGTAATTTAATTACCTGAAATGGTATGGCCCTTTATTACCCAAGTATTTTACTCATTGTTCAAGGCTATAGCATTTGTATCAGAGAAGATAATCAGATCAATCTTTGGAATTCTGTTCTGTTCTATTTACCAGTAGTATAAAAATCCTGTCACCCTGAACATAACAGCAGATGAAAGTGGGTTTACTTATGGCTCTTCAGCCAGCACTCTCAGTGAGTTGTCTGTATGCTTTTCTCGTGGTCACGCTCCAGGGAAGGTCATGCTCCAAGGTACCAAGGAAGCAGGGAAGGCATTCTGCTCTTTGCTTTTTTTGAGTTTGGGAAGCTTAAACACTGTTTTCTGTAACTAGTTAGTTACCCTTTGGGGCAGCTGTGGACTTGTGTGGGTAGGTTGGGTGGAGTGTTCTGGAGGTTTTTTTGTTCACTACATTGTTGGCCCAAGCAGATTATTCTTTTCAAATAAAAGCATTGTGTATGTTTCAGATACCTGCCTTTCCTTGTGTAACTCTGCTTGTAGAACCACCATGTCAATTTATAGCACAGTATTCTCTGTTTAGAATCAGTTAGCGTGCTGAACCCTTCTTTTCATTTGATTTACCTCCAAAAATAAATGTGTATGTTGTGCATCTGATCATTTTTAGAAATTTGGACTACAGTTCAGGATTACTGATTTTACCAGCCCCACTGTAGCGAATATCCAGTAGTCCCTTTAGTAAGTTACAGGTTTCCTCCTAAATACTTAGCATTTGCCAGGATTAGCGGCTCTCTGTTAATCGTGTGAGGGATCAGAAGCTGAGGTTTTGTGGAGGAAAGGGAGGTGGCAAGAAAGACAATTAAATGTCTCAACTCTGCTAATACATTATGATACATGAAACTAATGTATTTTGATTAAGGTTTTTTCCTGTGTCAGAGAAATGGTGACATTTAATGATGAATATAGTCTGTAGTTCTTGTGTGGACTTCTTTTGGGGCAGTTTTTCAGAAAGCCGGTGCTATTCCAGGTTAGTGTTGGAGGCCAATACAAAGCCATGCCAAGGAGCCTTGTCCTGCCTACTCTGCAGTTGAATTTTCTGTCTGAATGGAGAGAGATGATTACAGGAGGAGAAAGGCAAACTTTGGTAGAGGCACTTGAACCCTACTTTGGCAAATTTGATTATGTATCTACAATAATTTTTTCTGTGATAGTAGGTATTACTAAGCTTGAACTTCTGTGTGGATGAGTTTCGGTGGATTTTTCTGAGTGTCTTTTTCACAAATTACTGTTGCTATAACATTCTGTATGTGTAAATTGGAAAATTTAGCACCTTTTGTGTCCAGATTTCAAGTTTTCTCAGTTGAGGTTCAAGTCAGTGTTGTCATAACTGCTGGTAATACAAAATTGTTAAATAGTTTGAAATAATTACATTTTATTCAGGTTCAGTATTTGAAACAAATGAAAAGTTCATAATTTTGAATTTCCTTCAAAATGCTGTTTTTACCATACCTGCACCTCGTGCCATAGAGCGACCTTGCATGGCTGTGTAAAAGTATTAATTGAAGTTGTTTTGTGCTGGATGTAACACCTCTTCTCTTGGGGAGGAAGCCTTCACGGACTTAATTCCTCACTCACCTATTTAATTATTTTCTTAGGAATGTCCACAAGTCTGTTGCATACAGATTTCAGTAGTATTAATTGTAAATATATTTTATTGTTGGAGTGGTGAAAGTTTATTTTCCATTTTTTTTCTACCACTGAAATTTGATATCTGTTCTCAATATTAGGAGAAAGAAGTAAAGAAAATGGAAAGTAAAGAAAAATCTCAAAGAAAAGAGTCTGAAAAAGAAGAAAAAAGCAGAAAAGAACAGAAGAGCCTAAAAAGTAAGTGCTTTAAAAGAGAGAAGGTAACAACACTTCAGGACATTCTCCTCTTAGTTCTACAAGGGTGGATATTGTATAGTTTTGTAACACACACACCAGAAACAAGGAATTCTGCTTTTATTTTATGAAGCAAAAGTCTTTTCACCAGAACTGAATTATTTGATACGCACAGAAAAATGTCTAGATTGTATTTGTATTCTTAATAGTATAATGGAACATAAGTGTTACTGCTCTTGATCTCAGAAAAACTAGATTACTTTATTCAGGATAAATTCCTTCACTACTCTGATGAGGATGAACTGAGGAAAACTAGGTAACTCCACCTTTGATAATCATGGTTGAATGAAAAGCAGTAATAGCAGGTTAAGCTGCTGATCACTGAAGCAATGGCAAGCAATGGTTTGGAAATTTACAAGTTATTTGTTACTTATTTTACTTTTTTTTTTTCATCCATAAAATCAAATACATGATAGATGGCAAGCAACAAGTCCTGAGTTTGGGTATGGACATGCAGTTAGAATGGCTGACACTAGAAGAATTCCAGAAGCATCTTGATGGAGAAGATGAGAATCACGTATTAACGGAACCAATATCAAGCGGTGAGTATTTGCCGGGAGAAAGGAGTGTTTCTTAGCTGACATTTCAAAGGGAAATATCCTATAAGTGCATTGAATTTATTTTCTAGCTCTCCTGAGGGATGCTGTTAAAAGTGGAGATTACATGACAGTGAAAATGGCACTTTCTTCAAATGAAGAATATAATCTGGATCAGGAGGTAATTTTTCAGCAATAGAAGTATTGGAGCGGGAGGAAAGAGTACAAATTTTGATTTGTTTGAAAAGCTTTCCCCTTTGGTGTTGTATCTCACCTTGATAAAAAACCACAAGCTGACAAAAGGGAGTACAGACTTAGAGGCTTCAGTATTTGTTATCTATGTCTTCCAAAGAAAAAATCAAGTTTGATAGAACTGTCGCAATAACTGGATTTGTGGCCAATTTGCCCACTGTGTTTAACTGAATATTAAATGTGAAACTTTACATGCTGTAAGGAATGATAACCATTAGGTCAAGTGGCTAAAATATGTGAAACATTATATGCAGAGGAAAAAAAAATTCTAAAAAAAAAAAAACTCCAAAAACCTGAAAGTTCTGTCTGGCACACTGGGACCACTTCACTCCATAATTAATTTTCTTCCAGTTTGCCATCGCATCATCTGTGTTCTTACTGGATTTTCTTTTCAAGGATCTATTTTCCTGTGAAATAGTACTGTAGTTCCATTTTTTAGTATTAAAATCTCTGATACCAGTATTTTCACTGATGATCTCATGTAGCTGTATTGTGTCACGGCTAGACTTTGCAAACGAAGATTTGGGAAGGGCTCTACCCACGTTTGTTGCAAGCACGTTGGTGGCTAAAAAGGCCAATATGAGATAGACATATCCGATTGCAAAAGGCACAGCAGAAAGACTCCTTAGATGGTGTATTCTGCAATATATATATTTTGCAACAGGGCTGCTGCAGCGTTTAACATCCTGCTTTGCAGATGCTGCTGAGCTCTTTGGGCTGGAAGTCAGTTGCATTGTGTAGCGTTTTGAGAACTCTACATTCTGCTAAGGCTTCTGTAGTATAGTAGAAAAGAAACCAAATGAACTACTGAGGCAAGCATGTGTTCTTTGAATTGCAGTGTCTGGTGGAAAATGCAGGAAGGAGTGAGGAGACTGGCCACTCACAGGAGTGTCTTTATACTTATACTCTAATAAAATCAAGAAACTCTGTAGTGGTAGCAAATGATTTGAGCCATAGTGGTTTTTTTTTCTCCAGTGGCTGCTGATTTTCCACTGTCTTGCTGTCATTCCCACCCTCAAATACCTTGCTGCCTGACTTCCTGGTTCATTCTGGTTTTCCTCCTTCTTGTTCTGGTCCCCAGAACGTTACAAATTTTGCAGATGATGGAGTTCAGACTGAGACCTCTGGACCAGAGAAGTGGGAGGTGATAGTTTGTCAGTATCTGGCAGCCATGCATGTGTGAATTCTTCTGCCAGGGAGGGAAATCTTTGGGAAACCTGTTGATGCGCTTGCAGTTCTTGTCTTGCAGCTTTGGTTTTTCTTGAAGTATTTGATTTTTTTTATTATTATTTTTTGTAATGGCAATGATTCTTGTTACAGGACTCAAATGGAATGACCCTAGTAATGCTTGCTGCTGCTGGTGGGCATGATGACCTTCTGCGGATCCTAATCAGGAAAGGAGCTAAAGTTAATGGCAGACAGAAAAATGGAACAACAGCATTGATACATGCAGTTGAAAAGGTTGACCTGGTTATTGTCATATTTGTGGTTCTTGGCTCTTTTAGTTATGTTTAAAGGTGGACACAATTTATTTCCTTTTGATGATGCCTAGAACTAGTTAGCAAGATACAGCGGGGTGACCTTAAATGCATGATTTCAACAGCTGTGGTTACTGTAGTGTAAATAAGTTCTGATCACAAGCCCTACCCTGAGTAGAGAATATCATAGGAGGAAAAGTGGAGGCAAAGGATCTCTTTGAACTTTAGTCTGTCATGGGAGTTGAAGTCCTTGTGTTAGAATTGCTTGTTATGTTCTCTGGCTACACAGGATCCAAACTGGGAAGTCTTAGAGAGAAGATCTCTGATTAAGTAGAGTTTACTGTTTAAAAGTTGGGCAATGGACACAGTGGCAAGGTCTTCTCAAACTAAGACCAGGTAAACTAGTACAATCATAGTAAGTTAGAGTTTCACAGGTGTCCTGCTCTGTTCAGGTTGGTTTGTGTGCTTTCCCACGTACAGTATATAAAAGGCCAAAAGGAAGCTTGATTCCAGTTTGGTGACTAATGCAAACACGCTGCTTTCTTCCTATAATGTTCATTGTTGCAGGGTTTAGAAAAAAGTAAGAATTGTGAATATTTACAGTTATCCTACTTACCTGAGTCTAAATTGTTCTTTATTAGCCACGGGAGAGAAAAGTGTTAATTGTGTAATGACTCGTGTTTTGAATTTTAGGGGTGGATTTTAAGTAAATGTCATTTTATACTCTGAAACAAAACCAGAATATTTTTTACTTACTTGTCTTCTGGTTTTGGGTTGGTTTTCTTTTCAGAATTTTTTAACAACAGTAGCTATTCTTCTGGAAGCTGGGGCGTATGTGAACACACGGCAGAGCAGTGGTGAAACTGCCTTAATGAAGGTAAATTCAGTGTTTGTCCTGACACAGTTTAATTGTAAATACTTTTGGCAAACTAATAAAACATCATAACATATTTGTAGAGTTCAATTAGGGAACATACTACGTTTGAAATAACAATACTATTCATAGTTACTCCAAACAGTGTTTTTTTAATCCTTTTTTTTTACATGTACTGTAATATCTAAACAGTAAATGTAGATGCTGTCAAGCATGCAGTGCTAACTGTGGCTCATCATCTTCTGTTGTTTGGCTCAAAAAAGTGCAGATGTGGTCTTTAAACTGAGATAATCAGATTGTCAGCAGGACGAGAAAAATTCCAGAAAGGAAAATCTTTCCCTTGGGTGTTGCTGTGATTGACACTTGTCATTTCATTGCAAGCCAGAAATAAAATAGCTGGTTTTCAGTCTCCTTCCCACTGCCTGTTCTGCACCTCTTCCCTCGGTCACAAAGGAAATTTTTTTTATTTTGTTGTAATGGGAAAATTCTAAGACTCTTAAAACAACCTGTTCTCTTAATAATTTTTTCTTTATATCAAATAATTTCACCAGAGTTCCCCTTTGGATAAACTTGCTGTATTTATATGTAGGCTATTTATGCAGTTTGTTTGCAGATGAGTTACAAAAGCTTTTCTGTGCAGACAGTGTGGTATTGTTTCTCTTCTACTCTCTGCAAGGCTTAAGAACTGTGGGGGTTTCACATTTGCTCTAAAGAAAACATCATCACCCTTGTGGTTTCCTCAGCCACTTCAGTCCAAAATCTCTTCATAATTTGGCTACCTCCATGAACCTCAGTTTTGACCTTCATTGTTTTTAAAGGTTTTGTTAGTATTTAAAGCACAGCTGTACATACTTTGTAATTGGCAGCCTACAGTGACTTACTGTGGATATTTGTTTTGCTACACAAGGAATAGGATCTTCATTTCCAGTAACTTATGGAACAAGTTTAGCCCTGTGTGGATAAACATATCAGTGTGTTTATTACACTCTAATGTTAGGAGTTGGATCATACTTTTCAAGAGGGGGGGGAAGTCTTGGCACTTAATTCCTTTCTGTGAGGTGGTGTGGGATTTTTGTGGTTTTTTTGGTTTGAGGGAGGCAGGTGGGTTGGTTTATTAATGGAAGATTATGGATTGAAGGCACAAATAAAAGTTCAGAGTGGAAACAAATTTCAGAAGTTAACTTCTGAAAGGCCTTACAGAGATAGAAAGTTGTATCACTTGTGACTTTCCCTAATTTGTCTGAGTGAAGCATTTGAAAGCAAGAGACCAAGAGCATGTGTTTGCATTCTTCTAAGTAACACTTTTTTAGATTTCCTTGTGCTTTTGTTAAGTCTTTGGTTGACATACCCTGAAATTCTTGGTGTAAATCACAGTGAACAGCCTTGGACCCTTAAGCAGTGGATAACAGTGACTGTCTAACATAGTTAAATAATGATCTGGGGCAAATTCTGTTAATTTACTGCACACCCAAAATACCGTTTGAACTGAGGTGTCTAGAAACAGGCACTGGGAAATGTTACTTTAGTCATTCCGAATAGTTCTGCAGAAACATATTTATTCAGGTAAACAATTGCAACGAAATTTACAGTTGCTGAACTCCAGCAGATTGCATGTTTTCACAGAAGTTTTGGGACTTGCTTTATCTATTTTTTTTTTTCTCTAATTATGTCCACTGGTAATCCTGAGCATTGCTGCTTCTGTGGGATAAGGTGTGTCATATTGCCTGGATAAAGATAAAATAATTATGGAGTGTGTTCCTGAGTTTCTGGTTCTGTTACCGTTCAGAGACCAACTGCCTAAACTTGTCTTCTGGATTGTAACTAATTTTGGATTTTAATTAATTTTTGTGGTTCTACTTGTCATCACATTATGCTGTTTTCTGACAGGGATTTGTCGTTGTTTTCTATCCTTCCACCTTCTCCCTTTCTACACAGGCTTGTAAAAGAGGGAATTCTGATATCGTGCGGCTTATGATTGAAAGCGGAGCAGATTGTAACATTTTGTCAAAGCATCAGAACAATGCGATGCATTATGCTAAACAATGTAATAACATACTGGTGTATGAACAGCTCAGGAGCCATTTGGAAACGTGAGTAAACTACTTTGAAGTTTGTAACACTAGACATGTCATAGTTTTGGTTGAAGTTACGAGGAAGAGGGGAAAATTTTCAGGAAAGAAAACAGATCTGATTTGGGCAGAAAGCTAACTAATAAATCACGTGAAATTAAAATTATGTGAGCTACCAGAATCAGCATACGCTTGCTCAAACGCTGAGTAAAAAGATGGAAAGGAGGAAAAGGTAATTACTAGAAGTAAAAGATTCCTTAAACTAGAAATACATCAATCATAAAAACTAAAAAGTGTATAAGCACTGGACAGTTGAATGTAAACTCTTAGTAGGGCATGCCAAATAAAATACCTTGCTAGAAAGCATAGGAAAAAATCAAACAAAAGAACACCAAACAAAACCACTGAAAAATCAGTGCAGATAGTTGGGGGGTGTTGGACCTTTCAAAATCAGCTGTGCACTGAGAGTGCCAGGGGTAAAGCTTTCATGCCAGTAGATGATGGAAATAAAAATCTTTTATCATGCAGCAGGAATGACTGAAGAGCAGTGCAGTGTATGTGATACGTGAAGTGTTGATGTCATATGGTCATGTAAAAATATACTGAGCTAAACTGAGACAAAGAGAAGGAGGACGCTCTTTAAATATCAGTTTGGAGGAATACTGATAGTTACTGTATCAGGGCAGAAAATCAAAACCAACAATCTATAAACTTGGAGAAGACTCAGGCAGGGTCTCAGGACTTCTGCAGCAGGTGAGATTTTGCCATGAATGCATAGTTGGTGCTGGAAGAACACTGTTTCAGTGCAAGATTCTTCTCTTGTTTCATAATGATTTAATCCTAGTGATTCATCGACATAGTATGAAATAATCTATCAAGTAGTTTGTAGTTCAAGCTCATTCTCTTTTAGTGTTTAGAGAGCCCTGGCTGTTTTCTGGCTCTGATCTCTTGCGTTTCCCATCAGCTGATGTCTTAAATCTATCTGGACAGAAACTGCCTTGTAATGGTCAATGTGTGTCTATCAAAAAACACCTGAAGTGACAGGGCAAATGAGACAGAGTCGGGCTCTTATCGGTAGTGCCCAGTGACTGGACAAGGGGCTGTGGGCACAAACTGAAACACAGGAGGCTTCCTCTGAGCATCAGGAAACACATTTTTACTGCTGAGTTTGATAGAGCACTGTCACAGGCTGCCCAGAGGGGTTATCAGGTCTCCATGCCTAGAAACTTTCAAAAGCCATCTAGGCAGGGTCCTGGGCAACCAGCTCTAGGTGGCCCTGATTGACCAGAGATAGTGGACTAGATGACTTCCAGAGGTCCCTTCGAGCCTCAGCCATTCTCTGTTGTTATGATTCTGTAATTTCATAAAGGAGTTCCTAAGATCCCCTGAGCTTTCTCTTCTCCAGGCTGAACAGTCCCAACTTTCTCAGCCTTTACTGTTAGGAGAGATGCTCCAGTCCCTTCATCATCTCTATGACCTTTTGTTGGTCTCTCTCCAGTACATCTCTCATGTGGTGAGGAACCTGGAACTGGACACAGTACTCAAGGTGTGATCTCCCCAGTGCCGAGTTAGGGGAAGGGATCCCGTCCTGTGACCTGTGACAGTGCTCTGCCTAATGCAGCCCAGGATGCTGTTGGCTGCCTTTGCAGCAAGAGCAGATTGCTGGCTCAGGTTCAGCCTTGTGTCCACCAGGTCATTTATTGCCAGGCTGCTTTCCAGCTGGGTGATTCCCAGCATGTCCTGGTACCTGGGGCAGGACTTTGCACTGCTCCGTGATGAACATAATGAGGTTCCTGTCAACCCATTTGTCCAACCTGTTGAGGTCTCCTGTGGATGACAGAGATACACCAGAAGGTCCCAGGAGTGCCAGGTCTGTCTCATCTGCAGACATGCTGAGGTGCCCTGCCCCCTCATCCAGGTCGTTAATGAAGATTTTAAATGGGACTGGACCCAGTACTGACTTCAGGGGTGCACCAGTAGTGACTGGTTTCCAGCTAGATTTTGTGCTCATGATTTTTGCTGAAGTAATGTGTTCTGATCCAGTTTCATACTGGGAGGAAAGCATTGTGAAAGTTTTTAATGCCATGTAAAGGTTGTCTGAGGTATTGTAAATCACTGCATCGAATTTTTGTCCTGAGCAGGTGAACACTATAGGAAATGTTTTCTTCTTGTACGAGGCTAAATGGAAAAAAAGTGCTAAAAGCATAAAAACTAATAATAATTTTTCAAGCATAGAAAGCTTGTTAAAGTAAGCAGGGGCAGCCGAAGTGCATAAATGGAGTATGCTGGTTTTTCCCTAGGGAAGAAAATTGTGACTTGTGAGTTAAGGTTTTGAAGGCAACAGCAAGCATGCAGAGAAGTGATGTGGTACCTGCTGTTCAGTTCATTGATACTTTGTCACTCATTCGCTATTTGATGCTTTTTACAGTTTGTTTCCTATTTAACATCTGCCACCTTCCATTTCATCTAATCTGAATAATGAGTTTTGCAAGACCTTGACCATGTAATTTTGCCAGTGAAGTGGCAGTTGAAATTAAATATCGATAATTGCAAAGTGATGTCCATGGGGTGTTACTGTGGTGATGTGAACTATACAAGGAGTAACACAGCTCTTGCCAATTGAGGAAGCTTCTAGACTCATTACCTGAAAATACCAGTTCAGTGTTTTCAGTTTTTCAGTCAAAAAGGAGGATAATACAGTAGTAGTGGAGCTGAAAATAAAATGATTGAAAGCTCAAAATCTAAAATCTGAAAACAACAACAGACAATAACCCAAAATGATGAGACAGGTTCTGCAGGCCCTCCTAGTAAATGATTTAGTGATAGCTTTGAAGTGTAGGAATATTTTTGCACAGAAAAACTGTATTATGGATCTCGTTGCAGAATGCTGTGGTCACGAATGCACGAGATTTTAGAATGGCTTACGTAGATCTAAGGAGATGTGATTTGGCTGTAGTCTCTAGTTTTGGATACCTCTAAATCAGGTTGCTGGAAAATAGGACAGTGTACCAAAAAAAAGATGACTGTTTAATACAACTTTGTCAAGCAACTGGAAACTAGGCTACATGCACTTCCACGCTCGCTTCGGCATGGCAATTCCTGGGGTTTCTTTCCAGGTAAACGCATAAATTTTAGTTTCTGCAGGTGATAATCTTGGCTAGCAAGGCAGGAAACTGTACTCTGAATAATAACTGAATAAAAGCTATAAAGCTGCAGTAGTCAGGACCTTTGCTGTGCACAAGGATTTAAAACCCATTTCTGACAAACAGCTTTCTGAAGGGGATCACTGAGTAACCTGTGAGCAAGGGTGCCAAATGCTGTTGGTTAACGTGGTTCCTCTGAAGGCTAGGCTGCTCACTGCCCCCACCTCCCCAGCCTCCCAAAAAAACAAACAAGAAAGCCTAACTTGGCTATTTTCTTGCTACTTTTTCACTGTGATATTCGTAGAGTTTAACTGGGAACTGCATTTTTCCAGTAGTATTGCCAGTAAAATTGTACCAGGACTTGTTTATTTTTACATCGTACTTACAGTCAGGTTGATAAATCAGCCAGGTTGGTTTCTGTTTAGCCACCAGGTAGAAACTGATGTTTAAGGGATATCTTTCTACATAAAAAGCCTTCAAAATATGTGGCTAGTTGGAATTTTTTTAATCTGCTGCAATGCATTTGTATTACCATTTTATTTTTGTGGACCTGATAAATGCATTTCACAAACAGATTGCTGATATTTTAGTAACAAAGCATTGGAATCTGCTGATAAAGTGTTTTAGTAACAAAGCAGTGGAATCTGGGGTTCGTCTATGCGTAAATTTCTTATGATGAAGGAATTCACTCCTGAAAATCAGGAATCTAAAAAGGTGGTCTAGAATCTCTCACTATGTCTATGCCTGGTGAAAGAGTTTATTGTGTGAAGTAGAGACCTGACGTTTGGTCTTCCAGGCTCTCAAAAGTAGCAGAAGATACCATCAGGAAGTACTTCGAAGCTCGTCTTGCTTTGCTGGAGCCAGTCTTTCCAATTGCCTGTCATCGTCTCTGTGAAGGGCCAGACTTCTCCACGGATTTTCACTATAGACCCCCACAAAATGTGCCAGAAGGTAGGAGACTTCTTGTTGTGGTGGGGTTTTTGTTTGTTTAAAAAAGGTAAAATAATGCATTCTAAGTATGTCTTAGAGTCTACTATGCAAAATTATTTTTGTATGACATTGCTGTAAATTACATGAAGGATGCTCTGATCATGGAGCATAGGGAGAGCATTTATACTTTGTGTCATGGGTAGGGTTTGTGTGTATCTTTTTTTTAAAGCTTTTTTTGTTTTAATTGCCACATACGCAGCTTCTTTCTGTTCGTGGCTTACATTAGCTAAGTGACACGCATTATAGGAAGGGAGTGGTTTACCTTCATTCTTTCAGGAATTCCGATACTATACTCTCTTGCTTGGCTTAGTTGAGTCATTTTTATTGAGTATATCAGGGAAATATATACTGATACCGATTTTTCACAAAGTAATACATTAGCATGACTGTTAGATTCCACTTAAATGAAGACTGAAAGTGGAGTGTCTGCCCAGTTTTCTGGTAGTTCAGAGCTGTAGTGTAAGAGTTCAAGTTTTGGATTATAAGTAGCCTATTTTATAGAATTTTTATGTATTAAAATGAGGCATTTGTGGGTATTTAAAGTTGCTGCTTATTGAATTTTGGTGCAGTTCATAAGGATCTATAATTGACTGGGCTCAGTTTCCTGTTTGCTTGACTAGACCCAAACCGCATTAAATTCCATAACTCTCTGAAGCCATAGAGGTGAACTGTGCTGAGGATTGCTGTTTCGATTCTACATTCCTTTCTAGTAGCCACATAAAATTATTGCTGCTGCCAAAAGACCTTAACTTAATGACCAAATCAGTTGTTTTCTGGATCCACTGGCTCGGGAAATGGGATTTTTGCATGTTGCTTTGAAAATCCATTGGGGTTTTGTATATACCATATAATAGGGTTTTTCTGGTATTTTTTAATATATACATATATTTGTACCAGACTGTCTAGAAAGGTTCAGTGTAGGCAGTTCTAAATAATAGATCTCATTTCAGATTGGTGTGACTGAATTGCTTTTCCTTTTCAGGATCTGGACTTCTTCTCTTTGTTTTCCATGCAAATTTCTGTGGTAAAGAAGTCAGCGCTCGGCTTTGTGGACCATGCAGTGTGCAAGCTGTGGTTTTAAATGACAAATTCCAGCTCCCTGTATTTTTGGTAAATCTTTTTGTATAACTGACTGTAAAACTACTTTATAAATTCTTCATGGATCTTCATGGAGCAGCCTGGGAAATCTCAGTGCTGTAATTTGGATTTCAAGTACTGGGATGAAGCATTTTTTTAATTGTCATGTGGGTTTTTTTAAATGAAACTTAATTTTCTTTGTATATGGAGAGGACTACAAACCTTGCTCATACTAGATTCCATAAAAATTTATGACTTAAAAGGCTGGACAGGCTCCTTCTAGGTTTGAGCAGTAGGTTGGATTAGATGTCCTTGAGAGGTCTCCTCCAACCTCAGCCCACGTGTTCCAGGACTTCAGAACTGCAGGTTTGAACAGGCCGGTGAGAGTTCTGAATTTAAAGCTGTGTCACTCTCAAATTCACTTAAGTCTCTTGTTCTTTTGACCCAAATAAGTTCTTAAATATTTTTTTAACAACCTACCTCATAGTTTTAATGCTTAATTTCTGAGTTTTTTTTAATCTATTAAATGCACAATTTGAAGTCCTCTTTGTTTTCTCAGTGGTTGCACCAAAGGTTCTTTGCAGTATACACAACGTTCTTTCCAAAAAAATGCATGGTGAAAATGTTGTGTTCTGTGAGTCCTCTCACAATGTTCTTTTAGCCATATCCTGCCATTAACTTTGTCCATTTTCTTCTTCCTTTTAGGATAGTCACTTTATTTATTCCTTCAGTCCTACTGTAGGTCCTAACAAGCTTTTCATACGGTTGGCAGACGCTCCTACTGCCAAGGTACAAAATGTTCTCAAAATTAAATGTGCATGTTACTTAGTTGTACAATAATTCTTCCATAGTCTAAATCCTTGTAGTTGTATATTGCAAATGTAGAACTAAGGATTTTCCACTGCCTCCTCATCCCAGTTCCCATCAGTTACAGTTCCATCCTGGGACATTGCCAGAACTCAGGAACATTGCCAAGAGTTAGCTCTGTTGCAATTAAATGTTTTATGCTGCAGTCAGAATAATTCATGCACCAGGATAAACTAATGTTACAGCTAAACATCTTCCCCATCTATATTGTGAATTTAATAATTAAAGGATCCATGGAGTGTCCTTTTTTTTTTTTTTGCATAGAGATGTTTTTGCTTGCGTGTTGGAAGTATTTACCAGGGTATGCAGTCTGCTTTTAAATAGTCTGTACAGTCTGTTACATTTACAGGTGGCTTGGGCAATACTCCCTACTACATGTAGCAAGATGCATTATTGGAAGATACATCAGTAAATTTTCCACATTTTCAGATTTAAAAGTTACACTCTTAAATTTTATTGTGCTTTTTGGGTTTTCTTTTCTTAAGGGGAAAAAGGTGTATTCAGATGGAAGTATATGTCTCTCTCTAGTTCAGATTTGGGGCTGACTTGTTCAGACACCACCTGAAGCACTTCTATTCTACTGGAGTCTATTTACAAGCCATTGATAGCTCAGCAGGGTACTATAAACTGATTTTATTAAAGACTTTGTAAATTTTTTCTTTCTCAGTTACTAGCAACTGTGCCTTTTCTTGTGCTGTTCCTACGTTATTAGTGCTTAACACAGTAGTTAGACATGAACAATGCCAAAATGAAACCTCTGTTTGCTTTTGCAGGTAAAGCTGCTAATAGGAGCGTACAGAGTGCAGTTGCAGTGACCTCCCAGCTGCGAGCGTGTTGAGTGGACTGACACTTTTGGATATACTTCTGATTCTTCTGTTCAGAGACTGACAAAGCAGTTTGGAACTTTTTAGCACCACTCTCTTGAGACTTAGTTCCCAGCTCACTGTTGCTCACTGCAGTCACGTAGGAAAGTGTGTTGGAGAGCAGCTGAATGTGCTGCAGTAGTGGGACAGAGTTGTCAGCTTTTGTACTTTGTACAGATGTAGATGTAAGTATTTGTGCCGATACATATAATTTTGTTTTTCTTTACTTGTGGAGTCCAGACTGCATATTTCAGCTTTTCCACAATGTGGAATGGTGCATATAAGAACTATTTAAGGTAACTACATGAAATGTCTTTTTTAATAGAAAGATCTTTTTCATTTGTAAACTAAAGTTTTCTACTTACCCTAATGTTTCTGTGTGAAATGCAGAACTGTCATATTCTTGGAAATTACAGTTTAAAATGACTGCATTAGATTTAACTTCAAATTGCTGAGGGCTGTGTTCTGTTTTAAAACTGTTCCTGCCTCCCAATGAGACAGCAGTTGTGCTTAGAGTGATTCCCTTTGAACTAACACAGTTAATTGCAGGCGTGAACAAAGACATCTGAATAGGCTCAAATCAGAGAGAGCTGCAGTCAGGTTCCTGGTTGTATCAGTGTTTAAAGCTACTTTTGTGTTAGAGGAGCAGCTCCTAGTTTTACAGACATCTTAACTTTTGAGGTCTTAGGTGACATCTGGAAAAACAAAACTGAAAATAGCAAACCAGAAAATGTGTAACTACCTTCAGTATGGAGGCGGTGCTTTTTGTAGACAAGAAGATACCTAGAGAATTTCACATGTTCTCAGCCTGACAGATGAGAACATGTATTGTCCTTTAATTCAGAAATTCAGTTCCTCAGTGCAAAGAGCTGCTATTTTTTTTAATTATTATTATTTTATTTAAATGATCCATTTTATCAGATGACAGCAGTTTTGTAATGGTCTTGTGCTGTAAAATACAAATGTAATACTTCTGCATGGAGTATAGAATATTTTTCTTTGTAAATTAATTAACCAACATCTTGAAAAGTAGGAAAAAAAGAAAAAAAAAAAAGAAACCAAACCAGATCGTGCCTTTGCTGTTCTAGTTGCCATGTGTAGTTTACATGCCACTATGTGCCTATATTATTAGCAAAACTATTGTGCATAAATTCTTAATGTATTTGAGTGCTCATCATCACAATGATGCAGATTATGAATTATCCTTCAAAGAACTGTGACTCTTTAATATAAGGTTCAATTAACGAGTTTTTAATTTTTGGTTTTGAAAGTTTTAATCTTTCCTATTTAGGAGATGCCAAATGGGTAAGGAAAAAAGGACACTTGTAATTTTGTGGAATGTCACATCAAGCTATATAAAACTAGAACAGCAACATGACATAGAAATACTCATTTCTGTTTTGATTTGGAATAGTTGCGTATCTTTTTGCAGACAGTATTGATGAAATGATAACAAGTTTGGGTTCTGTACAGACTTAGTATCTCCACCTCTGTGAAATACATTAGATACCTCACTTCGCCAAGTGTGAACACCTGAAATGCATGAAAAGCTGTTTGAGAATCAGGTGTGTCACTGCCAGCAGTTGGGACTTTGTGTAGCTGTAATTTTAGTCACTGTGCATAACCCTGGATGATGAATAAGGAAAGGGGACACTCGTGTTCCCTTATGGTGGAGTGACAGTTTTCGTGGTCGTGGCTCCCCTCCCTCGGTTACTCTGGCACTCCACATAGAATAGCACAGTGTGTGTGTGCTCCTCTCTTGGGGAAATGGTGGAGCCCTTCAAGGTGGGGATAAGAGGTTTTTGAACAAATGTCCATATGATATAGATGCTATTTAGAAACTGTTGTACAGTGTAACCTAAAAGTGTCTAGTAATGCTCCAAGAGTTGATATAGCAAGCAGTTTTTTTCAAAGGCCATAGATTTAGGGGGTTTGCTTTGTCTTTTCTCTTGAGGCACGGGAGAGGAAGGGAAGGGAGTTCTATAGGACATGGGAATAAAATTTGGGTTTGGGATGGTTTTAAAGGATGGATATTTTGCAGCTATCTTTCTCTTTTAGTTGGCAGTATAAATTCAGAATCGTTACTGAAGATGCATAAAAGACATATGAAAAGCTGTTTGAAGCATGGTTTTGTCTTTTTTTTTTAATCCAATGGCTAAAAAATGTTTTGGTGGACAAAGGGTGAAGAGAAGGTAGCTACAATAAAAACCAATTTTTTAGGCAATGTGGAGAAATACTTTTAAGTACTTGCTCAGTTTCTTCTTTCTGCATCAGCAGCTGCAGTTCCTATGAACTGCAATGGCAGTAAATGGTTCTGAATGCTCGGGATCATTATCTTCCCCTGCTTCATCACCAGCACTTGTGTTCCTGGCTTCTCTCACAGGTCCTGAGGATTGGTGGGTGATGCAGCTGACTGTATCACAGGTCTTCTGTGTTTTCTGCACCCATTTTTCAAAAACAAGATGGGTTTTGATCAGTCTGAATTTAAGAAAGCTGTTCCAGCATGTGGAGGAGACAGCACAGAATGCAGCTGCCATCCTAGCCAGCTAGGATTGCTCCAAGTGCATCAGGACTGTCCCAAAATGTTCTGCCTGTCTGTACTTGCTCTAATTCTGTTAGTGCCATTTGCCTTCCCTTACAGTACTGGAAAACAGCTGTTGTAACATCTTTTTCCTTAGGTCAGTCTGTCAGAGTGGTGGCAGCACGGGAGCAGTGATGACTCTGCATGTGCATTCCTATAGCACTGTTTAGTTTTGCTGGAGTCTGTAATGAAGTCTTGCCCTTTTGAAGGCAAGATAACTATAAAGGCCCCATGGCTACTGGTGCAGCCATGGGCATGCACTGGGGAAGATATTTTTCACCTTGTGAATGTCTTAAAATGTTTGACTGAAGGACAAATCCTAAAAATAGCCAAAAGACACCACAGACTACAAATTTGAGGAGGACTGAGGCAGCAGGAAAAATTAAGGTTTAAAAATGATCTTTAATTTTGGGGAAGAAAAGCCCAGTTAGGCCTGTTACAGCAGTTGCATGTCTTACACTGAACACAATCATCCATACGGGAGAAAAGCTGCTCTCCCAGTAACAGCAGAGCCCCAGCCTGTAAAGGCTGTGCTGACATACAGAGGTTTTTTTTTCAAAAAGGCTTTACAAAGCTGGATGAGACAATCTGTCTGGAAAAGCTTGCACAGGCCATTTAAAAGCTTTGAAAGGTCCCTTACTTTCCTGCATCTGTCATGTCTATTGTGTCAATATTGGAATAGTTCTTTTATGAAGAGCAGGATCAAGATCCCTAAAATCACAAGAGAACCCCACAGACCAGGTCCCCTGCATGCACCCTTCCTGAAACAAAATGATTCCCAGAAACCCCCCAATGGTTCCACAGTGCAGGGACTCCAAGTAAGTACAGCAACACAGTACTGACTGCACTGTTTCTATAAGCAGTGTGATGCAACACTTCCATACACTGAAACACTACTGTGCATCACTAAGATGAGTCTGGCTCCATCTTCCCTACCCCCTTCTGTTACACAGCTGGATTAAGAATATGTCCTAGGCCCTGCCACCTCCTGTTCTCCAGCCAGAACAAACCCTGCTGCCCAGCCCCGTAGCTCCTGTGCTCCAAACTTCTGTCCATCCCAGTGTCCTCCACAGGACTTGTTCCCAATATATCTTGTCTTCAGGAGCCCAGAACTGGTCACAGTGTACAGTGTTCCAGCTGTAGTCTCAGACATGCTGAACAGAGAGGACAGACTGCTCTCCTGGCCCTTGCTCAGCTGTGCTCTTCTAATGGAGCTAGAATGTGGTTGGACACCTTCATCTTCACTCGTCCTTTAGGGCCCCAGATCAGCCTCTGCAAGGCTACTTCGCAAACAGTCTGTGCTCAGGATAAAAAACTGCATTAATTCAGTTCTCACTGCAGACTTTGCATTTGCCTTTTTTGAACTGGGTGAGATTCCTCTCCAGCCTTCAATTCATGTTCATTGCCTCGTTGATTTCAAGAAACAAAGTAAACATCTTGTTATTTAATTTGAAACAATTTTAACAATAGCCACAGAAACACTGAAAAACCCCTGGTGATACATTACAGGCCAATGTTAATCGCATCACATGAAAATTAATCTTTCATTATTCATTCATGGGTTTTCATCTTTTTATTGGGCTACATTAACACAGCAAGCAGTTGTAGCATAACTTCCACCTCAACTGGACAGACCTCAACAGAAAGCTTAC
Organism: Chiroxiphia lanceolata; assembly: GCF_009829145.1. NCBI lineage: Eukaryota > Metazoa > Chordata > Aves > Passeriformes > Pipridae > Chiroxiphia > Chiroxiphia lanceolata. The sequence goes on along the minus strand of NC_045638.1, from coordinate 75,339,790 downwards.
TGCAGCTGTGGTCTCCCCTATGCTTAATAACCCCAATGTTATTTCCTTCCAGTTCTTTTCAGCTGTCACTGGCTCAGATCATTTTTCTCTTGGTAATTAATACTTCTGTGTTCTTCTAAACTACTGCAGCATAAATCCGATCCACACTACTGGTTTTTTTTTTTAACTCCCACCCCTTTCCTATTTTTTGTCATATATTTTAGGACCTGAAAGTATTTTATTATTCATTTAACTCTTAAGGCTTTTTTTAGTCCAAAAGCAATAAATGAAACCAAGCAGCAGTCTTTTAATATCATTTACTCTGATTCTTTTTGTAGCATGTACAACTTTTAATCCTTTTATCAGACACTGTTTCCTTAGCGCTATTTCTAGAAAGAGAATCTGCTTCCAGTGCAGTTTAGATAGGGTGTTGGTACCTCAGTTACACATCAAAGTTGGCCAACATCAGCTTTCCTATGAAATGCTGGACTTGGCTTCTCCCTGGGTACCACCGTCTGTGCCAGAGGCTGAAGACAGTAATGTCACAAAAGTCATAATTCCTATCCTCATACAGGAAGAAGTCTCTGGACCCCCACAGACATTGTATTCACGTTCTTCCAATGTGTCTTTTCCAAGCCAGGACATTGGTGAGGACGCACCACCTCCAGGCTGGGTCCCTTCCTATCGTTTCAAACAGCCCTTTTTCCTCAGGTCTCACAGGACAGGCCAGTCTGTAAGCAGAAGGAAAACAGCTTTAAGTGAGAGTGATCAGTTCACCCCTCTCCACCATTCAGGCATGTGTGACAGATTTAATTACTATTTTATTAGATAACAGCACTATTTGTGTGCCCAAGAGCACAGAGAGCAACGAAGAAAAAACTACATGTTAAGCACAAAAATAATACAAAGAGCCCCCTAATCGAACACAAAGGAAACTGGTACCATCACAAAAGTCACAGCCACTGTTAAGTGCTCTAGCAAGTGATACCACAGTTCTCACCGCTGATGGTCCTTGTAACTCTAAGGTGAAGAGCAGCATTTTTCACATCATCACTGTATAGCAGAAAGCCACCTTCACTTCTCAGGGTGTGCAGCCACCAGCAGCTTTCATTGAAACCTAATGCAATCAATGGAGAGGAACATTTCAGGAATTAAGTATGATTCAGGCTGAGGAGTTATGAGAGAACTTAAGTGATAACTTCCTTGAAAATGCACTTTTGTAATCGAAGTACAGCATATGAGACAGCAAATAATAGAGCAATGCATTAACAAATACAATTGGATAAGGAGCTGAGAAATGCCATAACTTTCCCAGACAGCTCTCCCCAGAAGTTACTTGGAATTCTCTCTGTTCAGGAACCCCAGCAGCAGGCAGCCTGGGCCAACACTGATCTCCCGGTGCATATCCTGGTGTAACAGGACTGTGCACACATCTATTTCAGAGCTGAAGAAGAGACTGCAGTGACGCATGAAGGCCAGCTCCTGTCTCTACAAGTTCAGGAAGATCCAACTGAGGTCACTGACTTGGCTCACCCTTCCAGTCTTGTGCATCTTTTTCACAGTTTGCTTTGCATGCTCTGCCCCAAATACAATGTAATCCACTCACATTTTTATCTAATCTACCTTCAATTTTTAACACAATTTCATTAGGCCATTAGGCTTTGTCAGCCAGGTTCACACTGCAGTCTGAGGTGCACACACACAAGTGAATAATGGGGAAAGAGGAAGAAAGGATTTTATCACTCCATTGAGACAAGGAGTTGTTATTTAGGCAGTCAAAGAAACACTTGTATCTCCAAGGAACCTTGGCCATCTGCTTTTCCCTTCACAGGAAGGAAACTGGAAGTTGAGGACAGAAAAATTCTGAGATGCCTGGGAAACCTGCCAAACACAGCGGCTCCCAAATGTTTCTCTTGCACAGGAACACTTGATACATAGGAATAAGCAAGACTGAATTCCCAATGGCTATGTGGTCAAGACAAAATGTCCAAAACAAAATGTCCCCCGAATAAAAAAAAAATCTTTGAGTCAGACTCTGAAAAAAATAAGTGGTTTTGCCTGTTACTACTACTTTTCTGATTAAGCGTTTTAGCTGCTTACCTTTTTTAGATTTTGTTAGTAAATGCTTGTAGCTTGCTTATTTCCATAGCCTGGCTTATATTACACATTATTGTGCGATTATTTTTATACTGATTTTACTACAACTAGAAAATAATAGGGGACTCCTTAGTAAAGGGCAAGGCAAAACTACAAACTGAGGTGCGCAACAGTTTTCTTACCTCCTCAGTGCCCCTTCCAGTATCAGAAGGGTAATGGGGTCCAGCTTAGGGAACACAGACTAGACATAAGTCACGTGTGTTAGGCCTGATGTGATACAACCACGAATGCCAAGGGACCTGGCTGTTGGCATTGTGAGGCCACTCCACTGCTGACCAGGCATGGCAACTGGGAGAGGTGTGCGAGGACCAGGGGAAAGCAAGTGTCACTCCTGTCTTTGACAAGGGCAGGAAGAAGGACCCAGGAAACTACAGGCCCTGGGAAGGTGATGGACCAACTATTCCAAAAAACCATTTCCAGACCAAGAAGGACAAGAAGGTGGCAGCAGTCAGCATGGACTTACAAAGAGGTAATTTGTAAACTCTTAAGGATCCTAACCTGTTAGCCTCTGTGATGAGGTGACCAGTTCCATGGACGTGTGGAGAGCAGTGGATATTGTCTGCCTTGACTTCATGAAAGCTTTTGACACTGCCCTGATATCTCCACTGACAAACAGATAAAAACTACAGGCTCAGTAACTGGACTGTGAGGTGGACTGAAAACTGGCTGAACAGCCAGACCCAGAAGGTTGTGGTCAATGGCACAACATCCTGCTGGGGGCCAGTGAGTAGCAGAGTATCCCTGTACTGGGGCCGGTTGTTTTCAACATCTTCACTTACGACCTGGGTGATGGGACAGAGCACTTCCTCAGCAGACTTGCAGGTGATACAAAGCCGAGAGGAGTGGCTGCTAATGCCAGAGCATCACGCTGCCATCCAGTGATACCTCAACAGGCTGGAGAAATGGGCCCACAGGATCTCATGAAATTCAACAGAAGGAAATGCAAAATCCTGTACCTGTGGAGGAATAATCTCAGGCATCAGGACAGGCTGAAGGCCAACTAGCTGGAAAGTAGCTTTGCAGGTAAGGATCTGGTGGTCCTGATGAACAGCAACTCCAAGAACCACCAGAGCAAAGAACATGACCTGGCCACAAAGGCCGTCAGTGGCATCCTGCACTGCACTACAAAGACAGATGCCAGCTTATGGAGAGATGATCACATAGTTTGACCGCCCTGCCATGGACTTTTATACAAAATTAAAAAACAGAGCTGAGTCCTTTTACTAGGCTAAAGAAACAGAGAGGAGAACTAACCCAAATTTGTCTTGCTTTACCAGTAGAACTTGCACATCTTGGTCAAATCCCATCAGTGTTTAAAACTGGTATTTTAGAATTTCAGAACTATCAGAACTACTGAACCAAGCTGCATAAAACTCCCTTTAAAGCCTTCTTATCTGTCAGTCCCACTGAGATGCTGCCAACAGCCAGGGCAGATGGCACCACACTCTGAACTCTACCCCAGGTTTTACAGAGCACGTGGATACAGCCTTCCAGCAACTACTATATTGGTCATACAAGTAAACTGGATTCTGAGTGCAATGTATCAGTAACATCCAGTAGCTCAGACTTGGCATCCTATTAATGTGGCACTATGAGTTTTGGATGTAAGACACATTATGGCTAGCCAGAGTTTGAGTTGACTGCTAGAGGCTGTGTACATGTATTTCAAGTCCTTTAAAAACATGTTAACACATGGCAGGAATTATGCAAGGAACTACATTATCTCAAATAAAGTATTAGCTGAAGTGTGGAAGCAGAATTACTCTACGTCAAATCACAATCTGAACAAAAAGAGGGCTCCTAATTTCAGTAACTGCTGAATAAAGCCATGTATCCTAATACATACCTTGTACTAAAACTTGGTTTATGATTCTCTTTCGTGTGCTTAAGATACAGGAGGATTCTGCACAAGGCAGTCTTCATCAGCATTTTAAGATATTAATAGTAACCTAAAAAATAAGGAGACAGTAAATAACTATGACACTTCAAACAAACTAGAAAATACAGTAGCTTCTCTTTTCAAACACCCATAAATTATAGAATTATAGAAAAATCCATTTATTCTCTACCCACTCTTACCACTTGTTACTACACAGATTTGTCCCCCAATTTTATTTTTACTGCTTTAGCAGTTTAACAACAGCTGTTCCAAGACTATTAACAAGTTCTTAGATTTTCATACTTCTGCTTGGAGTAGATTAAGTGCAGTTCTGCTCCAAAGAGTCCCAAGTCATTTCTTTTTGGAGGTTTTCTAAAACACACATACTTCACGTGACAGAAGACATACCACATGTTGTCTTCTAGGCCTGCCAATGCACTTGGCCAAAGTGACATTCCATCTTTGTCATATTAGTGCCACTACAATAATCAGGATCCCTGCACACAACACAGAGTCATTGAGAACTAACTGCTCTCATCGCAGCCGCCTCCTTGTTCCACAGCCTCCTGTCAGTTTAGTTACTGACATTTATAAGAGGCAAAGCTGTATATCAAAATAATACAACTACACTAAACTGGAGTGAAATGTCCCACTATATAATAACATCTCAGAACAGAACTGCATACAAGTATCATTAAAATACATTTTAATACTACAACCATTTGATACAAAAGTTTAAGACTTTTGTAAATTTACAACTTCTGCAATAGATCTGCTTGTATTTGCAGTAAGTGCAGTTGGAAGAACAAAGAGCTAGTCAGAATATTATTTTATTCCTATTACATTTAATAAATCATAATTAAAATTACTGTAATTATATTAAAAATGCCAAAATAAAAGTGTTAATAAGGGTATGCATCTTGAACTCTGTGTGCCTCCTCACAGAGTCATGTGCAAATAATTATCCAAAGTGCTTAAAATTCAACAGCTCCATGCCCCAGCCAGGCTTCAAAACAGCTCTCACCTATACACACACATTCATTCCCTCCTTCCCCAGCTAAAATCACCTCTTCTCCATAAATACCTCCAACTTAAAATAACATGTGATCACTGCAATGTTTGATAGGCTTAACACAATCCACTACTCAGGCATAAGAACGTGTTGTGGAGCCCAGGAGCTCTAATGAAATTCCTGCAGAAAGGTGCCTGGAAAGATCCAAATTACAGCAGTGCAAAGAGGTGAAGAACTTTGTATGTTCTCAAATAAAGACTCCTTAATTTACCACCATCCTGAGGTCCTGTTTGATCATAAAACTTAGCACACCCTGCAAAGTATTTGTTACAGAAAGAATTCCTTTGGAAAGCCACACACAGGTAGCACCTTTCAGGCTAGCTTCACTTCAAGAACAGCCCCCAAAAAGCAACTCAGAAGTGACATACGTGTAAATTACAGCACACAGCCACAAACATTTACAATAAAAGTAACATTTACCTTATCAGACACAGCTGAAAACAGGCTGAGACTCGGCAGCTCAGAATAAATACAAAGTTGGCACAACTTCTGAGTCCTATAAAAGTGCTGTCAATTTATCAGTTCTCCCATCTGATTCCTTTTCATCTACCACAACTCCCACTCCCATGGTGCAGCTTGCTATCTATCAAATTTCAAAAGTTCCATTATCTATGGAACTGGACATTAATCAAGATGGTTACCTTATTTCTAAAGCAAAAATGACACAGCACAGCCCACTAACCCTTTCTAACTACAGCTATAATTTTGCAAGTGCCAGGATTAAAATCACTTGGCAAGTCAAATGCAATAACGGCCACAGTGATAAATTGTCAGTCACAGGGTCCAGGCTGGACAAGCATTTAGTGTCCTGGGACATTACCTTCACATGGTGAAATTAATGCAGCTATTGATAGCTATGTACCCATCTTAAAGGGAAGCTATAATTACAAACTGCACATCTGTCAATAATTAGTTTCCCCCCCCATTAACAAGGCTAATGCAACCATAGGCCTAACACAGTCTCTCCAGTTTCTGCAACAGCCAGTGTATATTACCTGTTCTTGGCCACCTAGATTTACTGAAGAGAAAGCAGTGAACCATATTCTTGGCAACTAGCAGATATTAGTAAAACTTGTAGGCACATAAATCTGGTACGTTTTTGAAGACAGGCCCTGAAACCAGCCAGTAAGACTGCTGGTAGTGCTACAATATGTGTGGGTTTTACCGGGTCTGTGCCTCTATGCTGTTTCTTCAGAATTCTCTCTCTACAAAAAATAAAGATTATTCCAACCTCTCTACCCTGTATTAACCTATATAAACCCTACAGTTTATGATTAACAGCAATTAATTTTTTAGACCTGAGCGTATCTTCACAGTGATGAAAAATGGATTTCTAAGAGTGAGCAGGAACACAGCAAAAAGTTATTTTCAAAGTAACAGACTCTGAATTTTGATTCATGTGATAAAGCTTTTCTTTAAATTAAAGCTCAAACTGCATATGGTGCCAAGCAAAATGAATCTGAAATAGTCTAAAAGGCTAACAGCATGATACACATGCCTATTCCGAAGAAAACAGATGCATCACACATGAACTGAGTGATACTGTGCATATATTGTGCCATCATTAAGGAAAATTGAAAACCCACTCCTAAGTTCTCCTATCTCAAGTACTAACAAATATTCAGCATAACAGGGTATCTGCACTACTGTCTTTCCAACAGAGAACAGCTGTGCAGGACGAGCTCCAAGCTGCCAGTGCTGCATACTGAGCAGGAACAGCTGTGACACTGCAACACCCAAGGACAGTTTACATTTACCTTGCACGTTCATGTTGGGCAGCTTCACTGGCTTGACTGACACAACAGGCTTTGAGATTTGTTTGGTTAGGGGTTTTTTGGCTTTTGTTTCTTTAATTAACAAGATTTTTGGTGGCCACTATAACAAAGGGCTTTCCCCCTAAATTACCCTGCATTTCCCCCTTTATTTTAGGTCTGCTTTAAAAATTACCTAGCAACACACAACAGCAGCGTGGGTAAATTCTGACTTCCCCTCAAGTGACCATATGGCATTTTGCATCAGCAGGCATAAGGTATCATTTTGAGAGTAGCAGAACCACTATTCATCACACAGAAAGGAAGGACTCCAATGCTGAGCTGTTCTCAGGAAAACACACAATCTCTTGTGGCCACTTATTTGGGGTTTCCAAAGGGAACCCAAGATGATCCGCAGAGCTGTGTTCATGTTTCCTTTTGTTCAGGTTTACCTATCAAAAGGTAAGAGATAACAATTTTTGCTGCTGACATACTAACAAAAGATACAGTGCTACAGACATTCTTAAATGGTCAAGCAATCTTATCCTCCCCATTCATCTAGTTTTCACTTAAGTCTGGCCAAACCTGCTCATCTTAATTGTGAGTAGCCCCTGCTGAGGACAATAAATCAATCAGAGAATACGTCGTCACCTGGCATCACTGCATGGCTGCCAGGGATTATAGGAGACAAACTGCAACATAATTTTCCCCAATTTCGTGTTTGCCAAATTCTCCCTGTAGGAGTGTATATTTGCAGAGAAGTAGTAGAAGCAAGTAAGCATTTAAGGGAAAAAAATTAACGTTACCAAAAGGAGTATTAAGTTCCCAGAAACAAAAGGGCAAAGACTACTTCAACCAAGCCAGCAAGGCATTCAATTCCCTTGACAAGATTATTAAAAATATTTTACATCTATTTCACAACTTTCAATTTATAAGGTGTAGGGTACCTGAAGTTAGCATGTTACACAGAATGAGGAATGTGAATGTACTGATATTCCTCTTCTGGAATTAGATTTCAAAAAAGAACGAACTGTGGCATTTTCTAGCAGCCAGTCAATAAACCCATGCCAGTGACAATACTGTAATCAAGGGACATTCGTTTTTTTGTTTTGCCTGGACTGCAATACTTCCACCATACAGAAGCTGGACTTCAGTATTTAGGGAATGATGACCACGTCTGAAAGTATTTAAACATAAAGGACAAAGATTTCACCTGAGCAGCTTAAGTGAGGTCTGAATTCAAAGATACTGGCGTTTGTAAGTACTTTGTAAAATTAATAAAAATTGTTCATTTACAAGTCATTACGTTCCTAGATGCCATGCATTTAAAACAAAAGGAGGATCTCTTTTTTTTTGTAAAAAAGATTCCTCATGATTTCTAAGAAGTTTGGGGTTGATCAGCAGAAGGGAACGAAGCCTAACTTCGTAACATCACTCAGGCTTCTATCACACACTACAATTTAAGTGTTATATATATAAATGTATACATTATATTTTTTGCAAAATCTTGTGCACTGCCAAGCTGTAGTCAAAGTCACTAAGACAATCCTATATAAAACAGCAACTCGATCCTGTATTTTTTAAAATGGCCCCCTCCTCTATACTGCTGACATTCCCTTATCGAGGAAACTTCAGCACCAGAATAGCTGGCTAATCACTGATTTTCATAATTATCCATTCTGCCTATGTTGTTATTAATACAGCAGAAATATCTTCAAATGTTCAGATTTCTACTTTCAATGACCGCGTTCATGCTGAGCAGTCTGGAAAAACTTCCAAGGAACGGTATAAATTTCTCCATTCAGTACTCACATGCCCTGTTACATGGATGTGAAGTTCTGAGCATTTTGCGATGCTTTACATTGTCACAAACAGCTAAAAAGTACAAAATTGTTGAAGCAGCAAGGGATTAACCCTTAACCCTCATCATCTTTCACCTAAAAATAATGATGTATAGATGCGACTTCACGAACAAAGAAAACTCAAGAAACTCAGATCAAAAGCATCTGAAACTGCTGCATCACTCGGCATTGGAAGCTACAGTTAAAATTTCATGAGCTTGTTTTGCCAACTTCTGTAAACTTTGAGGTCACCTATCACAGAAACTTATAGAATTTCAAACAAATTTAGAAAAGTCTGCTTGTAAACAAGTTAAGCCAGCACAGCTAGCAACGAATTAAGTAGTACCAGTATAGGTCTATTACTTTAACAGAAGTCAGGATACCATTGTGCCACACACTGTGCAAACAAGTTTACAACTATGCAATCTGAGATAAGAGAACCACTAAGATTTTAGAGACATTTAAATATGCATGGTTCTATTAATATCAATTTAATTTCAAAATTATTTTTTTTTAAAGTAGCAAAAATTAGTATAGGCAAAGTCTGATATAGTTTTCTCAGATTTTACAGTTTTAAGACTACAAAAAACCAGCATATATTTGTATTATAGAAAAATACTTAGATATAGTTGAGATGTGATGACCTCACTAGTTTGAGGACATTTTGCATCTTCCAAAAACTAAGGAGGAATCTAGTTTCACAGGAAACTTCCTAGACTGTGTATAATCCAATTTTCTCTAATTTAAAAGATCACTATTCCTCAGAAATTGTAAAACATACTGATACACAGCCTCTGAAGTGTTAGCAATGCTGCTTGGCACAATTTCACACAATGCTCCCCATTCCCTCCTGTAGGGTTCCTTACCTGTCAGTTTTGCAGAAGGTGCCAAGTTAGGCCAGTGTCCTAACCTCCTCTTCCAAAATAATGACAGCAGAACTGATTATCTTTGTGGGGCTAAAATCTCTGAAGCCATAAGACTGTGCTGGGGGAAGGGTAGGGCGAGACGTGGTCACACAGACCTTATTATCAACAACTCAAGATTTACTCAAAGAGCTTTCATCTTTGATGCGCTTCATTTGAAAATGTGAAATTTAACAACACTACTCAATACATACATCTATATTGAAATTAACCCTAGTAAGGAAGCATTCAAATACCTAAGCATATAATAAGGTTTACTGCATAAAGTTTAATAAAGTCAAAACTTTATTTAGATGACAGAATCACAGAAGGGTTAAAGCTGGGACCTCTAGAGATCCTCTGATCTAAATCCTTGGCTCATGCAAGGCCACCTAGAACCAACGCCCAGAACCATGTCTCCAAGAGTGGGGACTCCACAACCTCTCTGGGCAGCCTGTGCCAGTGCTCCGTCACCCTGGCAGTAAAGATGTGTTTCCTGATGCTCAGAAGGAACCCCCTGTGTTTCTGTTTGTACCTAAAAGATTTGGTACTTCATTGTGGGAATTAAATAACATCTTTCTTGTCCTAACTGTAATGGGTGACAACTTCTAACTCAGATTACTTCATAACAAGCGCAGAACACCAATTTCTAGCTTCCACCACAATAAAGTTGTATTTGGTAGGAAACAGAAAGTGTTACATTAGATATGAAATATACAGGAAATGGAATCTTATTTCAAGACAAAGACAAGGGAACAGCAGTAACCATAACAAACTGCAGGGCATCCTGCAAACGTTCTATCACATACTGGCCCACTGACTTACCTGTTTACAAACAAAACCACACAGCAATGTTGAATAGAGAACCATTTCTCACAAAAATTTGTCTTGGGGAGAAGAAAGCATTTACAGATCTGTTTCAACATGACATAACTAGACTTTGCAACAAACGAAGCCTGCACTTGCCTAGTCTAGCAGATTACTATTCAGACCAGGGCTAAAAGTTGAGCATAATGCCACCAAGGAACCTGTGAAAATTTTCAAAACAGGGTAAGTGGGGAACTCAACTGCATAAAACTGAAGAGCAAAGATTCTCTACTTGCTATTACTGTACAAGCTCCATCATCCGGCAAGCTGGGACATGAACTTAATTTTTTGTCCTTTCCTTGCACAACTACACCTGGACATATTGCTGATGCTGCACTAAAGCAGGATTTATCCTAGCTTCCTAGTACCATTTCACATTCCTTATTTTAGTGGAAGTCACTACTACCTGCAAGATAGTTATTCTTCCTACCCAAAATGAAGTAGCTTCCTAAGTGAATATCAAACATTTTTTAAAAAGCATTAAGCCTTAGGTCTCATACACAGAGCAAAGGAAGCACCTACCAACATGTAACAGAGGACTGAAAAGCACTGTATTAGCAATAATTTCAAGTTTGAATAATAGATCAGGTATTTCAGTGAGTGTTAAGAATACTATTAACCCTTCTGCCATATACCCCCCTTAAAAGACACTCCAGTTGGGTACCATTTTCTTCACTTCAGAGCAGAGTACAAAGGCCTCAGTGATGAAACCCCTTTGCACAGGACTAAGCCAAGACCACATGGTAAGAAAGAGGTAATTTCCTTCTGTTATCATCTCACATGCAAAGGCAGTCAGTTGACATCATATTCAAGACTAAATATTTTTAATCAAAGAGATTGATTCTTGGTACTATTTTTCAGAATGGTTCATTCAAATTTCAAGATGGAAGCTCATACTATAATTCTTACATTAAAAATATTAATTTTAAACTAAGTTATCAAAATTATTTCAGATGACAAATTTGTAAGTATCAACACATTAATGAGACAACGGTTACAAATACAGACTAAAACATAAAAGCTTTTACTTCAGTTACCTGTTTGTGACTTTTGATGTACATAATGAACAAACATCCATTCCAACACACAACAAACATTATTTGCAATGTCTTGAAAAAGAAACTCCACGTAAGCAAGCAGCAGCTTCTCCAAAGCAGTCCGCATTTCAAACTGAAGTTCTGCACACCGATGCATCCATTTCTTTGATAGGTTAACAGAATATCTACCCGTTATCAGATTCTTTCACACTACTTCTCACAGACCACCTTCAGAACTCAGTTTGTTTCCAGATTCTGCTCAACTTTGTTCTTGCCTTCTTGTAACTTTATTTCCATCTTATTTAACAACTTATTTTGGTCAACTTTCATTCTGAGCTCTGCAAAATCTCGCATCTGATCAGCATCTAACTACTTGGTATGCTCTGACAGGATATGCTTATTCATAAAGTTTGAGTGATTCTAGTTTACACCAAGCTATGTAAGCTAAAATAAAAGCAGATATGCACACAGTTTAAAGGCGGTCCTTAGAAAATGGAGAGAGAATGAAGTTTTCGTATCTTTATTACAAAATTAGGGAATCAGTCATTCAACAATTCAGTTTCTGTACCAAACCTTGAATTATTAAAGGAATTTGTATCACTGACAGTAAAAATATAAACAGTTTGTATTTTTTTAAAATTTTCCACGATATTTCTTAAGTCTCTACTCAAGCTTGCTCAGATCAATGCCTAACTGAGAATACCACATTTCTAATTAAAGAAAAGTAGTATTTGGAAGTGCACTGCAATGACTGAAAAGGTGTAAACTAAGACAACCGTAGATGGCAAGAGCTAAATGCTGATTTAAGCACCTCCTGACTATGCCACTCCAAACCCTCATCTGTGGTGGCTGTCACTGTGTAACTGATATTTGCTTAGCAGAAAAGATGAAGACTTTGAAAAGCATCCTTGTAGCCATAAAGGAGCTTCATTAACTGAGGCACATGAAGCAACTGCTGAAACAACCAAAGGCACTACCATATTCCAAGTAGTGGGAAGGCTGTGACTGTCATGCAGCTGTACACACACCCACTAATCAGACAAGCTACCTAAGATGCTAACTCTTCAACCATTCAGATTTATCACTATGGCAAGATAATTATGTTCTTCATAAACCTGAATCCTGATAACCCTATTCTTGTTTTGTCACAACCAAGGCAAAGATGACATTTTCTTGCAGTAAGAGCAGGACCAGATTTGGGCAGCACCTGATTTCACACAGGATCTCTCTGAACTTGAAATAGAAGTCCTCTATTGGATGCATTGGTACATAAATTATACATATTTGTACTGCAGCCCTTTCCCAGCACAGTTTTGTCTTGTATATTTAGACCTTTCCCTGCATGTCACTAATGTAGTTTCACCTCTTTTCCTTTAAGGTTATGTAGATAAAAACTAAAAATATAAGAAAATATAGCCAACTCCCCAATAACGTTAACTCTTCTCCATGTCTTAATGAAACATAGGCTTTCAGACTTACTTCGTCCATTAAAACGCATTTTATTTGAATGTTCACACTGAACTAGTTTTATTTATAGCAGAACTCTGAAACAACATTTAAGAATTTTAGATGAAGTTTCTAAGAGTCATTACTTGGGGTTTTTAATTCTATGAGATGCAGCAAATTGAAAGATGAGGTCAAACCACATCTTCCTGTTTTTCCACAATATTATCTCCCCATCTGTAAATCTATGAAGAGCACTTATCTACTTTTACTTTTCCATATTAGTATTTCCACATACCTGTGAGTTTAGAAAGGATAACTATTAAGTTCTCATATATTCTGTTAATTATTGTGTATTTATTTACACAAAAGAGAAACTTTGAAATTTAATTAATCCAGAACAAAGTCCTTTTTTTTTTGCCCCTTAGGAAGAGACAAATTCTTTTTAACGACACAACAGATGAAGAATACATAAAGGATATTCATATATTTATAAAACACATATGGAGAAATACGTAACAACCTGCCAAATCATACAAAGAACTGGTTTTACTGTGCATCTGACTTCTGATGCTTTTCTTTAACCCATTTCCATCAAGTTCAGTGTTAGAATCCTCAAATAAAACTTCATACAGCTCATATCTTCCACATCATAAAGAAAATTTAATGCTTTTGCAACAGAAGAAAACCTGGAATACACAATAGAAAACAGCGTCTTAAATGGAATGGGTTAGGATAACCAGAGTAAGCTTCAAAGACTAATGATCTGGCCCAATCCTATAGTCAGTATGTCACCTTACATCCTCACACCCCTTTTAAAGCCTTGCAGAAGTTTGCAGAATTCTCACCATAATCATAACAGAAGGTTAGGGTTGAGACACAATATCCTCAATGTCTAATCAGTGAAAGATCAAGAACTCAAATGAGACTTTAAGTAAAATACAGTTTTTCCACCTCTTTAATGATACACCTCCACACTGGCAGTTTTGAATATACAAGACTGTTTAAAAAATTTTGATTTTTTTAAAAATTATCATACAAAGAAGATTCTGCAATACCAGTTGCCAATGCCTCAAGAATTAAGCAACATACATTAATCAATCATTTATCTCCTTCTCCCTCAAATATCTAGATGTACACTTTGAAACCTGCGAGTACTTCCACGACTACAACAGCAATAAAGTAGAAATGCAAATGTAGTTTCAAGGTTCTGGGCAAAACACTGGTATGCTCAAGATCAGCTTTTATCCAACTAGGCCTAAAAGCACAACATACTACTAGTAACTACCAACACTTGAATCACCCTGTTTCTGATATACTACATGCCATCATCTGCAGTAAAGTATATGTAGCTAAATTACCAATTCTATTTTTAGGATGCTAGTAATGAATTAATACTTATAACTGGATAAAATAAGACAAATTACATTTCTTATTAAATCTTTGTAACACAGTTTCACACAATAGTCCCAAAGAATAAAAAATGCATGCTCAGTAACATAATGCAACTCAAAACAAGAGCATGATTTCTCCATAGATGTGTGCTTTCTCAGGGCCCCAGGGGACTGGCTTACTCTAACTTACTAGTTAAAAAGTTTCCTTTTAAAAACTATGAAACTCAAACTGATTTTTTTTTCATGTTTAATGCAACTTGGGGCGCTAGAATACTATTCAGAGCAAACATCAAGACATTTGGACTTAATTTACTGTCTTGTACACATACTTGGGATTAAAAGCAGATGGAAACTAAACAGATTTATTTTTTTATCTTTAATATAAATACTGAAGTGTGCCCTAAGCAGGAAAAAGTCTAGAGTAATGATGCAGGAAGTATACCAAGTGATTTTATTCTCCTGAATCAGCTGCCATTTCAGAAGCTGTAAGAGGGATACAGGATTTCCATTTACTCTCCTAACAAATATTTTTCCATTAGTTGTTACTTTTTCCCCCTATGCAAAAGAAAAAATGTATTTTGCTCAAAACATGCAGAGTGAACACCAAACAGAAAGAAAGCTTAGCAATGAAAAATTCCCCTAAACAACTTACATATTACAAAACAAATGCTCTAGAACCCCCATTCTACAGTCACTTGCATTCATCAATGCAACTAAAATATGAAACTGTACACAATTGTGATGCAAGAATGATGGTGAACTTGCATGAAGTGGTATTACAAAAACTACACAAAGACTAACATGGCAACGATAACCTGACACATATCCAAAAATGGTTCTAAAAGCACAGCCATCCCAACTGGCAAGTTGACATAATATTCACTTTTAAACCAGCAATTCAGTATATGACAATGCTTTCATACATTTTCTTTAAAAATTCTAAACATTCAGTTTTTGAAATGCAGCAATCGCACTCTTCACACACTAAGGCAGAAACTTTATTTACATTATTTGGCACGGCTCTGGTTCTGAAAATGTCAGATGTGGAACTGCTACTGATACAATGCTGGAAGTTCTACAATCACAATGTTCCAAACTGGAACAAAACTGAAAATGAACTACTGTTTCATTATTACAGTTTTCCTTCTGTGCCTTCTGGAAAAGGCTTTTGACTTGAAGTTGATTAGAACTGGAGCTGTGGCTTACCTTTCACATGCTCTTTCCCTTAAAAGCGAAACATAATATATGGAACAACACAGTGCTATTGTGTCAAAGAATGAAGAACGTTAGCATTTTAAAAGACAGTATTTCCATCTTTTTAATTGCAGTTTACATATTTTCTTCCAAGAAAAAGTACATGTGAATAGTCTTGCTTCTTTAAAGCAACTGTGTATAGCATCTTTCCTGGAGAAATCACGGAGAACACTATTTTCCATATTTTACTGGCTTGCATGTAACCTTCTTGGCAACTGCAGAAAGTGAACAGACAGGTCAAGCTCACACAAAAAATTTGGCTCAACATTTTAGTGCACATTTTTTTCTTCATTACTTCAAACACTTTCCTTCTTAGACCAATTATCACTCAGAATATAAAACATAACCATGTTATTCATATATCTAAAGTCCTCAACACACTTCTTATCTATTTGTTCTAAGATATATATTTCTTAGAAGTACTGAAGATCCTACCAAAGTCACTTAATGAGAACATATATAAAATTACATTCCGTGTCTACAGCACAGACTAAGCTATTTCTGCACAGTTATGAAGAGTCCTGCTCTACTGCCCGCTCCTTGCTCTTCTTTCCTTCCACAATGAAACGAGAAGAATTGTAACTCCCACTGGGTCTCCTTTACTCTGCTCACTGCCTGGGCACAGGGATGCAAGGGGGACACAGGGCAGGCAAGAAGCAGGACCGAGCAGCAAGGAGGGCAAAGGGCTATTCATATCTGCAGCAATGCATGTACTGAATTATTTTAAATATGCACAAAAATATTTCCAATTTCCCATTAGCATACAAATATTTAAAACATTTGAAAGCAGTTCGAGAGACTAATTCCAGCTGGCAATTCAAAGACTGCATTCTACAGTACTGTGGGAGCTGGTTTATGCAGCAGCAGTTTTTCATGCAATTTTACACTAGATAAAAATACTTAATGCTTAGTAACAGCACTGCAAAATAAATCCTTTTAGAGCTAAGAATGAACAGTAATAGAACTTTTTTAAAAAAAGAAACACATTAAAATGCCTAGAACATCAAGAGCAAACAGATGCAAAAAGAATTACAACAAATCCTTGTGGTTTTTACATATTTTTACATTTATTACATTTCCTCTTCCACCCTGTTTAAGCATTTAAAGACGGAAGACCTGTTTTGCTCGGGGGTGGGTTTTGCACCGAGATTTTTTGGGTTTGGGTTTTTTTTTTGGGAGAGGTGTTTTGTTTAGGAAAGGATTTTTTTCTTTCAAATATTCACTGATAATAAAATTACATTCCCTGTCACACAAATAAAAAATTGATTGTAAGGTAAAAAATTAATGAAAATACCTTAGTCCCATCCCATCATTACTGACGAATATGTACTATTTTATTTTTCTTTACCACGGTCTTCTGTTTGGTGCTTCTCTGTCTGACACAGATGTAAGACTGGAGTTTCACTGGTTTGATGAGAGGCTACCAATCTTAAAATCAGCTGTTTCATACTTACGACAACATCATGTGTGTATGCTGTATATACAGTTGCTGTATTCAGCCGCAAAACCAAGCCCTACAGAACAACTTCATAACAACATAGAAGAAACACAGCCAACTGCAGTGATCCCACTGTACGCCCAAAAAATAGTAAGTATTTTTAGAACAGTAATTAATTTCAGTTTTTCTGCTAGTCCTTGGCCATCTCCACAACACTAAACTCAGTTTAAAAAATCCAAGCATGAATGTACCTGCTATTTCCATCTTTCACATTAAAAATTAGTTGGTTTGTGGTTTTCATGTAGAACAAGATTTCAAGTTACTTTTGTGAATCTGCTGTAGATATAAAATTGAACCACACTTCTCCCATTTTATTACATTACTTTATTCCCTCTCTCCCATTTTTTTTTTTTTCAATTTACATACAGGACCCTTCACACTTATTCCTGTTCCAGGATCTACACAGGTTTTTTTCACTTAAAGGCAAGAACAGTATCTTTATTCTCACTGCAATTCTTTCAAGTCAAGCACTTAATGTCCCACATACAATTAGCATGTAAATTCAATCAAATTATACAGCTATGCTTTACTCTACAGAAATTGAGATAAAAAAGCACACTAGTAAAACTAGGAACAATGGAAACGCTAGACAAACCATTTACCAAAACAAATGGAAAAACCTTATCAACACATGTATGTAGTAACACAGTCAAGTTCTTTTTGAACCCACACCTCTTATTATGAGCATTTTGTTCTCTACTCGAGGGACCACATACAAATCAGTTAAGTTTTTACTTGCATTTACAAAATTAGGTTTTTTCTTTTAATGTGATTTGGGTATATAATAATTATTACATGAAAGCAGGGGTTCTTCTAATGGTTTTACCTGCAAGTATGCTACGCTCATCTCTGAATTTAAACTTGTTTGAGTAGTTCCTTTAATTAGGGAAAAACGGTTGCTGTTCCAAACTCTTTTCTGAAGAGACCCATCTCTTATTGCTTTTAGGAGTCAGGCTGAGGTCATTAATAAGAATACCTCCAAATTACAATCTTATATAAATTTCCATAGTATTTTAAGGAAGTTAAAGATGGAAAAGACCTATTAAATCTATCCCACTAAAAATGAACAATTAAGGGTTTGTTTCCATGCATTTAAAATCATCAAAAGTACTGTTTTCATGAAAATGTTCTGTTTTATCTATTCTACAAGTAACATTTTAGACATAGATAACTTAATTTTTATAAACTTCAGCATTCCATGGAGTACTGTGAAGACACACCTGAAATAGTTACAACTATGATTTTTTAAAAATACTTTATGGGGAAAACCACAAAACTATTAACAAAACACCAAACTAGTGAGACTACTTACTAAGACTATTTCACAGTATATCCAAAAAGGCAATAAAACCCCAATTCAATGGGAAAAATTATACCTGACATTGGGTATTTCTACTTTTTAGTTGACCCTGTTGTTACTAAATCCTCACAGTTCAATGCGTACATTTTTAAGAAAGCAAATGCTTTTGGGTTACCACAGTCCAACATTTTCCACTAAATTAGCACTGAATGGAATCATCTGGAGTAGTAATGTCCAGCCTCTCCATTTCCCACAGACCACACTCACTCCCCCCTCCTTACTGTTCCTGAATCAGGGAAGTTTGGACGGATATTCCCTCGTGCTACAGAAGCGAGCTAACAGTCCAAAGAAAGCACCAAATCCCAAGATAATTTTGCATCTGAATGACAGCACAGTGCCAATATTAATAATTTCAGGGCTCCTGAGAAGACAAATTTCATCTGAAGTATGTGCTCTCTAAAGTCCCCCAGCCTTGGGCACAAGCACAAGCTAACAAAAGATGCTGGATGCAGACTTTAAAACCACCTACGGATATGCACCACTTCAAGTCTTGGGAATGGGATTTAGAATAATCCCTTCACATTTGCTGTTCAATGTAAACTGACTCCAGTCACTACCCAGCTTTCCTTGCCGTTTAAATAGTTCAATTACAGTTTATTTTGACTTGCAAAGGGAAAAATTATGATCCAACTTGTTATAAATGTATATAAAGTATGAAAAAATTAGTTTCTGCAACATGCTTAAGTAAAATTAACTTCATGCCATCAGAGCACACCACTCATCTGCTGAACATCTTACCTCCAAGCACATTTTTTTCTCTTTAAAAGGCCTAACGGGTTTTAGTTTTCACTTGAGAATCTGCCTTTAGAAGGGTTATTTCAGCATTTTTGAGCCAAGTTATCTCAAGGCAGATTGTGACCGTTTAGCAGTGTGTAGTTCATCCATGTCACTGCGTTTTCAAAGAATTTGCAACTAAAGATTATTCTACACCTGACATCAAAAGTGGAAAAGGGAGAAAATTATTTTGGTATAACATTTTAAAATATGACAAGATATTTTAGGTCAGAATGCTCCTCAAAGGTGGCATGCTATAAAATCCTAATGGATTATGGTTAGAATTAAATTAATGCAATATTTAGTTCATAGCTTTCTTGCCTTCTTTTCCAGTAAGAATCTCCAGTTTATAAGTGTCTTTATGTACAACCGGGTAAAATATAAATGGACAATAAACGAAACAACTTAAGGACAGGAATTTTCTTTCTAGGTAATCCATAGTAATTTGTATTTTTCTTAGGAAATAAATACAGTAAAGTATATTTGAATCACCACAAAGTTTCCTAAGATATCAACATGCTCTATCTAATGAGTACACTGGACAGAACTACAAAGATAGTAACTCGAAACCAAAATGAATTTTTTTTATTTCTTAAGTGCCCAATAGCTCCCTTTCAAATGACTGAAGTGACAAATGCAAATGCAGTTAGACAAGCCAGAGTCTGGTAGCGGCATGTTCTCTTTAACTTAAATAGAATCATAAAGCTTTGTTATTTTTCAGTATTAAAACTGTATCTCACATGAAAATTAAGGAGTTTAGACGGAAATTTCAGGAATAATGTAAAAGCTCAGTAAGTAGGTCACAAAAGCAAGTGTGTTGTAGTTGTCAATTTCATATACATTCCAAACCTATTTGTTTTAGCACAGCATACAGCAAAGAGAGTCAGGACTCCACTGTGCTTTCTACTCAAACAGAGTAAAGGTACTCAAAAACTTAAGCACATGTGTACACAGAAAAAATTATAAACCCATCAGCCAGATGAGGAGCAAGAAAAATCAATCACTTCAGTGTAAAGGCAGAACCTTCAAGAAACAACACTGCTTAGGAAACAAACTGAGACCATTCCTTTTTTAAGGAAATTAGGTGTTTATTGTATAGCTAGAATCAGTTACTAGCACATTCGGCAAAACAAGAAGCCCTCCCTTTAGAGTTGAGCTGTGTGCAATCAACACAGCCAGGTAGTCCTAAGAAAGCTTTTATTAAGAGCTGAATTTGGCAGTGTGTCATCAGCTACAAAAGGCATTCTTCATGAAATCTTTAGTGTGCCCAAAGTCAACACTTCAGTATTTATTTGTTAGCACTTGGTTCAAGGATACGTAAGAGATTAGATGATTTCATGCAGTAAGGACAGATGACAAATTCACTGCTACCATGCAGAGGTTTACAGGAAGGGTAGCTCACAACTCTGGAATCATTAATATTAATTAAAATGTACAGTAACTTTCAAACACATAGATACCTCCACTTGCTAGCAAAAATGCAGTGCAATAAACATGCATTTAAAATAGCATGAAGCTGCAAGGAAAGAATGAACCACTTTTGCAGATTTGGTATGTTTAATGTCTTTCTGAAACATACTCAAGACACTACAAGGAAGAAGTTATATATTATAAACAAATACACAGAAGTTAGCTAAAAGGCCTGAATGACACAGTCTTTTGCATTAAAAAAAAAAAAAAAAAGAACAAATCTCTTGAATCTAGTCAAGTTATATTTAAAACATGTTCCTTGTACAGCTTTACAGTTTAGAACTACCAATTCACACCAATGCTTTCTCAATCCCCTAAAAAATGTCATGGACATGGCCAGAAAGATGAGAAAAAAGTAACCTCATATTTAGAAACCTTGCTTGACATCAATGTAAACTGCATTTTCAACTGAATGCAGGATACCAAAGCAGAGAGCTTAAGTAGTTGCTACATGCAAACACTGGTTTACACTAGTGAAAAAACAGAAATTTTCCAAAAGTTGAGTTTTAGGACTAGCTTGCTAAGCAAAACCAGTTGTAGTTTTGATTGTGGTTTATTTTAAGAATGACTGTCATAATGTGATACATAGATCAATTAGGGGAAAGAGTATTTCACACTCTGAGCATAATTTGCTGTTGTATTACAAACTATGAAGTGTAGCATGTATCTCAAATCAAGTAAAAAATGGTAACACTAAAGACAGTCTAGAGCAAAACACTTATCAGTTACAGATATCACAAGGGAGGACCTACACATAGCTCCTGCATTCTATGAAAACGATAGCTATCTTAAGTCCTATTACACTGGCAATTTAAGTAACAGGGTAATTCCAAAATTCCAGCAATGCTGCAATTTTCTTGTTACCCATTTGCTCAATATTAAAGCCACCAAGACTATCACTGCTACATTAACAAATAACACATACATGCCCTCTCTGCTATGTGCATTCCATGTTCAGCTGTGTATATACCGTTTTGATATAATTAGGGCACCAGGTTATCTCAAATCAGTTTTTAATCAATTTAGTATCAGTATTCATGCAGATAAAATTAAGTCATTTCTATCTCTGAAAATGTGAGCGAACTGATAAAAACAGTTCTTAGATCCCTACTTATTTGCCATTACAGGAATAGAACCAATAGGTCTTTTCCATCATCTTCCATGACTGACAAAATCAGAATCACAATAAGCTTCCTAATAGCTTTACCATCAGTTTTATCTTATAACTCAATCAGCAAGTCTATCCTGAGTTGGGTATTTTTCAAATTCGTCATTCTGTAAAACCTTTATGAAGAATACTAGTGCAATCCTTCTAAATGCATATTACTCAACTATAAACAAACACTTATTTTCGCTAGAAAACATATATTTGCTTCCTTATTAAATAGTTACACATTGATAACAGATGTGTTTCTATTCAAAACAACTTCTGGGGAAAATGTATACTTTTTAATAATGATGCACTACACAGTGCAAGGCTTTAAACCAGCTTGCAGAAATGTCTCCTTCCTCACAATGGCAAGATACTTTAACCATCACCAGAACACAGGTGTCACAACAAATTTTCTTCTGTGTAAGTATGGTTTAGGCAAATTCATTCATTTGTTATAAGTAAAGCATACATACAGATTCTCTTCCAAAGTTTTTTCTTTCCCAGGTTAAATTTTCTAAAAACTTGTTTAACAGATATACTCTGTTGATAAGCCTATTGTGACTAAGTTTGCAATGGTGCACTGAGATGCAAGGACACAGTAGCCTTGAGAACACTTTGTATAAAATTTTATGCTCTTCCAAAGTGAAAACAAAAGCAGCTGTGTTATAAGTTTTTCATAGTATGTACTGCACCACGCAGTTTAGCTAAACAGATTCACTATTAAGAATGGAACTTTTTTGACACATAGTAGGAACTACGTAAGAATGAAAATGATGCCACTTATAATTAAGCATAAAATTATTCTCACTCAGTATTAGTAATAACATTCTCAGAATACTTTCCAGTGATTTTTTTATTGTTATCAGATAACTGCACGTTTTACAGCATAGTCACACATTGTATTTTGCTAGTCACAAACACATTGCCTTACATAATGATCCGCATCATTTCTGCTCTATACTACAAAGCCTATGACTGAATACAAAAAAAGGTTTTACAAAAGAAACTGTTTTAAAGACTACAATAACAATAGAACCGTTTCCAGATAACAGCTAAAATTATAAAGGCATATACTGTATAGTTTTACTGGAATTTCTAAAACAGTAAGGAATGAATTCAGATTTAGTATCTGCGACGCTTGTTAGGTCCTTCAAAGTTGCCCCCCGGGTTTCCTCTACCAAAGCCACCAGGTCCACCACTGACGGCACCTACACCACTCATTGGCGGCTGAGGAGTTTCAGAGCCCGTCCTACTAACCAGAGGTGAACCCATCTGGGATGGACCTCCTTGAGGGAATCTCTCATTATGCTAATACAAGTCCATTTGGAACATGCCAAATATGAGTTACAACAAAAACCACAAGTGATGTTGCCATGGAGTTCAGCAGATAGTCCAGCAGAATCAGGATCACACATAGAAGGAAGAAAGGAGCAATTCAATTAGTTATTATGGGAAAAGAGCTGGAAATTAAAGAGTGCTAATGTTATGCTCCAACTTTGTAAAGTAAATTAAAAATTAAAAGCAATACTTAAGATCAACTCTGGTGCTAAAAGTAACTTCATCTTTACAAGCACATCTATAGCAATATATATTCTCTATGTAATAGAGGAGACAGCAAACAGTTTTATACCTGAGCACTATTCTGGCCTTAAATACCAACTACAATGCTTCTCCGTTAAAAATATTAGACACAGAAACATTGTCAAACTGGGGGCTGGGGAGGATCAGCTTTTTTATTTCCAGATAGAGCACATTTATTCTTTTAATAGCAATATAACGTGAAGACTTCTATATCCATATATCTGTGGATACTTCAAGTCCATGCTACCTGGACTCAAGTCTTTTACACGGCACTTTAGAAATCTTTAGTTAAGACTTTTAAAACCCTATCCAAATAAAATTACATTAGTCACAAAATGCATAACTGGACTACGCTTAGTTTAAAAAAACTTCATATGTATCTAAAGCTTATTCTGAAATATCAATCTAGGATAAAAATCCAGTTAATATTCCACATTTATTTTCCTTAGCTCTGCGCCTAATATTAATAAAGGTATATATGCTTACACAAATTTATTTGCTTAGCAATTAAGACCTAAAACAGAAAACGTGCATCTGAGCACTTACAGTTCAGTATTTATCTAAGTGTTTAAAAATAGAACCCCACATAGTGAAATTTAAACTCAACATAACATAAACCACTAAAAGCACGGATACATGGTACAATCAGATCTGGAAATAACTCATCATTCACCTGCTGAGGACAGTTATGCTTTCAGAAGAAATTCCTTCTGCATAGAGATCTACATTAACTGCCCAGGTATTCAGAGTTCGACAAGGACATTCAAGACCAGCACTTTATTTGTATGCTTGAATCAGAAAAGAATTCTTCTGAAAGCCTAACTCCAGAAAAAGCAGTAGAGCTCTGTAGTTCTCAAGTCTGCTAGTTCACATATATTTTGCTAAAAAACAGCATTAAATCTATAAAGATAAAAATATATGCAACTTAGATCATGGTTGTATATATATGTTTGAATAAGAGAAACGTTACTTCAAGAGCTGCATAAAGAACTACTACTGAGCCAAAGAACCTTTAAATCTGCAGCACTGGATAAATCTGTTTAAAAATTACCTTTAACTCACGCCAGCTTGTCAGTAATGGATACGAATTTCAACAAATAACTTATCATGTACTCCTGATCATTTTTACCGTTTGACTTTTGGCCAAAAAGTTAAGTCCTCTTTCCAATAAGGAAACCTCTCTCCAGCTAATGAGAAAACTTCAGTAATTAACAACCTCCAATAAAGTACATGGGGGAAGCTACTTTAAAAATGTTATGTTCAAAGACAATTTGTGGTTCATAAGACTGCAGCGAAACAAAAAGAAGATTACTACAACTTTCCTCTTAAGACTTCAGAAAAACATTCAATTTAAAAAATTAAATTTTTATTTCTGGTCTATAAAGCATGGTCTCCATATCCCTCACTGGAAATTAACTGTTACAGTGTTTTAGTAGAGACCTCTCACAGGATCTTTAAAGTGTCTTTCCAACAGCAACAATACAATAAGGTTACGCCTTTCTGTAGGGGCCTGCCCTCCAAATTAAAAACCCTCAAAGTCCAAAATGAAGCAAAAAACAAAACCTAATTTGTCCTTCAGAAGCATGCAGAAGAAAATGGAAGTAAAGAAACATTTTTTAAAACATGCATTTTGAAGTGTCAGTACATTCCCTACATTTTCATACCTGGAATGACTTTTTGTAGAAAAACAACAGTTTAAGTTAGATACCATGATTTACGATACCGTGTTCTTTTCCATACGCCTCTTTTTCAGTGTCTGTATAATCACAAGAGAATGTTCTAGAGGTGACCAATAACACAGTGGTCTACAGTAAAAGCATCTCCAAACCAGTATTTTGTGAATAGCATCTTCCCTACTTCATGAGAAATTATACAACCGATAAAATGAGCTGGCTCCTACAACATGAAGTGAGATCCTCTACTTTTTAATTTGTAAAGACCAGACTCATCATATATTTAGTGCAAAATCAAAATCTCATTTTTCCTCTAAGGAACAAAATTTTTTGTTCAGACTTCATTATACAGATTGCTCAGTCACAGACAGATATTGTTGAGAAGGCATATATAAAAAGATGCAGCTACAAAATGCTTCCGTGTTCCAATAAAACTATAACAAAATCACTTTATATCATACCACCAGTAACCCAAATATCTATTAACAGAATAGTATTGAAAAAATATGTAAAAATCAGATTTTAAAATGATATAGTTGTTTCTCTACATAAGACATTACAGCTAGGAAAAGTAACCGTCTGGCAATGAGAACAAAGCAAAAATGGCTTTAACTGCATCCCAATGGCCTATTGCTTCTGATTAAAAATTCCAGATGTATACAAGATATTCCCTACCACCCATGGCAATTCGGCAATACTAGTTTTCCTGTATTGATATGAGAGTTATGCCCAACAGCTGTTGGCATACTGATTTTCTAAGTGGCGTAATTACTGTCACAGTTCTCATGCATTTTACAGTGTTAGAAAAGAAATAGAACACTAAAGTTGCTTAAAAAAATTAAATAGTTTACACAAAGATATCTTCACACTACATAGCTTCCAACATTTAGCTGTTCAAAACCTCTGACAAGCTAATTCACAGAATTTAGTTGTACAAAAGAAAAGAACAGCAAAAGTCTAAATTTACAGATTACCATTCCTAAGGGAATTAGGATTTTCATAGTAATGTCAAAAAAATATTGCCCTTCTGTGCTGAACATTATTTGTATGAACAAGTTTTATCAATTACTTTTAACAGATTCAAAATCTATAACTTTCTTATTCAGCGTGAAAATACCTTTGGTAACAAAAATGGGCCATGAGACATGACAGCTATTCAAAGTAATTAAATTTGTGATACATTACCACTGTTCCATTATCTGGCATCATTGGTGTTCCCATATTTGCAGCTCCTTCTGGTCCCATGGAAGGACCAGGACCCATTGCAGGGCCAGGTAAAGTTCCTCTGTTGTTCATATTCATACCCATCATTGGAGGAGGGCCTTGGTTACCAGCAGGTGCTGGGCTAAACGCATCTATGCAAAACAATCTATACTTAGAGCTGTCCTATCTTAATTTTACAAGAACAAACAAACAATTTACAATATTTAAAAAGCCAAATTTACAAGACTTCAAATACTTGAAATAAAAAAAAAATATATTCTTTGAGACTGTACATTTATCTCAATCATCTGCTTTTAAACAGATTCTCAATAATCCCTAGTATTTTGCATTACATAATTTGCCTCATGTGTTTGAAAATCCCAACCTTTATAGCTTTACAGGTGTACAGTTTCTGTGTAGGAACTGAAGCATTCATACAGCATATATATGTAGTATACACACCATGAATTAGCAAAAATCTCTGGTCATTTTACAGATATTGCCAGCTATAAGGCAACTTGGCTCTTTAGGGATCATAACACATGAAATGTACATTCGCAAGTACTCTTCTATCAATATTATGTTAATTGTATATAGTGCACAGTAAAAGCAATACCAGAGATGGTACTCAGCTTCACAATAAATTATTGGTAATACAGCATAAATAAAATCTTGCATTTAGCTGTAATTTATTATGGAAAAAATACCAGAAAACTACAGGAAGTTTTGCTAGAACTGAAAGTGGTAGAACAGTCTCCTCCAAAATTCTGATTCAAAGTAAGAGGTAGAAAAAAGCTTGCAAACATATTTTGAGGAGATCATTTAGCTATAATATTGCACTAGGACACACCACTCTGCCATTAACATACTCAACATGTAGGTAAAAAATGCCTTCATAACATTTTCTCCTGTTGTTGTAAGAAAGAAAAAAGTCTGATTATATAGCTCACATCTGCCATTATGAAACATCATCAAGACTGGTGATGATGCGTTCTCCTTCTCCACCCCCAAATAATCCATTCTTTTCAATGAAAATACCTTCGGAACCTAGCCTACACTTAAAAGTATACACCATAAGAATACGAAGAAGTCGGATATGCTGCTAGACCAATAAGCTTGTTATTTTAAAAATAAACCCTCTCACTTCTCATCACAACTGTACTTCTTCAGTAACGAATATATAAATGTACATCACTGTAAGCAGGTCATTCAGTACAGAGTACCATGACTATTTGTAGGTATGCAAAATTACATCTGTATAACCTGCCTTGATTACACATATCAAAACAGTCAGTGAAACCACGGCATCCAAGATATTGCTGCTGAAACTGAAGAGCTGGGTTTGATCATTATGTCAACTGCAAACTGTTTAGCAAAAACAATCCATGCAACACAGCAGCACCTGTAAAGTGCTAAACAAGTTTACCAGAAAAGATAAAAATCCTGTAATTTTGAAAAGCAGAACTCTTTTGAGCATAGTAACGAGAAATTCCCAGACCTCTCCCTATGACACTAACTCAAAACAAAGATACGTTCAAGCTGGATGCTTCTTACCTACCCACACATGATTAGTTCAGGAAGTGGGTAGAAGATCATGCTACAATTCAATAGAACTACCCCTAAATTGTCTTTTAGTATCATCTATTCCGTGGCTAAGTAGAGAAGGAAAAGGAGAAGTCTAAACTGCCAATATAAGAAGGAACCCTTTTTTTTCAGACGCTCTTCCTACTCTACAGGACTATCACGTTGGCAGCGATCAGTGTGGGCAGTAACGCCATTACCTAAATGCTAAATTACTTCTAATTGGCTTTTCAGGCTAATTAAACTGAGCCAGCTGGCCACACACAGGTAGCATTACTTCGCTGTCAATTGCAACAAAGTTCTTATGCTCGATATCATACAAATGCACCCACAGTGCTTCTAGGGTGACATATAGCAATTTATACTATGACACCTGTAATATTAATCCTGTTTCAGGCAGAGTCAGCTTTAACAGGAGGAAAATTACACAGTGCAATACAAGGAGAGAGTGGGGCCCTGCACACTTTCAGCAAGAGGCCACTACAGTATTTTAGCTTTAACTCAGAGGTCGCCCAAAAGACGCTAAAACCTAACGACTTGATTGCCCGTTCTTTTTGGTGGGAGACTGATGTTAGCACTTAATTTACAGGACCAGGTTTAGTAACAGATGGAAAGCCATCACCAGTGTTCATGCAACAATGCACAGACACTAAAAAAAAAGTCTTTTTCTGCAAAGTGGAGGGCTGAAAAAGTACACTATAAATGTCTGAACTGCACATACCAAAGTCTGCCACAGTTGGCAACACGCCAGTCAATAATCCTCATCAATGCAGAGATAGTTCCCAAAAAAAGTTCCTTTTTTCCTTATTGAAGTTTATAAGCTGTACTTAGCATTACAGATCCAGCTAAGTGCTATGATGAGGCATACAGATTCTCCCAGAACTTCTCACTGAAAACTACAAAAAGGAGCAGTTCCGCACAAGTCAGCCCAACACTTATTAAATCTGTCACAGAGGTACTCTGCCTTCTATTAATATAGTGCAGACGTTTCCATTAGTGAAGATACTCCAGCTCTCTACTGTCCCACATGATGAAATGTTGCAAATGGCACAGGCAAAGGTCAGTTAAAAATAAAGTTACAATTCTGACAGCAATGTTGAAAATGGATGCAAAGGTCAGTAACTAAAGATCTACTATTTAAAGGACTACTGTAAGGTTTCGGGGTCAAATTATTTTGGTTGTACTCGTGGAGTTGCTAAAATACTGGAGAAAACCCAAAATCTCTATAGTCAGCTAACCTAAAATCTAGACTACTTGCTATGGCTATTTTAAAATAGCTATTCAGTGTTACTATAACTTCTTTTGGAACTACACAATTTATTTCTAAAAGTATTAGGTTTAAAAGCTAGAAAACAAGACCATGAACATCACTGTTAAGCATTAAAACCTGGCAAGAATTGCAGTAAATACACACTTAAAATCTGGATGTAAAAAGTGTATCTTGTGGATCTGCACAACAAAGTCTCTTAGTTAAATGAAGTTTTCAAGTATGCTGCAAGGATACGCAAAAGTACAACTATAAAATAAAAAATTTAGTCACAATTTATGCTTCATTTCATTACTTATAGATAACTTCAAAATGTCTTCCTTTAGAATTATTTTTAAAGCTTTTCATCATCGCAGCTATAAATGTGTCTCAATTAATAAATGCAAGGAAATGGTGAATAATGTATTTTAAAAGCTAAACCAAGCAGATTTGTTAGTCTATTCATTAGTCTATAAACTCTCATTACTCAAAAAGGTCAAGCAACAATGTTTACTAAGTTTTATATGTAATTTCAAGTTTAAAATACAGAAAAATAGTTCCACTACTTTTCCTTAAATTACCATCTTAATTTATTTTAAATTAACACTAGGAAGTTTCTGGTAGATATATATTGACAGTTAATACAGTTTAGAAAGATCTGGTGTTTTTGAAGAAATACTCTAAGTTTCAGTCTTGTTTAAAAGCAGATATACTGGGTAAGTAAGATCTCAAACTGTTTCGGTCTGCATATATGGAGCAAGCACTAATTATCATACTTTTCTAGATTTCACAGGAACAGTTCTTAGCAGTGACAACATTTATAGTCACAAGAGCAAACAGAGAATATTTGCAAATACAAATTTGCAGTAAATTAGTAGAACACCAACCACATTATTCATTAATCTCATCAAGAACTTGCCAATTTTGACCGCTCCATCATTTCACTGCATGCAATCACAGTATAAACTTCTCTGAATAGACAGTCCCTCCAAAAGAATGCCAAATATTTTTTGAACATAAAATTCCTCTTTTGTATCAGATAATTTCCAAAGCATCATCTTTCCCTGAATTTTGTTTTTCTTAACTAGCACATCCTATTTTTTTCCCATATATGGACAACGCAATAAAATAAAGATACACCTTGGGGGGGCAGGGACAGCTGTTTGGAAGCAAAATATGTGGGATTTTTTACTTCCTAATATTGCTTACTCCTTTTTACCTGTAGTTGTCACTGATTAATAGTGCTTGAGTAACATGTACAGTCCCAAAGAAAAAAAATTACATTACAGAAGCCTTTTTCCTTCAGATCCCTACCTCCCATGTTAATTGCTCCACGAGGACCCATATCACCCATTCTCATTTCCTGTTCTCTCTGAAAGTAAACATAGTTTTCATGATCAACCTATCATTCTTAGAACTTAAAACATTCCCATTTACGCCATAAAAATAAAAACGTTAAAATTTTCAAAAGTTTCCATTGATTAAAAATAGTACAAGGAAGGAAGTTAACTATACTCTCTTGTTTTTATAATATCAAATGGATTAGGAAGTTCAATATAGCAATGCTGTACATTTTTGTGTGTTAAAGATTAAATATCACAAGTTTAATTATCATCTGCAGCAGTCTAAAGTTCCCAAACAGTTACGCGATCAACTTTAAATAATCCATCTTCACGCAGTGTTTTTCACTAATAAGAAGTATATTTACATTTTAACAGTAAATAAAGAAGTCTTATTACAGTACTGCCTAAAGGCCGTGGTTCAATAATAGTCAATCTGGCTTCATGATTCAAAAATGCTTGTGTTGACTGGAAACCAAGCTCAGATGTGTTATATTATGGTATATAAACTCCATCTGACAGATCATCTTTTTTCCAATAGTTTTGACTTAACCTGGTGGCAGAACATGTTCTGATAAATGATATTATGCTATTGATATGCTAGTTCAGATACTGACCATGCTTTTGAAACCAGCATAAAACTGTAGTATATTAGCAGAAACTATAACATGTATTTATACTAAACAGACAAGTAAAGTGATCCAGATTCAATTGATGCTCAGTCACCCAACAGCAAAAGAGTTCTGACATTGCTAACCATGAACCACGGCCTGCTGTGAAACTATACTCAAAGGACAGTACCCAGGGTGGCAAAAAATTATCACTTAAAGGAAAACAAATTACACTATCAGAGATAATTTCAAGGATTGCAGTATTACTCATTACATCAAAAGGATTAAATAGAAACAAATTCACAGACTGAAACAAAAGCTAAAGAAACTCTTCTCCTTAATTAAAAATTTTCTCCTTAATTGAAAATTTTCTCCTTAATTTTTTACAAGAATGGTAACGTATTCCGCTTGAGTGAACACACGTGTGCTAAGAATAAGCATATGCAAAACAATTTACCTCATTTTGAACATCATTCCACTTACGATTTAAGAGCGTAAGTACAGATGCACTTTGAAAACAAATCCATATACTAGGCAACTAATCAGTTTATAATCAACTTTTACATGGAAATATTAATAAAACCAAAATACATTCACAGGATTTTTACAGGTTCACAAAACTCCGCTTTGGTCAATCATATCTGGGATGCCAAACGTGAGTCTTCTATCTCCACACCCTTCAAGTGGCAGACATCATTGTTTGACAGAACAGAATCAATAATTTTGCAAAAATATCCTGTTATGGGAAATTGCCATAAGATACATGACAAAAAGCTCTCAAGTCAACAACTTTGATTCTAGTAACTCATATTAACTTAGAAAATGTACTTAACATAAGAAGATTACACACTATTTTCAAAAGAATGTGACTTAGTGTGGAGAGGAAAAATAAGGCCTGGTAACTAAGAGATAGATGCAGATATTAAGGTCCAGCTACGAAAGGCCATTGATGGAACACTAAGGAGGATCTCTTCATTTGACCCTAGAATCCATGTTAAAAATTTGTAACAGAGCATGCAGCTACTTTGACAGACCTTTCACAGTAACATCCATTGGCATTTTAAGTAAAATCAGCACCCCCACTAGGATCAATCAAACTATAAAATGATAGCAATGTCACAAAATCAGATACAACTTTGTTGATATTAGTCTGCTTGTACACCTCAGCCCTGACATCAGGAAGCAAAAAGGAAAGTGGTACATCATCCCTAATGTCAATCCCTAGCCCAAACTGACAGAAAACCACCATGGCTATCAATTTACATTCGTTAGACTGTGTGTGCACGCATACAGGCATATGTGCACACGCGACAGGACATGCCACAAACAGTTGTGAGATACTCTTTAGCTACAAGGCAAAGTATCAGATTTTGCATTAGTGCACATAACTTACTTGATTCATGTCAGGTTCAACTGCAAGTTGCTTAGTGTTTGGTCTTTTTTTAATATGACAAGTGCCATATAAGGCAGGGCCAAGCACAACACTGGCTAGCTAAGGATGTTAAGTACCGAGCTATAAAGCTGCACTAGCTTGCTCTGTAAAGCTTTAATGTACACTTTCCTCAAAAAGCACATTACCTTCCAGCAATAAACCAGTTTTTTTCTCAGTCTGAAATGTTACCAGTCTTCAGTTAACCACAAGTACAGTAAGATAGGTAGAACTTGCAATTTTTACTTTTTTTTTAGTCTAGTCTAACATTTGTAACAAAACCCATGAATTATTTGTCATTTTTGTAGCTTTAACTTTGGTGTTGAATTAGTACAGTATAAAAAGTATTTCAGCAACAGAATCAAGATCCATAAATGTGCCTTATGATCTCTGCTGCCCATTAGTTTATCAATGTGCCTGCAAGAATTATTATTATTCCTACTGTTGCATGTTCATAACTTATCATGGTTCCTTGAATTTTCAGCACAGGAAAACTCTTCTGTACTGTTAAACACAGAATTCACAAATTTTCTGTCAGAGAAAATACCCAATTTCAAATGTTAACTGATAGTATGTATCACTAATGTCATTAAACGCTCGACATACTAGCAACTTGTATTTGCAGGAGTCCAGATGATAACAAAAATTTAGTCCTATCACACACAAATCATGCCCTAGACAATTCTTTACTATGTGAGCATAAACATGTTATTGCAAGTAAGTTAGGTCAACTAGTCCATGGGTTTTGCCCAAAAGATGACAGAGAAAAGAGTACCAGCAGGCAGTTTGATAGAGTAGCTGAACCAGTACTGGCTGGTAACTACAGCCCACCTGAGAGCTTCACTTTTGGATAATCAAGCCCTTTGCAGAACTCAACAAATGAGAGTGTTACCTTCTCAGAGCTTCTTTTCCTCACTATATGACTGCCCTTTCTTCAGTTGAGTAGTAGCTGCTTCAGTCCCTTCCCAAAAGCCACCCATAACTACCCATAAGAGGGAGTTAAAACTGAGCAGCAAGAGAGCAGGGCTTACACTCTTAATAGAGAAATATGTGGCGATTAAGAACCTCTGAAGTCACCTGGTACCTGGGAAAACAACTTAAATTGGAAGAGAACAAGAAAAACGGATGATATGCAATATAGGGGGAAAAGAAAGCCATAAGACAAAGAACATGGAGGAAAGTGTACGGTAATCTTTGAGAAGGTCAGGAAAAAAAACACCAACCAACCAACCAAACAAAAAACCCCAAACAAAAAAAACACCAAAAAAATGTCCTATTGTAAAAGCACTGTTTACACAACTCAGAAGAAAGCTTTCCAAATTACTTCTGTTGCAGGATTCTTATATAATACTTCAGAACTCATTAATGCAAACAATCCTCCGATTTATCTGAGTAATTTGCTTTTAGAAAAATTGCTATGATGGCAAATACAGAATTATACTTGCTAATTGCTTTAGATACAAGCATGAAAAATTTTATTTCCTCACAATTCCAACTCATTTTAATGTCAATTGTAAAAAGCAGATCTACACAAAAATACTGAATTCAGTTTTCAAAGTATACATTTTACATTTCATATAGTATGGATTCTCCCCCTTTTACAAGTATTAGAAACCAGGTCTCTCTAGTATTTGAGGTGTATCATGCACAATGTTCTTATACCTTAAACACCACTGATACAGCAGTGTAAGTACACAGAGAACTGCCAAGATGACTCTTCTCAGTTTTTTTATATGTATTAGTTTTTTGCTAAATTCATTCTACAAAACCATGAAACCAAATGTTTTGAAAAGAAACCTAAGAATTGATACAAGAGAATGTATCAGATGCAAATCCCTTCTCACACCAAAAGTAAAAATACAAATAGTCATAAAACTGACCTTTTTTAATAGACAAAGCAATATTACTTTTTTTCCTGAGAAACAGGGTTTGCAATTGCAGCACCCCAGAGAAAATTAAAAATCTTGTCTCCAAATGATGCAACAGTCATGGTAACAAAGCTATCCAAAAATTATGGTATGAAATAAATATAGTATGGAATATTTTAGAACAGCAAAAAGCAAGATACCAATGAAATATTAAGATAACAGATCACACAGTTTACAAGTGTTTGTGGCCACGAGATACACTTCTCAATTAGTACGGGACTATTTACTCACCTTTCAGCTAAGGAATGGTGACCACAGTACTGCCAAGACACGGCATCCAAAAAATGCCTTAGCAAAAAAAGAACACTTACCCTATAAACTTGCACGCAGTAGTTTAATTAGCACTTTATCTAGGTTGAGTATTTAGAGCAAAATGTAATTCACAGTGCTGTTGATTCTCACTTGTTTTCATTAACACGGAAACCAAATTTGAGTCTCTATCAGACTTTATATCTGTCAAAACAGGTATGACAGGTATGACATTTCTGTACCTCTTACCAGAATTCCTTACTCCCTTCTAGTGTGGTTTATTTTATTAAGTTTTTTCTAGAAAAGAAAAATTATTTCTAAAGACCTCTTCAGGAGGCATAATGCCCATAAACCTTACACAAATTGTAATTTACTGAAAGATACCTATATTTTAATGACATAAATCATAAAAGTTATTAAAATTGCTAGTTGGCAATCAAAACTAGAATTTGGGAGACAGTTTTGATTGTGCATTATTTGTCTTTTCCTCAGAATGTTTATTTCACTCCAATGACTAGTTCACTGGAAGCTAAACTGCCAGCAAGAAGTTAAAATAATAAAAACCTTCTCCTCTTCCATCCACCCTTCTTGTCACCTTTCCCTCTTTAATTTGTCCTTCAATTAAGATTCATATGTAAGATCCAAAAGTTACAATATCCCCAAACAGTTCAGTTTATTCCATCACATACAGTAACAGTAATTTTAAATTAAAAACACTGATCTTTCAAAATCCAAGATTTCTGTGTAATCCTGAGCACTGCAGTCTACGTGCAGAGCTGATCCCTCCTCTGAGCTGGGCATCATACTAGATGATTCCAGAGATGTCTTCCAGCCTTAAGTACTCAAAAACTCTATGAACTGAATGATAGATCCCACCCAGGAGTTTGGAAAAACATAAGCTCTCTTACCTCGCAGAAAACAGCACAAATATATTAAACTAGATAACAACTAAAGTAAATGTAGCTGTAAAACATATAGCATACAGTAAACTATTTTTAAATAGGAAGCCTAATGAAAAGAATCTTCACTAGGTTTAACAGCTGTCAACTATTCAATCAGGACTCAACCTCCAAGAAAAACATCCTAAGAGGGCTAAGGAGATAAAGGAAATTTACTCCTTAGTGACTCAAGTCATCAAAAGAACTGATGGAGATGACTCACTAAGTTACAACATAAGCATAAAAAAATCTATCACATTGATAAAACCACAAATACACACTGAATGACATACACACAGATACATATATTCCAGTAAATGCTACAAATTGGAAAGAGATCCCTAATGGTAGTAACAATTATAATTAGAGCTGTTGACAATAAGAAAAAAAAATCTGATTTTCCCTTACAGAAAAAAAAATTAGTCCAGTGCATTAATTATTTCCATTATTTCAATAAGATTGCAAAGGAAACATCAATTTTATTAAGACAGGGAAATTTCTCTTAAAACTAATTAACAGCAAAAGTATAGGAATGTATTTGAGAAAAACGTCCATGCATTACATCTTCACTTTCTGCTTTTAGTTCTGAGTACAAAAAGTCTTCTACTTCTGTGAGGTCTCATTTTCCTCCTGCATCAGTTGCTGAGGATAGTCCTCAGCATCTAAATCCCACAGAAAAAAAACCTCCTAACCAAACAAATGTCATTAAACTACTCAAAATATTGACTATTCTAAGCTGAAGTTATTCTTTAAAAATACAAAAAAAATATTATACCTTGAACCATGTTTTAAAATCACAGGTGTATTTTAATAAAAACTAATACTAAATTCATATTAACAGGCAAGACAGCCACCACAACATATTAAAAACATCAGTCAATATACCTTGTAACATATATTAGTGTATTTTACACAGATTAATAAAGAATTGGGTAGGAGAGTACTCCATTATATAACCTCATGAACTACTGAAAAGCCTCTCAGCATATCACCAGACACTAACACTGTAAAAGACAGAAATGGATTGCAGTTTTGTGTGTGATAGAGAGCACGCACACACTCAACACTCCTATTTTACAGATTAGAAGAAACAGTTTTCAAAAAGTTACGTTTTCTCTCACATTCACCTTAAGACCAGCCATTTCTGATCTTTAGAAAATGGAAGACGGTTCAGGATCTTTATTTAGGTAAAGCTATCTTCTACTTGCCAAAACACACAACTTGCTGGGGTTTTTTTTTTTGACAGTATGGTGCTGAACAACTGTGAACCTCCCAGTAAGTTTTGGTTTTGCCATTCTCCTACAGTTGGATGTAAAATGCAATCTGAAGTAAAGCTGACTTCCTTTCAATACATTAATCCTCACGTGATGTTTCAGTCAGGTCTACACTGACAGTTTTGGAAAAGGAAGCAGTTTAACTGCAGTAATACTACTCACATTACAAAGACTTTTAGGGGATACCTCACTAATCAGCAACATTTAACAATCTCCTGAAAGAAAATACTATTTAATACACAACAGCCAGCCACTAGGCTAACATTTTAAAGCAGTAAGCCCACCTAGAGGCCCCTCAAATTTGTAAGCATCAAGGTAACTGACGGATTCCAGAAACTGAAACACATTTTTCTGAACAGTATAATGTAAATCTCATTGCACAAGTTGGCACTCATCTATAGCAGTTGCCAAGTCCTATTAACACAATCTGATTATATGTGTTGAAAAAGTTAAAGAATGAACAATCATTACATTACTATTACTCTCAAAATATGTTACTGCAAGAAATATTTTTTCTTAAGATTAGTTTCAATGTGATTTGTAAAATTCTTAAGTTTTCCTCAAAATCTAAACTGAAGGGCAGCCAAGCCTCTCTTTGTAAGAGATGCTAATCATCCAGACCCCTAATCATCCTTGTGGACCCTTTCCAGTAGCAACTTGTCTTTCTTGAACTGCGGAGACCAGAATTGAGCACAACACTCCAGATGTGGCCTCACTAGGGCCAAGTACAACTCAAAAGTTTCAGTCAACTGCAAGTGGCTAATACCTTAGAGTGAAATCCATCTGCAGTAAAAAGTCACTTCCATTAAACTGTTCAAAAACTGTGAGGTTTGTTTGTTGTTTTTTTCTAAGTTTTAGGGTAGAAAGTAAACCAGATTAGGAAAACAGTCCAAAATACCTGCAACTCTCAAACTGTTAAACTTGAGAATTGCAATCTTGTACAGTAAATAGACAAAAGCCATTAACTAGAATAAAAGCACAAATAACTGTATTTTCACTCAAAAGCTTTTTTAAAGCTTTTTATAGACTTTTTATAGACTTTATAGACTTTTAAAGACTTTTTATAACATAAGCTGCAGCAGCTTTGTTTTTACAGAACTCATACTTTCAGAATGCTGTATTACAGGTCAAAAATTCAAATTACAATCTAACTTGTTAACAAAAAAGAAAATAGTCTAAAATAAGTCAAGATTTACCACAGAACCTAGTTTGCTGATTATAGAACTTGGTCCCATATTGAAATTTGTGTCTTTCCTGCTTCATTATTTTGTCTTGCAGTTACTTGCTCCTTCTCTGAACTTTAATACTGCATTTAAACCACTGCATTAACATATCATTATTTCCGAGCTTCTCTCCTACCTCTCCCACTTCCATTTGCTGTAATACAGTAAAATACTGTATATACAGTGTCTACAAAATAAAACTGACTAAAAAAGTATCTCACTTTCTCATAACCTGTGGAAAATGTTATCCACCACACAAAAAGATTAACTGTATACAGAAGGCAGAATCAGGCCCCAAACAAACTGCATATATTCAGAAACTAGGAAAAAAATCCAAGTATTTTAATTCCATGCCTCTATTTAATCACCTTTGCATCATTTACATCCAGGTAAAGGAAAATCCTACCATGTCCCCTCACTGCTTATGAAGCACTCTCAGGGGATGTAACTGCGAAGAAGGATGCTTTTTCCAAATACCTTTGCTGTTGATTATTTGAGAGAAAAACAGAAACAGATATTCTGTCAAATTTTCCGCTTGATATAACAGTTAACGCTCACAAGAAAGGTCAAAATCTTCTTGTCAAATATTTTAAGGCAAAATTCAGAAATAATTTTTCACAAGACAAAGGTGCTTAGAAGGTAACCACTTTTAACAGATCTGGAAATCCTTTGAAAAATAAGAGAGAAGAATAAGAATATATTAATTCTCTTAATAGCAACTTTCTCATTACAACATTCTGTCAATTAATCTGGTTCTGCCGGAGTTAAGAGCCACCTTAGATCCATGGAACCAACATATGAAAACGATTTCTCCCATTTCTATTAGCTTCATTTTTTCAATGACAGTAAAGAAATTAAAAACATAAATTAAATGCAGATCAAGAACTGAACATAACACAAGTATTTTTTCAAAGGCACTTTACTGTTTACTTACCCACAAAACTACTCTCTGGAAGAAATATCCATCATATCACCAAGTTCACAACTGAGACATGTAATACAATTACACTACATTCACAATATATTCACAACTTCAGAGGCATATTACAGAATTTTATGCTGCATCTTAGAATTACTCTGGTTTTATTTGAGCTAAAGAAATGTCATGAGAACAGGTAAGTATCAAAACAGACTTCCATGGGAGCATTTCTTACTTTCACAGAATAGACTACAAATGATTTAAGATGCACTCCATAATTTACCCTGGTGGGTGTGGATTTGAAGGGCTGCTTAACTGATAACAAAGACTGGGCTAACTGTACCATCATGCACAAATGCACTAAAATACTTAAATGAAAATCAGGTGCCATAAAAGAATGCTGCATTTTAGATTTCCCAAATGTTACATTTTCCTTGCACAAAAACCAAATCCATACAAATATTAAAAAAGAGTGAACGCTGGATTAGTTCAAAACAACCACCTTCCCCAAATGATTCAAAGATGAGATGTAGTGAAAGTCCTCAATGTTTACTTAGAAGAAAAATTAATCACCTAAGAATATCCTTTATCATGAAGTATTTATGTAAAAATCTTACCTACTTTTTAATTGAAGTGTCAACGATAACACTGCAAAATCAACTTAAAACACTTTAAAAGCAGCACTACTTATAGTCACAGTGCACTAAATCTGACTCTTTGCCAGACTTTTGTAGTAACAATTTTTCCTCATCAAGCAGATACTAGATATGCTGACTAAATTATAACAAAAAAACCGGTCCACTTGTAGTTGCTATCCTGTAACTCATCTGAGTTCCCAAGTAAAAGAACATGCAAGTATTTGCCAAAAGGAAGCTGAAAGACGAGTTTTTCAATGCTACAAAGAGGTCCTGTAGGAGAAACTTCTAACAAGCAACCACTCTCTTTTATATATGTTACATATGTTGCTTACAACCAGAATAGTTCAGTTTAAGATTTTTCCAATAAACTTTTGGCCTGTCCACAAATACAGCACATAAAACATAGAAAAACATGAACAGAGAAGCATAAATGAAACTTTCTGGCATGAAACCAGGCTCCATAATTTTCCAGCTAGTAGTTTTTACAACCTGTAGGCCAGTTACTGTAAAACTGGAGCAACATGAGGTAGACTTGAACAAAGATAGATCTTCATTCATTTATTCATTTGAATAAATGAAGATCTGACTGAGGAAAACAACACACTGTAACAGGTAATTCTAGTCTTTGCAAAGTTTAAGAAACTGGTCATCTAAACAAATCCAAAAAGATTAAGAAACATTACTTTCTAGTTAAATACCCTAACCCAAGTCCACACACAGTAACTCTTCAGCTATAGTGTCTGCTTTCATCAAAAGATGTCCAACAAAGACTAGTATTTTATTTATGCAGTATAGACCCAAAGGTCAGAATCATGTTAGGAACACAATGGGGATCACAATCATTAGGGATAAACATCTGGATCTTACCTAAACATAAAAGTTCCCCTATAGTTAAACAAATGTTTAATAATTCAGAAAGAGTGGGGGAAATGAATGAGAAGACTCGATAAGTAAATAATACTTAGAAAGTTATAAAAACCAGCACCATGTACAGAAGAGAAACAAAGCCTGAAGAACCTAATTCCATGTCTCTTTTGGATCTTTTCTGTTAATATGTTTAGAAGAGACAACTACAAGCTATCGAGCCAAAAAAAAGACACACAAAACTGCACTCAGGAACTCTACTAAAAGCAGTGTGCTTTGTGCCACGCATAAAACAAAACTAATACAAACACTTCTTCATCCTACACAATTCTAGGCCTAAATTAGTGAGCCAGTAGCCATTGTAGGAAATTGTAATGGTGACAAATTTTTTTAGTAGGGCCTGTTGTGACAGGACAAGGGGTAATGGCTTTAAACTAAAAGTGAGTATATTCAGACTAGATGTAAGGAAGAAATTTTTTTACAATGAGGGTGATGAAACACTGGAACAGGTTGCCCAGACAGATAGTGGATGCTCCATCCCTGGAAACATTAAAGATCA
The DNA here is from genome assembly GCF_009829145.1 of Chiroxiphia lanceolata. Classification (NCBI taxonomy): domain Eukaryota; kingdom Metazoa; phylum Chordata; class Aves; order Passeriformes; family Pipridae; genus Chiroxiphia; species Chiroxiphia lanceolata. The sequence continues at coordinate 75,298,703 of NC_045638.1, read as the reverse complement.
GGTTGGACGCGGCTCTGAGCAACCTGATGCAGTTGAAGATGTCGCTCCTCATTGCGAGTGGGTCGGACTAGATGGCCTTTAAAGGTCTCTTCCAAACCTATGTTTCTAAGATAACGTTCAGGAAAACTCATCTTTAAATGGCAAACTTTAAATATATTTAATTGACTCTTTAAGTGTTAGCTTCTATAGAACTCCCCATCTGAACAGTTACAAAACAGCTCTACCAAAATTGATCTTTTTACCAAAAAACACTACATATTAAAAATGCTAATAAATCTAACACCTAATCTCTGGAAAATTAAAGTGTACTTGATGGAAGACAGAAGTATCAGATTTTAAATCCATTTTCTTCATGGAAGACATATGAAAAGCACTAGTTCTGGTAATGAGATAATCTTACTCTCACAAAAAGGCCTGTGAAATATTCAGGAGAAAAATTATAAATATTTTAATTAAAAAAACCTTTAGCCTGGTATCAATAGACAAGCAACTGCACTAAGATAAGCTAATTTCTATGTCTCAGTTTACTGCATCATCATTATTAAAATTTTCTGCTCTATGAGAGCTACTGAAGCAAAACGTGAGAGGTGAAGCAAAAGGTCACACTAAAAAAAAAAAAAAAAACCTCAGAAGGCACCATCTGTAAGAGACAAACCAGATCTATAAACAAGCTTTCCTCACACTACACAACAGACCCTTTAACAGGTCTCCTCACACCAAAAAATACTATTTCACTTATTGCTTCTTGGGTGTTTTCCTCTCTTTAAACATAGACCCTTTGAATAAAGACAGACTTTTCTAACTGGAGGAACTTATTTTGGCTGCAAGTCTCAATGCCACCAAGTAAGATCTCAGGATTCAGACAGGTGGGTGAGTCCAAAATAGGTACCAAGTAGACAACTGAAACTGAAAGTTAGTTTCTTCTTAGTCTGGGTAAATACGTGTACAAACTCCAAGTCAAACTTAACTGCAGTAGCTGAGGAAGAAAAAATGAAAATTATTAAGGTAAACATTAATTTTAGCTTCTTCAAAATATCTACGGCATTTATCAAACAAATTACAAAAGCCTCATTCTTACTTGTCAGAATATAAAAAACTGAAGAACTCCATATTGAGGAACTTAAGTTGGATAAGCAGATTTTTTTTTAAATTGCGAGCAGTAATAATTTTTGGAAATAATATTAAAATAAAGAATATAGACTTAGTAAATCTGCTCTTTAATAGATTTTATCATTTTATGATAAAATTGTTATGAAACAGGAAAAGCCAAGTATGCAAACAGAGTATTTTACAAACAAGCATACCAGATGCATTTGAGGTCCTTCTATTAATAATTGAACAAAAATGGCATCTGCTAAAGCTGAGGCCTCATTAAACATCAAGACTGACAAAGACAGATGACATCTTGCCATTACATATGAAATATCTGAAACATCTGAAAGGCGTTTAGTTTCTTGATCATCAGTCTTACTCAGGGAAAATAACATTATAAACAAAACCAGATAATCTAGAGAACATGGAAGAAAAATTCCTTATCAATTACTATAGAAGAGAACAAATCTGGAAATGCTTAAAAGCATACTGCAACACCTAATTTCATGCTAGAGGTTTATGCACATTGGATAGCACATGAAGGTACAAAAATTACTTATGAATAGTCACTTGTTCTGTTTGCAAGTTCACATGAAGTACATAGTAGTATTTTCTAAAGCACTTTGTGCAAACATTAGAAAATGACTGCAACAGAGTAAAAGATTAGTCTCCTAAATACAGCACAAAAAAAATTTATCACATCACCTAAATACTCACAGTTCACACATACAGAAATACAAAATTATAAATTAAACATTGTAACAATTATTTGCTCCATTACTGAAAAAATTACTTCAAGCAGCATCCTTGAGACACAGAAACTTAAATCTAGAAAGTCAATTATGAACCATCCTAAAATGGTCATAGAATACTTACAACCCAAAGATATCTTATTCCAGAAATAGCTTCAGTTTATGTATATAAGCACATAATATGCCACAAAAAGATGGTTGAAGTTCTGCATTGTTTTCATGCAATGTCTTTGCATACTAAAAGCAGATGATAGTTAAAATAATTTTTCCTACCTGACAATGTAATTAAAGGCTGAAAATAAGGTATGTAGTTTCTGAAAATAATACGAATTGAATATTTTAAGGTCTGTTAAGAAAGTATTATTCTTGCCTAAAGTAACAAATTTAGTATCCAGAATACAAAGGAATAGAAGAAACACATGATTTAAGAATCACTCCACTGGTGTATATCACTGTACTCCTGCAAAAATAAAAATAATTTAATGCTACTGCCAAAACTAGAACCACCCACAAAACCACAAACTGCATATTTATAAACTGCTTGCTCAAAGGCCTATAGCATGTTGCTTTAGGCACAGGAAGAAACTTGATCACTGAAGTAAAACCACTGCCAAGAAAAGCAGGAATGTTTTGTCAGGTTGGCGTTTTTCAGTTCTATGTTTAACGATCTGCCTTTCTCCAAACTCCTTTTACCTTAAAAGGCTTTTAAAGTGTCGAACATGAGCTACTGCTTCCACAAGTATGTATGCTGGACTGCAGTAAGGAGGTAATTCATCTCTCCCAACCATGTCTCTCTCTATAAAAAAGAGCTTTTATAAAGCATCAAGAAACAAAGACTTTATACAACCTCTCAAAACTTCACCAGCATCAGCCTCACTAAGTATACTAAGCTGTCAAGATAAAATAACCAACATTATCAAAAAACAGATCAAATTTTAAAAGATCCTTGGAAATTTTTTATTAATTTCACTGGGCATCTGCCTTAATCTAGAGTAAGGTAGGAAATGATTCTGTGAACAATTCAAACTGCTTACGCTACTAGAGTTTTGGAGCAAAATAGTATCAGAAGATGGGATAAAAATACAGTTCCATTCACTTGAGAGGCACAAAGTGCAAAAAACTACTCCTGAATTACAGAAGTCCAAGGAAAGCTGACAGTCTTGTTTCAAACATGTCTAATGCTTAACATGCAAGTTAACGTAGAGGTGAGGGATAAGACGCCTCAGTAGGCTCCAAACAGTAAGAAATGGAAAGCTACATTTATAAATGCTCCAAAGAAGGACAAAACTCTTAGAAGAAAAACTAAATATGGTGGGAATATGAAGCTATGAACTTCACTCTTGTTTTGCAATGTGCTTTTTTACTCCCTTGCTCTCATCTGTCTTACAGCTTTTGATACAAGTCCACTACAATCTCCACTGCTTTCGTGGCTGCCACTTTATGCCGATACTTACACAACACACTTGAGCAGCAGCGCTCCTGCAAGAAAAACTGAAGAAAAGCAAAACATCTACAATAATTCCTGAAAAGACTATGAGATTAAAAAGAAAAGTATTTAATATACCAAGTCTTACATGAAAGAACACGAAGCATTCAGAAGTTTAAACTCATTTCACAGGAATCAGTTCCTTACATATGCAAGTTACACTTGGAAAAAGAGGAGTTTCCACAGAGGGAAGAGGGCAAGGACATCCAAAAATCTCAACTCCCTCTTTAAACTATCAGTAAGAAGAGCTGTAAGTTTTTATTGCAACTATTGTTTCATCAATAACCACCTATTGCACACTGTTACTACAGAATTAAATCTGTACACCACAAAACTAAGACTACAACTCCTACATATTTTGGTCTCTCTCGCAGGTACATGAAAACTATTTTAATATACTAAATCCAAATCACTCTAAGCTGGTGACATGAATAAAAGTATTACCTGCAACTGGAATTATTTAGTAAAAAGGCTTCGACTGAGATTTAACAGTGTAAATCTAAGCAAGTGATTCACAACTGGATAGTAACCACTGCATGTCTGAACAATTAATGTATTAACCAGCACTCAGAAGTACATTTTTTTTAAAAGTACTTGTGCTGTTGAAAAATACAATACTGCTTTCAATCACCATCAGCAAGATCCTCTTTCAGACAGAGGAATGTACACAAAATAAAAATTACCAAAATACTACAGGAAAACAAATTTCCCAATTAAGGTACTGTGAAATTATAACGCACATATATTGCGATATAACAACAGATTTTAACTAACCGACTTTTAGAAAGCAAGGGAAAATCTCTAAGCAATATGGAAGTGTTTATCAATAACTTATCTAGTGGAGATCACAGAACCAGATTAGTGAATTCTTTAGGCATCACTAGGTTGCCCATTAGACTAACAATCAATACAATCAAATTTCTAATGTACATCACCAGAAACAAGAATGCTTCAGGAAAAGAAATCCCCCCACAAAAAATATTTTTATCATCTGTAACTAAACAAAGTAACTGGACACTGCATTAAGCTTGATTACAAGATGCTTTTCAAAAGTAGTTATACTTAAAAGAATCAAAGTTTAATGACTTAGGGAAAAGATGAGATAGAAAGTTTCAACAGGAAAGCGTAACACTGCAGCCCTATATGAGAGATTCCAGTTCTGGTTGTCACACTTACCATTTATCTTCCTCTTTTAGACTGAACAGTAAAAAGGGATAGGATATAAGCGAAGAAAGCTTACTTTTCAAAGCTTTTAAGAAACAAAAACAAGGATTAGAAACAATTATTATTGTCCTTCTAAATGCTTGGCAAGAGACTTTAATATGTTATAAGGATTATGCCAAAAGAGTTTATCAAGACCTGATATGGTAAAAAACTATCCACCAGTATAAAAAAATGCAATTCTTACCAACAGTCAACTTTTAAACTCTTAAAATAGAAAATAACTTTTTCAGTATCTGTACAATGGTAATCTGAGATTAGAAGTACCAGATGGAATCGGTTCCCAGTAAACAAGTATTAGTAAGAACAAATAAAAACAAATCACTGTATAAGAAATTCTAAGTTGAAAACAGATTTGATGTATCATTTTGCAATCTCCAGACATAGTTTACAATTTTTGTCTGCTGCAAAATGCAAAGGTTTTTTCAATTCCCATTCACACTACTTCAGTACAGTTATCTAAAAAAATGTTGTAACAAAGACCTATAAAATGACAGGTGAGCTTAGTCACAGAGCTGCCCTGATTAGAAACTGCTGCTAAAGAAAGTAAGTAAACACATAACTTTCAATTTTGTTTCATTCTTCCTTTTTTTAAGTTTCAAAGAACATCAGAAGTAAAACACACATCAGAACATGACCAGAATACTAAAGACTAGTCTAGATAAAACATTTTTGTCATATATTATTGTATATGCCACTTCATATGACATTTAAAAATACACCTGTACTACATATTCCTTCACATTTAACTTTCGGCACTTTCAGTAGGGCTGTTACTGCACAGCTACAAATATATATTCTAGCAGTGCATAATTACTTCCAGATGAACCCTACACAGTGGGGAGGCTACATTCTTCCAAACCATTCTTCCACCTTTGCCTTTCCCCTTCAAAAAAATTCAATGTATAGAAGTCATAAAAATTGTGCACAGTGATTGAAGTGCTTTCCATTCAAACCACTCCTCTTTCCTTCTTACCCTACATTTTTGCCAAGCCCAGCAAAGCAACTCGGAATAGTTTCTATTTACACAGAGTTTGGAATTTAAAAACGTAGATAAGCAATGAGGATGGCCAAACTGTGGCAAGCAATTCAAGCACAGAGACTAAATAACATTTTCTCAAGACAGATATAAGAAGAAAAGCAGTTAGGGTTGTGGTGGCCAACGTTATCTCGTTTTCCCCAGCGCTCCAAGCTGCAGAATATAGGCACAACTTCCTGACAGCAATGGAATCTGCAGGAGCTACTGCTATCCCAAGCCTGTGGGTTGGCTTCCCAGCCTCCTGCTGGTGCAGTTCTCTGCAGCGAGAAGCACGGGCCTCACACAACAGGCACAGGAGGATTTTGACAGGTAGCTTACAGGGTCAGAAAGTCAGGTGACCCTAAAAGATGCTACATTAAGATATTAAGGTGAAATGAAATTTCACATTTGGCAGTACAGAAGTCACAATCAGTAAGTACTATTTCTAAATTACATCAGGCAACTGCTATATGCTATTTACCAAAGTCTGTTTAATAATATTTGGAACACACTAAAGGACAGTATGAGCTTTGAACTCCTGGTCTTCATCAGCCCGAAAAAAAGACATGTTGAAAGCAATTTTCTTTTACAGTGTGAGCACTTACAGAAATAAAAGACTAACTGCTTTCTGATCCAAGTCCCTCAAAACACCAAGTGAAAAATCAACTGATAGCTGTTAGTAAAATCAAAAGAACTATTTTGCTTTCTCCCAATCTTTACTCAAAACACTAAGTGGCAGAGGATGGGAAAAATGTCCTGCCAAGAGCAGAAAATCATTTATTTTCTAGCATCTCTTAGGATGTCTCAGAACATATGTAATAAATTCCTTGCAACCACAAAGAAAATTTTATGGTATAGAACGTAAAATAGGTATTTCTTCCACAAAAACAGAAAGTAGCTGAGAAATCAGCAGTTCATTTTTGATTCATGCATCAAGTTGTATCTGTGAAGGGGAGCAAATTTCCCTCCTGCAGACTACAGTTGTTATAATAACATAAAAGAGCATTGTGTGAATCGCTTATTCATTGCTTCCTCACTAAAAATAGCTGTAACAGTAAAAGATATCCTACTCATATGAAACTAAAGCATTTGCAACACAGGTTGCATTCATTTAACTGATTTGGTTGGTAGAGAGAGCCATATTCCTTTACCAAAATAGATCATCACGAAAACTTAGAAGCTGACTCCTCTGATACCACCATTTTGCTAGTCCTGCAGAGGCAGAGCATATCTAAATTACTAATATAAATAATGTAGAAATTATAGAAGAGGACAATTTTTCCCCACCTTAATAATCTTTCAGTCTCCTTTAAGTAAAGATTTTTATATTTTCTTCATCTAGTTTTACAGTAGGGTCAAAAAGAAGAGTGATTTTAGGCTCCACATGAAATTAACACTGCCCATTTTGTTTCTAGAGTATATTATTCTTAAGGTGAGCATAAACCAAAAAAAGCAATTCAAACAAGCTTAACACCAAGAACTGGTTTCAAATTTAAACCTTCAAGTAGACTAAGGCACCTCCTCAGGGAAACATCATTGATTCCCATCCCCTTTCCCAAATAAAAAAAAGACAAATTATCTAAACACCTTAAGGTAACTGAAGTGTTACATCACCAGCTTGTAGGAAAAATAACAGTGATGTCATCATACAAGAGAATAACTACACTACTGAATATGCACCACTTCTCTCAGGAGAATGACGGAATTCTAAATTAAAAACAGTCAACAAGAAGATGGCAGTTCAATAGCTAATACAACAAATAATACAATAAAAAAATTATTTTGCAATTTGGACTTTCATCATAGATTTTGACTTACATTGTCCATGAAATTTGGCTTAAATCCTCCTTCCTGCTGACGCCGTAATTCCTCCTGTTCCCTCTGACGTAGCATCTCTTCTTCACGACGTCTATGTTCCTCTTCATGTCTAGAATATTTTTCAAAAATTATGGCAACTTAGTATCTTCACCTCTTCAGTCTGGTACTCAGTCTCAGGACATAAGATCAAGCGTATAAACAAAACTGGTCATTACTTATTTTTTTATACAGTGTAAGGCACTAATCTACTCCACTTGATGAGTTGCAAAGTATTTTTAAATTTTTTTAAACTGGAATCCAGGTAATTGCAATACCAGTATATACTATGTAGTCTTTTAGGTACATACTGGTAAGCAGGTTAAAACTTTTTAACAAAGCACTATGCATTAAAACATTTCAATACTGCCAACACATACATTTTTAACTCTGAGTTTGTGTTGTTCTTTTTTCTTAACATTTATTGTGATATTTAACACAAAAAGTATAAACTTAATCAGCATGATGATACTATGTCTAATTTCTTAAATTTTAGCAGAGACATGAAAACCAATACTTGCAATATACCAGAACATAAAGTGAAATCACCCTCCAAAATCCCATGTCCTACTATAAAATTGCAATGCTACAGTTCTATATGCAGATCCCCTGCCCATAAATCTTAGAAGCATGTTCACATCTATCACAGCTATGCTGCAGTGACAAGGTTAAAATAAATATGAAACAAAAAAACTATGTTAAACATTTCTACACTATTTAGAAATCTCAGAAATTTACAGCAGAACTAGTAGAGCTGATACAAATGAAAAAATTCAAGGAAAACTTGAAACCATTCTTTTACAATAGCATTATATTAACATTATCAGAAACAGCACATATTATGCTTTTGAAAAGCAAATTTTTAGCAGCAGAAACACTTCTATTTGGTATCAGTAGCAAGCTCGACAAGCTGAAGTATCTAAATTCACACAGGCCTACAGCAGCTGCATGCCACACTTTTGCACAGTAGAAGACAAAATACCTCAATTGTATCTGCTTGCGTTTTTGAAGTTCTTGATTTCGAAGTTCTTCCAAACGCCTCAATTCTTCCTGACGACGCATGAGATCTACCGGGATTAAAAGTGCATTTAAATATAAAAGCTGTCAATTAATAGTGTGGCAACATAAAAATTGTTATTATTGTAGGGTTACAGTTATAACATTCAAATTTTAAACAAATTCATCAATGCATTTAACTCATTTCTTCCCATAAAGCTATGAAAAAACACACTGGATCTATGGCTCACAAAGGCAGAAAGGTACAGGACGGGCAAAGCCTCCACAGCAGGTTATGACAACAGAAATTTGAGGTCCTCAAAGAAAAGGAGAAAAACCTCACAATCCCTTAAATCACATCCTGGTTTTACATCTGGGGCAGGGCATCAATGTTCTCACAATGCCGTATACTGCTAAAGTCATACTACCAAGTATGAAGTACACCACACCTAGTACACTACTAGTACAATATATATGGACTTATACTCTCCACTATCTATTGCAGACCACTATGACGGCACACATCAAAAAAAAGAGTTATATGAATTTCTGTGCATGAAATTCAAACCTCCATGGAGATTTATCACATGACTCTATAGCAACTTAGAAATTACTCATATTTAGACCCCACCAGAAAGGAAGAGCCATAGCCTCTTTAGAAGCACTTAAAATGCTCTTAAATAGCAGGGCACAATTCATAGTTATTACTTTTGCTGACCAGTCATATTATTGATTCCCGCCTGGAAATTTATCCTTTCTTCAATGAATACTAATTCTACCTTTTGTTAGGAAGCAGTTCTTTGTCTTTTCTATCTTCAGAGTACATTGGCCACAAGACATTATTTATAGACACCACCAGGAACATTCCACCCATACAAACTATTATATGCCTTTTATGCTTTAGTTCAACTGTTCTGCACATTTCTCTATGTGTTTCTTCGCTATACTAATTAAATCATCTTTCTAGCTATGCAAATCACTTTCCTCAAAATTGCATCAACATAAATTATTATAACTTAAAATTTTACTTTGATATCCCAAAACTACAATGACCAGTATATTTTTGCCCAAATATCATGTATTTGTTTTCATTTCTAACAAAGTTTATCAGATTTTTACTCTCACAACATCCTTATTGACATTAGAAGTCTTTTCTCAAGCACATTTTGCAGGATTGCTTTTCCAGTCTCTTCTGCAAAATTAACACATTTCACACTTGAACAGAATATGACTACTTAGAAGATTCGCTCAAATCACAAAGTCTGAGGTCCACTTCTTTCCAACAGTACTTGCCATAAAATGCCTGGCCACTGTTATCCTGATACTTCAGGAATGTCACAAGCACACTATTTTTCCTCTTAAATAACCTTCAGAATATTTCAGAGTGCAAGTGTACTCTTCTTTTAAAATGAACCTTTAGGTTGCTTCAGGGTATTAGAGATTAAGAACTGACCCACTCTATACTCAACACTGTCCACTGCGGGAAAAGATGTTTCCTTTTCAGTTCTTTGTTCTTTCAATTTTACATAGCATTCCCTATTTCTCGTGCACACTGGCACAGGATTTCCTACCTTCTCTCCATAAGTAATTGCTACAAATTTATCATTTACTGCCCTTTGCTCTTAAGGTGTAGCACACTACCTTTCCCACTGTTCTCTTAATTTTTTTCCATTGTATATTGCCTTTGCTGAAATTGTTAGTATTGTAAAGTTCAACATAGCAATTCATGATTCAGTAGCATTTGACAACAGCAGAATCTTGGCACAAAGCCTTACGAGCCAAGGGAAAATACTGATATACAGGTTTGGGCTGTGCACAAGAGCCATTCGTATTAAAAGCTCTGCAATTATGGTAATTCTTTACTGACATATGTTGGACACGGGCTCTTTCTCTGAACTGAAAAAATCTGCAGTAAGCCAACTGTGGAAAAAAACCCAAAAAGCCTCTGCACTTTCTTGTGCTTCTAAAAGGACAACATCTTCATTTTATCCTCACCCTTCCACATAGCAGATGGAAGAAGGTAAAAGTGTACTCTCACCTCAGAAGTTAATCCTACAAGTTGGAATACCAACTCTACAAAGACTTTTAAGCAGTTTTAGCTGCTGATTTTTCAGGCTCTAAAAATGGAAAATAAATGCCAAGCCTCCACTAATTGATATAAAAATTAAGCTTCTGCTTAAATTCAGTCACGCTTCCCAATATTTTCATAATCTATTTAACCATCATTATGAGAGAATATTTATAAAAACTTGACACATACACAGTATGCAGACCAGAAATATCATGTAATTTACTTACATATGGAAACACGTATTCTGCTTTACAATTTACTTCTGACTCAGTCTGTCAAAACATGACACTTAAAAGTGAAAAATTACACATATCAAAAGAATGAAATCTACCTTCAGTATTAATACCACACCACAAAAATCTGAGTACTTAAAGCAACACATTCTAGAGTTCAAGTCCTACTAACTCTCATAAAGCAGTTTCTACAAAACCTTCACTTGCGGGAGTATATGGACCAGTAAGCTCATCCTTTCATCTTCTTTTTAGCTCCTACATAATTAAAATATTGCATTTCATATTTTATAATAACTAATGCATCTTTAATCTGACTTGGTGCATCAGGTATACAAAAATATTAATTCTACGTTCCAATGCCTTAGAAGTTTCATTGTATCTTTCTTAAAAACCCTGTGATGCAATCTCATTAATAAAATTAATATTCTCAGCATGGCATAAACTTAGACCCACAGACACTGTTTAGACCAATAACATTTAGAGGCAGCTAATCTCTAAAAAAAAAAAAAAAAAAAAAACACCACAACCTTATTTTCATACATACTGAAGCTGGAGAATTGAGTTTAAAACAGAAGGAATACTTACTAACCCCTAAATCTTGGAAAACATCTGCAGGTGAATCAGCAGAAATCTAATTAGTTGAACAAAATTCCAAGTTATCTGGTACCAAGAAAGTACTCTGCTAACTGAACTGTGAGAGGAAAAAAAAAAATCTTCCTACCACACTAACAGAAAGCACATTTCCTCACTGGAATATTAGCACCAAATGCATTTATGTTCTAGTGGCTCTTTAATGGGAGCAGTAATTCTCTTCCTTTTCCATATAAAAGCAGGGCTTAATAGATATTCCAAAAGAGGAATATCTTTTCCTTCACACTGTACTTAAAAGAAACCCCAGTATCTACAAAACACATCTAAACTGTTTTCCCATGTTTTACCATCAAGACCTTTTCTATCTTAATAAATAGGCTACTGTCATATTGTCTCACTCAACATAATTAAGGTATGATAATTTAAGAAAAAGTAATCCCCAATCTTGCCCTCAAACACAGGCAACAGGTGAATGAATTCTGAGAAAATATAAGAGCATGAGTTCTAGAACTGGACCATTAACACTGTTAAATATTAGCAATTAGGTAAGTCAATGGTAAACTTATCCAACCTGTATCTTCAGCATTGAACCATCTTAGGAATATCCATCACATATACACACAGAATTAAAAATATATGTCTAATTGAAAAGGGAGGGCTGTATGGTGTATTATAGGCATTGCTGTTATATCCTATTAACGTGCACATTCCTCACCTGTGAGATACACCTATGCTTACACACAAACTAAATACTTTAACATTTTTTCTTAGAAAGTAAACCAGGAAACAACATGACAGTTGTCATTTCAGGTGCTGTAAAACAGTTTACGATGTTACTACGCTCTGTATTAGATCATATAAACATATATGCTTTATATGTTATTATATATATAAATTATGTTTTTAGTAATTATGCTCTGTATAAGACCTTATAAAAACAGCTTCACACTGAAAGCATTTGTGCCTAGTCAAGAAAAAAAGGCTAAATAAACTTTTTCCTAATGTCAACTTTCAGTTGCAGTAGTTTTAAAAATACCATATAAAAATGAAGTACGTTCCTTTAAAACTCCTTCCCAGTTATGAAAATGTTTTAAAGCTTATTTTAGAAGACTTTGCATTTACATGCAATATATTCAAGCATTTAGGTTCTCTAATTCCACCAGTCTAGTAGTGACTAACCTAGTCTACCTCATATACTTTCAATGTTGCCTCCAAGTAAGCAGGAAAAAAATTAAAAGAAACCAGTCCCACACAGGGAGGTCATACTGTTGACAAAAATGTCCCTTTTTAAGTGTAAGCTTTAAGTAAAGCCAAGTAACTGCAGCAAACAACTTCTGCCAGTTAATTGGGTTTAGGTTTCAAAATGCATCCACTACTTAGAATCTCATCAAGTTCACATCACTTCAAAATGACAAGGCATTCTTATTCAGTCTATCAAACTACTTGTTGTACTGTCTTATGATCTAACACTCTTAGGGATAAGAATTTTTTTAGGCAGCCATGATCTCCCTTTAGATTTAAAAAACAAAAACCTTTAGTACTTGCCCCGCTACTGTTCTCTCTGCCCAAGAAACACAAGTTTCACCCTGCTCCATTAGTAAAGATAAGACTTGAAAGGAATTGCTAAAGAACTTTTTGCCCCCAACTACGAAAGACAAGATGTTCAAATAATTACAAAAAAAGAGATACATAATCTTAAAATTTGAACAACAAAAGAAATTCACGGCAACTGTGTGCTATTTTGAGTTGTTACATACATATAATACTAGGCACATATCAGACTTCTCAGCAGGGTTTCAAAGGAAAAAAAAAGTAACATTAGCTACTGGAACATTTACTATCATACTAGAGGTGTACAAAACAGCTACAAGTACAAGTTATCATTTTATTTTTTCCTGCACATGACCGGCAAATAGTACTCAGTCCTATCTAGTACCATAAGGAACATCAAAAGTGGAAAATAATCTTTACTGATGAGTGTGAGAGTGATGAGTGTCAATTATTTTACACGAACTATGTAACTACCCAAATTTAAGTGAAGAAAACAGACCTAGACAATTGCCCCTTTCTCAGTTTCTTAATTCATTTCTGCAAATCATTGAGGAATATGTGTAAGGAGAAATATTACCTACTTTTTCTCAGTTAAATGCATTTCATTAAATAGTGGTTGGCAAAAGCATAACATACAGCACGATATGCTACACAAAAAAAAAAATCTGTGACAAAACAAATTTAATACTAGTAGGTTATCCAATATTACCTTGCCTCATCAGCATTAACTGATGCTCATGCCTAGCTGCTTCCATTTCTGCCTCTAGTTTCTCTTTGGCTTCTCTAATGTTCCTGTCAACCTGTTCACGCTGTTGCTTTTCCATCTCATCAAGAGCCTTCCACCGTGAAGCATACTCAAACTCAAATGTTCCAGGTTGAGCAAAACGTGGAGGTTGTTCTCTTTCCCTAATAAAAATTTTGCAGTTAAAATGTACAGAAGGACACGTTTAAATCAACAGCTGCAACAGCCAGAGAATGTATAAACAATAACTTCAAGTGCAGATCTGACCTTACATCAACCTGTCAGATTCCAAACCAGACAAAGCTTAATTCAGCTGTTAAGTCAAGTAACAAAGTAACAGACAGTTTTCCAAAAATTGTCCAATAAAGATCTGTCCAATTTATTTAAGATAAAAATTCATATTTACATCAGTACGAAATACTAAGGTACAACACCAGATTAACTGTGTTCAGCCTTCTAAAGCAAGCAGTCAATTCATAAAACCAGTTATTTAGATAACTATAAAAGATTACTAGACAGCTCAGAATATTAACCAGAATCTGTACACATTAAAAGGTGTCAACATTTTATTTCCTGTTCTAACACTAATACTGTACCTAACAGTCACAAATTTTTAGGAAGTGGTATTCTACAGCCTTACCAGAATAAACATTTTAGTTTCAAGCAACATGATTTTTAATGGCAAATTACAATACTAAAAATTTTCAGATTAGGTGACTTCTCTACCTCATGATCAAGACTCACTTTTTCATGTCATGCTCAAAGTTTTATCTGAACTGTGGAAGCTGCAAAGACATACCATCCACTGAGTTTGCAAACAGTTAAGGGACTGTTCAGAGAACATAAAAATCTGTGGGTACACAAATCTCTGCAGGATTAGACCACACCCCTAATCCATAAAAGACTACAGCTTGTCTGGCAACAGGCTCCCACTGACTGCAGTGCAGGCCAAGAATCTCTCTACTTTAAAAAACACACAGAATGTAAAACCAACAAGCCAAATCAGAATTTTACTATGATCAGAAAATTCCGGGAAGGCCCTGTTTAATCCTTTGACACAAAACAGCATGACATACAACACAGTACTTCCTGTTACTCAAACCCAAAAATAAAAATCTGTGTATATTTATCAAGGTAACTAAGTACATAAATCATGTTTTATAAAATAAAGCTAATCACAACTTACTTGTGGTACTGTTGTGTTTTTTGCATTAGCTTCTCTGGGAGTCCATCTTCATCATCAAATTGCTCCATTGGTTCTACAACAACAGGTCGAGGTGTTCTGGAAAACATTTCCAATTTAATAACGGAATCATAGATCAAGCAGTTACAGTTATTTTAGAGTTTTGAGGAAACATTCCAGAAAGCTAATACGTACTCTATAATTCCTGTATCTTGCCTTAAATCATAGAATTTCAATGAATCCCGATTTTAAGAATTACCTTTGAAAATAATTGTTTCTATGCTCAAAACCAGCTGTTCAGCCCAGAAACCACAACTTACTTGACATAGTTCTGTTTGCTATGAAGGAAAGGTTTTTTAAAATATCAAAACCATCTACCAACAATTACAACATTTAGGAAGGAACTACCTTTTTGTTTCTATCAGTGAGGCAACACAGGGGCCATGATTATACTGAGAAAGCCTCAAATTCAAAACAGAATAACACAACCTAATTTGATATTTCTCCAGACTTTTAGAACTTATTACTGCAAGTTTCTCTATAATTGAAAACACCTTGGTAATTTGGCATTAATATTCCAGTGATAATTAAAAAGACATTTCTGCTTAAGTTATTTAAAACCCATTCTCTGAACAACCATACACTCACAAATCAGAATCCTAATTTATCTTTGAAAATCAAGTCCTTGAAATGTAGTAACTAGAGGCAAGTACAAGCCAGTACTGCCAGAGATAGCAGTATAAGAATCCTGAACTGTGTAAAAAACTCTCTGCATCAGTCCTGGGAGTAGAGCCTACAAAACATACTTTAAACCGCTAGAAACACTATTTACAAAACACCAGCACTCATTTATTATGTTCCACACCTTTATTTCACCTTGCAGATCATCGCCCACCACTCGGTGCATCAAGTCTAGATTAAAAAGATGAGAATTCATCTTTTTAATCACAGGGCACAACTCAGCAACTGTTTCTTCTGATGCTATCTGCATGGCAATTGATGACAGTTCTGCTTTTTAAACGCAACTGAACTGTGGCACTAACAAGTTATGATTCAAAACAATTTTAAATCTAGAGATCGTTGTTTCAGATGTCTAGTTTTGATACATTTAACCCACGAATTTAAAGATTTTCTTCTCATCAGGCAAAGAGTTTTCAGCTAATAAATGTGATTTAGACTCGGAAGCAAAACTTAAAAATATCATGGCACCAGATTCATGCTAATTATCTTTGCAACTGTGCTTTAGGGAACATGTCAGCCACCTAAGCAAGACAAAGATCAAGTGCTTTTTATTCACCGAGGCCACAGTTGGATGGTAAATTCAACTAATCTGTCCAGCTGGTAAAACAAGACTACTACCCCTCATATCCTGGCTTCTTCCCCCTGCCAAATCTCTCATGCCAAAAATAACACTCATGTAACACTGGAATAGATTAGTTCCCTTGTTTGGCTCACCACGCTTCCATTCAAATACTAATGCCAAGAAAACCCAGGGGATAAGAACAAATTGCTGGCACCTCCTGATAACAGTAAAGACCTATTCAGAATAAATTTACTATGTAGCAACCAAATCAGCTCAGTGGCACACAAGATTTATGAGATTATCACAAGAAATAGGAGTTCCAGACCCCTTACCCACCTGCAATCTCCTTCTGATAACATTTTCTCCTGCACCCGACATTAGCAAGCACCACCATGTGTTTAAACAGACCAAAAAGAGCCCAAGAAAAACTGAATGCTTTTCTGTTGTTTTAGCAAGCACAAGAGGCTTACAGAAATATCATGAAGTTCTCAAGCAGATAAAAAAAATCAACAGCACAGCCAAGGCAAAAAAAGAACTACATGTTCCCCAATTCAATGGCAGCAAGTTTCCAGACTGTGAAAGCACAGTCTTGTTTTCCCAAATGAGAATCAGAAAAATAAAAATTAAAAAAACCCTATGACTATTCATCGTTTCAAATAGTCTTTCAGAAAGCATTTGAAAATGTCACCTGTGAATGTGGTGAAGTACAGCACTGAACAACTCTCTTCAGTGCTTACAGAAATAAGAGATGTAAGAGAAGTTCTGCAATTTGTAAATTTGCTTGCCCTAGAAATAGAAGTTTTCCAGAGATTATTGTTATAAACCTCGGCAGAACCTCAGTCTTCTTAAGAACTAGGAAATGCCCATGAATGCAGCTTTTGTTCACGTCAGAAAGATACACTCACACAAATTCAAACAAAAGCCAGGGAACTTACGTTGTTAGCAAGAATGCCCCATCACTGCATCTTTCTAGAGCTTTTCGTGCTGGAGGTTTTGCTGCAAACTCTACGAAACCTTTTCCTGTAGCTCTGCCACGATCATCTACTACAACAACCGCTCTTTCCACTGGCCCGAATTGAGAGAATGCTTGTTCCAGCAGCTCATTAGAAACCACAGGTGAAAGATTCTTGACAGTTAAGGCAGCTCCGTGTGTAGCAAATCGAATTCGAAGTGGTCTGCTCTTCAAAATAGTACCATCAAGTTCTGCCTTCGCTATTTCAGCCAGGGTCCTAGATTCCTTTATCAAGATATAAAATATTTCACAGATTTTATTTTCAAAGACAACAGATGCCACTTTCATGTGTCCCCCCTCAAGAAGCAGCAAAGTTGCTTTCTTTGACTTGACCACAGTAGCATCAGGGTCATTCAACCTTTTCCCCCACCAATCAAAAAAAAAAAAATCACCGAAGTTCCTGTGCTTTGATTGAAAAAAAAAAAAAAAGGCACCTGTCATCCCCTATGATTTATTCTAAAAAATGACACACACACTAATCTTTGTTGCACATTTGAGGACTTAACAAATTTCCATTACGACAGTGCTGCCTCATAAAGGCTTTGAGTAGAGTTGAAAACTTGATGCTTTTTCATATTTACCTACTCAGATGTTTATATTCTGCATTCCTAACTCCACATAGCAGGAACAGTATTTTCTAAGACTACACTACAGCACCTAAGGTGTTTTGGTTTGGCTTCTTGTTTTGCTTTTTCATAAGTGAAAATATCACACTTGCTCTCAATGGATGTCCAATTCAAATTTCATCGACAAATGATGAAATCACCTTCTTTGCTCATATCTTCTCACATTTACAGGCTTTCTGCACCCACATCCATGAGACAGCGTGCATGAAAAACTTCTTTTTTTCCTCACTTCACCGAGTTTGATACCTGCAATCCCTTAAAGAAATTATTCTTAAGATCTTTCTCCACAGTTCAACTGAGTAGGTAAGCTAATACATATATATATATAAACGTTTCCTGAACATAATGGAAAAGGGAAGTTCACATAAAAGCTCTATCTAATCTATATTACATACAAAACTGAATAATAGCATGTAAATACATCACACTTCCTCCAAAAAATTGCTATTTCAGGCTAGGGAACTCTCAGGGTAAAAGATGTATGGCAGAATGCCACAAGCATTGAAAGATGACAACTAAAAAGAAAAAAAATTGCTAGCCAGTAAAATATATGAAAAAAATCATATTTAGAGACACCCAAGGAACTCTAAACCTATTCTGTGAATGATATAAATAGGTGCATTCTAGACACGGCAGTCATGAAAACCAATACTGCATATTAAATTGCCATTTAAATACAATATCATAAACTTTCCGGATGATTCCTTTTTTTGCATGCTCAACTCGAGCACGTTTGATCAAATACTGTATTACCCCTAAAAATCCACTCTTATCTGGGCACAAGTAATTTAAACAAACCAAGGCCCCCCATCCTTTGCAATTCCGTGATTGTATGTTCTCTTTTCACGATGTGTGAGCAGCGGTATTTCGAAACAATTCTGCCCAGCGCCGACGGGTGAGGCGGGGTCCGAAACGCCAGGGGCCGGGAGGGCTACTCAGAACGCAAGGCTTTGGCTTGCATGTAACAGGGGAGGGGGGAGAAAGAAGAGGAGGGGGAGGGACCAGCGCTAGCAGCGAGCAGAGAGAATGGGAGGCAGACAGTGCCATTTTTTTACACCCGCCGAAAAGGAAGGGAAGGGGACGGGGGGCAATGGACCGAAGCGTCCCGCTTGCAGAGGCAGCCCCTGGGTCACGGGGCAGCCACAGGGGCTCGCCCGGCTCCTCACCAGGCGGATGAAGCCGAAGCCACGGTCCCGATTGATGAAGACCTCGCTGGGCTCCCCGTAGCGCTCGAAGAGGCGCTTGAAATCCTCCTCGGTGATATCCGTAGGCAGATTCCCCACGAACAGCCGGCAGCGCTGAGTGTAGCTCTTCTCTCCAGGTTTGAGAAAGCTCTTGATATCGATGGTGAAGCCACCCTCCTGCTCCTCATCTCCGCCACCTTCTTTGCTCGGCGCCAGCGCCATGGCCGCCGCCGCCTCACTCTCCGTTTCTAGGCCCCGCAATCCTTTCAGGTTGCCGCCGCCGCCGCCGCCACCCCCCACCATGCCCAGCGGCGCCGCTGGGGAGCTATTCTCGATCCGCACTTGTTTCAAGTTCCTATTCGCGGCCATATCCGCTCCTTCCTCGCCGGTTCTCGCTCGGGTGACGCGGATCCCAGCTCTGCAGCCGCCGCCTCCGACCCCCGGACGATTCAAAATGGCGCCGCCGCCAGCCCCGGCGAGTTGTAACGTCCTCGCAGAAGCCCCGCCCAGAGGCAGCGCTCCCGCTCGCGGCCGTGGCTGCGCCGTGGCTGCGCCGCTGCCGCCTACGGCTCACGGCGTTCCGGCTTTGGCTCCGCAGAGGCAAGAGTGTGGCAGCGGCTGCGCTGCCTGAGGGTGATAACCCGCCCGGAGGTTCCCTCGGTGCGTGACTCGCCCGCACGGAGAGCAGACGCAGAGGGCAGGGGTGACACGAGAGACGCTGAGGCGGCTGGAGGGACAGCCCTGGGAATCACAGAATTACGGAATCACTTAGGTTGGAAAACACCTCTGAGATCGTCGAGTCCAACCTCTTACCGAACACCAACATGCCAACTAGACCATGACACTAAGTGCACGTCCAGTCTTTTCTTAAACACCTCCAGGAACGATGACTCCACCACATCCCTGAGCAGTCCATTCCAGTGTCTAATCGTCCTTTCTGTGAAGAAATTCCTCCTAATGTCCAAACTAAACCCCCCCAGCACAGCTTAAGATTCTGTTCTCTCATCCTGTCATTAGTTGCATGGGAGAAGAGACTGACTCTCACCCGGCTACAGACTCCTTTCAGGTAGTCATAGAGAACAATAAGGTCACTCCTCAGTCTCCTTTTTCTCCAGGCTAAACACCCCTACCTCCCTCAGCTGCTCCTTCTAGGACATGCACTCCAGAGTCTTCACCAGCTCTGTTGCTCTCCTCTGGACATCCTCCAGCACCTCAATGTCTTTCTTGTAGTGAGAAGCTCAAAACTGGACACAAGACTCAAGGTGTGGCTTCACCAGTGCCAAGTACAGGGGGACAATCACTTCTCTAGTCCTGCTGGCCACACTATTTCTGATGCAGGGCAGGAAGGACCACCCGGGCACTGCGGTGGAGCATGGGAGGACCTGCAGATGGACAGGACAGGAAAAATGTACACTGAGGCAGATGTAGGAGACAAATCTCAGTGAAGAGAGGCCTTGTTATGTCTGCTGCTTCTGGAACAACTTCTTACAGGGCAACAGCTTTCATTATAAAGGGGGTGACTTTCTTCTGAGAGGTGTGAAGCCAAACGTATCCTTCCTTGGGCACCCCTTCTTGTAGCAAAGACTACATATATCTCTCATTTGCAGCACAAGACTATAGTTTGCTCTCCTGCTCACCTGCGAGATGCCCAGTTGCCTGGTTTGATCTGTGTGCTTCAAACAGTAGTTCAATGGGAGCATAGTTTCATCAGACAAAGAGCTCATTAGTTTGTTAGCTGCCTCATAGAAAGCCTGATAATCCATTCTTGGCTCAGTAATTGCTAACATAGTTGCATAAGCACTTTAGGTGTCCATGTAGCACTGCATCACATAGGGGAACTCCTGGACAGTACAGCAAGACTTAAGGAGAAAATAACCATATTATTTGTTTCATTAGTACAATGATAGCACTGAAAAAGTCCAAATCGTCTCATGATGTTAATAGTTACTTCAGCTAGTGCATGGCATATACTGTTCTTTGGAGAAACCAATATTAAGCATGATATTCAAGAACAAGTTAATTCTACAATGGGCATGAATCTGTTGCTCAGGGGTTTCCTTGTCTATTGGGGAATATTTCAGTTCCTCTGTCTTGTTTTTCCATTTGAGGTACAAAAAAGATCTCAGTTCTTTTCCTCCTGTCTCTAATCTTGTACCAGGACCCTGAGAAAAACAAGTTCCCAGCTTTATCAGCCCACCTCTTCCTGAAGCAGACTCACAGATGTAGGACATCAAGCTAAACCTAGATTTAAAGCTCTGAAAATCAGTAGAGGAAGAATATCTACTCATAGCAAAGGCAGGAAGTCAGGCAGTATAGGAACATGAGGGAGGTATTAAAGTCCCTAAAGCTTAATCATCTTGACTGACCAAAGAGGTATGGTTTGTGATATATTTAGGATTCAATAACAAGTGTTAAGACAGAAAAGAACTAACTTACAACAAACCAGTAACTTTCTAAAATGGGTAAACGTGTAAAGGGAGTGAAACATATGTTAGAAATTATGTGGCTATACATTGTAGAGGTATGTTCATCAGTAGATGAGAAAAGGGAGATGTGAAGTTATCTGCTTGATAAGTTTTTGCCAGTGCCATGTAATAAAATTGTCATGGTTTTCAAACACTGATTTCCAAATCAGGTTAGTAGTAAAAGCTGTAACTATCTAAATATACAACCATAAATTCATGTATATTATAAAAAAGTCAATAGGAGGAGCAAGGAGTGTTTACAAATTCCACACTATTCTTACCTTTCCTTGGCTGAAACAATGTCTCAATAGAAAATGATAGTGCAGTAAAATAGAGCAATAAAATTCCCCAAAACCAAGAAAATCATTAGTGTATTTGAAAATATATCTATTTTGTTGTGTGCTCATGGATTCATGCATTATCTTCATTAGTCAGATTCACAGTATAATCATAATGCACCTACATGCCCTGTTTAAACTTTTTTGTGGAGGAGCTATTTGCACATGCCCCACAGTCAAACATTTAAGGTTAATGTACAAAAAGAACTCGTTATCTGCTATGCTCAGTCACTTCCTCATGTTCATTTACATATCACTTCACATTCTACTTATTCATCAGAACAGCCCCAGACAGTTCATCTCCCTTACTGCCCACCTGCCCACCCTTACTGTCACACCTTGCCACTCCCACCAGTTAATAAGTAAACATTTTGAAAGTAAACAAAATGAGACTCTTGAAGTTCTTGTTCCAATGCTTTCCTTCTGTTGTAAACATCCACTGACATTTTTATGACTTTACTAATTCCAATTCATATAATGGGAAGAGTTCTGCTAGACTGCTCCAGCCACTCTCTGTAAGTTTGCTATTGTTATATTTAATATTTTTAATACAGTTGAACTACATGAAAGTAATTGCAGAAGAGTGGGGGAGTAACAATTATGATCACATGGTCATTTGTTTTCACTCTGTAATCTGAGCAGAAAACAGGAGCAAAATTTTGAAAATCACTGATATTTTTCATTTTGTCTGCTACAGAGAAAAGTTCGGTTTGCTGTATGCTAAAGTGTTCATGCTGTCAAGAGATTTGAGTGTTTTGCCAAAACACACACCATCTAGCTATGTGCCATATGAGACACAGACAGAAGCAATTGTCCTAGCTTTTAATTTTCTATATCATAGCATTACTTTTCTACCAACTATCAGCATCCTGCTGAAAATCAGGGAGGCATCAGACCTCTAAGAGAAAGCCATGACAGCTTTTTATGCTGCAAACTTGTAAATGCTACACATCTTGATCTGCGAATAAAAATCCCAAACTATTTGTATTTACCCTTGAACAACTTCAAAGTGATTGCCTGGATGCCAACACTGCAGTCCTGACAGCTGTGTTAGTGGTGAAGCTGGCTTCTCTAAAGGCAATTGTAGCTTACTGCTCAACACATCTCTGCAATCCCGGCTTATTTCTTTTTGCTTCCTAAAATCTGCAATGAGTCACAGTTAGGATCAGTACTTGTAATTCAAGCTACAGTGGTAGATCATGACAGAATGTATCAGGGAGCACTAGAACTGAGAGGTAAATTAGGGCATGGAAGAGGTTGATCCACGTGAGAGGAGAAGGGAAACAAGGGAAAGCAGAAAATTCTGCACTGAAAAAGAATGGAGTGGGACAGGTAGTGGTTGATGGCCTGAGACTGGGATCCTATTCCGAAGTGCAAGGCTAGGGAACTGAGGTACACCTCTGTGCATGACCTGACCTAGGTGGGAGCTGCTGCTGCTCTTCATCTCTTGCCATTAAAGGCAGCGTTTACCTTCAGTTTTTCTCATGGTAGGATCGGAACAAATTAAGCTTGGTAGGTAGGTACTGGTCTCCACTACTGAGCTTTTCTTACAAGGTTCAGTTGGCTAAGAATATTAAAAATACTAGCTGTCATAGCTATGCCAGTGAGCCTGATGGTATAAACATAGCAGCGTGGAGGAACATTCCTTAATGCAATCTGAAATAGTGATGCATACTTTGTAATCATCTGAAGATGACCTCATTATGTTACTAATCCAGTATTAAGAGTGGTTACGAGTATCGTGTCAGTGCCATCTGGTGACAAATACTGGAATTATCGCTAGAACTTTAATAGAATAATCCAAGCGAAAATAAAGATGAAAAACCTACAATAATATTATCTTATTGGTCCCAGATGGACAGCACGGTTTGGATTTTCTATTTTTAAACTTGATGAGAAACCCTCCTTTCTCTGTCCTCATTTCTTAATAGTATAATTCAACCACATAGATTTATTGCTTTTACATGGATTGAAGTGTATATGAATCACATTTATAAAATCTATAAATCCTAACTTAATATGGTTAGTAGCCACCTAAATGCATGCCATATTAATAGATTTTTTAATGTGAATTAAGACCAGTATTTCAGAATTAACCGTGTATGTGTAGTCAGCATTATTCTTTAAAACAACATTGGTCTCAAGGAAACAAAGACTGAAACTACAAGAAAACAGATTTGTCTGTGAAGGCGTACTTGCCAGATGGACTTTTAAGCTCGACAAAAGTTACCTGACTTTTCCAAAGCTACTTTCTCCACTAATATAACCAAAGCATACAATGCATTCCTTTTTGAATATTTTTCAGCATGTTGTCTTTGCCTGTTCTGTGCAAGAGTGACAGTTAAATACTAGGGCAAGCAGGAAGTTAAAGCCCTAAAGCATTCCCCAAATATATTCAGCCCTTAATTTATCTCTAAACAATCATTTGATGTGCTGTCAGCACATCAGGAAATAGAGCTTCAATTGGGGATTCAGTAGGATGTGGTACATGGCCAATGGTTGGGGTTTTTGTTGTCTTTTACTTCAAATCATCTCTCTTACAATCTGTAACGAAATACATTTCCTTCATTTGATTATTTGTATCCTCTCGATTAGCTAACATATTCTGTAAGTTTTCTTACACGATTCTTCTTTGTGCAGTAATTTCTTCTTTTGATTTTCCTTTCAGGCTGGAACATAAGGCTATTTCTCTGTGAATTGACTCGCTCTTCCACAATGCCACTGGGGCTGAAAATGTTCTGTAATCTGAAGAGTGACTATGATCTAGAAAGGTATGAAACATACTTTGTGGTCTTTATTTTTGCTTTCCAGTTCTAGGATTGGGTTTTGTGTTTGGCAAGAGAAGAAGTTTAAACTGAATTAGGAGTGTATGAACTCAGTTTTCAGTAGTTCATGTAATACTTTTACCTAAACCTCTTTGATCTCACTCATATCTGTCAACGATTCTTACAGCTAGACAAGAAATAGTATTTATAATCCTTGAGCATTTTCTACAGGTCAAAATATTTTACCATCCTGAAAACTCAATAACCTAAAAATTTTACCTAATCAAAAGTTATGAAATAATGAACAAGTTTGGTGAATTGAAACATTGTTTTGACACACTTTTTAATATTTAACTTCAATTATTTTTTTTAAGGTAGAATATGGTTTGTCTGTAGTATAACACACAGGAATTCAGGAACTGGCATAACAGAGAAGCCTCAAGGCCTGTCTCATTCATTGTACTATCTTTGACAGGTAGCGGATACCAAATTTTTTTTGAGAAAAGTGTTGACCTGTCTAGGAAGTAGATGTAAATAGCAGATGTACAGTTTTACTGTTACAAAAAAAAAATCTCAATTATCTCAATGTTGATGAATTAAAATTGATATCAGAAAATTAAGTTTAATCTCATATTATGTAAGCTGGCATTAAGTTGTTTTTAACTTGCTATAATTGCTATTTGGTATTTGTTAGTTCAGGTGTATGTCTAAAGTTATACCACACTTAGATCAGATTTTAACATTTTCTAGATATTTATTGGTTTTGTAAAACTCTGAGAATCTAGGTTGTACGAGTGTGGCTACGCCCAGCAGCAGCACTTCCAATGGTCTGTAGAACCTCTGCTCCATTCTTTCCCCTGACATTTCTTATTGTCCCGGTTTTATTTCTTACTGCAGGTTTTTTTTAACACGTTACTCTGCTGCTTATAATTTGCCACATGTGAACAGAATGGGAGAACTAATCCAGCTAAAAGAATAAAGGGAGAAGGAGAAGAGGAGCAAGTGAAAGGTTATTTAGCAGGCATTGGTAGTTAATAAATATGGTATTACCATTCCATCCTCATCTCAAACAGCATCTGTTAAAGGCTTCCTTTCACCTGAAGGGAGGGAAGAAACACTCTTTGAAGTACTATCTCCGGCCCCCTGGTGGTCTAGTGGTTAGGATGCGGCGCTTTCACCGCCGCGGCCCGGGTTCGATTCCCGGTCAGGGCACTCCCCCGGGCAGATGGAGCTCGTCAGCCCTGTAAGGCCATCCATCTAAGAGAAGGTCACTAAACAAACCTACGTCCTGAGGACCTCACTGCCACCGTCCAAGCTTGCTCGGCCCCGGCAGATGAACCTTAGGATTAAAGGGTGGGCTCAGCTCAGCGCACACTGTATCTCACCTAAAAAATCCACTGCGCAGGCTCGAAGGGTAAAGACCCTTCCCAAATCTTCGTTCGTGAAGACTGGCCATACATACATCTCCGTCCATATTTGGAATTTGGAGATATCCATCTTCATGAGCATGACAAAGAGTCTGTCCCTGTGACACCCTCACTTGAGGAATTTGAGGAGATTTTGCTGAAGTTTAAAATTTTTCTATCTCTGTGTCAGCCATCTTTTGTGCAAATCTTGCCAGCTTTCAGGTACATTGCCCATCAAAGTGGACTTGAGCTAAAATAGTAGGCTAAACTCAAGCAAATGAGACAGAAGCACATATTTCTTGCTCCCAGCTCATTTTAGGATTAAGGTAAGATTATCTTCTCAAGAAAGGTAGCTCAGCTACCAGGCAGGCAGCTGAGAAATGTAACACATTTATGATAGTAAAATTAACAACAATCTTTTAGCCCAGTGAAAACTTTAATGTAGACCCACTTTTTTCCCCCAGTGTTGTAGCCTGGTAATAGTCTGGTATAGCCCATTTTATCTCTTTTCAGACCAGAATAAAGAAGTCCACACGTTCCCCGGTTATTCTCTCAAGCAAGCTTTAATCTCAAAGTAAATGAAAGGGCAGTTTAGCTCATTCAGCAAACAAATACAATAAACTGCTCTACATGCCTGCAAGTCAGGCAGCCTTGCAGTGATAGCACAGTCTCAAAGAAAACCTCTTGCACTTAAAGACAACCCTCCTGTAGCCAGCCAGCTTCTATTCCTGTTGGAATCCCATTGAAGCCTAGTAGCAAGGAACTGTTGCCCTGAGTGCTTCCCCGCACCAGTGACTGATTAGTTCCAGGACAGAATAAGCTGCTCCCACAGGTCCTCGGTGCTACTCACACTGGATGACAGCTACTGCAAGTCACTGGTTAAATCTGTAGTGTAGCAAGGTTGCTTCATTGCACAGCAGTGAAGAAATCTGTTAGGAATTGGGCTCTCCCATATAGAAATTTAAGATATAAACAGCACATTTTACCAGCTTCTAGATGAGACAGATATATAAGCTCCTTTTTGGTTTGGGGTGTGGTTTGTTTTTTTCCTTGTTATGTTTTTTCCTAATATTAAGGACTGTAAAGGGAATTAAACTAGGGTTTCTGGTTGGATGTCAGACCAAACAAAGGCAGATACTTTATGTGAACACATTTAACACATCATCTTGTGTCCCAGGGCCATTTATTTAAGTGACTATTTTCAAAAGCACGTGACAAAAGCTAGAGACTAAAATCAGTGGAAGCCTTAAATACTTACTACTTGCAAAAATAAGGCCATTTTTTATATAGGTGTCTATAAGGCATACAGACTGCAAAATCTTGATCTTCTTAATATCTCCGTTTCCTCACTGGGGAAAATGTTTATTTGCTTCACAAGGGTAATGTAATGTAATATGAATTAATTTTTTAGCACTCTGAATTCTCAAATGAAAGGAACTCTTCAAGTATAAATTCCCAAGATTAGTAGCATATTATCACACACAAAATCCCAGATATCCTATGGCAGGAATGTGAGCAGGACAAATCCCCAAAGCAAGTGATGTTCATTAGGTGTTCCAATTCTGAGAAAAATTGGGACACTGTGGTCATTTCTTTTTATCCAGCAAGGGACCAAATATCCTGCTTTGTAGGAACAGGACTGGAAAGAGTAAAAAAAAAAATTAAATGTAGATACCCCTGCCACAACTCTGCAAATCAGCTCACATGACCACTTGATGCCTCCCAAAAGCATTGTCCACGCAACCTATTTTGCCATGTACAATGTACAAAGCAAACTACATGCAAACCTATCAGCCCAGAGTGTTTGCACAGTGGGACACACACGTGCCTGATCCTAGCCAAGGATGTGTGCCTACTGGCTAGGGATGAATGCCTCTATTAGTATATATGGGAAATAGCATGAAATTTGAAAATAATGTGATGATGCAGAAGCACCTGGAACCCAGTGGCATTCCAGGTTCCTAGAATGTCCAAAGTCCTGTGTCCAATTCCTTTGAACATAATTAAACCTGAAACTATAGGGTTACAGTCGCTAATTCAGCTTTTTGCAGAGGAACTTATTTGGTGGATACTCAGTGGAGAACTGCAACCAGAACTCTTGAGATAATTTTTCTCAAACTAGCCCAATCCTGGCACACTGTGCTGAATGTGATGGATGTAGAACACAGTGAGGAGCGTGTCCTCAGATATGTGCACACACTTTCTAAGATGTGTCAGGCATCAATGGAGAGGGAAAATAGACTGGCTGGGGTCCAGCTGTGAAGGGATACTGCTATCCCTGAGCCTGCTATTCCTGGTGAGAGAAGGTTGCTTATAGTAACTCAATAACTTGATGACTTTTACCTGAGCTCTCTGTGTCAAATAATGCATCCTTTCTCGGTATTTCTCACAGATCAAAAGAAATTAGGAAATAATCATCTCCTTGTGTTTATTTTTCCTCTTCCTTTCTCACATGACCAAGTGGAATCTTTATATGATTGGTCCTGGGTTAGGTCACCTAAACCTGGCTGGTGGTCACACTTCGACAAGGTACCACGCATTGTGGCAGAATGTAAATGGTTTTGCACTGGATAGAATTTGAGCACAGGCAAAATTGGTCATAAAGGCAGCTGCAAGACTGAATATCAAATGCTAAGTAGAGACCTGGAGTGCTGTTAGGCAATTTTGAGCCATCAAGGTGCATTCTTTCAGGGACTAAACTGATTAGCTTTGATTAGCTTTGACTTGGTAAGACTGACTAGAGAACAGTTTCCCTATTTTCAGTTAAGAATAGCAGAAGAATCAGGAAGATTATATTTCAGTTAAGATAAGGCAAAGGGGACTCTGCTATAATCAGAGAAACAGACCTGATGTTAGGTACACACAACTAAGCATCTGGTGAGTCCAACTGTCACTTTGTTACACTGAAAAATGGCAAAAGGCATCTTTCCAAGCTGTACTGTCATATGAGTTACAGGAGAAAGCTACAGATACAGGTCAATAATAGAGATAGAAAGGAAAATAACTGGAGAACAGTGGCATCCAGCCAAACTATCAAGATAGATAAGGCCAAGTCTAGAACACAGATGATAGAGAACCAAATGCAACATAATCTGCCCTTATGTGGAAGGAAGAAGAAAGAAAATGCATGACTGTGAAGTAAGAAAACATCATGGTACCCCCAAAATGCCAGGCAGTGGAAGACTTGTAGGAAAATTTATTTCCAAAATCAAGAACACTAGACTTAAAGAATATTAACCTTAATGGCATTTCAAACACTGGGCCTGGGGAAAGACATGCCCCCTGTTCTTCTTAGGGCTTTTAACGTCCCTGGCCCCTCCTCTGTGGGGACCTTCAAACATGTCTGCAAAGACTTGTCCTTTTCTCATACCAGGGAGGGTTTTCTCCTGGAATGCAGGAGGAGAAAACACCTAAAACTGTCTCTGGGAAAGTTGCCTCTTCCAGGCAGGAAAGTCTTCCTAAGCGAAATAAGCCTTGATCTCCTCATAATAAATCTTATGGAAGGGTCTTCTGCTCTTACAGCGACCAGTGTAAGGAACCAGTATGTGTCAACCTGCAGAGCAAGAGCACTGAAAGGATGAAAGTCTTCATTTATTAGCATGGCAACATCACCCTCACTGCTTCTGGTTTCTGCTGCTAGTGGGAGATGCCCAAGACAGAATGCTGGATGATGGGGAGATGGCTGGCCAAAATACCAAAATACATTGAGGGCTGAAGCTATTATCTCTAGCATGGGCTGTAGACGAGTACCCTCCACTCCAGGAATCAGTGAATGTTCCCATAAAATACAGAAGGATGAACAGTGTTAAAAGAAAAAAATGCTGCAATAAGGACAAAAATTGGCAGTATTGGAGTGGACAGCAGAATGAGTTGGGAGGAGGAGCTGGGCTACACAAGCAGCAAGAGATCTAGCTGCACTTGCAGTAAGTGGCCAGGTTGATTTTGAAGTGGTAATTACTTTCATGCATTTTCATGTGTGTATTACAAAACATGTGCAATTCTCTCCTTTATTTTACATCCCTATAGCCTTGCATAGCATTGCACATTTTTTATTCTAATCTCGTATCATTTTTTTAGAAAATGTGCTACCATGGGTTACCTTTTAAAATACTTATTTAGCACTCATGATCAAACTCCTTGTCTAATTATTACTTTATTTTCCACTATAACTGGAGGTTTATCCATCAGCAGAGGCGGGCACATAAAGTCGCCTGTGAGAAACTCATGAATAATTGATCCCTTCCACAATGCCTTCTCTTCTTCCTGAGATCGCAGGCTGATGTGTTTTGTTCTGCCATTTTCCAGCCCCGCGCCATTGTTCCCAATGGATCAAGCTCACAGTCCTGCCACACTGGCAAGCCCAGCCCACCCTCTGGCCACAAAGCCACCACACTCTCCAAATGGAGGTCTGGGGGCGACGGTGGCTTCATTCCCGTTGAGAACTATGGGAACTGGATGCCATTTTTAAAGAGGGCGCTGAACATTGCAGCTTCAACCTCTGCACAGGGTGTGCCTTCGCCTCTGGGAGTACTGGGAAATGGTCGTCCAACAGAGCACATCCCTGCCTATGATGCTGGTAGTGATAGAGGTCCCAGTGGTTTTCAATAGTGCAGGAGTCTGAACAATCCTCATCTCCATATTAGGGCAAAATTTAGGAATAAGCCTACACATGGCATAGATAACCTTCAGTGCAATCAGTTTTAACTTGTGGGCTAAGTAATTGATTTACACAATCCTATAACTGATTTGTACACAAGAAGAGAGCATTGAAATATTAATAAGTGTATTCTCTCTCTTATGTATATAGTAAATAGAGGTTCACTCTACTCCGATCCATCTGTTTATGCCTGGACATGTCAGGACCAAGAGCTGTCTCCCAAGACAGGATCCCCTCTGCCAACAGGACTAAGCATCACTTACCTTGATGGTGACTTGGACGGATTCCCCAATGTGTATTTGTTCTTACAGGACACTTATCCAATGAACAATTTATTTGAAAGATAATAATGTCATTTGTCTGTTTCTTTTTCAATTTATTCCTTTTTATGGACCACATTCACCATATCTTCAGCAAAGGTGTTGCAGTCATCCCTGCCCATCCATTATTGCCTTGTGATACCTGGTATCTCAGTGGCTGGGAGTGTGTTGCTCTGAAAAAATGGTGGTGGACATGTCTGTAAGACTACACATAATATTGGCTATAAATTGATACAGTTTAGTAAGGCAGCAGTTGCCAGAATGTCGGCTGAAAAATGCTGGGTTTAATTTAAAACTTTATTGTCAGATTTCACACTTTATACTTACTAAGAACTGTTTCTTGCCAAGTGAACTTTCAGAAGACCATACTGTGCAAAATGGGTGAAAAATACACATAAATCTGTGAACACAGATTGCAGTCCATCCAGACAGTGTGATTGTTTAATCTAGAGAAGAGCTGCCTGTGAGAAGCACTGTATTTCCTGTTATAAAACATTATTTGTGGATTTCAAAATCACTCCAGGGAAACCTATCCAGCATCCTCAGATGCAAATCCTTTTGAGAGTGTGATAAAAGCTTTGGTTCATTAAAGAATTAAAAATATATATTCCATATTCCGGTATGAATCTTTTACTTTTCCTAACAGATATGTTTGAGGATCAGAGGAGCAAACACTACA